>NC_089226.1:76002618-76694220 GCF_963924675.1 Phocoena phocoena | reverse complement strand
ACTCATAAAGAAGCAAAGAAAGAAATTTGTTAGTTTTTGATGAAAAGGAGTACAGAGGGCTAAGGGACAGGCATACTCTGGTAGGCAGACTAACAGCCTCCCAGCAATGCCCACATTCTGATCTCTGGAATCTGTGAATATGTTACCTTACATAGAAAAGAAGTAAGGTTATAGATGGAATTAAGATTTCTGATCAGCTGACTCCAAATAGAGTATTCTGGATTATCAGAGTGAACCAATATGTAGTTACAGCATCCTCATAAGTGAAAAACAGAGGCAGGAGAGTCAGTGTCAAACCAGAGAGATGGCAGTGTGTGTGAGAAGGACTTACCCTCATATTACTGCTTTGAAGATGGAGGAATGGGGCCATGAGCCAAGGAATGTGGCAGCATCTCAAAGTTGGGCAGGGAAACAGACTGTCCTCTAGAGCCCCCAAAAAGAACAACCCTGGCTAGATCTGGATTTTAACCTGTGAAGTGTGCCAGATTTTTGGCTATGAAAGATAATCAATTTTTGTTGTTCTGAAGAATAAGTCTATGGTATTTGTTACAGCAGCAAACGGAAAATGAATACACCTGCCTTGTATCACTTACCAGAAGGTATGCTTCATGCTTCAGACTGATCTAATGGTCACTGCTATATTTCTGCTACCAAGAGAAGTGTCTGGTACATAGTAATATGCAATAACCATTTGATGAATGTTCATTAATTTGTCAGTTTCTTTCAAAAGGACTGACATATTAGTAGGTTTAGATTGATTAATTAATCCTTTTGTCAGATTCTACATAATGATTATCCAAAGAAAAGTGTGTCAGATAACTGCAAGCATTTTGTAATTCATAAAGCATGTTTATATCTATTATACGACTTTATCTTAAAACAGAACATGAAGTACCCAGAATGGCTAGTATTATTTTTAATTTAAAGATAGAGAAACTAAGATCTGAGATAAATAAATTTCACTGCTTCACAGGGTTGGTAAAGGGGCAATACTGCACTCCAAGCCTACTAGTTGAATTTCAAATCCTTGTGAGCATTTAGTCTCTAATTAATTAATTTTTCCATTCACATTCATTAATAATTGCATATTCAAGAACTGTGCATGATACTAGGGAACTGAAATAAAATAGATAAATTAGTTCTGTTCCCATAATTCAAAATGTAGCAGCAAATACAGGCATAAAAATGATCAACCAATGTAACAAGACAAAACTTTCAATTAAAGAAGGCAGATTCAACACATTTAAAAATTTCTTTCTAAATACAGTGTTACAATGATAGTAGAGAAAAAAGTGTGAAAACTAACAACTGCAAAGCAAATTTAAGAGGACTGATTGGCATACATGATTGTTCCAACAAGTGTTGTCATATAGAAGTGGGTGAGGAGTGGTAACTCCTTTGAGGTGGTCACAGCTCCAAGAGTCCACAGAGATGGATCCAGAAATTAGGGAATTCGATTGCCAGCAAACCCCTGCAAAGGGTAAAGCCTGAAGCAGTATGGGTACTACAGAGGAGGAACAAGACACAGGCTGAATACAGGGCCACTAACTGACAATCCAGATCTGGCACATTCTTTGAATAACCCACCTCTTTTAAATATAGAAGACACTAAAGTACACATATGTGCCTTGACAGACACTATAGGTTCACTAACTAGTACACTTTCCCACCTCCCTTCTTCCTTTCTGTCTTCATTATTTGGCCTTGAAAAACTATGTACTCACCCTCCCAATCGCTAAAGCATCTTTGACAGGTTTGCAAAACCAACTGACAAGTAAATTCTTGCCAATAAGATCAGGGTGGAAGTCTGCTGAGAGCTTTCTAAAAAGGTGTGATGCATGGAACTGCAGCAGCATATCTACATGAGAGGATGGGCTGAGAGAATTAAGAATACATTGTCCCTGACATTTCTAAGCTATTAAATCCGTGATACAAGTTTCTAGTTCCAGATTTTCTGCTACGTAAAAAAAAGTGACTCCTATTTTCTTAAGCCATCAATAGAAATGTTCTCTGTTACTTGCAGGCAAAAATTATTCCTAAAAATTACATACACATAGATTTAGTGGAGCTAAAAAGATATATGTACATGGAATTACAGAAGAGAGGAAAATGTTGAGGTCAAGGTCCTGAGGGGTTGACACCTGGAACTCAGGTAGAGAGATTAGCTTTGTACAAGAAGCTGGTGGACATCTTTTCTACCAAAACAGGAAGGATAGCTGTGAAGATACATATAGCTTCAAATAAGAGGTAAGGGGGGATAGCACACTGAGAAATATTTTGTCTGAAAACATGAATTATCTCTGTAAAGTAGGATGCAAAGTTATCTGCTTTGAGTGTATGTGAATAGGCATGTGCCATTTGTCTGATGATAGGTACTTGGTTGGTGGAGTGTTTGTAAGGGAAAGTCAAGTTTGCAGTCACAGCTGAGGTGGCTAGGAATGGAAGCTGACTGTAGTTACACAGCCCTGGAGACTCACCATAACTGTATGGTGACGACTCAGAGGAAGAGCTTTGCACATAAGAGAGCTGAGAGTGATCGATGATCACTCAGCTGAGTCGGTGCTAGTGAGGCAGATATAATAAAAAGAACAAGGGCTTTGGAGTGACACTGGCAGATCTGTTTTCTCATCTTAGCTATGTCTCTTGTTAACTATATGGCATTGGATGGTCTGCTTTACTTCTCTGAGACTCAGTTTACAAAACATATAAAGTGCTGTCTGCACTGCATGATGAATAATAGCTAAACAATGATAAATTATAGTAATGGTGTTATTATTACTCCTATTATTAATAGTAAATCATCATTGACAAGTAAGTGATAATCTAAGAGAGTTAGTAGGCTGGGAGATTAAGATAAGGCAATATTGATGAGGTAATGAACAAGAATAGTTAAGGAGTAAGAGAGATGTATCATGTCTGATAGAGATGACAGTAATTCAGAGTTTTGAAAACAGTAACAGAAAAGGGTATCCCAGACTCAGGTTTATCAAATAAATACCAGAAACCAGGGAGCTGGTTCCTCTGTCTCCCAGCAGGAACACAGGGCTTAACAATAGCTTCTGCTGACAGAGACAGGAACCTCGCTAATGGGCACATCCCCAGCATCTCCCTGGAAACCAAGCTGTGTATAGAGCTTCACTTTGGTCCAAAGGATGTCAGACTTAATGTTTCATGCATGAAGCATCTAGGGAAAATTACAAAGTCCAGGTGCCTCCCTAAGTGTGATTTTCTGGAGTGAATGTGAGAGTCTTTTGAGAAGCCATTAAGAAAGGTTGAGATCAGAGTATAAAATAGGTTGTCAACATAAATACTGAAATCATCCAAGGCCACAATCAAAGTCACAACAGGTGTAAAGGGATATCAATGAAGAAGTGTGCAGAATAGCAAAATTAAATGAGATTCAAAGAACGTATTTGAATATGAAAATAAAGGTGATGAACAGGGAGCAGCAACAATGACTTGGGAAATTTCAATGTTTCCCCCTGGCTGGTTTTAGGGTAGGTGGGGAGTGGTAACATCAGTAGTAAAGAAACAGGGTTGTATGGACCAAATCCTTCCATATTCTAGTTTTGAAACCTTGGGCAGGATATTTCTTGAGTCTCAGGTTCTTCAACTGTAAAATGAAAATAGTTATGTCGACTTCAGAAAGTTATTGTCTTGCTACATGAGGTAATTTCTATTGAAGACTGAGCAGAAGACCTCACACATGCAGCACTTTTCATTACTCTCCAAAAGGGAAAGCTGAAAATGCATGTGGTCCTGGGAAGAGAAAGGTTTCAGTTAAGATAAAGCATATCAGGAAAAAACCTCTATTTTCTAGATTTTGTCATCACATCACCTGGAAAGAAATTCAAGGTCTGTCACTTCAGTTTCCTCCAGCAATCAGCGGGCTTTAAAATATTGGCTTACAAGCAATAGAAAACAAATGGAACTACATCTCAACTGTGAAGTCTTAAAACAGATTCCCAATTAGAATTTCACAGTGAATTGCAATTACATTTTTTGCCTTTAGACATTACATCACTGCACTCTATAGTCTTGCCTCCTGGACAACTTTCATCAATGAGAAGATAAACTTTTAGCTAGTTATAAGGGTGAGTCAAGAGACCAGCAATCAATGAAGCACTCAGACTTTGTAAATGACACGGCAGTTACATGATCCCTAACCTTTACTGCACTATAGATTTTTGTTAGGAAAAATAAATAAAAGAATGTAGAGAGAAGATGACAACTTTTTGTTAACTCTGATAAATATTACATTAATTGTTTTCGATCATCTTTAATGTGGCTTGAGTTTTAAGCCTTGATTCATCCTAGATTGTGGCCGAAAAAACACTGGAACTATTCACCATGTTATATGAAATAACATGAGTTGGATTGTACCATATAATGCAGACGCATTAAGAGATATTAAGATATCATAATTTTAGTGCTCTGCTAAGGCTGGAATTTGTTTTCCTACCCATACAGGTGAAATATTATTCTTTTTAATGAGTAACAAAATGACACATATCAAAGTTGATATGCTATTACTGTGAGAGTTTTACTTCAAAGACAAATTATTACTTTTTTGAGGAAGAAAACTAAATATATACTTTTACTTTAGATACAGTCTGTTATTATGACAATTATTATTTTTTAACATCTTTTTGCAGTATAATTGCTTTAGAGTGGTGTGTTAGTTTCTGCTGTATAACAAAGTGATTGAGTTATACGTATACATATATCACCATATCCACTGCCTCTTGCATCTCCCTACCACCCTCCCTATCCCACCCCTCTAGGTGGACATAAGGCACCGAGCTGATCTCCCTGTGCTATGCGGATGCTTCCCACTAGCTATCTATTTTACATTTGGTAGTGTACATATATCCATGCCACTCTCTCACTTCATCCCAGCTTACCCTTCTGCCTCCCCATGTCCTCAAGTCCACTCTCTATGTCTGCATTTTTATTCCTGTTCTGCCCCTAGGTCTTTAAGAACCTTTTGTTTTTTATTATTATTCCATATATATATGTTAGTATATGGTATTTGTTTTTCTCTTTTGGACTTACTGTCATACTTATTCTGTATGACAGTCTCTAGGTCCATCCACCTCACCACAAATAACTCAGTTTTGTTCCTTTTTATAGCTGAGCAATATTCCATTGTATATATGTGCCACAACTTCTTTACCCATTCATCTGTCGATGGACACTTAGGTTGCTTCCATGTCCTGGCTATCGTAAACAGACCTGCAGTGAACATTGTGGTACATGACTCTTTTTGAATTATGGTTTTCTCAGGGTATATGTCCAGTAGTGGGATTGCTGGGTGGTATGGTAGTTCTATTTTTAGTTTTTTAAGGAACCTCCATACTGTTCTCCACAGTGGCTGTATCAATTTACGTTCCCACCAACAGTGCAAGAGGGTTTCCTTTTCTCTACACCCTCTCCAGCATTTATTGTTTGTAAATTTTTTCATGATGGCCATTCTGAACAGTGTGAGGTGATACCCCATTGTGGTTTTGATTTGCATTTCTCTAATGATTAGTGATGTTGAGCATCCTTTCATGTGTTTGTTGGCAATCTGTATATCTTCTTTGGAGAAATGTCTATTTCGGTCTTCTGCCCATTTTTGGATTGGGTTGTTTGTTTTTTGATATTGAGCTGCATGAGCTGCTTGTATATTTTGGAGATTAATCCTTTGTCAGTTGCTTCATTTGCAAATATTTTCTCCCATTCTGAGGGTTGCCTTTTCATCTTGTTTATGGTTTCCTTTGTGTCCAAAAGCTTTTAAGTTTCATTAGGTCCCATTGGTTTATTTTTGTTTTTATTTCCATTTCTCAAGGAGGTGGATAAAAAAGGATCTTGCTGTGATTTGTATCATAGAGTATTCTGACTATGTTTTCCTCTAAACGTTTTATAGTGTCTGGCCTTACATTTAGGTCTTTAATCCATTTTGAGTTTATTTTTGTGAATGGTGTTAGGGAATGTTCCAATTTCATCTTTTACATGTAGTCCAGTTTTCCCAGCACCACTTATTGAAGAGACTGTCTTTTCTCCGTTATATATTCTTGCTTCCTTTATCAAAGATAAGATGACCATATGTGCGTGGGTTTTTCTCTGGGCTTTCTATCCTGTTCCACTGATCTATATTTCTGTTTACATGCCAGTACCATACTGTCTTGATTACTGTAGTTTTGTACTATAGTCTGAAGTCAGGAGGCCTGATTCCTCCAGCTCTGTTTATCTTTCTCAAGATTGCTTTGGCTATTCTGGGTCTTTTGTGTTCCCACACAAATTGTGAAATTTTTTGTTCTCGTTCTGTGAAAAATATCATTGGTAGTCTGATAGGGATTGCACTGAATCTATAGACTGCTTTGGGTAGTATAGTCATTTTCACAATGTTGATTCTTCCAGTCCAAAATATGGTGTATCTCTCCATCTGTTTGTATTGTCTTTAATTTCTTTCATCAGTGTCTTCTAGTTTTCTGCATACACGTCTTCTGTCTCCTTAGGTAGGTTTATCCCTAGGTATTTTATTCTTTTTGCTGCAATGGTAAATGTGACTGTTTCCTTAATTTCTCTTTCAATTTTTCATCATTAGTGTATGGGAATACAAGAGATTTCTGTGCATTAATTTTGTATCCAGCTACTTGACCAAATTCATTGATTAGCTCTAGTAGTTTTCTGGTAGCATCTTTAGGATTCTCAATGTACAGTATCATATCATCTGCAAACAGTGACAGCTTTATTTCTTCTTTTCCAATTTGGGTTCCAATAATTTCTTTTTCTTCTGTGATTGCTGTGGCTAAAACTTTCAAAACTATGTTGAATAATAGTGGTGAGAGTGGACAACCTTGTCTTGTTCCTGATCTTAGTGGAAATGGTTTCAGTGTTTCACCATTGAGAACAATGTTGGCTGTGGGTTTGGCATATATGGCCTTTATTATGTTGAGATAAGTTCTCTCTATTCCCACTTTTTGGAGGATCTTTATCATAAATGGGTGTTGAATTTTGTCAAAAGCTTTTTCTGCATCTATTGAGATGATCATGTGGTTTTTCTTCTTCAATTTGTTAGTATGGTGTATCACATTGATTGATTTGTGTATATTGAAGAATCCTTGCATTCCTGGGATAAACCCCACTTGATCATGGTGTATGGTCCTTTTAATGTGCTGTTGGATTTTGTTTGCTAGTATTTTGTTGAGGATTTTTGCATCTATGGTCAGCAGAGATGTTGGCTTGTAGTTTTCTTTTTTTGTGACATCTTTGTCTACTTTTGGTCTCAGGGTGATGGTGGCCTCATAGAATGAGTTTGGGAGTGTTCCTCCCTCTGTTATATTATGGAAGAGTTTGAGAAGGATAGGTGTTAGCTCTTCTCTAAATGTTCGATACAATTCACCTGTGAAGCCATCTGGTCCTGGGCTTTTGTTTGTTGGAAGATTTTTTTTCTTGGTACGCAGGCCTCTCACTGCTGTGGCCTCTCCCTTTGCGGAGCACAGGCTCTGGACGCACAGGCTCACTGGCTATGGCTCACGGGCTCAGCCACTCCGCGGCATGTGGGATCTTCCTGGACTGGGGCACGAACCCATGTCCCCTGCATCGGCAGGTGGACTCTCAACCACTCTGCCACCAGGGAAACCCGGTGTCAGTTTTTACTTCTCCTTTTTCATTTCTAATTCTATTGATTTGAGTCTTCTCCTTTTTTTTCTTGATGAGTCTGGCTAATGGTTTATCAGTTTTGTTTACCTTCTCAAAGAACCAGCTTTTAGTCTTATTGATCTTTGTTATTGTTTCCTTCATTTCTTTTTCATTTATTTCTGATCTGATCTTTATGATTTCTTTTCTTCTGCTAACTTTGGGTTTTTTTTGTTTTTCTTTCTCTAATTGCTTTAGGTGTAAGGTTAGGTTGTTTATTTGAGATGTTTCTTGTTTCTTGAGGTAGGATTGTGTTGCTATAAACTTCCCTCTTAGAACTGTTTTTGCTGCATGCCATAGGTTTGGGGTCATTGTGTTTTCATTGTCATTTGTTTCTAGGTGTTTTTTGATTTCAACTTTGGTTTCTCCAGGGATCTCTTGGTTATTTAGTAGTATATTATTTAGCCTCCATGTGTTTGTATTTTTTGCAGATTTTTTCCTGTAACTGATATTTAGTCTCATAGCATTGGGGTCAGAAAGTATACTTGGTATGATTTCAATTTTCTAAAATTTACCAAGGCTTGATTTGTGACCCAGGATATGATCTATCCTGGAGAATGTTCCATGAGTACTTGAGACGAAAGTGTATTCTGTTGTTTTTGGATGGAATGTCCTATTAATATCAATTAAGTCCATCTTGTTTAATGTGTCATTTAAAGCTTGTGTTTCCTTATTCACTTTAATTTTGGATGATCTGTCCATTGGTGAAAGTTGGGTGTTAAAGTCCTCTACTATTACTGTGTTACTGTCAATTTCCCCTTTTATGGCTGTTAGCATTTGCCTTATGTATTCAGCTGCTTCTATGTTCGGTGCATAAATATTTACAATTGTTATATCTTCTTCTTGGATTGATCCCTTGATCATTATGTAGTGTCCTTCTTTGTCTGATTTAACAGTCTTTCTTTTAAAGTCTATTTTGTCTGATATGAGAATTGCTACCCCAGCTTTCTTTTGATTTCCATTTGCATGGAATATCTTTTTTCATCCCCTCACTTTCAGTCTGTATGTGTCCCTAGGTCTGATGTGGTTCTCTTGTAGACAGCATATATGCAGGTCTTGTTTTTGTATCCAATCGGCCAGTCTATGTCTTTTGGTTGGAGCATTTAATCCATTTACATTTAAGGTGATTATTGATATGTATGTTCCTATTACTAATTTCTTAATTAGTTTGGGTTTGTTTTTGTAGGTCTTTTCCTTCTCTTGTGTTTCCTGCCTAGAGAAGTTCCTTTAGCATTTTTTGAAAAACTGGCTTGGTGGTGCTGAACTCCCTTAGCTTTTGCTTGTCTGTAAAGGTTTTAATTTCTCTATCGAATCTGAATGAGTTCCTTGCTGGGTAGAGTAATCTTGGTTGTAGGTTTTCCCCTTTCATCACTTTAAATATGTGCTGCCACTCCCTTCTGGCTTGCAGCGTTCCTCTGAAAGATCAGCTGTTAAGCTTATGGGGATTCCCTTGTATATTATTTGTTGCTTTTCCCTGTTGCTTTTAATATTTTTTCTTTTATTTAATTTTTGATAGTTTGATTAATATGTGTCTTAGTGTGTTTCTCCTTGGATTTATCCCCTATGGGACTCTCTGTGCTTCCTTGACTTGATTGACTATTTCCTTTCCCATATTAGCGAAGTTTTAACTATAATCTCTTCCAATATTTTCTCAGTCCCTTTTTTTTTCTCTTCTTCTCCTGGGACACCTATACTTCAAATGTTGGTGCGCTTAATGTTGTCCCAGAGGTCTGAGACTGTCCTCAATTCTTTTCATTCTTTTTTCTTTATTCTGCTCTGTGGTAGTTATTTCCACTATTTTATCTTCCCAGTCCATTCTTCTGCCTCAGTTATTCTGCTACTGATTCTTCTAGAGAGTTTTTAATTTCATTGAGTGTGTTGTTCATCATTGTTTGTTTGCTCTTTAGTTCCTCTAGGTCCTTATTAAACGTTTCTTGTATTTTCTCTATTGTATTTCCAAGTTTTTGGATCATCTTTACTATCATTACTCTGAATTCTTTTTCAGGTAGACTGCATATTTCCTCTTCATTTGTTTGGTCTGGTGGGTGTTTACCTTGCTCCTTCATCTGCTATGTATTTCTCTGTCTTCTCATTTTGCTCAGCTTACTGTGTTTGGGGTCTCCTTTTCACAGGCTGTAGGTCATAGTTCCCATTGTTTTTGGTGTCTGTCCCCAGTGGATAAGTTTTGTTCAGTGGGCTGTGTAGGCTTCCTGGTAGAGGGGACTGGTGCCTGTGTCCTGGTGGATGAGGCTGGATCTTTTCTTTCTGGTGGGCAGGACTGCCTCCGATGGTGTGTTTTGGGGTGTCTGTGAACTTAGTAAGATTTTAGGCAGCCTCTCTGCTAAAGGTTGTGGTTGTGTTCCTGTCTTGCTAGTTGTTTGGCATAGGGTGTCCAGCACTGTAGTTTGCTCATTGTTGAGTGGAGCTTGGTGTTTGCGTTGAGACAGAGATCTCTGGGAGAGGTCTCGCCAACTGACTTTACATGGGGCCGGTAGGTCTCTGTTGGACCAATGTCCTGAACTCAGCTCTCCCACCTAAGGGGCTCAGGCCTGACACCCACCTGGAGCTCCAAGACCCTGTCAGGCATACAGCTCAGAAGTAGAGGGAGAAAAATAAATAAAATAAAATAAAATATATATTATTTAAAATTAAAAAATTAAAAGTTGTAAAAAAAAAGAAAGAAGAGAGCAACCAAACAAAAAAAACAAATCCACCTATAACAAGGGCTAAAAACTATACTGAAAAAAAAAATGGACAGACAGAACCCTAGGACAAATGGTAAAAGCAAAGCTATACAGACAAAATCACACAAAGAAGCATACACATACACACTCAGAAAAAGAGAAAAAGGAAAAAACTATATATTAAAAAAAAAAAGGGAAGAGACCAACCAAATCAATAAACAAATGTACCAGTGATAATAAGCTCTCAATACTAAACTAAGATAAACATGAAACCAGAAAGAAATTATATGCAGAAAGCAAACCCCAAGTCTACAGTTGCTCCCAAATCCACCGCCTCAATTTTGGGATGATTCATTGTCTATTCAGGTATTCCACAGATGCAGGGTACATCAAGTTGATTGTGGAGATTTAATCCGCTGCTCCTGAGGCTGCTGGGAGAGATTTCCCTTTCTCTTCTTTGTTCGCAAAGCTCCTGATTTGGCAGAGGCCAGCATGACATTGCGACAGGGCTGCACAGGCTCCCAGGAGGGGAGGTGTGGATAGTGACCTGTGCTTGCACACAAGATTCTTGTTGGCTGCACCAGCAACCTTAGTGTTTTTTGCCCGTCTCTGGTGTCCAAGCTGATAGCTGCAGCTTGCGCCCATCTCTGGAGCCCGTTTAGGCAGTGTTCTGAATCCCCTCTCCTAGCACACCCCAAAACAATGGTCTCTTGTCTCTTAGGCAGTTCCAGAATTTTTCCTGGACTCCGTCCCAGCTAGCTGTGGTGCACTAGCCCCCTTCAGGCTGTGTTCACGCAGCCAACCCCAGTCTTCCCCTTGGGATCAGACCTCCGAAGCCCAAGCCTCAGCTCCCAGCCCCGACCTGTCCCGGTGGGTGAGCAGATAAGTCTCTTGGGCTGGTGAGTGCTGGTCGGCACTGATCATCTGTGCAGGAATCTCTCCACTTTGCCCTCTGCACCCCTGTTGCTGTGCTCTCCTCAGTGGCTCCAAAGAGTCCCCCCGACAACCCCCCATCTCCTCCAGTGAAGAGGCTTCCTAGTGTGTGGAAACTTTTCCTCCTTCACAGCTCCTTCCCAGAGGTGCAGGTCCCATCCCTATTCTTTTGTCTGTGTTTTTCCTTTTTTCTTTTGCACTACCCAGGTACATGGGGAGTTTCTTGCCTTTTGGAAAGTCTGAGGTCTTCTGCCAATACCCAGTAGGTGTTCTGTAGGAGTTGTTCCACATGTAGACGTATTTTTGATGTATCTGTGCAGAGGAAAATGATCTCCACATCTTACTCTTCCACCATCTTGAAGGTCCCCCTCGACAATTTTTTTTTAAATTATTTATTTATTTATTTATTTATTTTTGCGGTACGCAGGCCTCTCACTGCTGTGGCCTCTCCCGTTGTGGAGCACAGGCTCTGGATGCGCAGACTCAGTGGCCATGGCTCACGGGCCCAGCCGCTCCACAGCATGTGGGATCTTCCCAGACCAGGGCACGAACCCGTGTCCCCTGCATCAGCAGGTGGACTCTCAACCACTGCGCCACCAGGGAAGCCCTCAACAATTATTTTTTATTTAAGTTTTGCGAGACACGCTGGTCGCTGAGGAGGCTAACATTTTGTTTGGTAAACAATTGTAAAAGTTATTCCAGACAGAACTTTGAAAAACAGAGGATCTTATAGCCCTTAATTGAATAGAATTGGAGGATGTTTTTGGTCTCGTTATTCAACTAACCTAAGGGAGAAAGAAAATAAATCAGTTCTTTTGTGGATAGGTATGACAAAGTAAATCACTCTATCAAAGTTTTCTTTCTTTTTTTTTTTCCCTTCCCTCTCCCCATATCCTCAAGTCCATTCTCTAGTAGGTCTGTGTCTTTATTCCCATCTTGCCCCTCAAGTTTTCTTATTACAAGTTGTTAATATAGAGGTACCACAGACAGCTGCTCGATATTTAAATATTTAAAAAATAGAGTTTAAAAAAATAGACTTTCGTTTTTGGGAGTTATATTTACAGAAACATTTGGGAGAGAATATAGAATATTCCCGTGTACCCCAACAAACCTCCTCTAGTTTTCCCTGTTATTAATATCTTGCATTAGTGTAGTATATTTGCTAAAATTGGTGAGCCAGTATTGATACATAATTATTAACCAAAATCCACAGTTCAAATTAGAGTTCACTCTTCATGTTGCACATTCCTTAGGTTTTGACAAATTTATAATGATGTATCTACCATTACAGTATCTTACAGAATAGTTCCACTGCTTTAAAAATCCCTAGTGCCCCACCTAATCATCCTTCCTACCATTTTTCCTTCAAATTCAGAGCAACTACTGATCTTTTTACTGTCTCCATAGTTTTGACTTTTCCAGGATGTTAAATACTTGGAATGATAAAAATCTGTAGCCTTGTCAGATTGGCTTCTTTCACTCAGTAACATACATTTAAGTTTCCTCTATGTCTTTTCATGACTTGATAGCTAACTTCTTTTTCTTGCTTAATAATATTCTATTGTATGGGTGGGCCACAATTTGTTTATCCGATAATTTATTGAAGGGCATCTTGGTTGCATAATTTTGGCAATTATGAATAAAGCTGCCATAAACATTCATTTTCAGGTTTTTATGTAGTTATAAATCTTTAGCTCCTGTGGTTAAATTCCTTGGAGCACGATTGCTGTATCATATGGTAAAAGTATATTTTGTTTTGTCAGAAACTGCTAAACTGTTTTCAAAGTAGCTGTACCATTTTGCATTCTGATCAGCAATGAATAAGAGTTCCTGTTGCTCCACATCTTCACCAGCATTTGGAGTTATCAGTGTTTTGGATTTTCTCTATTTTAAACAGGTGTGTAATGGAATCTCATTGTTTTAATTTGCAATTTCCTAATGACATACAATGTTGAGCATCTTTTCATATGCTTATTAGCCATCTGTGTATCCTATTTGGTGAGACAGATCTTTTGCTCATCTATTAATTGGGGAGCACAAATATTTTTGGTGCCCAAACCTGGGAGGATTAAAATTTTAAATTAATATTTGATGCCTCAGGACTGACATAAGCAAAGGCAAGTCTAATGATGCCCAGGGCAGAATATTTGACCACAGGTAGATGACTGAGTATTGGAAGTCTGTGTCAATGAAAGAAAATGCTTCAGTGATGGGATGATATGAATGAGAGCTGTGTTACAGGGCTCATTCAAGTGCTGTGAGGTGTTAAGGAGACTTGCTCTCAAGTACATTCCAACTGTTGGGAGGAAGACATTAACCCATTTTTCTCTTGCTGCAATCAAATATTTAAATGTTTATTATTTAACTTACTCCTGCTCTAATCAAGAACCCTATGTTAAACATTCTTTCATTTGTTTGACAAATATTTATTAAGTGACTACTATGGTTAAGCACTGTTTTAGGTTCAGAAAATGCAGTGATGAATCACACATATATCCCTCAACTCAAGGAACTTACATTAAATTTGGATGAGTCCAACAATAAGCAGGTATGTCCATAAATAAATAAGACAGTTTCAGAAGAAGATAATTTTCTTTCTTTTTTTTTTTTTTTTGGCGGTACACGGGCCTCTCACAGTTGTGGCCTCTCCAGTTGCGGAGCACAGGCTCCGGACGCACAGGCTCAGCGGCCATGGCTCATGGGCCCAGCCACTCCGCGGCATGTGGGATCCTCCCGGACCGGGGCACGAATCCGTGTCCCCTGCATCGGCAGGCAGACTCTCAACCACTGCACCACCAGGGAAGCCCAGAAGAAGATAATTTTAAAAAGGAAAATGAATAAAATAAAATAGGATTAACGAGACAGAGGCTGGTTGGAAGAGGCATCTGATCAGAGAAGGCATCTCTGAGGAGGGGGCATTTGAACCAAATGCTGAAGAGGAATCAGGCACGGAAAGGTGATGGTGATAGGTGGAGACTTGGGCTAGAAGAGCACTTTCCAAAACTGGGAGGAACATGTATGAAAACCATGAAGTAGGGATAATCTAAGCATATTTGAGAAAAATAAGAAAAGCCAGTGTAGGTAGGGTGTGATGAGTAAACTGAGTGACTGGGGACAATTTCTCTACTGGCACTTTGCCCAACTGATGGATCTTTTTTAAGAAAACAAACTAAAGCACATAAAGAATTTCAGTTGCAAAATAAAATCTTCTCATACTAGCACTAAATTCAAACTTCAGAATAAACTAACAATGAAAAGTTCAAGGTAGCACTTTGCCATAGGCAATTGGATATTAAAACAATAAATACTAAACCATAAAATGAGTATCTGGATGTCTAACTGGATTCCAATGTTTCCCTAAATGACTATTATGGCAGACACTAAAATATTACCCAACAGCTACTTCTCAGCTTTCCTAGTATAACCTTGAATTTGTTGGAGGCAGCAAAGTCCCAGCTTGCTCTTTCAGTACCCCTTGCAACTGAGGAAAACCATATGACACAGCCAATACCAGTAAGTCATCAACAAATTTTATGGGAAGCTGTGGAAAATTTGTTGATTTCCTGGTGAAAGAGCATGGAACAGAAGGGACTGCCTCCACTTCTACACCCCTCTTCCTCCCTTGAAGATTTTCTTGATGGATCCATCTGTAACAGCCAGCTATCTTGCAATCATTAGGCAACGAACCAGGTTTTCTGATAACAGCGCTGTGCAGCTGAACTTAGGCGAGCAACAGCACATCTCCCAAACTCTGGTTAGGTAAGAAAGCAGCGCCTGGCTTCAAGATGAGTTGAGCTTTCTGTCACTCACAAACAAACACATTCCTAATTGCTACAACTATTTGATGCTTTTTGAAAATCAAATATCAAACAGTCACTTTTACTTTTTTTTTTTTTTTAATTTTGATACGCACTGTGCTTGTGTTCGTGTGGTTACTCTGAGTTCCATGAACATAAACAGGAGGAGGCAACGTTCATTGAGATCTTATCAGGAGCCGGATGAAGGTCTAAAAGCTAGATGTACTCTTTACTTCAGCAACACTGTGCAGCTGGGGCACTAACATTCACATTTTGTCTCATGAGTGACAGAGTTAGGATCTAAATCCAGGTTCCAGGGCCTTGGCTGTAAATATTCTGTGGGACTCTCTCCTAGACTTAAGGAGCCATTTCAGTACACAAGATTGAATGGACCAAGCTAATGAGATTTTATGTACAAATTCTGATTCCTTCAGAGTTGATGGAAAAAAGATAAATGTAGAGTGACTCTCTCCATAGCAATATACATGCTTACTGTATATATTCAAGTTCAGTATTTATACATACATATTTATCATTGTCCATATAATAGTTAGTTACTAGTTTCTCAGGAGAAAAATGAAATAAAATAACAATCCCAATGAAATGGCAAGTGTTAGCCTCACTGGAATTACAAATGGCTAAATAATACATTTTTTTTTCTTTTAGGAAGCTATTTTAAGAAAAACACCGACAGAGTGTTAAGAGAACAAATTAGAAGGCAACGTGGTTATTGAACAGTGTGTGTGCTTCCGTATGTTTTGCAAACTGAAATTTGAGAAAACATTTGTGCACAGTCACCTCAGCTATCAAATGCTTTTCTTGAGGTAAATGTTCCCTGTTGTTATAGCATAATTACAGAGCCCAGTGTACCTGTACTCAAGAATCTTATAACAATCTGCATTTCAAAGGAAACTAAGAGCCCAGCAACCTGCCCGTTCAAGCTCATACACTATTCAAAGAAGGAATTTGATAGTAAAAACTCTAAAACCATAAGATAATTGATAAATATAATAAATTTAAAAGAATTGTCTCATGTTTTACATGTTATTCTGTTACATGGGTTATAAAAGGATGACATTTCTTTAACCATTAATATTTATGAAATTTCCCATGAGTATATGAATGCAATTAATAATAGCATTAGTACTAGCTGTACTTCTAAGATTTCCTACTATTTCTGGTACCAATACCAGTTGATGGTGTTTTAGCAGTTCAATATTTCAAATACACAAAATATAAAATATCTAAACTCTTATCGAGACAACCTGGACAGATTTCACACAATCTTAGCATTCAAACCAATTCATCAAGTGTGTTAGATTTACAGCCTACTCCATGGAGGTCTCTGCTTGATCTTCACTCTCAGAGAGATGTCCCTTACACCCTGAATAAAATAGCAACCAGCTCCCAACTCCTCACCTTTTGTCTAATTTATCTTCAGAGAACCTAAAGTTACATAGATGTTTATTTACATGCTTATTGTCTATCACCCCTCCGGAATGTAAGACTTTGCCCCTTCTCGGCTAACTTAGGACCTAGAACAGGGTTGGGTTTACAGTGGTTGTTCATTAAATGCTTGCTGAAATAACTAATGAATGTACATTCATGATTTTTTACTATGAACTAATTATTCAACAATGATACTGACAATGTATACTGATACTGGCTGACTCATCTAACATTTATGTCAATGTGAACATCATAAGATCTAATGAGCATTTTTTCCTGAAGAAATCCCTTCTTCCTCATGTGTGATATCATAGCTTACTTTTGACAACACTACAAGCACATTTATCAAATTAAATGCTTTTTCATAACTATTTTGACAACACAAGTCATTGATGCTATACTGAAAGAAACAAACAGTATGTCATTATATTTTATTCAAATATAATGTAACTTAGGAAGGACTATATAATTATTATGCAGGATTCCATTCTAAAAGTTCACCATGAGGACTGGGGCAATATTTACCAGCATGATAGTTAAACACAGGTGAAACATAATTATCTTTGTCCTTTCTTATCATTTTGCAACCAAAATCTAACAAATTACTTTTTCCTATTAAGGAAAAGCAGAAAAAGTGATTAACAAAAAACTTTCTGATGGGAGCATTTACTCCTCCTTGAAACTGGAAATGGAGGTATGATGCAAATTACAAGAGTGTCTCTCCATAGAGTGGGATATAAACACTATTCGATATGGAACATTTAACAGAATACGTAATAAAATATCAGAGGAGAAAACAGAATTTATTCATTAAAAGAGGGGTTTCGCATAGCCACACCTGAGCTCTTACTCCTCTGCACTGAATCCTGACCCAGAAAAATGGGCCCTCAAGTTAGGACTCAGAAGAAAAGTCACTTTTAGTCAAGTCTGATCATCAGCCTCATGTACTAGATCACTCCCTCTTGACTTGTTTCAAGTTTCACAATTTACAACAGCTATCCTTTCCAATTTATTGTTAGCTGTTGTGACCATTTCCTAGTTTTATTAAAAATGAGTAGTGATTTCATATTTTGCCTGTTTTTGAAATGTATTTACTTGGTTTTTCTTTTGATTGTTTCAGAGATGACAACGGAAGTTGAAATCTCTTTGCTCTGGTATACTGAACCAGAGGATCATGGGCCTCATTTAATTTAAATTAACACTTTAAAAGAAAACATGATTTGTTTATAAAATATATTGAAAATTCCATTGTTTATTGTGACTATTTTCACACCCATATCTATATCTATAAATAATATAAAGTGGAAGTTGTCTGTATGGTACTGCATTTAAATAAAACACACATGAAAATGAACTCTTTTGAGCATTTTAAAATGTATCTATTATTGTCTTTGCTAATTTTGTTTTTATGTGTTATATAACAAAATAGCAAGGTGAGAGCAAGGGTATCTTGTCACAAATAACCCATTGCAAATCTTCTTTCTATTCACAGAAATAAAATATCCAATTAGATGTAGAGGAAAGGGAAACTTCCTGCACTGTTAGAAGGAATGTAAATTGGTACAACCACTATGGAAAACAATATGGTGATTTCTCAAAAAATTAAAATAGAACTACCATATATGATCCAGCAATACCACTCCTGGGTATTTTTCCAAAGAAAACAAAAACATTAATTAGAAAAGATATATGCATCCTTATGCTATTCCAGCATTACTTACTTTGTCCTAGATATTGAAGCAATCTAACTGTCTATCAACAGATGAATGGATAAACAAGATGTGGTACACACACACACACACACACACACACACACACATACTATATATATATATATGCACACAAACACACACACACACACATATATATATAAAATGAAATATTACTCGGCCATAAAAAAGATTGAAATCTTGCCATTTGGGACAACACGGGTGGACATAGAGGGTATTATGTTAAGTGAAATAAGTCAGACAGAGAAAGATAAATATGTATGATTTCACTCATGTGTGGAATCTAAAAAACAAAATGAATGAACAAACATAACAAAACATAAACAGTGTTATAGATACAGAGAACAAACGAATGTTTGCCAGAGGGGAGAGCGGTGGGGGAAAGAAACTAATAGGTGAGGGAGATCAAGAAGTACAAACTTCCAGTCTCAAAATAAATGAGTCATGAGTATGAAAGGTACAGTGTGAGGATTATAGTCAATAAATATGTAATATATGTAATATCTTTGTATGGTGACATATCATAACTAGACGTATCCTGGAGGCCAGTTTGAAATGTATAGAAATATATAATCACTATGTTGTACAACAGGAACTAACATAATGTTGTAGGTCAATTATATTTCAAAACCAAACAAGCAAACAAACTCATAAGAAAAGAAATCAGATTTGTGCTTACCAGAGGCAGTGGGTGTCTGGTGATGGGAGAGAGAATTGGAGGAGGGCAGTCTAAAGGTACAAACTTCCATCTGTAACATAAATAAGTACCAGGGATGTAATATACAACATGCTGAATATAATCAACACTGCTGTATGTTATGTGCGAAAATTAAGACAGTAAATCCTGAGTTCTCATCATAAGAAAATTTTTCTTCTATTTCTTTAATTTTTTACCTATATGAGATGATGGATGTTTACTAAACTTTTTGGTGCACATAAATCAAATCATTACACTGTATGCCTTAAACTTATACAGTGCTGTATGTCAATTATATCTCAGTAAAAGTGGAAGAAAATATAATCTAAAAAAAGATGTTTTATACATACACACACACACAATGGACTACTACATAGTCATAAAAAGAATTAAATCTTGACAATTGTGACAACATGGATGGACCTTGGGGGTATTATGATAAATGAAATCAGTCAGACAAAGACAAATGCTGTATGATTTCACTCATATGTGGAATCTATAAAACAAAACAAACGAACAAACAAAACAAAATGAAACTCATAGATACAGAATATAGATTTATTGTTTACAGAAGGAGGGAGTATTGGAGGGTGGGTGATATGGGTGAAGGGGATCAAGAGGTACTAACTTCCAGTTATAAAATAAATAAGTCATGGGGATATAATATACAGCATAGTGACTATAGTTAATAATATTTTCTTGCAACTTGGAAAGTTGCTTAAAAAAAGTAAATTTTAAAAGTTCTCATCACAAAAAAAGAAACAAATTTTGTAACTCTGCATGGTGACAGATGGTAACTAGACTTATGGTGGTCATTTCACAATGTATACAAATGTCAAATTATGATGTTGTAAAACTAAAACAAATAGAATGTTATAGGTTATTACATTTCAGTAAAACAAATATCATTAATAATTTTATATGGCTTATATCTGTAATTATGTTTTCTATATGTTGTCTTATATAAAACATACTATTAAAACTAAAATCGCCTGTTCTTTTTATTTTTATAAAAATTTAAAATTATATATGTCGCCCACATTTGTTCTGGTTTGATATTTGTTTTGTATAGAGTGTGAGGGTAAAGAAGAAAAAAGCTGCAATGACTGACCTATGAAACACCTCTTTACTTAGAGGTAGGGTATTAATTTCTGAAACCCAAGTAAATACGGTATTTCAAGAAGTAGAGAATAATCAAATGTATAAAATGATGATTATGAGTCAAATAAGATTAGAATGGAGAAATGGACATTGGTTCTAGTGATTCTGAGGTCATTGCCGACTTTGACAAGAATTAGTTCAGAAGAACCATGGGGATGAAATCTAGATTGGAGTGAGCTCAAGAGAGGTGGGAGGAATGAAACTGAAGAACTCTTAAAATGGATCAGAGAAATCCGACTGGAGCTCAACGAATATGTGGGATTAAGACAGGTGTTAATATTTTATGTCTGCATGTTGATAGGAAAAAGTGTTAAGTAGAAGAGACAAAAGATTATTCCTGTAGTGATACGTCAGAGAGAGAACAAGAAACTGTCTTCATGAATTTACTGACTTAATTTTGATATTTACCTACTTGAATTTGAAGAAATACTGAAGAGAAACAAACTTTTAACAATTAATAGTAAGTTTCTGAATATTTGCATTTAGGGGAAAAAAGCATGAGCTTTGAAGTCCTTTGTCTGAATCACAGTATGAAAAATTCCTTTGTCTGAATCACAGCTCTACTACTCATTAATTATGTGTCACTGGACAAACAGTAGGTAGGGAATCGAACAATTGAACAAGCAGACAGAGGCAGGCCTAAAATAGGAGATCAGATATTTCATCCATAGTAACTGAAAAAAAAGATGGAACATATAGGAATAGAAGCAAATTTGTTGCTAAATCTTGTGGTAGGAAGATACAGTGTTCTCTTCAGTGACTTCTTAATATTCCATTTTATGTCTGATATATCTTTTAGCTAATTTGCCACTTTTTACTACAAGAATGCTGTGCTAAATAGCCTTCCAGCTAAAGTTATATCTGCATATTTAATAATTTTATTAAGATAAACTACAAGAAATTACAGTGTGAGAAAATATATATTTATATAACTTTTAATACAATGTTAAAGAGTTCAAGAAAAATTTAAGATTTAATTCTCACTAAGTGTGCATAAAAGTGCCTTTTCCAGGAACCCTTACAAACAATGGTTATCATGATTAAAGAGCTACTTCTGTAAAAAGAATTTAAATACTGTAAAAATATTTTGGTTGCTTCTTATTTTTATTTATTTTTTTGCGGTACGCAGGCCTCTCACTGCTGTGGCCTCTCCCGTTGCGGAGCACAGGCTCCGGATGCGCAGGCCTAGCGGCCATGGCTCACGGGCCCAGCCGCTCCGCGGCATGTGGGATCTTCCTGGACCAGGGTACAAACCTATGTCCCCTGCATCGGCAGGCGGACTCTCAACCACTGCGCCACCGAGGAAGCCCTTTTGGTTGCTTTTTAAATTGAGAATTTGATGAAATTCCTGAAGCTTCTTCCCAGAAAAGGAAAAGTGCATTCAAAAATTTGTATTCAATATCAGAAGGTGCTGTGACTTCAATCTTAACCCACCTTTTCTCATTTTGATATATTGGGATACTAGGATGAAAATAAAATAAACTAAAAAACATTTTAAAAGTCACTCCTATATGATATTGTATATGAGGTATGTGAAATTAAGCACAAAAATAGACAAAGAAATAAAAAGCATGGTTAGTAATTTATGTGAATATCCATCACCGCATTCTAAAACTAGTGGTAATAACCAGTGGAAAAGAAAAATTTGTTGTTTGACCTCTGTTTCAGTTTCACAGTGGTATAATTAGGGTATAGATCTGTGTCGCACCAACAGAGGCCTTTGTCAGAAGGCAAAGCAAAGATGGGTCTTTGTAAATATATATGGGTATTAGAATTGTAATTATGCATAATTTCAGTTACCTCATGCACTTGAATAAACTCAAAAGAGTCTTGAGAAACAGTTGTCTGTCCATGTACTGAGACAGTATTTTAGAGTTCTCTAATTAATTAGAGGCACAGTGACTATTTTGAATTATGAACTTGGAAATGAAGTGAGAATGACAATGAATTGCTAAGCAGTGTTAAACATTCCAGGTCTAGTGATTATAATCTCTTTAGATAGAGGGACTTAAAGTATTTTAATAGGTAATAGTATAAATATTGGTAAAGTAGAAATTAAAATATTGCACATTTCAAGGCATATCATGAAAAAATGAGTGCTAAGTATGGTGGTAAATTGCTGGGGTTGTATGTACTGTAGAGAATATCAAGAGGAAACATTTACATATTCTGAAATGCTGGAGGATAGGTTCAGTGTTTAGAATGAAATGCCCAGCACCTGTCAACTGGAGTTGGTTGCATCTAAGACATTGTTTTACTTGTGGTATTTTAATGTAATTTTCCTATGTTTTCTTAGATATCTCTGAGATGGGGACAGAAAAATAGCATTTTTGAGTGCCTCCTTATTACTAGGCATCCTTTGGCTTGACCTTTACATATATCTGTTAACTCTTCCTCTCGTTGAGATTGATTCCCATCTTGCAAATGAAGAAACCAAGGCTCTAGAAGATTAAGCGATTTTTCCCACTGTAGACAATTAATTGGTGATGCTAATACCTGAACAAAGTAGCACAACTGACAATTCAAGAAAACTTTGTCAAAATCCAAAGTTCATCCTCATTTTTTAAGCCATGAAGGTTTAACACAGGCACCTAACTTTATTTTGAGATTCTACTCAGTCTCTACACTAAGATGGGTGAACTTCAACTGGAACATAATATCCCTAAACTATGTTTGAACTTTACAGGACATTGGCATTTAAATCTCTAACTGGGGACATGTATACTAACTCAAAACATAGTTCACTACTGCTATTAAAATAAAGTCTGAGCATCATTGTTGCCTATTTTCTTGTATAGTCATATGTCCTTCATATCATAGCTCCAGACACGCTGAATTACTTCTAGTCACCTGAGCATGCCATGGTCTCACCAACCTATCCTGTTCCCAAGGCCTGAAACACTCCCCTCTCCAACATCAAACAGATCCTTCTACCAACTGCTATTCACTCATTTCTTATTGACTTTTCTACACAAAATCTTCTCTGACATTTATAAACCGAGATTTTTGTCCCTCTTTTTTGTTCCTATAATATTCCAAACGCACCCTTTTGTGTCATTTAATATCCTGCGTTTTAATTGTCTGCTTGCCTCTCTTTCTCACTAGACTTCAAACACTTCGAAAGGTAGAAGCATCACTTAGCCATTAACGCATTCTACTTTGTTGAGGCCTTAACACTGACATGTAAATTAAGTATATTTTAATTATATTAATATACAGTACATATATAACTAAGTGAATGGAGCAAATCTATTTGCCTGCCAAAAGAAAAATATAAAGAAATGAACCCTTTTTATCAATGGCTCCACTGTATTAAACTCCAGCTCATCTAGATTTAATACCTCAGAATCATTAATTAAGAATGACTGATGCAAAAGAATCATAAAAAAGAAAAATAATTTAAATGAAAATAACTCTAATATTCATAATACTGAAATAAAATGATAATTATTGTTAGCATAATGATACAGTTATTACAGTTTTCTGTGCATACATGTATTTGGAAAGTTATGATCATAACTTAAATCCAATTTTATGTTCTGATTTTTTAATGTTATAGTATTTACCCATACTAAAAGCTGTTTAGAGAGGGCTTTAAGTTAAATGAAGTGACTAGGGGCAGGGAGGATCCACAGATTATGCACTTTCAAAACCCTGAGTTGGATAGTAGGAGAGAAAAAATATTTTTTCTTCCACCCTTCTGAATTCTTACATACATGGGAGACACCCAGGGAAGAATGAGTAACTCTCTAAGGTGGCTTAGAATTCTGGCTTAAATATCATCTTAACAGGCAAAGAGGAAGGGAAATGTAGGCTTCTTAGGGGATAGTAAATGTTTTTTGAAAATGAATAGACCTTTAAAAGAATAGATGAAAGATGTGACAGCTTGTGACAAAGTTTGTCTGGGTGTGGTGTCTACTTCTGGTCCCTTCTCTTGTTTTGAGTCTATCTTCCCTGGTTGATGAAACTCCAGGGGAGAGAATCTGTATCAACTGAGCTCCTTTTGTAGAATCTGTTTTTAGGCAGATAAGGGGAGTCCGGAGAAAGCCTCTCTCTGAATTTGCTGTTTTTCAAGAGCTTACAGCTCAAAATAATTAATGAGGCAAAGTGGCATATTTTAGGTGGCATATTCTGTTACCCTTCAGTATTACTGAGACTAATAATTTGTATTCTCCTCTGCAGTTCAAATTTGTGTTTATACAACACTGTATGTAAAGGAGAGGCTCACAAACGGAAATGAAAATTTCTTGTAAGCTATGTTTCTACTTAAAGTCTGAGATTGTCTATTTTTTTAATTGAGAAAATGTTTTATTTCTTTTTTTTTTTAACGGTAGGTCTGTTGGTTGTCTATTTTATGCCATCTTTACCAGCACTGAGTCACTTGCTTTTTGAACAACACAAACAAAAATCTTATGAAAAGTATTAAGAATCATAAAGCAAAGATTTTAGAGGGAACGATACATAAACTGTTATTTCCAAAGGGGAAAAAATACTTCAGTGTTGTCAGTAAAGATAAATATGGCTGAGTGGCTGAAAATCCCCTCGAAATCAGTCTTTATGTTTAGATTCAAACATGATAAATATCTGTGCCTTCTGGAGATGAATTACCTTGCTAGCATTATATAGTAAGTTGTGTGCATGAAAAAAGAAGTGAGCTAAGTGAATCTGTCCCTCATCTGAAGTGTGGTTTCCCTGAAATTGATTTACATTTGAATGAAAACAAGGGAATTATGCACAGAAGGATTCATTATAAAAAGAATCTCTCGCCCTCAGCATTTGAAAAGCAAAATCCTTTTAAGTATTATTCTTAAATAAGTAATGAGGCATTTATTGTAATTCAAAACCAAACAACATCCTGTGTTAGAACTGGGGAAAAGGGCAGAGTGAGGTGCAAAGAACTGATGTCATGTGACTGTTTCTGGGACTTGCTCCACTGCTCACTTGCCTTAAGGCTTTAAACAGTCAACCAACCTCACTGAACCCCTGCATCTGTGTATATGTGAAGTTTACATGAAGAAAAAAAAAAGAGAATGTATGGAAACATGCTTTGAAAACTAGAAATTTCTATATGAATATTAGTGTAATTACTAACATTGTCTAAAAGGAGTCCCTTGCTGTTTATCTATCTCTACAAAATAAGCAGGAATATCAGTCTCCAAATTATATAGGTGCTGCTTGGATATATAAAGTGAAGCATGTGCCTGTGAAGTTAAGGTATGATACTAGGCACTTTGTACACTGTGGGTGGGGTGGCAGGATGTAGACAGTGTGCAGTTTCAAAGAGCTGATTTGCATTCCTGAGATTTCTGACTTCCCCTCTTCTCTGCAGTCCCAAGAACAATGAATTCCCTTGACAAGGATTCTTTGCTTGATCAAACTTTAGACAGGCTTGAACTTTCTCCTAGGTCCATCTGTGCACCTCCTCATAAAATCCAGTTTTAGCAGGAAGCCTGCTAAGACTGTTAAACAGAGGCCCCTGGCCCTTGATATCTAATCATCCTGGATATTTGAAGAGGTTCGTCATCCTCCACTACACCTCACACCCCCAGCACACACCCCCGTCCCCTGCCAGGTGATATCTGATAACCTTGGCCAATCTTTAGCAAGAATTCTATTAGGTTGGTTTAGCCAGAGTACCCCCATGACTTAGACATTTCCTCCTAGTAATTTTCCATACTCTAAGCCCCATCCTGATTCTTGGCTATAAATTCTGACTTGCCCATATTGTATTTGAGCCCAGTTCTGTACTGAAGTCTCTTTTCCCCTATTGCAATATTCCTGAATAAATCTGTTTTTACCACTTTAATTACTATCCAACTCTAGCTTTTCTTTGGCACCATTCAATCCAAGGATCTGTTTGGGGTCAAGTGAACAAACACACCAGGTAATAAACAGGCTTAGTCAAAAACATGCAATACAGCATGTGAGCAGCCTGGAATTTATGGACACTTGAAAATGAGTGATGCCTTTGGAAGTGTTCCTAATCAAAACAGGAGAACAGAATTGGCTTCTTAGCAACAAGCTCAAGCCTCTGACTGCTTTTAGAAGTTTTTGAGCAATTAATACTCCTATGAGTAACTACAGTGAAAAAGAATAAGAAATTATTGGTATGAAGGGGACTGCAAAGCATCTATTAGAGGAAGAGTCTGCCCCACCCAAACTAGAGGTGGGCATCAGATGGCAGAGCATCCGAATAAACGTACTATGAAGAAAAACGTAACAGAACAGCAGTGGATAAAATATTTGGGAAGTACTGTACTATGTGCTAAGGGTCTGAATGGAAAATAAATCCTCCCCTAAAAGAGCCCATCGTGCAGGTTTTATTCCTTTATTAAAGAAAAACACTGGATCTTCTTGCCTCTTTAATTACTGTTTTCAGCCTGCCTGAACTTGACAGGGATCTTTCTGTTGCAGCAAATTAATGCAAGTCAATCCACTTTAGAGAAAAAATGGAATTTCTTGACTCTCATTGAAAAGACCATGTATGGACTTCAAGTATGAAAATCTTCAGGTGTAGTTGAATGCAGGAAGTCAGACAATATCCTCTGGAGGTATGGTTGTGGACTTATGACTGGGAGAATCAGTAGCCTCCTGACTAGCTTCTCTGCATTCATCTTGCCATGTCTTGATGATAATAACAAGAGTGATCAGGTCACACTGTAAGTTAGATTTTGTCACTTTTTGGATGAAAATTCTACAATATTTTTCCATATTATTCAAAGTTGAAATCAAGGTAATTAAAAAGTCAGACAATACTCCATATAATTTGGCCTTTCATTACTGGTTTAGTCTATCTCATCATTTTTTACTCTGGATAACAGAAATTGCATTTGTGTAACAAAAGTCGAACTGCCCACATAGATATATAAATTGTGTGTGTGTGGGGGGTAGATATAGACATAAAGATTAGATATTGGTGTAGATATAGAAATAGACATAAATACTTGCTAATGCATTGGCTAAACTTCAGAATCTGACCCCTTATAATCAAAAGAAACCAAAGATTATAATTCTTCATTTCATGGCTATTACTTCTCCAACAATCTCATTTTCCAGGTTAAAATCCTTGAAACTACCTTAGAATTAATAATCCTGTCTCTAAGATTTTATAGAGGAAGTATATAAGTCTTAGAAGGTAAATACCACCTGAAAGCTTAAAGTATAATTTAGTATCAGATCCAGAATTAAATTCAAAGTTGAATGATTTCCATTAGGCAATACTGTGTCTTCAGGCATATGTCCCAAATCAACAATGAATGGAACAAATGAATTATCTGTTCAGAATGACCTCTATCACCATGGGCCGTATACTTAAATTGATTATATTTTCCCAAAGTGCCCTAAATTTTCATTTACATTATACTTATTTGTGAACATCAATATATGATATCCATGTATGAAGTCAAATTTTAAAAATGAAAGAAAAGAATATGAATATTTGATAACAGTAACAGCCTGAATTAGAAACCACAAAAAATCCATAATGATTAGAATCTTCATTATTATACATAACTTTGTTATGAAATTGAGCAATAAGTCAAACAAAAAATTATATTGGCTTTGTCAATTTATTCACCTTTCTGAAAACATTTTCTACATTCTGCTCTAAAATAAACAAGGTCACTAGATGCTCTATTCTGGGATCAATACACGTTATTCAACACATTTAGCTATTTGATCTACCAACCTGTACGAAACAAGCATGGGAGTGATTGAGTTTTTATTTGACTAAATGAATGCTAAAACAATTGGTAATAGTAATACAAAGAAGATAAGAGAGGAGGAGAAGAAGACAGAACAAAAGAAGAGGGAGAATTAGGAATAACAATTTAGAGACTACTACTTACCATGTGCCATAACCAATGGTAACCATTGCAGACATAGCTCATCTCCTCTTCACAATAATCTTATTTTTGTTAACTTAGTTTTAACTATGGCAAAACTAAGGCTCAAAGATTATACAAATAACTTTTCAAAGTCAATAAAATATTAAATGAGAAAACCAGAATTCAAACATACAACTGCTTGTCTCCTAAAACAAACTCCTAACCTCCATACTATACAGCTTTATTTCTTCATTACTGCATTATATTTATGTACTCTAACCTAGTAAATGATAGCAACTTAAGTGGAAAGTGATGCTATAAAATGAAAATGTTCCTTATTATGATCTTTTTTTTTTTTTTTTTTTTGCGGTATGCGGGCCTCTCACTGCTGTGGCCTCTCCCGCTGCGGAGCACAGGTTCCGGACGCGCAGACTCAGCGGCCATGGCTTACGGGCCCAGCCACTCCGCGGCATGTGGGATCCTCCTGGACCGGGGCACGAACCCGTGTCCCCTGCATCGGCAGGCGGACTCCCAACCACTGTGCCACCAGGGATGCCCTTATTATGATCTTTGACTTATAAATCTAAGCTTAATAAAAGATCAAAATACCGTATTTGGAAAACTCTAAATTTTAACTCTGCTTAGATTTTAAATTGAGATTAATATATTTTACTTTCCTATATAGCCAGAAGGAAAGCATCTCTATGTATAATTTTGTGAAACGGTTTTTATGATTTGGCCAAGTAAACCACTAATCTCAATGTCTGAACTAATTTATCCTGTTTTCAATTTCATTGTACCTCTGCTGTTTCTGCATTTATTCAAGTCCCTAAATTGACAACTTTAGTTTGAATTTCAATTTTTTTTAAGATCAAAGATAAAACATAGATCCTATTGACTATTTTGAAGAGGGCACATATCTTAATATACTAATGTCATTCTATAAATTCAGATTATTATTGACATAGAATAAAACTTAAAATGAACCAAGACAGAGATTAAATTTGCTTCAGTAAATTAAAGTTAGATTAAATGAATGACTAATGTAACTGACTGTAGGTATTACCACTATCTTTATCATAATTTACAGATAAAAGGTTCTTTTTCTTCTACATTTCCAGTGATTAGGATGAATGAATTCAGGTTAATTATCAGGGGGTGGACTGGGGTGGTATGCATTATGGTTTATAGAACTGTTTCCCCTTAAGCATGCCTAATGAGAAAGGAAAATTAAACACACTTTTCAAAAATGCATTTATTCAATGATATTAATCCAAATAAAGAGTACATACAATTGAATAATTTAAAATTAAATTCTGTAGATGTGATTTTTTTTTACAGTTTTCACTAGGTCTGCATTGATAATAACCCTTTCCTCTATCTCCACTATTCAAACTAGATTTAGTTCAGCTGTAAGCCAAGGCAATCCGTGTTTTGATATATCTATAAGGAGTGAAATAGAGAGCCTATGACTCATGATGTATCTGGCTCAAGCAATTTGTCTATCAGCTGCTGCCAGATTCCTCGTCTACCTTCTGCTCTTTTACTGCCTCGTCTACCCGGCAAGCGGCTGTTATTTTATTTTTCAGAGAAGATAACCTAGGTGTTTCTGATCATAACTGATCTCACTCCTTGATTCCTTACCTAATTAAGAAAATAAAATCTAGTTCTCCTCTCCTGCTTTTTCTAGAATTAATCATAGGCTCAAAATAATTAAAATTAATTATAGGTTACTTCTATTTAAGTGAAGTCTTTATCTGATCTCTCACAGACTGTTGCAACTCTCCACCACTTATGTTTTACATATATATATGAGCATATTTGATTTCCTCATCACTTATCCATATTAAAGTGCTCAAATAGTACTGTCAATTAGGCAATTATTATTCAAGATTAGATAAATCTATTCTAAGGCAGAGAATACGTTACATTTCCTGTTGCAACATACTTTCACACACGTTTAAATAGAGCATAGGAGATTTCTGAGTTGAACTCTGAAGTGACTACACACAAACATATATGCATGTGCGTACACACACACTATTAACGGGAGACTGGCAGATATATATATATATATATATATATATATATATACTACATGTGTCAGTATATGAGGCAAGTTACATATAGTCTGCAAGTTACATATAGTCTATGTTCTACTAAATTGAGAGCATAATGTCAAAATCTCCACTATATTCTGTCTACCTATCATATACTTTGTCTTTTATAAGTGCTCTTAGAACAAACAGATATGTACATTGTTCATCTCTTTTTTAACCTGAAAAACTTCTATTTTTTCCTTTGTATTTGACTTCAGTTTTTAAAGTTCTCATATGGGCAGTACCTAGTATATTACATAATTCTTATGCTTTGTCTTTTTAATTTCTTTTTCAACATCTATATGTTCGATAATCGTCCAGTTGCTGTGCTTGGTGCTGAATGAGATACAAACAGAAGATTGATGAATCAGGGACCTGCCATCCAGAAATTCATGATTCCACACTGCCCATCAAAAAGGTTTAATGTAACCCCAGATTCATTTGGCTGAAACTCAGGTTTTTATACAAAAATTATCTTTTTGAAGAAATGGTGTAATTTGCTTTAAATAATTTATATCCTTAACTTTTTATTTGCATATCTGATTTTCTTTTAACTAAAAAACTTACCAGTTATTCTTCATTATTAGAAAGGAATAAAAGATCTATGAATCATCATTTTAGTCTTCCCAAATTAAAGTTGTAACATTTAAGGAGTCATTTACTAATTGGAAGCATGTAACTACCGTTCACTTTTTTTCTCTGTGATCCAAATTCCAAATCGTAAAACAGGAAAGTTGAAGTGAGCAGGTTCTTTAATGTTGCAAATGTCACTTTCCATGTTAGTCTCTTTTTTAAGCATGAATGGATAAGACCTTCCTTTTTAAACCACTGATTCCTTGAGTACTTCGAAGCAGAACCTGCCTATTCTGATATATTCTTTCTCTTTTTCCTTACCCTATATCTTCTCCTGTGCATAGAAAAGTGTATTTAGCCATCAGAATCTATAATTCTATTCTCCTCTCTTGTCAAGGACATTCAACTGTGTATGAGGCTAACAGTAGTATAAAAAAGACAACTGCCACTGCCATTTACTTTGTATATACTTCATGTGAAGCACTGATAGATATTTGCGGTATGTTATTTCTAATCTTCACAACAGTCACACCTGGTAAATATCATGGTCCCTGTTTTACTTCTGCTTTTACAGAAAAGCACAAAAAAGACTACAGAGGTTAAACAACTTGCCTAAGGTTACATAGGCAGTATCATAGACTGGATATAAACTCAGGCTACCTGATTTCGAGATCCATTCCATTTCCATTAAGCAGCAGCGTCATTTTCTTATGTCTTCATTCCTGTCCTTCACCTTTAACATTCACTATCTAATCTCTAATCTTTTTAAGTAACTTATTTCTATTTATCTATATCCATGTATCTACATATCTATGTGTCACCTCTTGGATTTATTCAGTAAAAATGTTCAGTAAAATATGTTCCTTGGATGAGAAAGAAGTTTGCTGTTAGACTCAGGTTCTATGACCTGCATTTATAATTTCTTGTACCCAGATTTTTCACCCCAAAACATTGGCTCCATCCTTCCTGGACTGATGATCCAGTATCTAGATTCACAGTCTTTAATCTGAGTGGTAGATTCTTCTAGATTTCTATCATTGGCTACTCACTCAGATACACTAGAGTGCCTCAACTTTGGTCCTCACAACACCCTGCTTCAACAGTTCCTTCCTGTTGAAAAGCAGATTGGAACAATGGCAAGATGTCATCGATCCACGATGGTGGATGCTATGATTCAGCAAAAGTTTCTGATTCCCATGTTAATGTTAGACCTACACCAGACCGGGAAGTATTGTTTGCTTTTGTCTTTTTTATATTATTGCTCCTTTGTTAACTATTAAGAGTTAACCTGTCTAAGATTCAAAGTACAGCCTTTACAATATAGAGCCTTTCTGCCTTGTAGAGACATTATCAATTACATCTTTATTTGTTTTAAGTATCATTTTTCTTATTTGTTGTTAAACAACTATGGCTATCCCTGTGGAGCTCAACGCTTTCTAATCACTTCCTTTATACTCTCTGCCTATGCCCGACCCCTACAAATGTCTGTAGATGACCTCTCCTCCTGGATTGGTGGTAATGAGTAGGGCTTATAGATATTCCTGACTCTGCTAATAAAAAGAAAAATCTTATTAAGTATTAATTTTTATCTGCTAATAAAAAAAAATCTTATTAAGTATTCTGTCCTGAAGAAATTTCCCATTACTTAGAAGTCTCCCTGCTGTGTCTCCATTTGCTCTCTCCCACTCCTCAATAAACAAATCATAGATAGTAGCAACCGTTCTAACATGTTTCACCCGCTCCATTGATAGTTTAACTGTTTCAAACCTGGCTATGGGTGCATTATATTTACATAATTTATCTTTTTTGTTCTCAGGGAACCATTAATCACCTATTATTAGAAATAATAGGAAAGTCCATTTTTTTTAACACTCAGTTTGAGAGAAAAGTAAATTCTATTTTACTTTATATATATATATGTATAACTGATTCACTTTGTTATAAAGCAGAAACTAACACCATTGTAAAGCAATTATACTCCAATAAAGATGTAATAAAATATATATATATTTTACTTAATTTTGGTCTTAAGATTCTCATGTCAAGTAGTGGCCACCTGAAAAGAATACTTAGCATATGTGAAGTTTTCTATTGGTTAGTCAATAAAAGTTTGAATCTATCAATAGAGCCTGGCTCTGTTAGCCTTTCCAGATCCTTTAATTATCTTACAGAGAGTTTGAGAAGAGAGCATTATTACACTTAGACCCAACAGAAGGCATAAAGATGGGGATAGATGCGTGCATTTCAATTGACCTTCATGTATAGAGAGAAAGATTCTGAGCCAACACATTGCACTTTTTAAGTATTTCCAGTAATAGATAGTGAATATGCACAGAATTATGCTCTTCTTTCTGTTGAACAGGGTGTTGCCCACAGTGTGTATGTTAAGAATGGTTGGGACTGAGCCCATGGAAATGAAATTAGGAGAAACTACTAACTTTAATAAAGTTCAGATTTCCAATCTCAAAGTGTGCTCTACTCATTTGAGATAATACTCACAAATATTTTGATAGACATCATTTCTGTAGTGAAGCAAGAACTACAGTGCTTTAAAGAATGATAGACAACTTAACAGACCATGTTCTTAGAAAAATGAAGAGTATCATCATGTTGTTTGATTAGTTTTGCTTAATTTCCTCATCTATAAAATGGGAATTTTATTCTCTGTTCTACCTTTCTCAGAGAGGTTTTTTTGTTTTGTTTTGTTTTGGTTTTTTTTGCGGTATGTGGGCCTCTCACTGTTGTGGCCTCTCCCACTGCAGAGCACAGGCTCCAGACGCACAGGCCCAGCGGCCATGGCTCACGGGCCCAGCCACTCCATGGCATGTGGGATCTTCCTGGACCGGGGCATGAACCTGTGTCCCCTGCATTGGCAGGCGGACTCTCAACCACTGCGCCACCAGGGAAGCCCCTCTCAGAGAGGTTTTTTTCAAAAATCAAATGTATCAAGATCAAAGTACACTGAGCTATAGAAATATATGGTGCAATCTTATTAATAAAATAAGATGAAAAAAATATCATTGATTTGAACCCTGTGTTAGTTTAGAAGCAGTTTCATAATATTCCAGAATTTTAAAGTTTGAATGACTTTTTCAGATCATTTGACATGGCTAATTTTCTTATTTTTGACATGGAAGATTTTGGGCAGTGTGAGGTTAAAAATTATTCAAATTAACCCAGACAAAAATTTAATTCTTCAAACCCTGAGCCCAATTACTCTCTAGAATATTCCCATTTATTCAAAACAGCCTATAAATTATTGTTTCCAGACCATGGTATAAAATATTGTTTCCAAACTTCACACACACACACACACATCTTAATAATAAAAACAAAGTTTTTATAAACAGAGTGATGTTATTTCCTATTTTTTAAATTATCTTCTGCTATATAAAACTGGTGTCCAATCCTCAAAGTAATTTTTAAAAAATATTCTCTTTTTTTTTTCAGTTATTTGTCTTTCCTCTCTCTCTCTCTCTCTCTCTCTCTCTGTCTCCTTTCTTCTCCTGGGAAAATATGTTACAAGATCAGTGACTTAATATTTACTTTTACAACTGTACATATTACCAATTATTCCTTAACTCCAGCTGAGATGTACTGCATAAACATAGAAAATAAAAATAACATGAATAAAATAAGTAATCATTATTATAATTGCATTACAGGTAAATGTAGAATCTTTCCATCTTACAGAGCACTTTCATGAACTTAATCACATTTCAGTATCATGACTACTATATAAGTTAGAATTTATTACTCAGTGCTTTACCGATCAGGGAGGTAAGTAAAGTTTGAAAAAATTTTGACTTAGCATAGATCTGAAACTTAACAGTTGGTACTGACCAGATATCAGAACTGTGACTAAAGCCTGAGCACTTTCTAGGGCTCCCCACTGCTGCTCTTTCAATATCTTAGTGTGTTTGTACCCTTCTCCTCTGACTATACAAGTAAGTCTCTTATGTAATTTAGACTTACTGTGCTTGAATTTAGTTAGCAAGATATGGACAAATGCAGAGCACACAAATATCTCATAAGAATATGAATGCATCATCAGTCCTCTTATCCAAGCAACTTCAAAATTGGTTCTTTTAAGAAACCTGACATTTGTCTTCTGAAATAACCTGAAACAAATGTAGTACTTTAATGTTCTCTACTACTCAGAGACATTTCATCTCTTCATCATGATATATTATACCCTTCCTCTAACCCTTTGCAATTCATTCTTTTAATTGATCAAGGTTATTTAGGTTGCTTATAAAATGTCACATCAGCTACAATTATACATTAGTTTTGGAATACACAACTCTGTGAGCACGCACGCGCCTCTGTGTGTGTGTGTGTGTGTGTATGTGTGTGAAGGGTTGGGAGAAGTGTTAAAGCAAGAGCAAGAGGTAAAAAGTGAGAAAGTAAAGGGAAACCTATGTTAACTCTAACTGGAGAGTAATGGCCAGTCCTGATGGGTTATATTTGATTGTGGTAAAATCTGGCTGAACTTCAGTGAGCCAAATTCAGGAAAAGTTTTTGAAATGAAATAGTCTTAATGCACATTGTACTTATGCTACTAACCCTAAGCCCATCTTCCTCCCATTAAGCCTACTCCATACAGTGAAGATACTCCTATCTATTCATAGCTCATTCCAATTCTGATCATCTAGTGTCTCAATTACACCTAGTTTCTTAATTTCATGTTGCCAATATATTAAAAAAAAAACCTTTCAAGACTCATACCATAAAATCCACAAAAGAAACTAATATAGTTTAAGAGCTCCACTGACTAACTTTTCTTAGACATCTGCTAGAACATCTTTAATGGAGATCCTGGTAAAATTTGACAACATGCTATTGAATTGTACTTTCTCCTTCATTTACTAATTTTAAGATTTTTAATGCCATCATTATTTGTGAAGACAAATCCCTGTCTCTGACCGGATATTATGTAAAATATAATGTAAGAAGGGTATCTAAAAACAGAGGCAATTTCCCAAATATGATAATCCATAAATATTTTTTTTAAATATTTTTCTTGGCACTGCACCAATAACCACTGAAACACCAAGGTGTTTCAAATTTTTTTCTGAAAAATTGTGGCTTTTAGCTAGATTTTATCTTCGATGCCAGAGTTTCTTTAATTACTTTGAAGGACTTACAATCTTTTCAACCAGAGGCTTGTGTCAGGGGTGCCCTAAGTTCCCATTCATATTGAGGGTGAGTATAAAAGTAGAGTGAACAAGGGAGAATCAGTCTAGAGGCTTCAGATGGAAAGACTATATCTTTTCTCTGAAAGCCATGTTAATGAGCTGCGGGAGCCTGGGTATATCTATTTTGTCCCTGTTGCATTTCTCCTTCCCCAATTCCATTAGGAGACATGCCATGAGGAAGTTTCCTAGAGCTTAGAGATAAGACAAATAAGCTGCATTTCTAACTTCTGGAGGTGATGTCATAATGCATTTCCCCATAGGAATAGTCAAGAGTGGTCAACCCAGTAATAGCAGCATAGGAAGTACATGTAGAATAAATAGACATGTTTTGGCTGAGGCAAGTCTTCCCATCATATTAGTATATTAGTATCTATTAGTATTAGTATTAGATATTAGAATATTAGATATTAGTATATAATATTAGATATTAGATTAGTATTAGATATTAGTATTAGATAATACTATTAGTATTAGATATTAGATATTAGTATCTCTAAGGGAAATGTGTTTCTACCAAGGGGTAGAAATTTCACCCATAGCAGAGGAAGCTGTTTCGGCACCAGAGGCAATGAGTCCTTATCATCATCACCATCATCACCATCATGACTAATTTAATGGACCTGTGCTACATTTCAGACACTGTTCCAAGTAATTTATATACATTAACTCAGTTAATCATCACCACATTCACAAGAAGTACGAAATATATTATCTCCATATCACAGAAAGGGAAACTGAGAAACAAAGTAGGGAAGTAACAGCAAAAGTTTCCATAGATAGTAATCAAGTAATTAGTGCATTCAGAGTTCAAGATATGCCATCTGACTCAAGAATGTATCTCTTAATAACTAAACTCTCTTGTCTCACTGTAGTGGTTCTAGAATCAGACAGAAGTGGCTTAAAGTATTAGATCTATCATTCATTAGTTTGGGCATTATGGTCATGTAACAGACATACTAAATCTCAGTTCTTTTTTTTTTCCATAACATGGAGCAAATAATAATACCTATCTTACAAAGATGTCATAAATTTTAAATGAAAGGACTGTGAAAATGCTTCACACAATGACTGAGAATGAGATTTAACCTTCAGAGAATAAAACAATACTTCAGTGATTAGTGTGCACGTGTGTCTGTGCAAGTGTGTGAATGTCACAAGAAGCATTCATCAAATTTGATGTTTCCTTAGAGATTAATTTAGGCACTCTGAAAATCTTCTTGATTGATTAGCAGCCAAGGAAGCTTTTAATTTAAGTGCTTGCTTAATTAATTTAGCTAATGGGTTAAACAATGCCTGAGGGCATAAGAAGTAAGGTGGGTCAGGTGTCCAGATTATTGGCATCCTTGATTTTTCTCCAGAACACTAAAACCTCTTTTTTTCCCTTTTGTTCTTACTTCCCATTTCTTATTCCCCCAGACTCTTTTTAATTTTCCTTTTATCATAAGGATGAAGAGGTTTATCAGAGTCGGAATCCAGAAAGCAGTGAACGAGCCAAGTCTCCTCCCCACCCCCTCTCCATAAACACACTTGAAGGCCTGAAGGTAATAACCCTGAAAGATTCTCCCCGCGCTGCAGATTTCCTGCCAAGGGTTTGTTGGGATATTATTGTAAAGGAGATTTGGGGCATCTTCCTGCCTTATCAACATAGAAGAATCCTTGACTCTGTCACATTGTATTATTTTGCAATGTTTGGTTCACACTATCAATTTGACAAAGATTACAAAGCCAATCACATCTGTGACATTATATGACCATCAAAAACTGCTGAATGGCTCAAACCCAGGACAACATGTTCAGGCAGGGGTTACTGGATTCACCAGATTGGCATGAATGGAGAAGGGGCAACCTTAGCATTTTCTATTCAACTCATCAATGACTCTGAGAATGTTAGCCTGTAGTTGGCTTTTATGATCGTATTCTCAGACATCTGGAATTCCTTGATCCAGATGCAAGACTGAGCAGTGCCTGAAAATACTGTGCTACTTTACGTTTAAAAGGTTTTGAAAATTTTGTAAATTACTCTAATGGTACTTAGAATTTCCCAAAATATGAGATTAACAAAAAGTACATTGATTTCTCTAAACATTTTACATCAGAAAATTTTTATTTTCAACTTTGCTTTTCCTGAAATACCTACCACCACCCTTTCTTTAAAAATCTGTTCTATCAAAGCATTTTTTGGTTAAATCTATTTTGTGGTTAGAATTTTACTCTCAAATATATAACCTAAATCCAATTATCTATTTTGTATGTATTTGCTCCCACAACCAATATGATCTACAGTAAAAGGGATGAGTGGATCTACCGAGGTTCTTCTTTGTTTCAGGCTAGTTTGTGAAGTTAGGTCTTTTTTTAGCCTAACTCTAAAATACAAATTTGCTAGAAGGACTTTTCTTTATAAACCTATTTCTCCTGAAAAATTATGTAGCATAAAATATCAGCCTGCTAAAGCAATGTAAAACTAATCAAATCAAAGAGCCACTGGCCAGAGAATTTTTAGAAATAAGTTTTCTTAATCATGGCTGATAAGTGAATTAGTTAGATCTCTACTTTAGGAATAGAACTGCCTACCTCCAAAGAGCTCGTGCTCTGTGCTTTTCCAACTTTCTGGACAAACTCCAAAAGGCATCTTTTATTCAGAGCTTCCAATTGTGTGTGCTTATCAGTAATTATAATTACTAGCTATTGGTTTCTCATTATGATCCAGAAACTATATGTTATAGATTGAATTTTGTGACCTCAAACTTCACAAGGTGAAGCTCTAACCGTCAGTGTGCGTGTACTTGGAGATAGAGCCTTTAGGAAGTAGTTAAGGTAAAAGATATCAGAAGGTTTGGGACCTTAATTCAATAGGACCCGTGTCCTTAAAAGAAGAGGAAGAGACACCAGAGATGCCTATGTACAGAGAAAGTCCACATGAGGACACAGTGAGAAGACAGCCATCTGCAGGATAGGAAGAGAGGTCTCATCAGAATCTAACCCTGCCAGCACTTGGATCTTGGACTTCCAGCCCCAAGAACTATGAGAAAATAAATTTCTATTGTTTAAGCCATCTAGTCTGGTATTTTGTTATGGCAGCCTTAGCAGACTAATACATTAGGTCAAGAATTTAGATGCCTTACCTATTTTGATATTTACAAAGACACTGAAGAAAGTGTAATTACTGCCAGTTTATTTATAATGAGGCTTAGACATTAAGGATTCCAGGATCACACAACTAATGAGGAACAAATCTGGACAATTCTTATACTTAACCATCCACCACTGCATAAGAGGGACCAGGAAAGAGGGGACTTGGATGTTTATTAATAGGAATTGACCAAAATGACCACAGTATTCCCCTCAGTTTGACTGAACTTTAGACAGCTTCTATCCTGATGATAGACCTCGACCTTTTTCTTCTTAGAGCATTTACTTTAGAAAACTTGCAATTGTATATCCTTTCTCTACACTTTTGAAATGTACATAAATCTTCTCCCAGCCTCTTATCAGTTTTACAATCAAGGACATGTCTTGACAAGGGCTTCAGAAACATTTTTTTGAAATGTAAACATTGAAAGAAATAGTGCTCCTATCTCCCAATCTCTGTGGAAGTTAGGAATCTAACTTGGATGGGCACCAATTAGCAAATATACATGCCTAATCATAGCAAAAAAAAAAAAAAAAAATGCAAACTCAGGAATAACTCAGTACACTCTTCACATCCTGTTGACTAATCTTCCCCTAACATCATCCAGTACTTTCCACTAGCTCACTCCAGTACTTAAGAACAATCCCAACTTCTGTTTCAGCAGACTTGCATTCATTCTTTCTCCCCTATTGCAATAGTCTTGAATAACATCTTCCCCACCTGTTAAATTATCCAGTGCAATTTCTGCTTTAAAAGACTTTAAAAGGACCCAGGAACCTAACATCTAGGATGGAATGTCAGCAAAATTTAACTTTTTAAAATATAGGAAGAAGAGAGTGACACAATGGAAAGAGCCTGGGACACAGAAACCTGGAAGTTGTGTTCAGAGGCTGTCAGATGTCAGAAGTAATCGTTCAGATATTTGGGTCATTGAAAAGTAGAGCAGGAAGCACCTAGTTTTCAAAATGTGTGTCTCAGTTTGAGATCCCCGGAGATATACCCTAAGGCAAGGATTCAAGGGCAAATAGCTAGTGTAACGTGAAAGAAATACCAGCAGTGGAGAAGTGAGACTAGGAGAAAAGGCAGCCAATAAAGATTACTTCAAGCCAGCTACTACTGGGGTGAATGGAGGTTAACGTCTCATGGGAAACTTTGGAAGTTTTACATACGACAATAAATGTGAGGGACCTGGAGTATTTGTGCACCAGCTCTTGTCAGACACTGTTAGAGGGTTGAGGATGTTAATTCCCAGTACTTCTTTCTTGCAAGGTAGGCAGGTAAAGCCCTCTCTTGGGGGAGCATGTAGGGGGAGGAGAAAACATCCTCAGAAAAAGCGATGCAAGTGCTCATCCCTGGAGAAGCTTAAACTAAGATTGCAAAGGTGATAGGATATGTTTGGGACACCTGCAGAGTCAACTACACTGTGTTAATCCATGTGACTTCTAGAAGAGAATTACATGGTCAAAACTTGTGGATAAAAACTGGGTTAACCAAACATAAATTGGCTTCTTGACTTCATGACTTCTTAGATTATTTTATGATGTGAATGTCAAGATGAGAACAGTTTATTTAAATTTTTAAACCATTTTGGCTGATACATCTTATAGGACTAGTATTCCTCTTAACACACTTTGGGAATCACCAGTATAATCCATTTACTGAGTATTACAAATAAGGAAAATTAGGTCTTTATTGGTGATATCTAAAAGTGCAGCAATGTTGACCCAGGAGATTAGTATATCTGCCAATAGTTTAGGACAGTAAGAGTTCAGAACATGTGATAGGAGTTTCTAGTTATATATTATATTGTTGATACCTTCTTAATCCTATCTATTCTCCTAGTAGCCTTTACTATAGTGGCTCTGTTTTCTGAGACCAGAGTTTGAGGCATAGAAATATAATTCCAAAGCTGTTTATTCACAGCAGTATATATCTTATAATACAGATTAAAAATATTATCGTATATATTTTGTTATTTTAAAAACAAGCTATACTAAGCATTATTTAATAATTGGTATTTTAATATTAGTTAACATATTGGTATACTAAGACCAATACATTTGTCTTATGTGAGTATTATGAAAATTCTACCACAAGTCAAAAGAAAACTTGTCACTCTGTTTTCCATCCAGATGGAATCTACGGATTGATTAAGCATTCGACACTCTTTCTATTTATCAGGTGAGTAAACAGAGGCTTGAAAGGTTGGCATACTCTAAGAGGCATAGAATGATGTAGAGTCAGCACCCAGATTTAGTCAGATTTCATATTCTGACCTTCTGACTTTAGCTCTGGTGCTTGCCCATAAAATCTTCTTGCCATCTCACAATCATTCAGGTAATGCTTTGGCCTATTTTGGCTGGAGTTATATCCTGCTGGTGAGCTCCAGGCATAAGTTTATTACTTTTAGCATGGTTTATAAAAATTTCACAATGCGAAGGAGAGACTGCAATGAAAGGAAAACTACATATCCTCAACTTGCAACTGGTCAATATGATAAAATATATTCTATACTATATCCCTAGATTATTTTCCTGATTTTGTTATTAGCATTATATGTGGTTCAGAAAGATTAAGCCTAAGATGTTTCCAATGCTGGAGGTCAGCTATCTTAGGAAAACTGGTAGACTATGTCAATCAGAAATCTTTATGTGTGAGGAAGCTTCTGAAAAGGAACTCATCCTAAAAGAAACAGGAATCTTCCCAGACAAGCTCTGACTACTGAAGAGCCTTAGTTGTTTGTTCAGAGGGATCATTTAGAACAGGGGTCCCCAACCTCTGCGCCACCCAGCAGGAGGTGAGCGGCAGGCGAGCGAGGGAAGCTTCATCGGTATTTACAGCAGCTCCCCAAACATCGCTCGCATTACCGCCTGAGCTCCGCCTCCCGTCAGCATTATGGTGAGTTGTAGAATTATTTCATTATATATTACAATGTAAGAATAATAGAAATAAAGTGCACAATAAATGTAATGCTCTTGAATCATCCCAAAACCATCCCCCCCGCCACCCCAGCCACCACGTCTGTGGAAAAACTGTCTTCCACGAAACCGGTCCCTGGTGCCAAAAAGGCTGGGGACCGCTGATTTAGAACACTGAGTGGATTTCTCACTGAGAGAAATCTAAGAAATGAAACTAAGAAATGAAAATATCCATTTTCTTTAAAACTTTATTCAATACACTGGGGGAAAAAAACACCACTGCTTTAATATCTCTGAGAAGGAACACATAACAAAAAGAGAGGTGGTTCAGACACTTCATTATTAGGGCTTCGTTTGGTTGTGGGCCCTTGAGATGTCCTCTGTATGAGCTTAGTGACTACTCTAGAGAAAGAAGCTGAAGTCAGAAGAGATATAAAAGTGCAGTCATCATATGACACCTAAATCATTCCAGAAATACGTTAAGGGGAGATTATTTAAGAACCTGGGTCCTGCATTATCACATTTGCTGGAAGAATCATGAAACAGAAGTTATGATCGTAATAACTGTAATAAAAACATTGGTGCCTGTTTATAGACCTTTAATTTTATAATGTACTTTGACTATTTATCATCATTTTCAATTTCGAGTCAGTTACGTTGCCCTCGGAAGAAAGCTGATGATTATTTTGGTACTGTTGACATATCTTTGAGCTCAATTATCTCAATTTTTTTAAATATAAAGGAAGTAAATTCCAAATAAATGTTTAGTTCATATCTGCTGCATGGTCACTTACATATTACCATGTATCATAATATGCTTCTGGTTGGATGTGCAATCTGCTTGATTTTGAATGCTGGCAATTTTTAATACTTATCATAACCATAACTGGTATATGGTTTTATGTCTTGATAAAACTGATACCAAGAAAATTTATTTTTCAAGAACAGATATTCTTCAAATTGGTAGTGTGAAAATTCAAACTTAATTTCAGATTTTCAATTCTAATACTAAATTCTTCCATGCAAGTGATAAGATTTACAATGCAAAATTTACCCTCTACAAACCGTGGTTACCTGAAGTCCTTTTTTAGAATTACTGTATAATCAGCATTTTAAGAGTCGGTCTACTTGCATTGGCTTGAAATTTAATGGTATTAACATGTAAGTTAGTTTTTGTAATTGCTAGAAATCCATAGGAAGTTGAAGATTTTCATTCCTCAGCACTGCTTTGATGAGCACCCATTGCCACACATCTCAGTTGCCAACTTTAAGTTTAAAAATAAAATAAAATTTTAAAAGTTATACATATATGTTTTAGTGGAGATTCTATTTTTTGGTAATAGCTGATATATAGCCAATACATGAAATAACTTTAATACAAAAGTATGTACTTGGCACGTTATGATTTAATATTATATTTGACGTTAAAGGGACCTTAATGTGTATAGCTATAATATTTTATTTGAAAACTGTGCTCACGGAAGCCCACATCAAAAGGAACACATTAATATAGTTCCTTTAATTTATAGAAAGCATAAGCAGTTTCCTTTCTTTTTTTCTTTCTTCCCTCCCCTCCTTTCCCTCCTTTTTTTTTTCTTTCCCTTCCTCCCCATCCCTTACCAGTCTATGCATCAAAACATGTTAATAGAGTGCATTGTTCAAAAAGCTTAAAAACTTTGGATTCAGGTAACTAAAACTTAAAACAACGTGACTTTTTTCAGATTGAGTTTGCTGCTTCCTTTGAGGAGGAAGAACAAAGTAAAGATAGACAGTTCCACCATAAAATTAATGGGGGGAAAAAAGTCCAGTGTTTTGTAAACTAAAGAGATGACAGTTGAAAGAATTACAAGGGTGGAAAATATATCACCTCAGGGATAAAATATTAAGGAGACAAATTTCTCTATGAAGTCAAAAGTTTTCCAGGACTTACTGCGTTGTCTTGAAAATATTATGGCTTAACATAGAGATAAGAGGAGCTTTTTAGAGTTATTTTATTTCTGTTAGGAGGAAAAACAATGTATGTTTTAGGTGATGTGGTCACGGTTTAAAATCTACTTACTTAAATCCTTTGGATAGAGGAAGGACAAATCCTAAATAAAAATTACTGGGTCATTCACATCCTTTAATATACCTAAAGTATTAAGCATGATTTAAAAGATGAAGCACAGTGTTTATTACCACATGAAACTGTGTTGATATTTCAGCCCTATTGCTTACTATCCTAAAGACCTTAAAGCTAACCTAAATCATATTTCAAATAAAGGAAGATTTTATATATATGCATACATGGGTATTGTATGCATATGTATCTACGCATGTGTGTATGTACCTATAAAATAAAAATATAGATATTTTCTTGGACAAGCAGCTTAGGTTATTTATCTGTAAAATGGGAATAGGAAATCCTTACCCTACAGGAGTGTCATTATGAAAAAGGACTAGAACAATTTTGACCACATCATGAGTTATTGTTTCAGCATCCCATTCTTATCAGAGCATTTGATCTGAACCTACCTACCTAGATTCTAAGACTATCTTTTCCTTCTTGCCCATAGCTCATTGGCTGCTTTGAATGGAAGGACTCCCAGATATGCTCAAGGCATAGAAATAGATTAAATAAGATCAACCCAGCCAATTTTTAAAGTAGGGGGAAAATAAATAATAGAAACAACTCGTGTGTACTCATTAACTTATTAGAAAATTTATTTCCAAGTGTCAAACTCACTACTAATTATTGTTTACTCAAGAAGAAAAGTTATATAACTCATTCTTTCTTTTATTTTTAAAATTTTTTCTGTGGAAGGAGACAAGCTCCAGAGTTTTGTTCATGGTAAAATAGTTGTCCACCCTCAGGAGGAACCTAATTAAAAATTAATTACAATGACAGGGAAAAACAAGAACTTAACCCAATATTTCAAAATCCTCAATAGATGATATTCACTTTTTTTAAGTTAAGGGAAATAATGGTGATCTCATGATCATCATTTCATGATACTGCAACAACAGAGTGGAGTCCAGAGTTTTTCTCTACCAAGATATGAGTGTCTGCATTTAACCTGTATACGACTGCAGAGGTGCAGCTGATCACAAGGCAGTTAAGCTCTGAGTAACTGACAGCCTTTTATTCTTTAATTAAGGTAACTAGAATACATTTACCTTTTTAGACTTCAGAATTTGGGAATTATATTTATAAACAGTCAAGAAGTCAAAGGAGAAAATCAATCAGCACGTAGTAAAAAGTGACCAATTTTATTTTTAAAATTGGTAAGAATCAGTATTTAAAACTAAAAATAGAACTACCATATAACCCAGCAATCTCACTACTGGGCAAATACCCTGAGAAAACCATAATTCAAAAAGACACATGCACCCCAATGTTCACTGCAGCACTATTTACAAAAGCCAGATCATGGAAGCAACCTAAATGCCCATCAACAGACAAATGGATAAAGAAGATGTGGTACATATATACAATGGAATATTACTCAGCCATAAAAAGGAAAGAAATTGGGTCATATGTAGAGACATGGATGGACCTAGACACTGTCATACAGAGTGAAGTAAGTCAGAAAGAGAAAAACAAATATCGTATATTAATGCATATATATGGATTCTAGAAAAATGGTACAGATGAAGCAGTTTGCAAGGCAGAAATAGAGACACAGATGTAGAGAACAAACATACGGACATGAAGGGGGGAAGCGGAAGCGGGGTGGTGGTGGGATGAATTGGGAGATTGGGATTGACATATATATATACACTAATATGTATAAAATAGATAACTAGTAAGAACCTGCTGTATTAAAAAATAAAATAAAATTCAAAAAAAAGAATCAATATTGAATATTGGCAATTATATATACTCAAGCCTAATACATGAAATACACACAAATCTTCTCATAGGTCCATGGCATGAGAACAACCATTCTTCCGTGATAAGGTTTTTTTAAATTCCATGAATACATTCTACAAAATTCTAGGTCATTCTATTAAGCATAAAATGCATAGCCTTTTATTCATTCGTTATTGACAGATAACCATGTGCCAGACCATTGACAAAACAGACAACATCCTTGTCCCCATGGTGCTTAAATTCTAGTGTGCGAGAAAATAAATAAGAAAAATAAATAAAATATATATTAAGTATTATAAGTAGTAATAAGAGCTAAGGGGAAAAACAAGGCAGGGAAGGGGGATGAAGTATGAAGGAATAATGGTTCCAATTTTAAAGCGGGTAGTTTGGGAAGGCCTCAAACAAAATTGAGGACCTGAAGGATGGGAGAGATGAAGTCATGTAAATGTCTATAAGATATCACTCCAGGCAGACTGAACCATAAATGGAAAGGTCCTGAGGCAGGGGTTTGCCTCACATATGAAGTAGTCAAGTGTGGACAGAAAGGGATGGACTAGAGGGAATGTAGGAAAGAAAATTCCCATGGGCAGTGGTAGGGCCAGATCAAATAGAGTCTTTTGCACATAGTAATGACTTCAACTTTTAAGTGAGAAGCAAAGGCACTGAAGGGTTTATGCGAAGGTGTAAGATACTGTCACGTTTTAACAGAATGACTTTGGCTACTATGTTGGCAATCCATTATGAAGGCAAAATAGAATCAGGATGACAAGTTAGAAGGCTGTTACAATTTTTCAGGCAAGAGTTTCAGTTGTTTGGACCGATGAGGCAGTGGAGATGATGAGAATAGATGAAATACAAATAGACTGTAAAATGTAGCTGGCAGAATTCAGTCAAAGACCCAATCTGGGGCCTGAGTAAGGGCAAGGCATTAAGGATGACTCCGAGATTTCGACCTGAGCCGCAGGAAGAACAGAGTTTCAATTAGCTACTTGTAGAAGACTATAGGAGGAGCAGAATTGCAATAGAAAGAGTATAAGTAGCTCAATGTGAGTCTACTAATTTTGAGAGATTTATTAGTCATCTAAGAATTGTATAAGCAGTTCCATATGTGGGTCTGGAATTCAGGGAAGAGAGCTAGGTTTGACATATATATTCATCAGCAGAGATTAGATGAGATGGCCTAAACAAAAAATGATAAAATATAAAATTATATGAGGACAGATAGAACATTGGATAATGGATAATGTAAAAGCCCTTTTATAGAGGAAACATTTCTGCCAAACATATTGTGGATATTTCTTTGATACTGAACGTCACCTTGAGATTCTTGTTTACAGAAAAGCACAGGTCAGAAGATAATCTTACAAAGAAATAGGAATAAACTGCCTACCTTGAAGAAATACCACTTCTGTTCCCCTTTTCTCTTCTAAGCTCATTGTTCACAGGTAAACTAAGACTCTAAGAACTCAAGCTGTATCATGTATCAATAAACTTCAAGTTACAGCCTGTCATGCAGCCATTTGATGTTTGCTCTTACAAGCAACAAGCTGACTTTGGAGCTGAACGTCTGTTTTGACCAATCCAGTGAGTCACATAACCTTTCTTTACCTTTTTAAAATAGGGATAAATTGTTCTATGGCCCATTTCATTGAGCTGATGTGACTATCTGTGAGATTATGTCTGCAAAGCAATTTGCATGTCTCTCTCTCACACACACACACAAATGTTAGATATATTCAGAGCAAGTTGCTTCATTCTCTGGTCCAGAATCTAAAGAGGAAATCCATGATATTGGATTTTTCCTGAATATTTACATGGGTTGGGTAAAAGGGAAAATTATTTGTTACCTGGGAAAAGGAGACATATATGTTATGATTGCCCAAAGACAGTTGTATCCTTCTCTCAAAGAAGTCTCCAATGACTAGGTAATGATTTCTTAAGCATTCACTAGGTACAAGCATCTCTTAAAGATGCACATGAAATCCTCAAAAGCGTAAGAACACTGAATCTGTGAAAGCACCTCTCTCCCTTGTGTCCCGGCTTGTGACTCTAATATACATCTAGCTGCTCAGATTATAAATCTAGAATTCATTCTAGGCTTTATTTATCATCTTCAATACATCCCCAAATCCTCTCCACTCTTTCTATTCACTCCTTGTCCTTTTAAATTCATGGCTTCTGCTTCACTCTAGGCATCCACCATTCTCTTACCTTGGCTATTTTGAGTTTCTCATCTGATCTTCTTGCCTTTTGTCATATGTTTCTCCATTTCTTACTCCACATGCATAGTCCCACTTGGTCTGTCCTCTAATCTTTCCATCCAATCCTATATCCTGAAGTTGTAAAACTCCTAGAAGAAAACAGAAGAAAAATTTCGTGACATTAATCTTGGCAAGGATTTCACAGATATAACATCATAAGCACATGTGTCCAGAGCACAAATAGACAAGGTGGGACTGCATCAAACTAAAAAGCTTCTGCACTTCAAAGGAAACAAACAATAGAGTGAAAGCCAACCTACAGAATGGAGAAAATAATTATAAACCATATATTGGATAATGGGTTAATATCCAAAATATATAATAAATTTCTACAACTCAATAACAAAAAGGTAATTACCAAATTAAAAATGCGCTAGGGGGCTTCCCTGGTGGCTCAGTGGTTGAGAGTCCACCTGCCGATGCAGGGGACACGGGTTTGTGCCCCGGTCCTGGAGGATCCCACATGCTGCAGAGCGGCTGGACCCGTGAGCCATGGCCGCTGAGCCTGCGCGTCCGGAACCTGTGCTCCACAACGGGAGAGGCCACAACAGTGAGAGGCCCGTGTACCACAAAAAAAAAAAAAAAAAAAAAGGGCTAGGACTTGAATAGAAATTTTTCCAAGAATACATATGGCCAATGGGTATATTAAAATATGTCAGGTGTCGGTGAGGATATGAAGAAATTGGAACACTTGATCACTCAGTGTGAATGCAAAAAGGTACAGCCACTATGGAAAACAGTACGGAGGTCCCTCAAAACATTAAGAAAAATGGGAGTTCCCTGGCAGTCCAGTTGTTAAGACTCTGTGCTTCCACTGCAGGGGGTGTGGGTTCGATCCCTGGTCAGGGAACTAAGATCCTGCATGCCAAGCAGTGTGGCCAAAAAATAAAAATAAACATAAATAAGTAAATGGTGCTGGGAAAAATGGATAGCTACATGCAAAAGAATAAAACTGGACCCCTATATTACACCATACACAAAAATTAACTTAAAATGAATTAAAGACTTAAGAAAAAAATTTACCATATGATTCTGCAATATGATTCAGAATCCTAAATATATTATCCATCCTCTTCAACCCCAGTTTCCAAAACCCAGGAACAGTCACTTTCAAGTAATTTAGTTCTTTTTTCTTGCTATTTACTTCCATATTTCTAAATAATATTTATACCATCATTAAGTATTTGATACTATACACTGACTTCCAAGAATGTTGAATGAGAATTTAGTTCTCTTGTACAACCTTCTTAATGACTATTCCAACCCTCTTAAACTTGCTTCCTCTATTTTTTCAATATAACAATTTTACAATTTATTGTCAAATCATTATTTCATATTCCCATTACTGTAACCATGTAACTATTTTTCACAGCTGAGCCACATAGAGAACTCTGATTATATTTTCTGTTTCATTCAACTTTTGTATTACATGAAGTTATTTATTGTCTTTCTTTTAATTTCTTAAAATTTCTTTTGTTTCTTCAGTATACCTATATCTAATATATCTGAAAGTGTCTGATACATAGTGACTTCTTATAACAAAACAAGCTTTTGGACCTCACTTTACCATTTATAAAGCATTTTGTGCATGTTATCAAATTTGTGGCTCACAATGAACACATTCATCATGTAGAGCAGATCTGTTCTATAGATAAAGAGATTAAAGCATAGATGCATTAAAGTAAATTGTCCAAGGTCTGAAACCTGCAAATGACAGAAACATTTCTGACACTGGAGTTCCTGAGGCCAAATCTTTTGTCATATCCACTGTAACACATTTGATTCTCAGCATGGGATTCTTCCGTTTTCTGGCAAATTTCCTCATTAGCTACAAGTGTCAGCACTGGTCTCTAAGGTTTTTCATCATCTGCACGTAATACGTTGGGGAATTCATGTGATGCACCAAATAATTCTCTGTATGTGATTGTACTGGCAACATAAGAGGGTCAGCGAATGTCCCTCCTTTGATGCTTGAGCACACCTTATACCCTAGAAATTATAATGGACAATTTGATTGGAAATGAGATGAAGGACTGTAATGGTTCTCACTATATAAAATTACTTCCCTGGGAATAGAAAGATTATTCATGAAGAGCAAGAGCTCAGTGACTTTACATTATCCTATCAAGTATTCAGAGAGCTGATTACAATTGGATTAGAATGAATAAAAGTAATTAAAGCAGTTCCTGATAAGTATGAAGTCACTTTCTTCTTTAGAATTTGAATACATTTGCTGAACAGGAAGGGAAAAATTTTGCCTCTATCACTGGGAAAACACAGTTTTGCCAGAATTGGCTTGTTCAACTTGTCTCCACAGCATGAATGTGTTCCCTACATAAGCTTCTCCAATCCTGTCTATTTAGATCTTGTCCATCCTTCAAGACCTAGTGTTTGTTCTTAATTCACTTTATAGACTTTGCCAAACACAAGCAGTATAGACTATGAGACCTAATAGACCTAATAGATCTGGTAGGCAACCTTAGTAACTCCAAACCAGCAATTTTATATGTTTCAAGGTAATATACTTTCTATTACCCTTTCCAAACTTTTGGAATTCAAGATATTTGGAAATTTATTAAGTAACCATCCCCTAATCTCAAACTGTCTAATCTCTAAAGTATAACACATATATAAAATTATCTACTTGTGTGTCTGTGTGTATATACATATATGTATATGTGTGTATATATGTACATATATACATATATATGTACAGTCTTTGAAATGAAATATTATTAATTAATGAGAGGGGGAAGAAAATCCTTATTTATGTACCAAGCCCTATCTTAGGAGCTCTATTCATATTCTTTTATTTCAGCCTCACAGCCTTCAGAACCGGGCATCATTGCATTTATTATAAAGAGAAGACAGGTTCAGAAAAGTCAAATAATTTGATCAAATGAGTGCAAGTAATAAACAGTTTATCCAGATCTCAGCTTCTAGTCCATCTGTCTACAAAAATCCTTCCTATTTGTATTATACTTTGCCACTACTTATTTAATTCTTCTCACATGTATTTTCATGTAATAAACAATATAAATTAATTTAGAACATATAACTTATTACATACCTATTTGTGTCCTCAGAGGGTAAAACATTTATTTAACTATTAGGACAAAATAATGCCATCCCCTGTGCCCGGCATCAACATTAAATCTATGAGATTAGCCATACGCACAAACTGTGAAACATGGGTCAGTATTATATTTATTTTCTGAGAATGTGAATCCTGTAATATATGGCATAAGTGAAACTAAAAACAAAATAATTGTCATTCTGTGGCAAGATTTCCAATGATTGTTCCAGATTATGTCATTTCGATCATAATGCTTTGCCTGTGATGTCCCTGTGCCTGTGTTGAGGGGATGTTTACACTACAGAGGAGCGAGCCCTTGACTTTCCACATATAGGGCCTTTCTGGCCAACAGCTTCTCAAAGAAAATTTATAGATTTCTCGACTCCATCTTTAATCTTTTCCATCTTTCAGAATTGCTGTTCTCCTTTTTAAATCCAACTAGGGGAAAAATGTGGAAGCAAGAACTTTAGGCCTGCAGGGAACCTGAGAGCTCAATCACTTAGCCTATTATGGGCAGTGATAAGCTCATTTTTCAGACACTGGAGATTTCTTCATACAAATCCCAGTAACTGCATCTTGGGGCTTTCTGAGTATGCTAACATTAGTAATTAGTAGTAATACAGCAGCCCATGAGGAGATTTGGGACTTGTAAAGGGCTTTTGATGCTCCTAGGACTCTATTGCTAAATGCCATGCTACTCAAATTGAATTGGTTTGATTCTAAACATGGTTGTGACAATAATGAAAATAATAACACTTACAGTGAATTAAATGCCTACTATGCAGTTTATGTGCATTGTCATTTATCCTAACCACAGGCTTGTGTGGATTAATTCCTGGGGGGCCAACATCCACCTTTTCCTCTTTCACTTTTGAATAATAGCCTTTCTATCTTTCTTCCTTTAACCTTTAACTTAACAATTAGCCCACAAGTTGATAGGAGAACCATTAGACTTAGCTAATTAAATAGTATAGTATTCTAATTGCAACTAAAATTATTACTCATTAATCAAACAACTTGCTGCAGAGGACACTGATATTCTATTCTCAGAGTAAATCATTTGAAACCAGAATGTTGGATAAAAAAATTTAAACCAGCCAGAAGCTACACTCCATGCTCTGGCATGGCTGATACTAAAATTCGGAGTTGAAACTAAACACAGAAACTTCCAGTCTAGATAAGATGATATAAATTTATCTCTCCCTATTCCTTCTCACAAAATATAACTATAAACCAGAGAAATAAAGAAGGAAGTCAACAAAACGCAATTCTGAGAGGTAAAAAGAGTAATGCAAATTTGTTGAATACTCCAGAATAGAGAAGCAACATAGCAACATGGCAACTTACAACCCCCAATCTTAAAGAAAAAGATGATCCAGATCCAGTGTTTACTGATCCCAAAACTAGCATTAAAAGACCACCCAGGTACATTCAGTCCTCCCTGGGACTGGACAAAAGTCTCCCTGACAATACCAAGCTGAATCAAATCCCAAATTTGGTGAAAGGCATAAACTCACAGATTAAAAAACTAAGCAACCGGGGCTTCCCTGGTGGTGCAGTGGTTGAGAGTCCACCTGTGGATGCAGGGGACACGGGTTCGTGCCCTGGTCTGGGAGGATCCCACATGACGTGGAGCGGCTAGGCCCATGAGCGTGAGCCATGCCACTGAGCCTGTGCATCCGGAGCCTGTGCTCCGCAGCAGGGGAGGCCACAACAGTGAGAGGCCCGCATACTGCAAAAAAAAAAAAAATCCCTAAGCAACCACAAACAGGATAAACCCAAATGAATCTAGGTCAAGACAAAGAAAAAAAATACCTTTAAGAATGTTTTTTGTGTGTTCTCTGTTCTGTTCTATTAACATATGTGTTTGTCTCTCTGCAAGTACTGCAACTGTCTTGATTACTGTAGTTATCAAATAAGTCTTCAAACTGTAGAATGATTCTTTTATTTTTTAAAATTGTCTTAGCTATTTTAGGGGTTATGTTGGAATTACACCCATAAAAATATGATTTTGACAAAGGTGCAAAAGTAATTCAATTAAAGGATGTTTTTCCATCAAATGCTGCTGGAACACTTGGGTATCTTTGGGGAAAACGGAGACCAGGACTACCTAAACCTAATACCTATACAATAATTGGCTAAAACATGAATTATGGACTTAAAAGTAAATTATGAATAATAAATATTTTAGAAAAAAGAGCAGATTTTTTGGATCTGTGGTAAGGCCAAAAGTTCTTAGAATTGACACCAAAAGCACAATCAATATATGAAAAAATTGACAAATTATAACCTATCAAACTAAAAACATTTGTTCTGAGAAGGCCCACATGAGGATTATGAAAAGACAAGCTACTTACAATATTTGAAACTGCCTTTCCAACAAAGAAACTAGTATCTAGAATATATAAAGAACTCTCATAACTCAACAGTAAAAAACAAACAGTTCAATTAAAATGGATAAGAAAAGATTTGAACAGACATTTCATCAAAGAAGATACACAGATGACAAATGAACACAAGAAAAGTTGTTCAACATAATTCACCACTTAGCCATTATGAAAATGCAAATTAAAACTATAAGGAGATATCACTACAATCCTGTCAGAAGGGCTAAAATATAAAATAATGACAACACCAAATGCTGGTGAGAATATTCATTATTCATACATTGCTAGTAGAAATGTAAAACAGTAGAGCCTTGTTGGAAAACAGTTTGGCATTTTTTGTGTGTGTTTTTTTTTTTTAATAAACATGCAACCACCATATAACCCAGAAATCAAACTCTTAGACATTTACCCAAGGAAATAAAAACATATGTCCACACAAAACATGTATAAGAAGGTTCACAGTAGTTTTATTCGTGATAGTACTAAATAGAAACAACTTAGATGTCCCTCAATAGGTGAGTGGCTAAACAAGTGGGAGAATACCCTTGTCATGGAATACTATTCAGCAAAACAAGGAACGAACTACTGATACACACTACTTGTATCAATCTCCAACAAATCAAGACAAATGAAAAATGCCAATCCCAAAACGTTACATGCTGTATAATCAATTTCTGGACGATAGAAATGGAGACTAGATTACCGATGGCTAGAAGTGAAGGATAGTTGTAGGTGTAGTTATAAAGGGGGGGAACACAGGGTGATAGAAAATGTTTCATATCAAAATCGATAGCCTGGCTGTGATAGCATTCTATAGTTTTGCAAAATAGGGAAAAATGGGTAAAGAGTACAAGTAATATAGCTGCACTGTTTCCTACAAATTCATATAAATGTGAAATTATCTCAAAATTAATAAAAATGATTTAATTCAATAGAGCAATTAAAACAAATATTTGACAATTTTAAAAAGTGTTTCTGTTTTAATGCATTTTTGAATTATTACCCATGATTCAGAGTGATGAGTATCTTAGAAACAAGTTGAGCTAGTTGAAGCAACACTGAATTTTGATTCATTTGGTTTAAACCACAAGGTAGAATAATCATGTCACTGATAAAGTCCCTAGAAAAGACAGCTCCAGTGTTGCTTAAGTCAATGGCCCATTAGTGTCATCAAGGACCCAGGACTTTTTCATCTTTCTCCTCTCCCATCTTCAGTATGTCACTTGGTCCTCCTGTTGATCATAAGGTTTTTATTAAATTCAGGGTATCACAGGCCAACACAACTTCTCTCGGTAAAAGAAAATTGTCTTTCATTGTTTCTCTTTAATTGGTGAGAAAACATTTCCCCAAAGTCTCTTCTAGCAGACTTTCTGCCACATCACAGAAAAAAAAAAAGATTGTCCTATTTGCTTGAACTAATCAGTATTTCCCTGAGTTTCATAAGAGAGGTGTGACACAAACAAAATACAGGCTTTGTAAGAAAACAAGTATATGCCAAAATTTTGCACAGCACCTGGAGTCTGCTACAAGTAATAAAAACCAGCAGCATCCTTTCTTCATTTGCAGGGAAGTGCTGTTATATAATAGAAAGAAGATTAACTAGGAGTTGTGAGTTTTAGTCCAAACTTAATTTCGAAATCTCTGCATGACATCGGCTAAATCCCATCCCTTCTCTGGCCTTCAGTTTTATGATAATTAAAATGAAGAAGCTGGATTATTCTTCCTTCTAGCTGTGATATATTCTGTGACTGTAATGCAGTTAGACTTTTATATACCTTGCAACTTTAAACACACCATACACGAGCCAGTTCAAAGTCATAGTCTAATGTTAGGATCCCAGTGACTGTCTCACAGAAATTTAATTTCTTCCTCAGTGCTATCTTAAGCCCCTATCATCAGACTTATCATACCGAAGTGTGACTTAATGTACATATTTGTCTTCCTGCCTTAGACGAGAATTATTTTAAGGAAAGAGCCACATTTATTCACTGTTATATCCACAGTGCTCAGACTTGCATAGGGCAGAGTAGGCAGCCAATAAACATAAATTATCTCTTAATGTACCATCATCAGATTGGTTGTCGTGATACTCAGTAAGTAATAATAACAACTACAACAATAATAATAGATCCAAGGTTTTGAAGCTAGGGCATAAATCAGAAGGAAAGTGATAAATGCTTCATTAAAAAATTCAGATCTTTTATACGTTGTTTTCCCTAAGCATGACTATTTCTGTGTTTGTATTAGTTAAAAGAAAGGTTCTTATTTTAATATAATTTTAATGTAACTTATAAGGAAGGACATGATACACTAAACTAATTATTTACTCAAAATGAGGATAATCTATATTAATTTAAAATATGTAGAGTGTGTGGGGTTTTTTTTTGCATACTATTTAGATACTGTTCAGAGATCTCCAGATGCATCAGTGATCAAAACATTCAAAGATTTCTGCTCTCATTAGATCATATTCTAGTGTAGACAGACAAAATGTAACCACATTTGAAGAGAGAGGGAAGTGGGTGAAACAATTGATTTAAAGGGAGTGGGATGGACTTCCCTGGTGGCGCAGTGGTTAAGAATCCACCTGCCAATGCAGGGGACACGGGTTCGAGCCCTGGTCTGGGAGGATCCCGCATGCTGCGGAGCGACTGGGCCCGTGAGCCACAACTACTGAGCCTGTGCGTCTGGAGCCTATGCTCCACAATAAGGGAGGCCGCGATAGTGAGGCCCACGCACCGCGATGAAGAGTGGCCCCCGCTTGTCACAACTAGAGAAAGCCCTCGCACAGAAACAAAGACCCAACACAGCAAAAATAAATAAATTAATTAATAAACTCCTACCCCCAACATCTTCTAAAAAAAAAAAGAAAGGGGACATAATTGTCACTGTGTGACAAGTGATTCATGAATCATTTAAGTTTTACAAAAATCTTCTCAAAATATTATTATAATTTTTATTTTACAATCAAGAAATCCGAAACTCAGAGAAGCTGAATGACTTTCCCAAACTTATCCAGCAGTAAACAGGGAATCCTGAACTCAAACCCTGGACATTCTCATTCAAAGTGGATTGTACATTCTAGAGGAAGATTGCTTCCTCTACAGGGCAAGATGAAACATGTTCTCTGTGTCCTTGGCAAAGACAAGATATATGCAAAAGATTATGAAACATTTAACATTTATTGAGAACTTTATTGCTTTACAAGCTGGACTAAAGCATTCTTAGAATATCTAAAATTTACATATGAGGAAACTGAGACTTGGAAAACTGAGTGACTTCACCAAGATCATACAGAAAGCGAGTTAGGGAAATAGGATTCATACCCAGGCAGTCTCACTCCAGAGCAAAAGTCTTAATCCTATGCTATACTGTACTCCTGGTATTAAAATGGGGGAAAAAAAAAAAAAGTAAGTTTTCAGCTTTGTCGATAATAGCAGGAAATTATTCCAATATATACAGATGTAATCCATTGTTAAACATCATGCTCTCCAAAAAGACATATTCCAGACGTCTCACACAATTGCCTTTCTTATCTGTACAATTGAATCTGTTAATATAATCAATATTCACTTTGCTAATTGCAAGGTGCAAAAGGTGCTAATTTAATATACAAGGATTTTAAAGCCTCATGGCTTTTCTTTATTTATGCCTTTCTCTTACAGGAAAATCCTGATTACATCTAGCTGCATATGTCACAAGTTCATTGTTGAACAATGCTGTGATTTTTTTTTTTTTTTTTCTATTGGGGTATAGTTGATTTACCATGTTGTGTTAGTTTCAGGTGTACAGCAAAGTGAATCTGTTATACATATATCCACTGTTTTTTAGATTCTTTTCCCATAAAGGCCATTACAGACTACTGAGTACAGTTCCCTGTGCTATGCAGTAGGTCCTTATTAGTTGCTGTGATATTTTAAATGATATATAATAAATTGTCCTATTTTACTAGAAAATTGAGAGGAGACAAATTGAGAGGAGAAAATTGAGAGGAGACAATTATGGTAGATATGAATCAAAGGATTTATTCAGTATTTTTAAGTTCACAGATTCTCTAAAGCAATGCTCTAATCCTTCATGCACTACCACCCTCCTGGCATGTAGATGTGCTCACCAACCCAGAAGCTTCCCAAATCCTGTACTACAGGGATTTTTGTGGAGGCTGATTTTTCACTCAAATTTCTCTGAGCAAGGCTGTTTTTTAATGTTTCTCACACATAAAATAATGTTAAAACATTAGACATAATTTTTCAAATCCATGCATATCCCCACCTGAGAATTCCTATCATCCTGTCATACTTTCTTTTATCCTCCTCGCCTCTACTTTAGATCCCTGTCGAAATATCTGGGCAATTCTTCTAACAGCCTTGTTGCTCCCCTGTCTCTTCTCTCACATCACCTTCCTCTCCCTGCTTCCTTTCAACCCTGCCCATTACGCCTGCTCATCGTGATATGGGCTTTTAAGAGTCATCCAGTATTTGAGCATCTTACCAATGTAAAAGAAAACATATGTTGCTACAATTTCATTCTGTCCTTTGATGGATAAAGGTGTTACTTTAACTGTTAAAGGGGAAATAAAAATAAAAACAAGAATGACAAAAGTCAAGTTTTCAAACCCCATCTTCTTTGTTATTCTTTTGCCAAGGAAATTGGCAACATTCTTGCTGAGGCTGGTTAATTCTAAACAGACTCCAGTACACCTCACAGGCTGCAAAAAACTAACAATCAACATTAAGACCTGCAGAGGAAAATCCCTTTGTTTGCTTTTTCAGAAACCCCTTCCCTGTCTGTCTTTTTGAGAAATAGATGCCTCTGTAAAATATGCACTATTCTATGCAAATAACAAATAATCCCATGGAATGTTGGTTTAAGAATGCTGGGATGAACATCCACAAAACAGAATGAAGGAGGGTCTGAGATGTCCATCTCATGGCTGAAATGTGTGAGAAAGACCTGGAATGGGGTAAAGTCATATGCTCCTTTGGCGGAGAAGGAAAGGGCAATAAGAAGGCAACTTGTGAGGTATAGGTGGCATTATGGGAAGTTCTGCCACAGTGAAAAAGGTAAGTGAACCAGGAAGAAAAGGCCTCAGCAGAAGTCTGGAAGTGACAGTCCACTTGTGTGGGGAAACACTTCTTGAGGTAGCAGGGCTGAAAGTGGGCACTGACAGATAAAAAAGTAAATCTTACTGCTTCCTCTAAGAAAAGTAGGTCTGCTCACACTGCTTCATGAGCCCTGGGATTTCAGAATACACTGGAGTTAGTTACATGAAGTGATTAAACAGCAGTTTTTGCTGGGAGTTCAAGCACAGCTCTGTTCAGTTACTGGTTACGTGTTTTAGCTCATTTATGCTTTTATACTCTCTAATCTCAGTTCCTTTATTTGTAAAATAGCGGTTATTATACCCAATGCATAGGGTTGATATAAGGATTAAATTAAATCATATATGGGCATTGCATACTACTGTAATGACCACATGAGGACTGATCATTAAATAATCATTTTTTTAAATCATTAAACAAGGATGCTGCTTCGAGAAGGTGCCTATAGGATAACTGCCATGGTCATGACCTTTAGAAGTGCAGAAACTGAAGTATTCAGGTATTAGAAACTGAGAAAATAAAGAAAACTAACATTAAGCATTTTACTTAGATATTCATCATATGATAGAGTATCCATAATTATAGGATAAAACACTAATAGTAGCAATTAATAATAATCGTTAATGGTTTTGAAACACACATCATGTTATAGGCATTGTTCTATTTTATTTTCCAATGATTAAAGACAGCATATTTTCCTGTTTTTGCAACAAGGTTACCAAAAGAGAAAAAGAAGGTTTGTATTTGAATAGCTTCATGACAGATGAGAATTCCCTAAAGGCCTTTAAGATTTGTATGAAAATATAGATGGCCTTTTGGCTAGGGAGGCAATTGTGACCTGTCTTCATATAATTGAGAGCAAAGAACAATAAATTTCGCAGGTTTCGTGTACAAAGGGCTGTGAACTAGAAGAACATCTGTACTAGATTTGTTCCTGCTTGGAGCTGGTGCGGGGAATAGACTGAGAAACAGAAGTTGGGAGTCACAGGGAGGTCAGTGAGAAATGGTTTCTCTCTCTACAGAAGGTAGCCATGCATCTTTATAGATCAATCACAGCATGACAAAGTTGAATGGGATATCGTTTTGATAATGAAACGCCCACCCCATTAGTGAGGGCGGGATTCCCATCCTAGGGTTATGAAGGTGTCCAAACACATGACACCTGACACCGGACAGAAGAGGCAAACGGTGTTTTATTAGTCCCATATATCCGTAGCCCAGGGGATGAGGACACTGCCAGCATGCCGGGCCACCTAGTGGTTGCCCTTAGGAACAGAATGATAACAGGAGCTGTGGAGGCAGGCTCTGCAGTACCAAGAGGATGCTGTAACCTCTGGTTTCGAGGTGAGGGCGGGCTTGGCTTCTTTAGAAATCCTGCAGGCTGGCAGGAACTGAAACCCACTACTCACAGATAAGCAAGGACTGTACCTGGCCCCTTTGATGAGTAAGGTTGTTTGGGGAAGGGATCTTACATGTGGGAGCAGAATGGGGAGGGAAACTTGTGGTTAGGATATTTGAGGTCCTTCTGGCCTTACCAAATAGAGTAATATCCACCTTTAATTTCAGGTCTTACACCTCAGAGTTTAGGAACTTAGAGCACAGAGACATTGAGTATTAATGTCACAAAACCAGCAAGTGGCAACGCTGAGATATGAGGTCTCTGACTCCCCGTCCTACTTGTGTATTAGCTCATAATTTATTTACCACTTGCTCTCTAAAGGGATTTGTAGTGACATACCATAAAATATACATGAACAATAAGATTACTAAAACATAGAGTGCTGACATTTGAGAAATGACATGGTATAAAATATTTTTCCTCTTCATACCGTGAAACTAACTGAGGAAAGTTCCAAAGACCCACACTTGCATAGACCTTTCCTAAGGCCCCAGAAGGTGCTCTCAAGAAAATGTGTTTACAAGGTCATGATTTTGTCAAATTTACAAAACATAAAATATTTTAACCACAAATAGATTACGACTGCTTTCTAGTTCCACTGCAGCTTCTCATACCACACCACTTACAGTTGTTATGCACAGTTATGAGATACAGCTAAGGGAAGGTTGATCTAGAGATACATTTAGTTTGGGTTTAGTGAGATATTGTGTACATAGTCATATGTATGCATAATTACTTTAGCTGTCCGATATAAAGATGACTCCTTGGACTTTCACTCACTGTGCTAAAAAACCTGGCAAAAATCACATCAAGATGAAGGGCCAAAATTTTCCCACAGTATAAATATGTCCTACAGTATGTGGCATGTGGGTGACAGAGACAGGGTTTGAAATATATAGGGCTAGAACTTTAGGGTTTTGATGACCTTTTATGTTTTATGGTGCATATTTGAAAGAAACTTGATGGAAGTTTTCACAAAATTAACAACAATCCTAAAGATTTCCAAGACATTATTAATAATGAGTTTTAAAGCTGAAAGTTTAAAGCTGAAAGTAACTTTTCTAGACTATCAATTTAGTACCTACCTATGTTTTCCAGAACTGTATGTTTTCTATAATAAAGTTACATTTTCCATCTTTATGTTGATTGATACCTTATCGCCCTGGAAATGGTTGGCTGAATATCTTCAAAATCATTAAAATTCACTTGGGATTTGAGATGATTTGACATAAAATACACATTTGGGGATGGGAAATGTATATTTAAAATTTTAGAGGTACTCCAATGGGATATTGAATATGGTTATGTGTCTGTGTTTGTGTGTATATGCCACATCATTTTCAAGAGTTTAATGAGTTGGTTTCAAAAATATACATTCAATTTTTCCCAAATGAAAGGGCTATATTTATTAAATATGGAAAATTGCTCCTAATTTTTTTCTATGAATATGCATAAATATTTTACCTGACTAAACATCATCATGGATAGAAAAAAATTTGAGAGGCTCTGGAACTGGGGACAGGGGCATGCCCTCTCAAAAGCAAAAGAAAAAAGTCAAGGGTTGGCCACCCAAAGAGAAAGCTTGTCATTACCCTTAGGATCTAAAACTAAGGTCATTGCCTGGACTGAGAACTGATGATTGGAAGTGGTGAGTTCTAGCATCAGCAGGTGAGATAACGTCCAGAGACAGCACTCTCAGCCCAATAATTGGAAGAAACAGGCCAATAGTTTCAAACCTCAATGGATTAAGAAACAAAAACTTTTTTAAAGTATGATTCAAAATCTATTAGATTACAGTAAAATATTATAGGGTAAAAATTTTCCCAATAATCTAAAATCCTGACATCAAAAGGGGAACTGAAAGTATAAACTTAGACCAATGGTTAAGGTCGCATTTCCAAGAGAAAATCTTCATTTATGGAGAAAGTTTTAAAATCCAGATATTAAAAAGAAAAGAAAGAAAGAAAAATCCATGACAGGCAAATACAATGCAGTGTAAATTCATAGAATACTAAAGAAGAAGAATTAATGTTCATTGTTCAGGTTTCACTAATTTATTCAAAGTAGGAATTTATTTTCAAATTTCTTAAGCTCCACTCTAATATAGAAGAAAATCTATATTGTATGCCATAATTTTGATCAAGTTCCTTCTCATATGGAAAATTTTCATAATGTGAGCAGCAGTGAGAATATTTCTATATGTGCTCTGGAAAATAAAGCAACAAATGTGGTAATATATAGGAAATTAACATTTGTCATAAAATTGAAAGTCATTGCAGCTCTACATTAATCATTACAATAATACAAAAGCATTCAAATATACTTGATTTATTTTACTGTTTTTATTAAACAGTATCTAATGGTCCTATGCTAATAACTCCTATTTACTGAGTAGCTATAATCTGTACCAATCATTTTCACATACTATCTTCACCCCTAATTAACAAAACAACTCAAAACCAAAACCAAACAAATAAAACCTTGAAAAGAATGTCTTCTAGTTCCTATTTTACAAAGAAGAAAATTGAGAGATCCAAAGTTCAACACCTAGGGTCACACAGATAGTGAAAGCAACAGATGAGATCCACCTCCACTCTTTTGTATCCCCATCTCCTTGGCCTTGTCTGCCTCCTCCCTGTAATTCATAAACCTAAGCAGAAGAGTTCTGCCATTTCCTCCATCCTCCAGCAGAGCATGTAGGAATTTCTCCTCAATGCTGTCTTCAAAATTTTCCTTCATAGGGAATACAATCCAGGAAAACCTCCTTGTCCTAATAAAGAGATGGTATAGTATTTTCATAACCATATCATTCTACAAAATTGAAAGTAAAGCATTTTTGTCTTTTCAGGAAACCAATGAAAAGGCAAAAAACAAACACTTGAATCAGTCTTTCAAAATTCTCACTTGTTAAATTATAATTTTTCAATAAGTTAGAGCCTCAGAAAAGATTTTTGACATAAAACACTCCAGAATCATTCATACAAATTACATTTTACACTATTTCCTCTAATTCAAAGGAATTAATTCTAATTCCTCTAATTCCAAGGCTCCCAGATGTTTACTAAATTAAGTGTAAACACCTAACCTCAACAGTGAAATTGCTGAACAATCTGTCCCTACCCTGCCTCCCGAGACTTATTTCACACATCTCCCTTCCATGCAATCTGTGTGTCAGTCAAAATGTTCCTAAAGATATCTAAAATGTCTCACTTTTTTTTTTTGCATTTGTTTTTGGTGGCCCCTCTTCCTGAAATTCCAATTTATTTTTCCACATCTCTTTTCCTGCTACCAGTTTGTTTAGGTTTAATATTATCCCATCCTTTAAAAGCCTCCTCAAAATTACCTCTTTTTTGAAATTGTTCTTAACTGGACTCTTCACCTGCATATTACCACCTCCTCCTTTATACTATGTTGGTATTATTCACTTTTTATATATAAAATAAATATTTGTACTACTATATACTAATATATCCCCAAATTAAACATAATTATATTCAAAATAACATTTTTTAATTTAGAAAATTTATTTGTCAGAATAAACTAAGTTATACTACAGAAACAAGATGAATTTCAGTAGGTTAAAAATAAAAATTGTAGTCTTTCTCATGTTACAAGATAAAAAAAATATCGTGGTGAAAAGACTATGGAATTTGAAGCTCAAATTCTGCCTCTATAGCTTAATAACTGTGACTTTTTTAGGTAGCATGATCTGACTATTCTTGGTATCAGTTTCAACATCTATAAATGCAAGCTGTAAATCTTAATTTGCATGACTGTTGTGAGCATTGGAACTAATGTGTGAAATGAACCCAATACTGTGCCTAGTTTATCTACTCAATGAATAGTGAAAGCTGTTATTATTACTAACCATTCTTACCAGTTTTCTCATCCTAACTGGCAAATGGAATCATTTTAAAGGCACACCATTTTAAAAATTTTTATACATGTCTTACAGACATCTTTCTAATGTAATTCACAAAACAAATGAAGTTATGAAAATCAAAATAACTTAAACCTATAACTTAAACTTTATAGTGTGCAGAAAGCTTCCACATACAATGTGACATTTAAAATTCATTATGCCTTAAAACCAACCTGTTAAAAACATATCAGTAAAATCTCTTTTAGAGAAGAGAAAAATATAGCATTGTGGTAAGCAGAATATTTATTCCCAAAGATGTCTGTGTGACATGATATAGAATCTGTGAATATGTTAGGTTACATGGCAAAGGGGATTAAAAATTGTACAATGAAGTAAGGTTGCTAATCAGTTGGTCTTAAAATAGGGAAATATTCCCAGATTATCCAGGTGTGTCCCATGTAACCACAAGAGTCCTTAAAAATGGAAGAAGTAATCAGAAGAGAGAGCCAGAGAGATCCAGCAAGAGCAGGAGTTGGCCCAACATTTCTGAGTTTGAAGATGGAGGAAGGGGCTCATGATACAAAGAAAGTAGTGACCTCTAGAAGCTGAAAAAGGCAAGGCTCCTTCTAGAGCTTCCAAAAGACACCGTCCTGCCAAGAGCTTAATTTTAGCCCAGTGTGATACTTCAGAATTGTAACATAAATGTATATGCTTTAAGACACTAAATTTGTGATAATTTGTTGTAGTATAAATAGAAAATAAATACAAATTTTGTTACCTGGAATGGCGTGCTTCTGTAACAGATACTTAGAAATGTAGAAGTGGTTTTGGAATTGGACAATAGGCAGAGGCTGGAAGAATTCTGAGGAGCATAATAGAAAAATCCTACATTGCCTTAACTAGACTGTAAATAGGAATACAGATATGAATGACTCTGCTAGTGAGGTCTCAGGAAGAAATGAGTAGCATGATGGAGAAAACATACATCATCTTAGAGAATGCCTAAATTGTCATGAAGAGACTGTCAATAAGAAGATGTACACTAAAGGTGTTGCTGGTATTACTCAGATGAAAAGGAGAAACATGTTATTAAAAACTGGAGAAAAGGGATCCATGTATACAGTGGCAAAAAGCTAACCTGACCTGGCTCCTGCAGTTATGTGGAAAGCAGAATTTGTAAATGAAGAACTTGGATATTAGCTGAGATTTCCAAGCAAAGTTTTGAACATATAACATGGTTTCTTCTTTCTGCTTATAACAAAAAGCAAGAGGAAAGTGAAAGATTGAGGAAAGAACTGCAAAGCAAAAAAAGAACAAGGACTTGAAGATTTGGAAAATTCTCAGCCTATTCATATTACCAAAGATGATATAATTAAGAAACATACTGTTAGGAAAACCTGCTCTAGAGGAAAAAAAAAAAAAGCTGAGCATATGGCTGGACAATCTTTGACTAATACCCCAGAAAGACCAAATGGCAAGAGTATTTAGTTATAGAAAGGGCATTTTGAAAAGACTAGCATATGACTCATAGATCTCCTCAGCTACCTTAGTAAAAGCCAAAAATAGAGAAGGGACTATCTAGGAAAAGCCTGTGGCAAAATCTCTCAGCTAATAGGTAGGAAACCCTCAAGGTTCTTGAGAATATTATCCCAGCAGAAACATGACCTACTGGACCGAAGGGGGCAGAGAGAAGATAAAATAAAAGAAGGCTAACAGATCCTCAAAATTTGACAGGCAAGAAACATGCCAATAAAACTACTCAACTGCAACTCCATGCTACCATTCATAAAAAAGGAAGGATGACCCAGAGGATGGAGCCATAATTCTAGAAGGTAGAACCAAGATGACAGAGGATTACTCCCAGACCTTGAAAGCCAAGAGAGTATTTTTGGCTAGATTATTCAAGTGGTACAACTATAATCACAATATTTTTAAAGTGGAAAAGAAAGAAGGAATATGAAGATCAAAGAAAAAATTGTGACAACATTAGAAAGATTGGATAAATGCTTTATTGCTAGCTTAGAAAATGGAAGGGGGCCATTAGCTAATGAAAGTTGGACCTACAGAAGCTGGAATAGGCAAGACTCTTCCTAAAGCATTCAGAAAAACAATGTAGCCCTGCTAGCAACTTACTTTTAGCCCTGTGAGTCTCTTATCAGACTTCTGACCTCCAGAACTAAAAGATAATAACTTGCATTATTTAAGCCTCTCAAGTTGTGACAATTTATTACAACAGCAATAGGAAACTATTACAAGCATAGAGTGACTAATATGCACAAAAATATACAGTTAAAAGCAGAACTAATTCTAAATCTAAGGTTTTCCACTTCAATCAAATGCTCTATTTTGTTGGTATAAATTCTTTTATTCATATTGTTCTTACTGTTGTAATCTTTTAAAGGAGACACTGATTTGGATTGAAATTCTCTTTAGTAGCATGATAGTATCAATTATTGTAGTGTTTTTGTTTTTCTGTTTTGTTTTGTTTTGTTTTGCGGTACGTGGGCCTCTCACTGTTGTGGCCTCTCCCATTGCGGAGCACAGGCTCCGGACGCACAGGCTCAGCAGCCATGGCTCAAGGGCCCAGCCGCTCCGCGGCACGTGGGATCCTCCCAGACCGGGGCTTGAACCCACATTCCCTGCATCAGCAGGCAGACCCTCAACCACTGCGCCACCAGGGAAGCCCTATTGTAGTGTTTTTAAGGAAAATTAAAGAATCCTAAGGTTTCTGAGGAAACTTCTTTGAGGTCTATCAGGCTTGGTGTTTGAAGTGGTCATGAATGACAAAAAGTGCCACCTCTTATTTCTTTACTACAAAGTTCTCTACCTTCTAATCACCATAAGAGCCGCCCTGCATTTACGTGTTTCATTTGCTTGCACTTCCAGGTAAGATTTTAAACAAATGGTAAGTCACAGACATAAGAATAAAAGTTGAAAATGTATGGAATTATTGAGCTAAGCTACAGTTCTGTCTCTTTTCTACATTGTTATGAGTAGTCTGCTGTCATTTACTTTATTGTCAGATGCCTGACTCCAATAGATCTCTTCTAGCCATATTCTTTCTAGCTTCAATTTTTGAACTTCTATAGACCAGGATACTACATAACGATACTCACTGCATAAGATTAAAGTTCTGGGTGAAAGCCTACCCGCAAAAGGCATGTATTTGTCAGAGTTTTCACACACATGCTAAATAAATTCATTGATTATTTTCTAAATATTTCTTTAATGTGTCTGTCCTGTGGGAGCAGGAAAATTGTCCGTCGTATTTGGTAACTTAGACTCTGTGTCTGGCACAGGAAGAATAAATAAGCAGTTCCTTTTGGCTGGATTCTCCAGAGGGATGATATTGCTAAAGCAGCAATTGTAAAATGTGTTCTTATACACATTTAACTCTACTTAACATGAGTGTCTGTGTGTATCAATATACCTGAACTTATACTCCCTAGGTGTAATGTGTCTTTCACAAGCTATGTTCTTACAAATTATGTTGTTATTGCTCATATTTTAAGAATCTTTCCTTTGGGTTTGTTTTGGAGTTCAAGCACATCCTTAAGACCTTCCTCAACTGTGGCACATCGTTGTCATTTGGGTGTAGATGTGATATTAGGATTGGGTAATTAGGATAGGTAATGCATTAAAAATGAATGTAAAATACAGTGAGGAAAATAATTTTCCTGGTTTTCTATAACCTGGTGCTTAAACCAATCTCAGAGAGTCCTGAAACAAATAAGTGTATAACCTTCCAAGGCAGACGACTTGCATATAGGCACAACTCACGTGGCTGTTGTTAGTTATATAATTTTGATTAAAAATTTAATTAAGAGGTTTCCACACATGATCTGAATTTGTGTGATCTCCATAGATTTAGAGTCCCTAGTGGCCAGTGTTGAATAGTTTAGATTTCCTTCTTTCCAAATTCAGGAAAGTTCTCCTTCAGCAGCACACTAAGCATATAGCCAAGAGGGATTTGAAAATTTCTTTATTTTGACAAGATGATGTACTTTGGGGAAGGCTGAATTACTTATACATATTAAACAGATATTACCAATTCAGTGACAGCAAGATAAGGTATAATATGTGCTAAGTTATTCAACTCGGAATTTCATTATGCTTTCTGTAAAGACTGTAAGAGTATCATCTTATGTGAAACTTCCTTGAGGTGCTCTAGGCAGACTTTGAATAGAATACCAGATTAAGCATTCTCTAGGTCCAGCCTGTTTCTTCTCAACATCAAGGGTTTGTTTTGCACGCTTCACTGAACAGATATAGGCACGACTGCAATGAAGGGTACACTCTAAAAAATAGGGAGAAAATGCACATCGTGTGAGGGGGATGAGAAGTGCCTGCTTGTATCGGTCTCTCCTGTCTGACTGAATTTTCAACATTAGGTGAAGTCATTGTCTCTAAAATCCTACAGTTAATATGTAACTCAACTCAAATATTTATATACTGCCTGCTCTGTGCCAGGCACTATGCTAATACAGCAGGTTCCTTAGGAGAGACTTAAGATAGACACTGTATAACAGAGACAATTGCTATCTGTCACCCTAGACTACCCTCTACCATGACTTCGTCTGAAGTTCTTTCATTCATAACCGACATATATAAAAGAACATTCACCACCTGGTTTCAACAAGATGTTCTAAAACAGTCAAGTCTAGGCTATGGTAACAGCAGAAAAGATTTTACCTGAAAAAAATGGTGGGGATTTACTGAAAAGGAGCTCAAGACAACTTTTTGGAGTAAAGGAAATGTCCTATATCTGTAGGAAGTATGTTTCATAGGTATAATGCATTTGTCAAAACTCTTTGAACTGTAAACTTAAGCATTTCTCTGTAGGTAAATTATACCTCAAAAAGTATTCTTTTAAAGAAAGAGATATGAAATCAAACCAAAAAGTAACTGAGGCAGGAAGAAAGTAATTTTGACTAGAGAATTAGAGAAAAGTTTCATAATAAAAGTAAATTTTGAGTTGGTCACTAAAGGGAAAGATTTAGACAGATATTGATAATAGAGGACATAGTAAGAACAAAATGTGACTAAAGTGCAGAGGAGCTTCAGGGAAAAGGGAGTCTGTTTTTGTTAGATAGTAGAGTCACTATTTGAGCACAGGAATGACGTGGAAAGATTTCACTGAATACTCTAAGCACTAGGCTAATCAGTGTGAACTGTGTCACATTTACACGCAGCCTTCACCAGAGAATCTCTGGTCATGCATTAGATTATCTAGCACATCAAACTAATGATTAATGAGAGAAATTTTTTAAAAAAGGAAGCAAAGAAGCCACAAATTCATGTTAATGGAAGTGAGTGTGTGTGTGTGAGTGTGTGTGTGTGTGTACAGGGACTAGAGTGGTAGCAAATATCTACATAGCAGGTAAATACTCTGTGCTAGGTCCTGTGCAAAGCACTTTTCATGTATTTAATAATTTAAGCAAATCAATCACCCTAGGCTTCTATTATAATCTCCATTTGAAAGGGGAGGAAACTAAGGTACAGAGAGATTAAGCAAACTGTTCAAAGTCATATGTCTAGGAAGTAGTCATCCAGATTTTAATTCCAGGCAGCTTGAGCATAAATGTTCATGGTCTAAACCAAGACACTATACCATCGTTCCAAAAAGAGGCACAAGCCAATCCCTTAAAGAGGAGTGAAAAATGGAAAGGGAAATTAGGATAAATTTTGTATGGGGGCTCTGCTGAAATCCTTGCATTTGAACAATGATACTCTGGTTCCCTCCAGAAGTATTCTGTTCTGAATCTTTTGGTGTTGGCATGCACTGCAGATAGGGCATGTATCACCGTTTAGTCTGAAAAGTGGTCTATAGGGGGAAGTAAGGAAACAATTCACTACAAGATATGCCCCTTTCTGAGTGTTTGAAAGAGGATGGGAACTCATGCATCCGAGATATTTTTAGTCTTGTGGCAACTTGCCCCGCTCTTCCAGGCCTAAGAGAAGTAAGTGAAATTGAAAGAGTGCTGGGTGAAAAGCATACCTGGGTGTCATTACAAAGAGCTTAAAGTCATATGATCGTCCCTTGATGTCCACAGGGGATTGGTTCTAAGAACACCTCCCCCAACCCCCATGGATGGTCAAATCCCTTATAAAAAGGGACGTGTTAGAGTCGACCTTCAGTATCCATGGGTTCCGCATCCACGGATTCAGGCAACCCTGGATCCAAATCCATGCAGAACCTGCAAATATGAAGGACCAACTGTATTGTGTTAGAATTGTGTTTTGTGCAGTTTTAGAAGGGGTAGATGAAAACAATTAAGTGTGGTCTCTGTTGATGAACCTTTCAAAGTTCCCCTTCAGTTTATCTCAAGGTCGCTGCTTTGAAAAGCGGGTAAGACACTGACTGCTTTTGAGCAAATCCTTGAGGGTTCTGATAGTGACATATATTTTTTTAAATCATCCAAGCACATTATCCATATATTTACATTTTATGTTTAGTGAAGTAGAAAGTCAGGTAACATTCTCAGAAGTATTACACCATCATAGAAATACATGTATACCATTCTGTGTAGATTCTAACAAAATATCTTCAAGCATCCGTCTAAAAATCTACAGCCACATAGAAAGCAGCAAACTTAATACTGACTTTTGAAAGCTCTTTCTGAAACAGAAGCCATAATTATCATAAAGAGGGAAAACTTCTAATAAATTTGGAAGGACAATTGAAGATATTAGCTAGAAAATGTATATATTTTTATTTGCCTCTATGAAAGGCACATTAATGACAATGGAAATGTAATGGAATTCTGTGACTTTGGGTGTTATGAAAGTAAACCATAAACTGACATGGTTTGGGAGATATGTCTGACAGATGCTTAGCAAGAGGCTTTCCTTAAAAACCTCCAAAAGATGTGCTGTAGAGAATCCTGAGCTACTGACCTTTCTAAACTTGAACAGGTTTCAAGCATCTAGGGCATGCCGAAAGGTTGTCTACCTTGCTCATGTTATGCCTGGCCATAAACATGTTAGTATCCTTTCACAGGTTAATGACTCTAAATTGTTTTCAGACTCCTCTGCATATTAAATTATATTTTCCAAATATCAAGCATAATTGAACTTGGGTTCAAAATTAATCTCTAGAGGTGTCCAGATAGAAGCCAGTAAAGGCAAATATATTGTGTTGCTTATTGGCTCTGTACCTGAAGCAAATCAAGAAGCCCTACTAAATTTGCTTCCTCATGACCAAAGGTACCGTATCTTTCTTGCAGGACTGTTTCAAATTATAATATATTTTGAGCACTGAATATGTACCAGATACAATTCCAGGTACTGGGTATACAGTGGTGAATAAGATAAAATTTTTTTCCCTTGTGAAATGCACATTTTCCTTGTGGAAAAGAAAGAAAATAAATGAATAAAAAAATAAAACAAATACCTAAAATATCAGATAATACAGTGAAAAGTAAATCAGGCAAGAGAATGGATCCTGGGGTGATCCAAAAAGGTCCTCTGAAGAAATAACATATGAGCAGTGTCCTCAATACAATGAGTATCAAATGTTATTACAGATGTAGAATATTTGAAAATGATAAACATTTTATATGTACAGACAATAAGACTATATTCCTTCCATTTAGCTGAGAAATGATGAGAGCAAAAGATTTACTTGAAATTCAATCTTAACCTCAGTCAGCTAGGATAGATTGACAGGACACTAGGAAGTAGCCCAAATTATAGCCCCCAGAAATTATTAGGAACAAATTAAAAGTCAGCTCAAGGGATTGCTGCAAAGTGCTATACTCTAGATTCAAAATATTTCAGAGACTGAGAACTAAAATGCATTTTCTCTGACATTTTCTCCTCTATGCAGGAAAGTGTAGTAAACTTAAGAGGAATGGATAAAAATTGTGATCCCACAGGCCAACTCTGACAGTCTGAACCTGTGCACTGAGAAGGGCAAAGAGGCCTTACCTGGTGGCGCAGTGGTTAAGAATCCGCCTGCCAATGCAGGGGACACGGGTTCGATCCCTGGTCCAGGAGGATCCCACATGCTGCAGACCAACTAAGCCCATGTGCCACAACTACTGAGCCTGCACTCTAGAGCCCACAAGCCACAACAACACACATGCTCTATGACCCATGTGCTGCAACTACTGAGCCCACGTGCTTCAACTACTGAAGCCCGCGTACCTAGAGCCCGTGCTCCGCAACAAGAGAAGCCACCGCAATGAGAAGCCCGCGCACCACAACAGAGTAGCCCCTGCTCGCCATAACTAGAGAAAGCCCGCGCGCAGCCAAAAATAAATTTTAAAAAGAAGGGCAAAGATATATAATTATTAAAAATGTCTGCCCTGCATGTGGAGTGAGGAGTAGAGGCCACCCTGCTTTTTAAATCATGTCATTGCCTATACATCTTTATGAGAGACCACAAAATCTTAAGCCTTTTTTCTCCCAATTTCCAAATATATTTTAGAAAACATTTTGTCTATTGTGAAAAAAAATTTTATGTCTTTTAACCATCCCTTTTTTCCTATAAAAAATACTGCCTCTTCCATCCTGCTTTTTATAGTTACAATAAAGCCTCTTGCGTGACAGGAATAGATAATGGCACCTTCTTAACGGGACCAACAATGACTTCAGTTACTGATGGTCACGCAGCTTTGATAAGGATATTTGGCTTCCTCCCAGCATAGGTGCTCCAAAGGCTAGTGTTTCAAACCTGGCAAAGGCTGAATCACCTTTTATGACAGCCTCAACAATCACAGACTATCCCATCCACTGTAGTTAAAGGCCTGTCAAGACTCAAGGAGAGGGAGATGGATTCTACCGCTTGATGGAGGTATATCAACAATGTTCTTTAAATGAAGATATTAGAAAGTTAGAAAATGTATCTATTTTTACTTGCTTCTATGAAATGCATATTAATTACATGGGAATTTAAAAAGATGTTGTGATTTGGGGTATTATGAAAATAAACCATAAACATATATGTATATTGTGTTTATATAACAAATCTCCTCATACATACGCATATATCTATGTATGAGGAGATTTATTTATAAAAATTAGCTCGTGTGGTTTTGGGTGCCTAGAAGTCCACGATCTGACATCTGCAAGTTGGAGAACCAGGAAATCTGGTGGTATAATTCAACCTGAGTCCAAAGGCCTGAGAATTGGGGGCTGATGGTGTATGTCCTGTACTAAGTGAGAAAACAAGAGATCCAGGAGCACCAATGTCCAAACGCAGGAAAGTATGGCTGTCTCAGTTGAAGCAGAGAGAGAGAATTTGCACTTCCTCTGCCTTGTTGTTCTATTCAGGCCCTCAGCAGACTGGACGATGCCCACCTGCATTGGTGAGGATGATCTTCTTTCAGGCTACTTTTTCAAATGCTAAACTCTTCCAGAGATAACCTCATAGACACACCAGCAATAATGTTTTACCAGCTACCTGGGCATTCCTTTGCCCTGTCAAATTGACATGTAAAATTAGCTATCACAATACATTATAGGATTTAATTATGATTGTTTTGTTATATTTGGGAGGAAAGAATGAGCGGGATGATATTACTACATGTAGCTTTCATTTTGAGAATAATTCAATACTAAGTATAATGATCCTCTAAGGTACTAGTATTGTTTCTCCTTTCCAATCAAAAAATACAGGTTAGAAAACTCAGAAACCAATTTTAGGCTCAAATCACAGAAATTCTACTACTGCTGTGCTCCATTTTTTATCCCTTGTTCAAAAATTTCTACTTTATTAAACTTCTAGTAACATTTTAAATTTCCATTAAAGGTGGAATAAATATTTTTAATAAATATTGACTGAATATTTTAATGTTCTCAGCATTGATCTACTGGACATATTTCTGGAAAAACTCTGTGATGGTCTATGTAGATTCAAATTCAGAGGTTAAAGCAGATATTTCTCTTAAGTATTCACATTTTAAAATATGTAGCTGTTTCACTGATGTAGCTAAAATGTATTTTATTAAACTCTTCTTTCCATAAGAAGTTGTAAAAACTCAATTACAAAGAAACTAATATTTTCAGCCCTTAATGAGTTATACTAAAAGACCATAAAAAATGTAGTATCATTTTTGTCTTTAAATAGGCTTCAAATGGTTGTAAAACTACATTTACCATCAAAGCAATATCATCTAAGTTGAGGACATTAAGAGGCACTTGACGTTTTGTGGATAGTCAACTGAAGAGACATGATTAACTATGAAGTATGATTTTCTAAAGAACTATTAAAAAGAGCAAGGCATTTGACTTTATTACGCCAATTTTGTTAAAAATCAGTCTGAAAGCTTAATGCTCAGCTCAACTCTTGCAAAAATGAAAATGGATATTTCAGATATCACATCAAAACTGGAGTGGATTAAAAAAAACAGGATCAATAATTACATTGCATTCTTTAGTCACATGCAAGAGGGAACGCTTCCTAAGGAAGAAACATTTGAGCGCATTCTCAAATAACGAGAAAAAATTTAACGACTGCGGGTAACATTTCAGGTACAGTAGACACCAGGATAAGCATCCTTCTTTAACACACATTTCACTTACTATGGAAATTAGCACTGAGAGTTTTTTGAAATCAACTCAATCAGAACAAGTAATCAAAATCTGACTGTGAAATGTGAGACATGAAAAGCCAAACTGAAGAGGAACGGAGCTTTGTAAAGCCAGAGTGGCAGAAAAAAATAAAATTTCAATATTCATAATTCACATTAGAAAAGATATTATAATCTGTGATATTAAACAGAAATTATTCCCTATGATAATTACATGATTATAGATAGATAGATAGATGATAGAGAATTGACAAAATAAGGAAACTTACTGAATATGGTGGTAGATAAAAAACAAAGTTTAAAAAGCACCTGTTTAGCAGAAATTTTAAATTGAAGAAAAATAAGTTTGGAATATACCTTAAAGTTTACTCCCACTCAATATTGCATTTCAATCCAATCTCTAATTGTCCTGAAAAATTGTAACTGAGGTTTTAATGTCGTCAATCTGGGGCAAAGTATCTCCTTCCAATTCCAAGGGAGGCAGTCTGAGCCTAGCTGAATATGTACAGTTTTCTCAACTCTTCTCCATGTGCTACGGTATCTCTCTACTTTTTGAGAAGCTCAGTGGTGGCTGTCCTCTGCAGGCCAGGGTTAAAGATAAGAGAAGCTGCCATGGATCTGTTCTTGGTAATGTCAATGGGAACAAGGCCAAAAGGGGAACCAGGAAGGTGGCAGAGATGAAGGTGGTACTTTGACCTGCAGGGACCTTGTGGCTTGGTCATTCAATTTTTCTTTTGCTTCTGTTTTCTTTCTTTGACCTTTTTGTTCTATTTTCTGGGAAATTTCCTCAATCTAATTTTACAACACTTCTATTGGATTTTTCATTCATGTATTTATTTAATTTCCGCAGGTTTTCTTTTCCATTATGGAAATTTGACTTATCTGTTTATTTTCATTAATGCAATATATTTTCTTCTCTGAGGATAAATAGTTTGTAATTTTGCTCTAATTTATATTTAAGAACTTGGATTATTGTCAAATTATTCTTACTTTGAATTTCAGCATCACAGTCCCCAGTTGTGTGACTGAGCTTGGGAGAGTCACCTAACCTCTTTAAATCTCACTCTTCTCAATTGGAAATTTAATAATGATACTCCTCCAGTGTTTATTAGACTAAATTAAACAAAAGGCACAGTGCCTTGAATATACCTAGCATATGTTTAATGCGTATGTGCATGCATGTGTTTGTGTGTGTTGTGTGTGTCTGAAGCCTGGAGGGACTGGGAGAAAGTGGCGGTGAAGGTAGCATAGACATAAACAAAGCAGACATTAATAAGAATAACAAATAAATGTAATAAAATTTAGGTAAATGAAAAATTGTATCATATCATGTTGATCCTTTTTATTATTTTTGATGGTGGGGGTTGTTCAAATCTGGTTCTTACTTTGTGGCAAGAATAAAATGTAGGCCCTTCTTTTCCTGGAATCATCCACTTAATAAAAAAGGAGGGGTTATGCTAGGATCCTCCTAGAGTCCAGGAAGAATATTAAGTATTTTTCTTTTTTTTTTTCAAGTGGACAAACAGATCATGTGAAGCACAAAACACATGAATTCTGCCCCATATAAAGTGATCTCCTCTAAGAATTTTTTCAGTTATTGAGACTTTCAACGAGTTAATATCTTTTGCAAGAATCAGAAGCATATGTTTTAGTCTTTCCTGTATCACCTAAGAACCTTTTCCCACTTTAGTGCAATTTGTTGCCCCTAATTTCTTCAGTGATGTTCAATTCTCTGCATATTGAACATGAGCTTTTTTCTACTCAACGATGCTTCTGATTAAATTTTAACTTTCATGGTTGAAATAGTGTGTTAATTTCATATTTAACTACAAATATTTTCCATTAATGGACTCTGTGATAAAGCAAATAATAATTATTGAAAATACATTTGTTATGGCCATATTTATGATTATTAGTCCATAGTTTTGTTTTGCTTCACAATTGGCTACTCCTGCATACAAACTCAATTTTTATTTTCAATATATCTGACCGACTTTGTTCTTAAAAGCTTAATTCCTGTTTTACATATTTAATTGCTTTATATAACAACCTTAGTTGCAAAACTACGAGATCAGAATAAGAACTAAAAAGATTTGACATATTGATGGCATTAAAAATAGATATAAAGTCCATTAACTAACATTTATTGAATGTTTGCTAGGATCGAGATATTGCTATAAGCACTTTATAGGATCCATTTTATGTACTCCTTAGGTTCCAGTCACTTATTTCTTTCCTATAATATACTCAAGGTGATAGTGATTACTGCAAAACCATTTCAAAAAGTGAAAATGCTGATTTTCATTTGTTATTCACTTTTTAGAAACAACCATGGGGCTACTTTTCCATATTATGAAACTAGTACTGTATTTTTGTCAGTGTGGCCAAAATGTATTGTATCTACTAGGAGAGTCTATGCTTAAATAGCAAACAACACTGAAGTCATAGAGGCTAACATAACCAAAGTTTACATCTTAAAGTCATTTTGTCTAATATTAATACAGTCACACCCATTTCATTTGAGGAATGGTTTACATGAAATTTTTTTTCTACAGTTAACTTTCAGCTTATTTGTGTTTTTTAACTAAAACGTATTTCTTATATACAGATCTGAAAGTTGGATTCCCCCACCCCCCATTCTCCCAATCTCTACCTTTGATTTCAGTGTGTAATCCACTTACATACAGTAGAGTTACTGATAAGGTAGGGTTTTCTTCTGTCATTTTGCTATTTCTTTTCTACTGTCATATCTTTTTTGTTCCTTTATTTCTTCATTGCTGCCTTATTTTGTGTTAAACAGATATTTCCTTTTTCACCATTTTAATTTCCTTAGGATTTTTTTTGGGGGGGCTATATTTTTAACATTCTTTATGGTTGCCCTAGGATTACAGTTTACTTCTTAAAACTATCTAGATTGAATTAATACTAACTTAATCTTAATAGCATACTGACAATTCTCAAAGATAGCTCCAATTCCTCCCCAATCCTTTGTGCTATTGTTGAGATAGAAACTGCATGTTTAGACATCATAAACCCATTCACAATATTTCATAATTATTGATTTATGCAGTTGTCTTTTAAATCAAATAAGAAAATAGTTTCAAGCAAATGTATACTTACACTGTTTTTACATTTGCCTGTGTGGTTACCTTTAACCAGTGCTCTTTATTTCTTTGTGTGGATTTAAGTTACCATCTACTGTCCTTCCATTTCACCATTTAGTATCTTTTGTAGGGAAGGTATTCTAGTGACAAATGTCCTCAGATGTTATCTGAAAATGTCTTAATTTCTTCTACTTATTTAAAGATCCTTCTGCTGCATATAAAATTCTTGATTGGCCGTCTTTTTTTCTTTCTTGACTTTGAAAATTCCATACCACTGGCTTCTGGCCATGATTTCTGATGGGAAGTTGGTTATTATTTTAAAGAAGGATCCTTTGTATGTATTGAGTTACCTCTCTCTTACTATATGCAAGAATTTTTCTTTATCTTTGTCTTTTGAAAGTTAGACTATGATGTCTTTACATGTGGATCTATTTGAGTTTAACAAACTTGAAATTCATTGAGCTTATTCTATGTGAAGAATGATGTTTTTCATCTAACTTGAGAAGTTTTCAGCCATTATTTATTCATCATTTATTCATATATATGTCTTTTTTGGTGTGGGGGGTACATTTCACTCTTCTCCTTCTGGGACTCCCGTTATTGTTGAAATTCTTGTTGGTGTTGCACATTTCTCTGAGTCACTAATCATTAATATTTATTCTCTATAAGTTGTGCTCCTCAGACTGCATATCTCAGTTCACCTATCTGCAAGTTTGCTGATTCTTCTGCCAGTTTGCGTCTGCTGTTAAACCTCACTAGTGAATTTTTCATTTATGTTACTTTTCAACTCCAAAATTTCTATTTGATTCTTTTTATAAAAAATAGCTTATTTCTCTTTATTGATATGCTCTCTTTGGTGGGAGATTACTTTCATATTTTTCTTTAATTCCTTAGGCAGTTTCCTTTAGTTTTTTGAATATATTGCTAATAGCAGATTTAAAGTGTATGTATGATAATTCCAATATCTATGCCCTCTAAGGGAGAGTTTCTGTTCACTGTTGTTGTTTTTCTCCTGTGTATGGGCCATAGTGTCCTATTTCTTTGTGTGTCACATGTTTTTTTGTTTGGTTTTTGAAAATTGGACACTTTAGATAATGTAAAGTGGCAGCTCTAAAAATCAGATCCCCATGATTTGTTGTTGTTTGTGTGTGTGTGTGTGTGTGTGTGTGTGTTCTGTTTCTTTAAAAACTTTACAGAACAAACTCTGAAAAATCTGTATTCCCTATGGTATGTGGCCACTAAGGTGTCTACTCAGTCAGTTTAGTGGTCAGCCAATGATTGGTCAGAGATTTTCTTAAATTTGAACTAGTAAGTTTTCCACCCACTGCTGAGGGAGTCTGTGTGTATGTTGGCACAAGCCTTCAACACTTAGGCAGTTCTTCTATCTTAGCCTTCAGTTTCTCCCTGCACAGAATATAAAGATCAGGCAAAGACAATGGATTAGGGCACTCCCAAATATTCCTTGGATCCTCAGGAATATGTCAGGACTTTTCAAAACCCCCTATGGGCATCTCCTATTCTAGAGCTTCCTTTTAATATTTTGTCTGGGGTCTTGTTTGGCCCAACTGATATTTCAGCCTTAAGCAACTGTGCTCTTAAACAACTTTGGCTGATTGCAGTGTGGGGACAAAGATTTTCCTGGGGAAGGAATTTTAAATCAGGTTAAATAACAATACTCTGTGAATAGGGCTTTTTCTGGGAGTTGCAAGACAGGTCAAATAGTAACCATGTTCTTGGAATAGAACTTTTTGAAGAGCTCCAAACCCAGTTTGCCTCCTTTAGTGGCTAAAAGGCTGTTGTTTTTCTCTCTACTATGAGGCTGCTGGTTTTCATGGCTATTGTGGAGCTGGAAAGAGAGTAATGGGATTAGTCCAAGTTAAAACACCACCAATCCTACTCTTTATACTAAGATTCACTCATTTTTTTCCTGAGGAAATTTTTCTTAGACTTTATAAGCCTTTGGTTAATATCCAGAATTCTGAAATGGTTTATCCTATCAATTTTGCCAATATTTCCATTTTTTTATGGGAAAGTGGATTTACGGCACTTATCACTCTGCCGTTTTGGGAGTCCTGCTAAAAGTTTACTTCTTGCTCATGCTACATGTGGGTTGGCCAATGTAGGTTGATAAAAGTCCATCTTAATCTGTGCTTCAACAATCACTAAGGAAGGGAGGAAAGAATGCAGCAAATCATGATACAACTCCTAAAGGTTCGATGTAGAACTGACACACATCAATTATGCCAGTATTTCCATATTCATTGACCTGGGCGAATAACATGGCTCTGCCTAACTTCAAAGGTAAAAAAGCATAGGCAATGCCTGTGTGTACCCTGCATGCTGAAAGTTGGAAATATATGATAAATGGCAATACTGGCTACCACATTTATAAGACTTATTTTTATCAATAATTGAACTTTATAACTTAATATTTTCCAGGACCTAAACACATTCAGTAATTTATAACTATCTTAGTTTCCTATCCCAGCTGTAATATATTACTACAAACTTAGTGGCTCAAAAAATACAAAGTTATTACTTTAACATTCTGGAAATCATAAGTCTAAAATGGCTTTCACTTGGGCTACAATTAAAGTGTCAGCAGATCTGCATTTCTTCTGGAAGTTCAAGGTGAGAATCCATTCCCTTGTCCTTTTTGGCTTATAATTACTTTTGTTCCCACTTGAATAATTAAGGATAAACTCTCCATCTCAAGATCTTTACATTAATCATGACTGCAGAATTTCTTTTGTTATGTAAGATAACATATTCACAAATTTCAAGGATTAGGAGGTGGACATATTTGGGGAACCATTTTTCTGGTTACCAAAACAACCATATCTGAGCTAATACTATCTCCCCAAATGGCTCAAAAGTTTTATATCTAAATTTGTTTTGCAAATAATTTTATGATAGACGAGAGAAAATATCTCACTGGAAAATTAAATGATGGACTGAAATCTCAATATTTTCATTAACCATGTCAATATTACTAGACTTAGATCAATTTCTGTAAAACTGGATAATACTAACTCTTCGAGTCATTAATATGTATCTATCATTGAATTTTATTACTCAAAATAGTTTACTAAGTCATAAATATTTTAACAGATGCAAAATCTTTCATATTAGTCCCAACTTCTAATATACTAACACAAGAGCACTGGTTTATATTGTAACTTACCACTTTACAGTCTTCTATCACAAACACAAACATATTTTACAAAGATATAATCTCATAAAAGTTAATTTTATATTTATTTTATTTCTATATAAATGTTACACTTAAATATTTTATGAGTGACACATATATTTAATGGCTGAATAATGCATCTTCAACATGATTATACAGTAATTTACTGGAACATTATCTTGAAAGTTTTGTGCATAAATTAATTTGATAATAGAACTATAATAAATACCCTCTACTATATGCTTTCCACCTTTATCTGACTAATTCCTTAAGATAAGTCCCTAAGAATGGATCACTGCATAATTTGAAGATAACCATGGTTCTGAAGCAAAGATTATATTTTATCCAATTCTATACAGCCTATTTTCATTAATAACTGATTCTTGATATAACTGAATGAATGAATGTACTGGAAAAAGTATTTTTATAGCTCTTGAAATTGGTTTTCAAAAGTTATTTTTAAAAATATTGAATGTATTATTATCATTTCTGTTCATTTGATCACATTCAGAACTTCCTAGTAAAACTTTCAGGGGTAATGAGGGAAACTCAACCTTTAAAACAAACGGCTATCCCAAACTTATTATCTCACTTTTTACAGGCATGAATAATTTTTAGGTTTAACATGATAGTTTAATAATCTTAATAGCCTTTTTCAATAAGCTAAAACATTTCTTAGAAGTGAAAAAGTATAATTTTTCAGTTTTTTTCACCCATTCATTCATTTCATAAACATTTTGGGACATTTCATATATCCCAGATACTATCACAGATATTGGACATACAACAGCAAATGGCTTAGTATGTTATTCTATCATAAAGCTCATATTATTGGAAATGAGGTAACAAAGGAGAGCATTTCAATATTTACCATCAAGTCCAGAGTTGGAGGACAGAGGTGGAAAGGCATCTCAAACTGAACGAATAATGAGTGCAGGTGCATGAAATTGTTAAAGTGCAAGTGGCTCCCTGGAGTTTCTTATGATCCATAATGTCTAGAGCATGGGGTGCATGGGAATTGAGAGAGTGGAATTTAGAAAGCTCCAATGACTCTGGCTCTGCCTTCAACTTCCCTATTTAAATTTGGGCACTAAGTTTTTGCCCTCTTTACTTTTTCTTCATAAGTTGTTAGTAGGAGTTATTAGTTGACTTCTTAAATGCTCAACTCTCATTATCATAATTAATTGTCCAGGGGGCCCAGGAAGCCCAAGACTTGCCAAGGTGAAAACTGGAGACCTCAAATATCATCCCAGAATTTATGGGTTTCAGATCAGTCAAACCTGGCGTCTTCAGACCTATACTCTGCTGTGCTCATCCTTATTCATTCAATAGTTTAATAAGGATTTAATGAATGTCCTTTTCTCCTTCTGATAATCCTATTTGAAACCTTATATATTTGTTCCAAATCTCTGCATTTTACGAAGACTTAAGATGCAAGAAGTAATTTTTCCCTCAGATTCTCCACAAATAAGGTTCTCAAAAATGAGGCCCAATACCCATCTAAAACAGGTGAGGTTGCCTAGCAACCATCTCCCTCCACCACCCAGGAACTGCTGAGTGCATCAGTTCCAAGAGCAACTAACTCACAGATCAAAATTTAGATAGGAAATGAAAACAAAAGGAGGAAATCTTAGTGCAGCACTCCAAAAGGTAAAACAGAATCCGGATATTAAAAGGCAAAATTACCACAAAAGGCCTCTCCTCATTTCCTTTTCTTTGCTGAAACACACAAATACAGAGACCTTAAAAGAGAAAACTTCATCATTAGCAACCTCACAGATGTTTTTGGGCTAACAATGAGGACTCATGACCCAGGAGAGGCCATGTGTTGATACAGGACTGAAGAGAGCAGTCTAGCCGTCCCCACTCCCATTTTGTATGGAATGGAAAATAGGAATGTAGAATAAATAATGCAAACACAGGAAACAAATAAAATATTTTAGAAAACAGAAAGTTAGAGATAGTGACTTAGCTAATGTGACAGGGTTAGGAGCCTAGCTGTATTAGGACCTTCAACTCTGGATGAGAACATTACTCAAGTGGTATCCTACAGTAGAAAGAACACACCGTTTGGAGGAGGGTAAACTGAGTGGGTTTTCTAGTCCCACCACTTCTTACATGATCTTGGACAAGATGCTTGTTGATTTTGAGGTTTTATTTGCTCATCAATTAAATGTGGATAATTCCTTAAGCAGTTGTAGTTAACATGAACTAATCTGTGCAAATAAAATTATCTAACTCCTCCTGGCACATGCTAAATACAGATATTTGTCTTTATTAACATTAAGAATTGAGATCTCCATTAGATAATTGTTGCTTTTTTTGCAGCCATTAAAATCCCTTGACAGGATTCTAGGTAAATACTCCCTAGGGCAATACAAATAGTCAGTGTATCATGTATTGGGTACCAGTTACAATTTTGGGAATTCCAGCTCAATGCATAGAAGAATTTGAGCATGATACAATATAATATGTAATGAAATGTCAAATTCCATGAGATTGAATATATTTCTCATGGAAATTAAGGAACAAAGATACCTTGTTAACAATAATATTACAGCTTTCATTTATTACTTAATTAAAATGCACATCAAATATATTTAAAGAACATATTTAACCTGGTAATGACACATTAGAAAGATATCTTTAAGGACATAATTAGCAATATGATTTTAATGAGAAAACTGCATAAAATATCTTACAAATTTACACTGAGTAAACCAAAAAGTTTCATTTGCATATATTCTGTAAACATACTTTAACTTCAACTCATATTTGCATACTGTTTGCAAAAGAAACAATTTGGACAGATTCAAACCCAAAATCTATTTTAAATCCAGCCATTCATATCTTTCATTCATTATGAGAGTCAAACTCCTTCCAAAGTAACAAAGATAAGCTAAGGGCTTAAGATAAAGATAAGGGCTTAAGATTCTGCACATTTGCAATAGCTAAATATAAATTTAAGTATGAAACTTCTTAATTGCAAATCAAAATAAAAAACATGGGAGAAACCATATAGGGTCTTTAGAGAAAGCAAACAAGGTTATGTTCCAGCACTTAGAGGTAAAAGGAATGTTTAATCTTGAGCTTCACCTGGAGTAATGATTTTTAGAAACTTTCTTTTTGTCAGGCATTTTTGAGATTAGCTTATCCCTTGAGTATAGTAATAATCATAATTGCAAACATTTAATAGGGCCTTACTATAATCAGGTCCTGTGTTAATAATGTTACTAACTTATTTAACCCTCACAACTGATCTATGAGGTAGATAATATTATTATTGCCATTTAATGATGATTGAACAGAGCCACAGAGGTAAAGTAAATTGACCATAGTCACTTAGCTTAATGAGTAGGGTTGACCTGATTTTCAACCTACCTATTAGTGAATTTGAGAAATGATCACTAATAGTAAAAGTAAAATATAATACTTAAAAAATATATTCACAGGTAATCTCTAACTTGTTTGCTTGCTACTTCCAATCTTCTCAGGGCAAAAACTTTTTCCCCTTAATCATATAATAAAGCAGTTAAGAAACTGTTTCAGTTACCTAGGGCTGAATAATAAAACATCTCTAAATGTAGTGGGTTAAAACAACTACAATTTAATATTTTTCAGAACTCTGTGTGTTGGTTGAGCTTTGCCAAGAAGTTCTTTGGCTTCACATGTCACTGCCTGGAGGTACTCACTCATGGCAGGAGTGGCCTGGAAATTCTAAGACGGTATCACTGCCCATGTTCATGCATGTGATCTCTCCACACTAGAGGCTAGGCATCTTTACAACATGGTGGCCAGTCATTCATTTTCTTATATAGTGACTGGCTGGCTTTAAAAGGAAGCGAAAGCTACCAGTCATCTTCAGACCTGGACTTAGGAGGGCTGAGACCAGTCACCATTCAGAAGAGTCATCTTCTGATCCGTCCACTCCCACCATATTCTATTAGTCAAAGCAAGTTACAAAGCCAGTCCAGATTTAAGGAAAAGGAAAATAAATTCACTCTTTGAATAAGTAGGGAGGGAAAACACTGTTGATAATCATTTTCTGAGACTCTGTGTCACAGACACTAGTCTATATGTTTTTTTTCATTTCCCTTCATCTGACTACTATCTTTAAAGTAATGTTTAAAATAATTAAAACAGACATCAGAGGAAAGAATGGAGAGATAAAGGACTAAAGGAGTCTAAATAACACAGACATTAATATTTTAATGAAGAATTTAAATGAAATTTGTAAAACCCTTTTTTTTATGCTTATATGGGAGGGAGCAAGGGAATATTCTATGTAATGGAAGAGTTTGGGCAAAGGCCTGCAGGAAAGAAATGACAATGGAGTTTGGAGGACTGCTTGCAAGTCAGTAAGACTGAAAAACAAGATGCAAAAACAGTCTATTCAGAATACGAATGAAAAGATAAAAAGGGGAAAAAGTATGGATGTCTTTGAATGACAGTTTGAGCAGTTAAAGTTGACATTTTTGCCTGGAGTCATCCTGGGCTCACTTTTTTAAACACAATAGAATAGCATAACCAAGGGAGAATTGGGAAGAAGGTGCTTTGACTCAGTCGGAGATGCCCAGTTCTTGTCAAATGTTTGATCTGTTTTTGAACATACATTTCCATGGTCTTGAAATGTGATGACAGAGTTTTGGACAAGCATGTCTGTGATATTGCCAAACTTGAATTCCTCTAGTGCAAGATGACTTAGAAAAGTGTCACGCACAGAGAAAGGTTTTAAAACCTTCAGAGAATAAAAATGTGCAATGTAATTCTAAAAAGAATCCTACTCCCAGTTTTATAACATAAAAGTCTACCCAAGCAAAATTACATGTGGATGCCAATTATCTAACAAATGTTGATAGGTCAATCAACTAATATAAATAATGAATGGCCTACTTCTTTACTGAAGTGATGACAGGATGCACCGCTGTACCCCACTCCCGCCCGGTACATCACATGCTCTCCATAACTGCATGAATTAATGGCAGCTGTGCACGTATCACCAAACACAAGAACTTTGATAAAAAGTAGATTGATTCAATTGTTTGACCCAATTCTATAGTTCTTACTGCTTGAAGAATGAAGTCAGTGATCTGAAACAATTGAAAATAAAGAAAAAAACCTGAAGCTTTTGAAATATAACTTAGATTGTGGTTTATTTATATAACATATATACATATATATATATATGTATTGCTTGTTCTGTGTCTGATACAATTCTAAATTATGTTTATAAATATAAATAACAACCCTCTGAGGAAGGTACTATTATTATCACCATTATCCCCATTATACAAGTGAGGAAACTGAGGAACAGAGAATTTGAGGAATTTGTGCAAAGTCACACATAGTTAATAGCAGGACCAGGTTTCAAATCCACAGATCTGGGCTCCCAAGCCCGCACTCCTATCTGCTACACTACTTATTTTTCAAAGTTTCTTCTTAGTTTCCTTTCAAAAAAAGCGTCAAATATGATATCTTTCATTTATCCAACAAAATGTATTGAGTGCTTACATTATGCCAGGTACTTTTCTGAGTGGCAGAGACACAGTGGCAAACTAAAGGCAGTCAAAAATCACTGCTCTCGGGCTTCCCTGGTGGCGCAGTGGTTGAAAGTCCGCCTGCCAATGCAGAGGACACGGGTTCGTGCCCGGGTCCGGGAAGATCCCACATGCCACAAAGCAGCTAGGCCCGTGAGCCATGTCCGGAGCCTGTGCTCCACAATGGGAGAGGCCACAACAGTGAGAGGTCTGCAAACCACAAATAAATAAATAAATAAATAAATCACTGCTCTCTTAGAACATGTGTTCTAGTTGGACAAGACAAGGAATAAATAAATAATCCTGCCATATGCAGAAATATGGATGAATCTTGAGGACATTTGCTAAGTGAAATAAGCCAGTCAAAGAAGGACAAATACAGCAGGTATATAAAATAGTCAGAAACACTGAAGCAGAGAGTTGAATGGTGGTTTCCAGGGACCGGGGCAAGAGGAAATGGGGGGTGGGTAGCAATTAAATAGGTATAAAGTTTCAGAAATGCATGATGATTAAGCTCTAGAGTTCTGTTTTACAACATTGTGCCTATAGTTAATAATACTGCACTGTACACCTAAAAATGTATGGGGGTAGATCTCATGTTAAATGTTCCTAACACACACACACACACACACACACACACACACACACACACACACAGTGTCATCAATACAAAGAAAAAGTAAATAATTAATTAATTAATTAATAAGCCAGTTCATTTAACAGCAGCATGAGCTCCAGGAAGGACTTAAAACAAGGTCATGTATTATGGGGGTGGACCCCTTCATATTAATTGGCCAGGAAAAGTCTTTCTGAAGAGGTGACAGTTTAGTTGAAACCTAAGTAATGAGGAAAAGCCAAACATCTGAAAAGTTAGGGAGGAAGGTTCCAGGCAGAAGGAACAGCAGGTGCAAAGACCCTGAGATGGAATGGACCTGATCTGGTCAGGAACAAAAACGAAGTGTAGTTAGAATGTAGAAGGTGAAGGGGATGGAGACAGAAGCAGGCAATAGACCATGTTAAACACTATAAGCAATGATAAGGGAGATTGGATCTTATTCTAAGAATACGGGCAAACCATGAGGAGGGTTTTAAGTAGGTGAACCATTTGAGGAAATTTGTTATTATTTTTACCTGTCTGGTGATTAGTGTTAAAAGTCAAGAAGTCAGAAAGTTTATCAAAATTAAGGGCATGCCATTCAACTCTCTCCACTGTTAACTTTTAAGATACTATTTAAAGTATTTTATATATATGTATATACATATATATGTGTGTATATATATGTATGTGTGTATATATATAGATAGATAGATAGATAGATAGATAGATAGATAGATATGAGATAGATATATATATATATCTCCTTCCTGGCAATGCCCTAAGGACTATTTTGCTTTTTCAAAAACATGGCTATCTGTTATTCAAAAAATATGAGCCACTTTCCTCATGGGATAGATGAGGTGCTGTTACACTGAATTTTTTTTCTCAGTTTTACAACATCTTTATTTAATTGTTGTTTTTGGAATATAATACTATAGCTTCAGTATTTTGCTAAATCAGGTTTCAACTATGTTTGCCATGTTTTTCTACAGCAAATGGGTATCTCACAAGATATGCTAATTCAGAATTTTAAAAAAATTTTTTGAGGTTAACTATACTTTATTCAAGACAAACATACTCCAAAATCCTCAACTCTAAATATAAAATAGGTAACATAATCTAATCAAGAATATGTTAAAAATAACATAACTCCAGATGCATGTAAATGAAGTAATTAAAATGCAAAATAAAAAAACAATTCTGAAATTATGTTAATGTTCACATGTTTATACATTGCTTTCTGAAATCTATGTATGTTTTTGCTTCCTCCTCTCCTATTTATACCTTTTTTGAAAGAAGCTTTAGTAGTATTTTTCAAACAACTTGCAAAAATGCATTACCTAACCAGTGAACACACAAAAAATATATTAGGAAAGAAACAGACAGCATGATTTTCTCTTTCAATAAAGACTTGGTTTCTCTGTGTTTAAAAAGTATCTGCAATTGTATCATTGCAATTTAAGAAAGATGCAGTTGAGATTGGAATGGTGAATAGAAGGCTAACAAATGATCAGAGAATGAATCTAATTTTATTCAAAAAGAGAGGAAAAAAACGTAGACTAAATACTTGGGCTTTTTAGTATTGAATAGAACCAGATGAAGATCTAAGGGATTATTAGGGCTGATTGTAAAAGAAATGAATACTATTAGCTAATATTTCTATATTACTTTGAAATTTACAGAATAGTTTCATGACTTTATATCAATCTATTCTCATAATTATAGTAGGTTGATATTGTTCTGCCAGTTTTATAGGTAAGACAACTAGAGCTTGAGAGAAGTGAATTTAGTAGGAAAGACAACATGGTTAGTGATGGGGCATGGGCCTGAACTGAAAACTTGTATTTTAAGTCCAAAATTCCATCAATTACATTGATAGCAAATAAGAAAATATGGACTCTTCTCCTTAATCTAAGATCCTTTTTCTGTAGTTTCTACTTTTGCTATTAAATGTTTTACAGGGAAATAGAAAATTTTCTGAGATTTCTTTATGATTAATTTACCTTTATGAAGGTAAACTGTATATACCAAAGAATTCTTACAATTTTACAAGATGTCTGAATAACTGACAAGACTGACATCTATCTTTTACACCTATTATTTTTATATTTATTGATTTTCATATTTTACATCTCTTTTATAGGTTATTTTTAAATCAAAATCATTATTTATATATGTATTATATAACATATATGTATGTTTATATATACTGTCTCTTTTTTGTCCATTCATCTATAGATGGACACTTAGGATGTTTCCATATCTTGACTAAGGGGTAATGCTGCAATGAACATGGGAGTTCACCAAATGGAAGGTGTTGGTCAAAAGGTACAAACTTCCAGTTCTAAGATGAATACATTTCAGAATTTAATATGCAGTATGGGGATTACAGTTAATAACAGTATATTATATACTTGAAATTTGCTAAGAGAGTAGGTCTAAATGTTCTCACCACAAAAATGAAATGGTAATTATGTGAGGTGATGATGGAGATGTTAATTAACCCTACTGTTAGTTGGGTTTTTCAATATATACATTTTGCAATATATAAGTGTATCAAATAATCACATTGTATACCTTAAACTTACACAATGTTATATGTCAATTATATCTCAATAAACATTGAGATATACTGTTTATTATTATAGGGAAAAAACATTCCTAGCACACATTTGGTGCTCCATAAATATTTCTTGAATATCGGAATATGTAGAATAAAGGAACAGTTCTTTGTGTGCAAAGAATTGTGTTCTGCATTATTCATGTTATAAATGAGGAAACGAAAGCTTAGGAAGTTGAGTAATTTTCCCAACAACATATATTCAATAAATTGATGCTGGAGCCAGGAATCAGCTCCCCCCCCCAAAAAAATCATTTACTATTTTTAAAGTTAAATATCACCTGCATTATCAAAAATTTTAAAAAAGGGCAAGTCAGAAAAAGAGAAGTTCCTTTAGATAAATAGAGGGTACTAGTTACAAACATACTGGGAAAACTGAAAGAAGGAATTCAGAGACAACTCAGAGTCTGACAATTGCAGGAGGCTGCTGTAACCACTGCGGCCAGAGGAACAAAGGAAGACGATTATGTTACACTGTGCTGGAAGCTGAGGCTGTTCTGGGAGCAGGAGCCATGCTGGCTGGTCATCCATGAAGTACAAATAAGGATATAGAAGAAAAGTAATTGGTGGAAGAAACTGTAAGCAACTGTGTGTAATATTTTATTTTTAAGTAGTTAAATTGTTTATTTAGTCAACGTGCTTTGAAACTGCCTAAATATTTATTAAAGTGTTAAATTACCTTTTAGGTGTTTGAAATATTCAATCTGCATTTCTACTCATTATAAATTATTAAAATATAAAAGTACCCAATTTAAACATTCCTATAAATGGAGAACAGGCATTTAATTTTAAATATCTCTAAGCCCGTTATTTTAACATTCTTTTATTAAAAAACTACACATCAAAGAAGCAACATCTGTAGATGTGACAAGTGGAGTGCAGAAGTTGACAAACAGCTGCAATTCTGGAAAGCAGAGCAATGTGTTACCTGTTATAATGAACTAAAATTAAGCAAAAATGGATGAACTCTACTGGTTTCTGGATAGCAAAAGAATATGGAGAGGACAGACAGCAGAAGCAAGAAGAACAACAATCCCGCAGCCTGTGGAACAAAAACTACATTCACAGAAAGACAGACAAGATGAAAATGCAGAGGGCTATGTACCAGATGAAGGAACAAGATAAAACACCAGAAAAAACAATTAAAGGAAGTGGACATAGGCAACCTTCCAGAAAAAGAATTCAGAATAATGATAGTGAAGATGATCCAATACCTCGGAAAAAGGATCGAGGCAAAGATCGAGAAGATGCAAGAAATGTTTAACAAAGATCTAGAAGAATTAAAGAACAAACAAACACAGATGAACAATACAATAACTGAAATGAAAACTAAACTAGAAGGAATCCATAGCAAAATAACTGAGGCAGAAGAACGGATAAGTGACCTGGAAGACAGAATGGTGGAATTCACTGCTGCGGAACAGAATAAAGAAAAAAGAATGAAAAGAAATGAAGATGGCCTAAGAGACCTCTGGGACAACATTAAACGTAACAACATTCACATTATGGGGCCCCAGAAGGAGAAGAGAGAGAGAAAGGATCAAAGAAAATATGTGAAGAGATTATAGTCAAAAACTTTCCTAACATGGGAAAGGAAATAGCCACCCAAGTCCAGGAAGTGCAACGAGTCCCATACAGGATAAACCCAGGGAGAAACATGCTGAGACACATAGTAATCAAACTGGCAAAAATTATTGAAAGCAGCAAGGGGAAAATGACAAATAATATACAAAGGAACTCCCATAAGGTTAACAGCTGATTTCACAGCAGAAACTCTACAAGCATGATATACTTAAAGTGATGAAAGGGAAGAACCTACAACCAAGATTATTCTACCTGGCAAGGATCTCATTCAGATTTGATGGAGAAATCAAAAGCTTTACAGACAAGCAAAAGCTAAAAGAATTCAGCACCACCAAACCAGTTCTACAACAAATGCTAAAGGAATGTCTCTAAGTGGGAAACACAAGAGAAGAAAAGGACCTACCAAAACAAACCCAAAACAATTAAGAAAATGGTCATAGGAACATACATATCGATAATTACCTTAAACATGATGGATTAAATGCTCCAACCAAAGGACACAGGCTTGCTGAATGGATACAAAAACAAGACCCATATATATGCTGTCTACAAGAGCCCCACTTCAGACATAGGGACACATACAGACTGAAAGTGAGGGGATGGAAAAAGATATTCCATGCAAATGGAAATCAAAAGAAAGCTGGAGTAGCAATACTCATATCAGATAAAATAGATTTTAAAATAAAGAATGTAACAAGAGACAAGGAAGGACACTACATAACGATCAAGGGATCAATCCAAGAAGAAGATATAACAATTATAAATATATATACACCCAACATAGGAGCACCTCAATACATAAGGCAACTGCTAAGAGGAAATTGACAGTAACACAATAATAGTGGGGGACTTTAACACCTCACTTACACCAATGGACAGACCATCCAAAATGAAAATAAATAAGGAAACAGAAGTTTTAAATGACACAATAGACCAGATAGATTTAATTGACATTTATAAGACATTCCATCCAAAAAACAGCAGATTACACTTTCTTCTCAAGTGTGCACGGAACATTCTCCAGGATAGATCACACCTTGGGTCACAAATCAAGCCTCAGTAAATTTAAGAAAACTGAAATCATATCAAGCATCTATTCTGACCAGAAAGCTATGAGATTAGAAATGAATAACAGGGAAAAACACGAAATAAAACCACAAACACATGGAGGCTAAACAACATGTTACTAAATAGCCAAGAGATCACTGAAGAAATCAAAGAGGAAATCAAAAAATACCTCGAGACAAATGACAATGAAAACATGACGATCAAAACCTATGGGAAACAGCAAAAGCAGTTCTAAGAGGGAAGTTTATAGCTATACAAGCCTACCTCAAGAAACAAGAAAAACCTCAAATAAACAATCTAACTTAAACCTAAAGGAACTAGAGAAAGAGGAACAAACAAAACCCAAAGTTAGCAGAAGGAAAGAAATCATGAAGATCAGAGCAGAAATAAATGAAATAGAAACAAAGAAAACAGCAAAGATCAATAAAACTAAAAGCTGTTTCTTTGAGAAGATAAACAAAATTGATAAACTATTAGCCGGAATAATCAAGAAAAAGAGGGAGAGGACTCAAATCAATAAAATTAGAAATGAAATAGGAGAAGTTACAACACACACCGCAGAAATACAAAGCATCCTAAGAGACTACTACAAGCAACTCTATGCCAATAAAATGGAGAACCTGGAAGACATGGACAAATTCTTAGGAAGGTATAACCTTCCAAGACTGAACCAGGAAGAAATAGAAAATATGAACAGACCAATCACAAGTAATGAAATTGAAACTGTGATTAACAATCTTCCAACAAACAAAAGTCCAGGACCAGATGGTTTCACAGGTGAATTCTATCAAACATTTAGAGAAGAGCTAACACCCATCCTTCTCAAACTCTCCCAAAAAATTGCAAAGGAACACTCCCAAACTCATTCTATGAGGCCACCATCACCCTGATAGCAAAACCAGATAAAGATAGTACAAAAAAATAAAATTACAGACCAATATCACTGATGAATATAGATGCAAAAATCCTCAACAAAATACTAGCAGACAGAATCCAACAACACATTAAAAGGATCATACACCATGATCAAGTGGGATTTATCCCAGGGATGCAAGGATTCTTCAATATACGCAAATCAATCAATGTGATACACCATACTAACAAACTGAAGAAGAAAAACCATATGACCATCTCAATAGATGCAGAAAAAGCTTTTGACAAAATTCAACACCCATTTATGATAAAAACTCTCCAGAAAGTGGGCACAGAGGGAACCTACCTCAACATAATAAAGGCCATATATGACAAACCCACAGCAAACAACATTTTCAATGGTGAAAAACTGAAAGCATTTCTTCTAAGATAAGGAACAAGACAAGGATGTCCACTCTCACCACTATTATTCAACATAGTTTTGGAAGTCCTAGCCACAGCAATCAGAGAAGAAAAAGAAATAAAAGGAATACAAATTGGAAAAGAAGAAGTAAAACTGTCACTGCAGATGACATGATACTCTACATAGAGAATCCTAAAAATGCCACCAGAAAACTACTAGAGCTAATCAATGAATTTGGTAAAGTTGCAGGATACAAAATTAATGCACAGAAATCTCTTGCATTCCTATACACTAATGATGAAATTCTGAAAGAGAAATTAAGGAAACACTCCCATTTACCATTGCAACAAAAAGAATAAAATACCTAGGAATAAACCTACCTAGGGAGACAAAAGACCTGTATGCAGAAAACTATAAGACACTGACAAAAGAAATTAAAGATGATACACAGATGGAGAGATATACCACGTTCTTGGATTGGAAGAATCAATATTGTGAAATGACTATACTACCCAAAGCAATCTACAGATTCAATGCAATCCCTATCAAATTACCAATGGCATTTTTTATGGAACTAGAACAAAAAATCTTAAAATTTGTATGGAGACATAAAAGACCCCAAATAGCCAAAGGAGTCTTGAGGGAAAAAAACATAGAGCAGGAGGAATCAGACTCCCCGACTTCAGACTATACTACAAAGCTACAGTAATCAAGACAGTATGGTACTGGCACACAAAACAAAAACATAGATCAATGGAACAAGATAGAAAGTCCAGAGATAAACCCACACACCTATGGTCAAGTAATCTATGACAAAGGAGGCAAGGATATAGAACAGAGAAAAGATGGTCTCTTCAATAAGTGGTGCTAGGAAAACTGGACAGCCACATGTAAAAGAATGAAATTAGAACATTCCCTAACACCATACATAAAAAGAAACTCAAAATGGATTAGAGACCTAAATGTAAGGCTGGATACTATAAAACTCTTAGAGGGAAACATAGGAAGAACATTCTTTGAGATAAATCACAGCAAGATCTTTTTTGATCCACCTCCTAGAGTAATGGAAATAAAAACAAAAATAAACAAATGGGATCTAATGAAACTTAAAAGCTTTTGCACAGCAAAGGAAACCATAAACAAGTCGAAAAGACAACACTCAGAATGGGAGAAAATGTTTGCAAACGAATCAACGGACAAAGGATTAATCTCCAAAATATACAAGCAGCTCATGCAGCTCAATATTAAAAAAACAAACAACCCAATCCAAAAATGGTCAGAAGACCTAAATAGACATTTCTCCAAAGAAGACCTACAGATGACCAAGAAGCACATGAAAAGCTGCTCAACATCACTAATTATTAGAGAAATGCAAATCAGAACTACAATTAGGTTATCACCTCACACCAGTTAGAACGGGCATCAACAGAAAATCTACAAACAACAGATGCCGGAGACGATTTGGTGAAAAGGGAACCCTCTTGTACTGTTGGTGGGAATGTAAATTGATACAGCCACTATGGAGAACAGTATGGAAGTTCCTTAAAAAACTAAGAATAGAATTACCAGATAATCCAGCAATCCCACTACTGGGCATATACCCAGAGAAAACCATAATTCAAAAAGACACATGCACCCCAATGTTCATTGCAGCACTCTTTACAATAGCCAGGTCATGGAAGCAACCTAAATGCCCATCAACAGACAAATGGATAAAGAAGTTGTAGTACATATATACAATGGAATATTACTCAGTCATAAAAAGGAATGAAATTGGGTCATTTGTTGAGACATGGATGGATCTAGAGACTGTCATACAGGGTGAAGTAAGTCAGAAAGAGAAAAACAAGTATCGTATATTAACTCATGTATGTGGAACCTAGAAAAATGGTACAGATGAACTGGTTTGCAGGGCAGAAGTTGAGACACAGATGTAGAGAACAAATGTATGGACACCAAGGTGATAGCCGTGCCAGGGTGGGGATGGTGGTGTGCTGAATCGGGTGATTGGGATTGAGATGTATACAGTGATGTGTATAAAACTGATGACTAATAAGAACCTGCTGTATAAAAAAATAAATGAAATAAAATTTAAAAATTAAAAAAAAAGAATATGAATTTGTCATTTCAATGATGCATGGCTTCATCTAAGTATAAGAAGTAAGAGTCTTAGCTATTTTTAAGTGGTAGAGATGATTTAGCAAGTCCTGGGAAATTGCTACTAGAATTCAAAGTAAAACATTGAATAACCCCACTTTAGTGACAAATGAGAAATTAATTTAGCCTTGCAAAGAACTGTGCAAAACTGTTAAGCCATCAGATTTCTTTCCAGCATAGATTTGGATTGAATAGACTCATAATTAATTCTATCACTGCTTTCTCCTCTTGTTTACTTCATGATCAATAATAATATCTACTTATAACAAATATATAGGAAATCCATGAAGAAGCAAACAATGAACAAAGAAAAAGATACAGAAATTTTCACTTTGTACTTGTTTTCTCACTTGTATAATAAAGGGTGGGGAACCCTGATATTACCTCTCTCACACACACACAGGTCTATTGAAAAGACTATATTAATTTACATATGCCAATCTGAACAGAGGATCTCACATAGTATAAGCACTGTGTAATTGTTACTTAGCATTGAACACTTCATCAGGATTTCTTCTTTTAAACTTCTGAGTCATAACAGCCTCTTGAGTATTATTTCCAATAGAAAGTACCAAGATATAGGACTCAAAAGTGTGTTCAGCTCAAGATATAACCTGGGAGATTATTTTTGTTTGCTTTGGATAAATTTCTAATTCAAGTTTATCATCCAATGATTTCTTCTTTCTCCTACTTGTGGAGTATTCTCCACTCCATCACATTCATCCCATCAATACTAATGAACAAAATTTTGTTATTGGAGACTCTGATTGTGTAGGATATGGTTAATGGTGTTTTTAAGAGTATTTCATCTTTCTGTTTTTTCTTCTCTTTCTTAATAGGGTTCTTTTAATCATCAAGTCTAATTTAAATAATTTTGTGATTTTTAAATTTTTTCTTAGAGTAATCAACCTAACATATTTTTCCTGGGGCAGAGCTCATTCAACAGTAATTTGGTTTCTAAAACAATATGATTTGATCATGTTTCTTACCAAAGACAGTATAGACAGTATACAGTCAAGATAGATGGATTAAGTTGCATGATATTTCTCATGGAGATTTTTCTTCCTCTGAATTCATAGTCCTATTGTCTGTTCATTTTTGTTAACAATTAAAAATGTCATGTCTTACCTTGTAGCTTGCAGTTTCAAAACCTTGCTAAATTATAATGTTTATATATTGGTTATTCTCAATTAGATAACTTCTGGATGCATTCACACAGTCTTTTATGTTTTTGTATTATAGAGAGTACCTAGAATAGTGCTTAGGAGAAGTGTTAACATAATGCTTCAATTGGATTTTCACATTTTTCCAATCTATTTTTAATTCATTCATTTTTAAGATCTAATCCAAGTAAAATCTCCACTTCTCAAGTTGTTTCAAAATAACTATGTGTTATTGACATTATTTTCTGAGTGAGAACAAATTTTTTTAAAGTAAATCAGAGATTTTCAACTCTTCTGTATAACTCACATATCTTCAAGCTATTCCCAAAGGAGGTGTGTTGACTGAAAGCTCAGTTGCTAACAAAATTCAAAAATCTTGTCTTTTTTGGAGAGATGCAATCTTATTTCATTACTTATTTTAAAATAAACCAGAAGTAATTTATTCTCTCTTTATCATGTGCTTTTAAATTATTTATTTCTACATTGTAAATGTAATCTCTATTCCACCTTTATTACTTTTGCTACTTAAAGCAAACAATTTGTTTAACTGTAAATAGGAGTTAATTGATTTACAAAGCTTGAATTATTGTAATCCCTAATAGAGATAAGGCCCTTTTTCTAGCAATGCCTGCATTTCTCTGCATAAAGTCTTTAGTTTCACAAAAAATTATAAAAATCCCTAAATATTTTATACAAAAATTATAATCATAAAACATAAAAGAGAATGCACAGATAGATAGTGATGAAATGCTCATGCTTATAATATATCATAGGGTTTTATCACAGAAAGAAAAAGAATGAATAGGAAAAGACTCATTAAAGTTACAGCTGCCACTCATTTTGGACTAGAATCCTGCCAATATGAAGGCAAGCACAAATAGAACATAGAAGCAATCCATGGGGGAAAGACCTACCTGAACACATTAGAATACATAGTTAAATTCCTAATTTCAAGTAATTTGAAGTGTTTTCTCCCCAAAGCATACAATATAAAGATTTAATCATTTTTCTGATGAGCATAGGAATAGACACACTGAGAATTTTCACTTTAGACTTTCCAAGTGTCTTCCTTTTCTAATGACTGCAACAAATAATAATGTATATGTGATGTTTCCATAAAACCAAAGTACTGAAAGTACTATACTTAAAATATTTTATCTGAAACCAATTCCAAACATATTAAAATAAAAATATTCAAGACCATAATTTATATTATATATAACTTTTTATATAAAATGTTCTAAATTTGAGTTTTTCAAGAGCAGAGTCTGTGCCACATTCATCTTTGTTCCCTAAGTATATCTTATGGGGAGAATAAATCATAGCACATCAAAGTTGTCACTGACTTTTATGGTTAGAAACAGTGTTAGAGATAAAATGTTCATGATCTCTAGTCTCTGTTGTTGACATTTCAAAAACACTTCTTCATCTTTTTTTCATCTTTAGCATAAATAATCCCAGGCCCCTTGAAACTTAGTTTTCTACTATCTGATCGACTTTGAACCTTTGGACTGTTTGTGCCACTGACAAGTTCAAAGAGCATGCCACTGAATAAAATATTCAAGAAAGATATGATTTTGAGTTACGCTATCCTTTTCTTGATCCATTCATGTTAATACTCTCAGTTGGGATGTTGAATGTTGAAACTGATTTTTCTCAGTTCCTTCTTTTTTTTTTTTTGCGGTACATGGGCCTCTCACTGTTGTGACCTCTCCCACTGCGGAGCACAGGCTCCGGATGCGCAGGCCCAGTGGCCATGGCTCACGGGCCCAGCGTCTCTGGGGCACATGGGATCTTCCCGGACCAGGGCATGAACCCATGTCCCCTGCATCGGCAGGCGGACTCTCAACCACTGCGCCACCAGAGAAGCCCTCTTCTTTTCTTTTTAACATCTTTATTGAAGTATAATTGCTTTACAATGGTGTTTTAGCTTCTGCTTTATAACAAAATGAATCAGCTATAAATATACATATATCCCCATATCCCTTCCCTCTTGTGTCTCCCTCCCTCCCACCCTCCCTATCCCACCTTGATCCCCAGATAATCTCTACAAATACATGTGAAATGAATATACATTCAATAAATAGATAAAAACCCCAAACACTCCAGTTCTCTATTTGACAATCTTTTAAAACTTTCTTCATCTGATAAAGATTCTCTCCTTCAAAGTAGAAAAACAGAGCACATTAGAGAGATAGCGTATTCATTTGTCCCAGAGCATCAATAGCCCTCATGTAATTCTTCCAGGAACAAGCTCATTTGTCCCTTCTATAACAAAGTACAGCTTCCTTTGGGGAAAACATAGATCTCCAACTGTGATGAAATCAAGGAAGCTTTTAATGTGAATAACAACAGTTAGACAATTAAGTCCAGAACAATGGAGACAAATCAGTCACAGAACTAGAATTGTTCACTTAGGGCAGCACAGACCTGAAAGAGAAGCAGGAGAAAATAAGCAGTGGAATGAAGGTACAGCATCTAGGAGAGAGAAGTTCCTCTTCTTTCTTTCTGAATATCACCTGCTCTTTTTATATCTTCTTCTCACAACATTGCTTGCTTCAGGCCTGAGACTTGCAAAAGTTTCTAGATGATTGTATGACTATAAGTTCAAAGTACTTAGCATAGCATTCTATGATCTTGATATTCTGGCTCCAGCCTATCTCCCTGCCCAGAACCCCAAGCACTCAGCAGCACCCTGGGCATTATTGCTAAATAGCATAAGCATCATTTCCCAAATTTTTAACATCAATTCCTTTGTTTCTCATTCAAACATCCCTCCACATGGAAGAATTTTCTACTCTGATCTGTGCCCATTCAAGGCTTTTCTGAAATACATGAACCAGTATATAACACCAGTATATGGAATGTTGGGGAAAAGTTTGTTCCAGTTGTTTTTTTCTTTTTTAGCTGCTTTGAAGTTTAAGTGAACCATGCTCAAATGACCACCAAGTCTGTCTTTATAAAACTGTATGTCATGCCTGTATTGTAAATGATTATGGGGGAGAAAATGAAGTTAACATTGCTGATGATCCCCAGGAAAAAAAAAAATCAGCTGCCTGATTCAGACAGCTAAAACCAAGTATTAACTTCAATATAAAAATGCAAATATGTAAATATATTTTTTAATTTTTTAATGCAAAAACATAAAATTTAGAAATTATGGAAATTTAAAAAAAGATGAATTTCTTTAGGATACAAATAGAATAGGCCATTTAGAAAACATTACAATTAATTCTACAAATATTTACTAAGCTCTTACTATGTATCAAAGACTGCCAAGTGCTTTATAGGAATCATCTCATTTAATCCTCATGATCAGTGAACTAGATGACAGAGTAGTGAAAATCACACATGCAGAAGAGAAAAAAGAATTTAAAAATTAGGACAGTTTAAGATACCACTGAAACAGTATCAAGCATACTAATATTCACACTATGGGGGTCCCAGAAGGAGAAGAAAGAGGGAGAAAGGTGCAGAGAAAAAATGTGACAACATAATAGCTGAAAACCTCCCAACCTAAGAAAGGACACAGACATCCAGGTCTAGAATCACAGAGACTCTCAAATAGGATCAACGCAAAGAGGAACACACAGAGAAAAACTGTAATTAAAATGGTGAAAATTAAAGATAAAGAGAAAATATTTAAAGCAGGAAGGAAGAAGCAACACGTTATGTGCAAAGGAACTCCTGTAAGACTAACAGCTAACTTTTCAGAAGAAATTCTGCAGGCCAGGAGGCAGTGGCCAGATATATTTAAAGTGATGAAAAGAAAAAATCTACAACCAAGAATATCTAGCAAGACTTTCACTCAGATTTGAAGGAGAGATCAAAAGTTTTATAGACAAGCAAAAGCTAAAAGAGTTCAGCACTACCAAACCAGCTTTACATGAAATATTAAAGGGACTTCTCTAAGCGAAAAGGCCAAAACTAGAAATACAAAAATTGCAAAAGGAAAAATCTCATTGGTAAAGGCAAATATACAGTAAAGGCAGTAGATCAACCACTTATAAAGCTAGTAAGAAGGTTAAAAGACAAAAGTGAATTGCCATTAAAAAGAGGGGAACCATCATATTTAGTTGGTACCTGCTCTGTCAGACAATGCGAAAAAACATTATAATTAAAAAAAATTTTTTTAATGAAAAAAATTTATTCTCATGCAAGCCTTTGAAATGAGGTATAAATCATTATTTTTTTCATGTAGGAAAAACCTGAAGGAAAAAATGTTAAGCGTTAATGCATATTAGTAAATAATGGAACTGGAATTCAAACTGAGTGTTATGGGTTACATTGCATGCCCTCTAAAATTCATAAGCTAAAGAACAGAACTTTATTTGGAAATAGGGTCATTGCAGATGTAATTAGTTAAGGTGATGTTACACTGGAGCAAAGTGGGTCCCTAAATCAATATGACTATTATCCTTATACAAAGAAGAGATGTGGACACAGAGACCGAAGAAATGTGCATGCAGAAAAGATGATGTGAAGGGATACAGAATGCCATGTAAACATGAAAGCAGACATTGGGTTAATGTGCCTACATGCCAAAGGATGCCAACGATTTCTAGCAAACCACCAGAAGCCAGGAGAGACACATAGAACAGCTATGAGCTTTAGAGGGAACTAATCATGCCAACATCTTGATCTTGGTCTTCTAACCTCCAGAACTGTGAAAAAATAAATTTCTGTTGCTTAAGCCTCCCAGTCTGTAATACTTTGTTACAGCAGCCCTAGTAAACTATCACACCCAGGTCTCTAAAGTTCACAGTTTCCACATGTCTAATTATTTTCTCTCAAATCACTTCCCTTTTAAACTTTGTAGCATAAACATTTTCATAGAATAGAACTCAATAGACAGTGTGACTGAGTCCTGAACATATCTAGTTTCACAGAAAATGAGTCAGTAAATACTTATTATTGAAAGGATTCTAGATAAGAGAAGTTTGTAGCAAAGGTACCTAAAAAATCCTTGTCCTTAATACCAAGGAAGGGAGCTCTGTCATCTTTTCCGCACTCTTGATCATTATTATCCTTTTAGAGTTGTCCTTTGTGTAAAGGGTCTAGAAACCCTGGAGCTAGATTTTCCACAATTCACTGATGCATGATTCCAGTTTAGAATTTACCAATAACAGGCACTCTCAGAAGATCTGGAAAGCTGACAGGAAAGCAGGAGCTTTCTTGCTATAGAAATGGCAGGACTGCCATAGATTTTACCAGACCTGGCATTTTGCATTAGCTTCCGGGTCCTCCCCGTGAATCTCATCTTCTTCAGATCTGGAGGACACTCTGAAATACCCTTTCATTACTTGTTTGGCAGCAGCAACATTTAGATCCTATTACTGAGACTAACAGCTACTGGTGCTCATTCTGACTATTCCACCAGCCCTTTAAAGCTGTTCCTGTGCTAAATCTCTTCTTACTTGAACATTCTAGAGTGGTTTCCATTTTCTTGACTAAATCCTGACTGTTAAGGTGACAAGCGATGTGTAGAATAGATTTTTTTTTTCCTGGTGAGCTTCCACTTTGCGAATCTTATCACTATGCACCCAAAAATAGGATGCAATTTCAAGAGATGGAAATACATATTTTTCTTACACTTAGTGGGCATTTTAACTGAGAAAGATTCCACTTTGACACCCAAAGGTGAGCCTCAACCTCACCTCACTTCCTACTTGAGGGAATTAAAAAAGAAAAAATAACTCCAACTACGATGACTTCATGGAAGCACGTGTGTCCAGCCAATCCATTTTAGACTCTGTATCAGCTCCTTACATATAATGCTTGGCTCTTTTTTCTTATGGTGGCAAATGTACTTTGCTTGAACTCACATTAGCTCTCTTCAGGTTTCCTTGCAAATATATACACTTGTGTTTTTTACATTCTCATCCTTTTTCTCTTCCCAATCTCAAATTCCCTGTTGTCAATTAATTCTAGACAATTTCCCGATCAATATGATAAAGCATGTTTTCAAAGGGGAGGATAAAGATCCATTAAATACCCAGCTGAAAATCTCAACTTAGTTACCACATTAAAGTAACTAAGCACTTAATTGATTTTTGAGCCTGCCTTTGAGAAAGACATTTGTAGTAAAATCAACATGTGAATAAAAGAAAAAGGAACCCATTTTGTCTCCTATATTCAAATAGGACAGTTTTATTTACTGGGGTGTGACCTATGCAGACCTCTGAAGTGAATCATTTCTTCTTTATGGATATTCTAAAATAAAAATAGACCTTTAACTGTCCTAACAGATAATGTACAGATTTCAAGCATTATTTTAAAAGAATACTGTTTGGCATAGCAACTGTTGTTGTTTTTGAAAGGAGCTGGTGTTATTTACCTGCAGTTAAAGAGATTACCATGGTTTACTTTTAATCTCAAAAAAGGAGAACAAACTTTTATAGTATAACGTACTTTATTTCATGATTTATGGAAATCTAATTCATTAGATCATTTTCTCTCTATGAAATAGTTCATTTAAATTCTGACTTAATAAGTCTGATTTATTCTCTTTTCCCTTCACCTTCTTGAAAAAAGGTCTGGAATTGCAAAAGTAAAATATAGTCACCTCTATAACTTCAAAAATAAAACCATTTTGCTTAGAAGGACTTTGATAGATTTTCCTCTGGATTCAAATAAGCTCTGACAGTTAATGAAACTAATTTAATAGTGAACAGATCAGGGGAATGACACAGAAAATTTGAAATATTGGTGGTATGGAGGTGAACATCTAAAATTAATTTTACTTCACATAAGGAAATGGCAATTTAAAAAATATTTCCTTTAAGTCTTAAAAAAAAGTGTTTGATCTAAGCAGAGCAAATACATAATCTACATGCATTCTCTTTATACACTACAATACCCAGGTGTCTAGGGTTCATTTCTTTGTATAGCCTCAACGTAAGAAATACCATCATAGGTGTAAGGAAATCAGTGAATTTCTCTGATTTAAATTTTATTTATTTACTAAATATATTATCTTCTTTAAATATCTTTGTTCATCAGGTTATACACTTTTAAAATGAAAGAAAATGTACTCTAAGCCCACACTTTTGACTTGCCAACTTCAATAAGTTATTAATTGAAACAAAACTTCTTCCCTTACCTTACTTTTCTATCTTACCTATGAAGATTGAGGTTACAAAATATTAGAGCAGGAATTTGAGTTAATTCCAGGAAATATACATTGTAATTATTCTCAAGAAACACAAAGTAATATAATGAAATGGAATTTTGTTTAAAGAAATACAGAACTAATTTTCTATTCACAGAAATAAAAATTTAAATGATTCTTCTGATGTCACTACGAAAATAAGTATTGATGTAGTAAATGTGGTCCTTTGCTTTTAGATGCCTTAGTATTTTTCTATCTGTTGTACCCATAACCTTCCGAAGAGAAAACTTCTTGTCACCACACTGAAGTATAGATAAATAAGACCTGATTCGTAGGAAATATAAGACAAAAAGAAATAACTTGACCTGTGAAAATTACTGATCAATTACAACCCTAAACTAAATATAATTCCTTTACTAATTCAAAACCTTTAAAAATATTATTAACTAATTCCTGAGTTAGTATTTCTGTACTTGAGTAGGCATAGATTTGCTGACCATTCGGTAACTCTTACTTGTTCCATAATCCATTTTCATGCTAATATGTAATGTTAGTTTTTTCATCATTATTTCTTATAATAAAACAAGATGAAATAATTGTTAATTAAAAGAAATATTTAGTCAGAGAAGCCTGGTTTTATATCCTGGTTTCTCCATTTACTTAACTGTATAATGTTGGAAAAGTTATTTAATTTCTCTGAGACTTAGTTTCTTTGCCATTAAAATGGGATAATTAGACATATGAGAGGTAAGTTTAAAAAATAAATGAGGTAAATGGAAAGGTCTCAGCTTGGGGCCTGGCACATATAAGTGTTCCACAAAAGGAAACAAAATAAATTGCGAGAATACCTGTTGCTCAGCTGGGTCTATATTCTCTTTAATCTTATTTAAAGTGATGTTTCAAATAAGTTTCCTTTGTATAACATGTTAGATTTAACACCTAAGTGTTCTTACTCTTTGTAAACTTGCTTTCAAAGTGATTATCCAGGATTCCTTAATTAAATGTATCTTTCTTCTTCCCTTCCTCCCTTCCTTCCTCCCTCCCTCCCTCCCTCCCTTCCTTCTTTCCTTCTTTCCTTCCTTCCTTCCCTCCCTCCCTCCCTCCCACCCTTCCTTCCTTCCTTTCTCTATATCTTTCATATATGTCTGTGTGTATATATATATATATATATATATATATATATTATATATAGTGAGTCCCCTGCCACAAAAGCCATCCCAGCCAGCAGTGGCAAGTGATGTTGCCAGAACACCATAGTGATGAATGAGTTGACAGATTGAGCTAGAGCAATGATTCCCAATCTTGCAACACGTTAGGCTTACCTAGTGAACTTTAAGAAATTCACATAACTTGGCCCAACTTACACCTAATAAATTCAAATGTGTAGTGAGCGTAATACATGAATATGGATTGTTAAGAATTTCCCTGTGTGATTCTGATCTATTTGGTCTGTAAACAACATTTCAGCACAACTGGACTAGATAGGTTTTTATTAGTTACACATTCTGTATTGCTAAAAATTAACACAGAAAATCAGTTTTCTTGCTCCCATCTGACTTCCTACTGACCAAAAAGGCAATTGGATTCTAGCCCTCGGCCAAAACAAACTCTTTATTTGAATTCAGACTGCAATTACATTTTTATTCACTCACTCAAGTATATAATAGGTCCCAGGCAGTTTCCCTTCAACTCTCTGACATCCTAGATTAATTGCTTTTCAAATTCCTTCTCATACTCTAAGAACGTCCAAAGTTCTTGTGTGTTCAGTTCATAAAAAAACAGAATACTTCAAATGATTCCTTCAACTCCAAAATTTTATTTTCAATGATATAACAAATGTGAGTGAGGAGGACAACCTACTCACAAGCTGGAGCCTTGCCTCTCCTGGGACATCTCTAAGCATGACAGATGGCTTGGGCCCTGCCCGAATTACCACACACTACCTCTCCTTCTGGACCACGCAGCAGAAGGCAACACGAAGACAGTAGCTATTCTCATCCCTGGCTCAGTACTGCATCTAGCTCACCTAAATATATCTGTGAAAATCATTCCTAGATTGTTTCAGTTAAGAATATTCATGAGGAAAATTCAGAAGCACACGAAGATCTCAGAAATGCTAAATGAAATGGAGAACATTTGCCAAGAGCAGTGTAACTTCTGAGAGGGAAACATTTTAGTCTAAGGGATGAGGTTAAATGTAACATAACAGATAACTCAGTAAATAAAATAAGTACTTGATTATTCAGTCATCTGTGTCTCAACTGGCCTAGTATAAATCATTAACAAGCGGACTCTTTATAAAGAACTAGTCTCACAGGGGTGGTATTTATGCTGTTGTATCTGTCTGAGGGTTCCATCTATTATTTACTCAGCTAGCAAACAACTTGAAAAACAGCAAAATCAAGAGTCAAAATACTTTGTTACAGAATTCCTTGCCTCAATAATTTTAGAAAGAAGCTCTCTGCTTCCCCAACACTCTTTCCAAAACACCTGTAATAAGAACCTTCCACCAATGGTAAATAGACTTCACCTCACATGCCAACATCAAATAATTGATAGCAAGTATTTGGAGTACAGTGCTGTGAAGAACAGTGAAGTCATGGTCAGACTTTTTAGTAATGAGTGCCCAGATAGGATGGTGATGTCTGCTGTGGGCTAGCGACAGGGCTGGACTTAGGTCAGCCTTGCCCAGGAGTCAGCATTATTGTGTTACATTATAATGAGCTGTTTATATGCCTGTCACCCTTATGGATATATACGATTTCAGGAGAGGGATTATATTTTATTTATCTTTGTACCATCAATAGCCAACACAGCAGAATTACTTAATGGCCGTTTGATGAATGGCTGAAAGGCAAGAAATCGAGTGGTAATGTGGGTAGATTGCTATTCTTTCCAAAGGTAAAATCAAGTATCTCTATATGTGATGACTTGACTACAACTCACACCCTCTCCACTATTTCACTCAAACTAGCCTTCTACCTCAAAGGAACACTATTCACTCAACCGTAATTTTTTTGAAAATGACCTTTTGTGATTTCTACTCAAGTACTTATTATATTTCCAGTCCTTTGGCTCCTCAAGTTTACTATTATCCTATAAATACTTCTATCTTTATCTTATTTTTTTAATTTTAACAACATCCTCCAAGGTCAAGGTGCCAAACATTTAAAGACAACACACATACACATACTCAGACATATATATTTTTAAAAGCAAATTATCAAGATATCTTAGTTTTAAAAAATAACATTTACTTCCAATATATGTATTTATCATATAATTTTAGAATTCAAATAATTTACAGGTGACTGCACTTTTAGTAGGTAAATTGGCATTATCTTTTCTTGCTTCTTCCAACAACAGCACATTTTTTCCACTAATGTCACTATTAAGAAGAAAAAAAAAAGTAGATCCTGCTTACTACTTATTTTCAGCTTGCTAACAATTCTAGAAAAAGGAGTTAAAATTGAGTATAATGAAGATGTAAGATTCTTTGGAGGTTTCTTAAAGTCACGCTTATCACCATGGGTGTGAGCAATTACAACTTGGTATTTTTCAGTGAGATTGAAATAATTAGATAATAACACAGAGGCCACTGGTCCCTGGACAACCACACGAAAACTGAATGAGTTTTTTTTTTCTTTTTCCAAGCAGTTACTCATTGATCCAGCATTTACTGATTACCTGCTATAAGAGAAGCATTTGGGAGAGATATAAGTATATGCTATAGCCTGTCTTCATAAGGAATTTCCAGTCCATCTGTGGAAAGAGTATTCACACAGAGAAAAGGAAAAAATATGGAAGTGTAAAATAAGAGCCACCATCTAATAACCTTGAAGTCATCTTTGGCATTGTCCTCTCTTTTGTGTGCCCTGAGGCCCATTCAATCACTGACCAAATCTTGTTGAGTCTTCCTGCAAAATATTTCTCTAATCAATCCACTTCTGTCCAGGTTGGCTGTCACCTATCTTATTCAAAACAGTTATCTCTAGGAACGCATCTCAAGATCCCTTCCTGCTCAATCTCTGCTCCCTCTAATTCATTTTCACAGTATGGGTTATGCTCTTAAAAACCCATTTGAACCTGTTGCCAAAATCCCATCAATAGCCTTCTATTTCTCTTGAAAAACAAAAATTAAAATCCCTTTTCCATCTAGCCCTCACCTCCCCATGAGCCTCAACCTTGTAACTCTCACGTTCATTCCCTGAGATTTAGTTACCCTATCTTTGTAGTTTTTATAACTACATTGTTTTGAGGGCAGGGAGACTGTTACTTTTTTCTTACATCCCTCATAGAAGTTAAACAATATCTAGTGCATGGCGGTTGTTGGAGAAATACTTACTAAATATTAAAAAATAGAAAGACAGTGGAAGGCTTGAAATTAAAACTACAGGAGTAGAAGAAATATACATTTTTGCCCAACTGTATCCCAGGTATTATACATGCATTATCTCAGTTAACCTTACAAATACTTCCTCAGAGACAGGCAATTTTGTAGATGATGAAACTGCTTTTATAAAGTTTAAATAACTTGTCCAAGATCACAAAATAGTACTGAGTCAAAGAGCTGGGATTCAAACCCAGGTTTCTATGACTTGCTCTGCTATAATATTATATCTGAGTTATTTTCATTTTAGCCCAAAGGAAATGGGGAGCCAGATGTTTGAACCAGGGAATAAGAGGTTTAATGATTTGCATATTCAGTGCAATTGTATTGAAACAGGAATAATAGTTAGCATTTCAAATATGTAGTGATAATTGTCCCTCAAAGAGTAATTTTACAATAGAAAACAAGAGAATGTAAGAAGATTTTTGGAAAACAAATAGCAGAGTTAAGGCTAATATAAGCTTTGTTCTCCAAACACTCCAAAATTCTAGCATTCAAATTTCATCATGTCATCTAGGACTTCACTAGTAAGATTCATTTCCTTTCTTCATGCATTACATTTAAGTCTGTGAAATCTAGATTGTAAAATGTGTTCCATCTCAAAAGGAAATAACCTTGTGTTTGTCTTATTAAACATTCTAAAACGTTTCCTTGAAAGCTAAAACTTCCAAGATAGGAGTGTTTTTCAGGCCCATTTAATACACTTACGTGCTTTAAACACTGGTATACTATTTTGATCTTCTACCTCACTCCACTCACTGTGACTTGACTAACCTCAAAGAAAAGAGGTCTGTACATATTACTAAAATATCCCATTAACAATTCACTTCCGAAGACAAATGTAAATGTCAGTACTTGGCATTACATGACTTTTCTGATGGTCACTTTCTCTTAGATACACATCTGTTAAAAAAAAAAAAAAGGAAAGAAAACTTTCTACATATATGCTTTCTTTGTATAAAAATTATAGATAATATTTATTGAGTGTTTACACTTTGCTAAATATTTCACATGCATCATCTTGTTCAACATTCATACTAATCTTACAAGCTAGACATCATTACTATCTGTGTTTTGTAGGTAATTTGAGATGCAGAAAGGTTGAGGAGCAAATTTAGTAAATCTGTCTATGAGGGAGTGTGTACTTAACCCTTAAGCTACTGCTTTCCATAACAATGTATAAAGGAAGGGCACTTCATGGATGCCTGACTCTTCATTAAATTGAAATTCTAGAATGGCTATGGACTCCTTTACTCAAGAGACTCCATTTTTTTTAATGGAAAATAAGAAATGAATTTTATTTTATAACTCTAACCACAGCCTCCTCTCCCCAGTTCACTTCTCCAAGAACAATTAAGATTTATCCTATCTATACTTCCTGAATGCCTAATATCTGCAGATTATCTAGTGTTAGGGAACTATGGATCCCATGATTAACAGAATTAAGAGGTATCAGGAAGAAGTTCTGAGCAAGACATGACCTCCCTGAACTTGCAAAAGTTTGACTATATAAAGGTACATGTGCTTTTCTGAATCTGGAGTTCATGGCTTTCATCACCTTTTCCATGGCTCAGAGATAGCCCAAAGAGTTGACCATTACTATCCTGGAGGAAATAGACCAAAGAAGTCTACTCTTTAGGATTCCCAGGTTAGGCAAGTCTTCTTGTCCATATATACCCCAAAGAACTCATTAAAACTTAGGGTTTCCATGTGGATGGGAAGTTCAAACTCTATCATGTTGAAAAGTGCAAGTTTTCCTAGAGTCCATGCTGTATAAATGAGGACACCAGAATTTGGGTCCAGCTATTCTTATAACTTTTTCCACCATGCACCATGTAGACCCAACTAACTCAACATCCACATTTTCTTTTTTTTATAAATTTTATTTATTTATTTATTTATTTATTTATTTGGCTGTGTTGGGTCCTCGTTTCTGTGTGAGGGCTTTCTCTAGTTTTGGCGAGCAGGGGCCACTCTTCATCGCGGCGCTCGGGCCTCTCACCGTCGCGGCGTCTCTTGTTGCAGAGCACAGGCTCCAGATGCGCAGGCTCAGTAGTTGTGGCTCATGGGCCCAGTTGCTCCGCGGCATGTGGGATCTTCCCAGACCAGGGCTCGAACCCGTGTCCCCTCCATTGGCAGGAAGATTCTCAACCACTGCGCCACCAGGGGAGCCCAATATCCACATTTTCTAGGAATGATAGGAGTGACAGGAAAACCTCTGGTATCAGCAGAGACAGGGTTTTTTTTGGCTGCACTGTGCGGCATGCAGATCTTAGTTCCCCGACCAGGGACTGAACCTGGTCTCCCTGCAGTGGAAGAACGGAGTCCTAAGCACTGGACTGCCAGGGAATTCCCCTTTATTTCAGAGATCAATTCAGGGTCAAACTGTTCCTTGCTTGGAAGATCAATGTTAAAGAAAACTTGAAGGTATTAGCCTGTAATGTGTGCTCTTTAAAAATGAGATTTTTTTTTCAATCCTTAGGGACAGAGATAACAGGCACAATGTTTTTTAAAATTTTCTACATTAGAATTATTATTTCATTCATCAGTATTCTTTTTTTTTTAAACTTTTTTTTTTGATGTTGGGGGTAGGAGTTTATTTATTTATTTATTTTTACTGTGTTGGATCTTCGTTTCTGTGCGAGGGCTTTCTCTAGTTGTGGCAAGCGGGGGCCACTCTTCATTGCGGTGCGCGGGCCTTTCACTGTTGCAGCCTCTCTTGTTGCGGAGCACAGGCTCCAGACGCGCAGGCTCAGTAGTTGTGGCTCACGGGCCTAGATGCTCCGCGGCATGTGGGATCTTCCCAGACCAGGGCTCGAACCTGTGTCCCCTGCATTAGCAGGCAGATTCTCAACCACTGCGCCACCAGGGAAGCCCCATCAGTATTCTTATATTTATTTAGTACATTGGTCACCATGTAAGTGAATAATTTTTCCGAGGTGAACTGCCTGGGAATTGGTGCATAGTCTCAACCTGCATCCTTAAGGGACAGATGAGGAGCAATGGGTGATGCTGTTTTAAACCAGGTTGCCTAGATTCCACTTTCAGATCTATGTCCATTAAGCTCTCTGCCTCTCTCCTTCCTCCTGCCTCTTTGTGTCAAAGTAAACAGAGAATGTCAGGAGCAGGAGTATGAAACTTACCATAGAAATATGCAAATCTCTTTCGAAGTACACCTATTACTCTCACTGTCAGGGTGTCTCATCAGAATGACTAAATCTGCAGCCTGGAAGCATTATTTGGGGTACTTGAAATAAGTAGAGCATTACCCATGAAAAATGGTCATGGACATATTTTTAGTAGCTTGTCAATTCTATTTATTATCTATCATGAGGCACTTTAATACATGAGGCCTTTTAAAGAGGCCTCTTTATGCAATATTGCTTCTCCTTGAAAGGAATCCTATCTATTTCTTCCCCAAATTTATAGCTATGTAAAAAGTAAAACTGAATATAAAAATCTACTATTTAAAAGTCTTTGATAGCTCTCTTTAGTCAGCACGAAGGTACCCAAACAGTAAAATTAGCATATAAGGCCCTAGTTTTTACACTTTAGAAGTTTTCATAATGTCTCTACTATGGGCACACCATTACCCAAGGAAAGAGGAGATTGTGTGGTCAAGGGGAGGGGGCCACCTTGCACCCTTCTAGATCATCCCAGAATCCCTGGGTTCATCTAGTTTTCTGGCCAGATGACCCTGAACCTTCTTCCAAGAACTACAATGGCCTTTTCCCAATCTTCCTTCTTTCCAGAGTGAACTCTGTCACTGATGAGTATATCTCTAGTCTTAATGAATGTCCAAGATGTTCCAGTTTGTGGGGACGTGGCAGAGCTGTGGACTGGGGTCTCCACACACATGAGCAACAGGCCCCTTCTGGTGCAAGGTGAAACCAGATGCGGAAAGAAAAGAAGGGTAAACTGTGGACCAGCTCTCTTTTTGTTGGGTCATTCTGTTGAAATCCACTAAATCCAGTATTTCTAGATTACAGCCTGATCTGCCAGGTCAGTATGAAATTATATATATCGTGTCAGAAGATACATGTTTCATTTAACACTTAGTTTGACTTAGAATTTCTAAAACTTTAACCACATGATATATGGGCCTCTGTGTGTACTTTTCCCTGGGTCCCATTTAAGAGCAGGCCTACCTCCTGATCAAACCCTGATTTCCTACCTAATGCCACCTTTTTTCAACACTGTCACTTCTATTAGAATGTGAACTTGAAACATACTTAAGTACAGACAATTTCTCCAGCACAGTATTCTGTTTTCATGGTGGTGTTCTACCAGATGCATTTGCCTTAGTGAGTGGTATTCACTGTTCTTTTCCATGTCCCCAAACTCCAATCCACCCTGTCAAAGAGGCAAGTACTTCTTTCAAGAGCAGATCTAATATACCTCCTTGATGATTCTTTTCCCTCAACCCTCCTGATTTCACTATCTGAGGTGTACTTAGGTACTTCTTCCTCTATGTTGATAATTGCTCAATAGTTTCATCTGGTAAACTCATTTGTAGTTGTTAGTCATTAAAGACAACTACATGTTTTGAGATATTCTTCTAATACGAAAATCTATCTAAAATATCTTCTCATTGAATGGATCCATAAAAGGGTCCAGAAACAAATAAGATTCACAAGGTAGGTCTTTACTGGGGAAGAGAGTGTCAGGGGTTATATGGAGAGAGTGCTGATAGCCCATCAGCCTAAAACACAGACAGTAATTCAATGAGGTGAAACACAAGTAAAATAAGTACAATATATCTTACGGGTTTTTGAATATTAAATATATTCATTCTCTTGTTTTTATACTCCTAGGTTTATGGGCACTTAGACTTTTAAGTATCAAACATAATTCATACTCATCAGTAAATCTTACCACAGAAAAAATTGCATTACTCACACCCAGAGTAGAGACAAGGACAGTATTGAGTCAAGGTGAGATATATCTATATATTAATATCTATCTATCTATCATCTATCTATTTAGTATTATGTTACTCCTTCATTTCTCCCATTTTTAACACACAAATTTGAATGATTTTTTTTATTTTATAAAATCACAAATTTCAGAAGGCTTTATTGGTAAGACTTGCACAGTGCCCTTGAGAAAATTCTTGTTGAAATGTTGGCATACTTAGTGCCTGCATGAATTAGGAATATGTCTGTTTTGCTGCCTTTCCTCACATTCTATCAATTTATATATTACAAATGAGAAAATAAAGGCTTGAATAAATTAGGTAACTTGCTTCGGCCCCATCACCTAGGAAATGGTAAACCAGGTTTTGAACCCTGGCCAGCTGATTACAGAACTTGTACTTTGAACCTCCATCTTCACATGGCCTTCTTCCCTATGTGTCTCACTTCATGTCCTCTTGTCTTACACAGATGACAGTCACTGGATTTAGGGACCAACTGAAATCTGGGATGATTTTATTCCAAATTCTTTAATTAATTACATCTGCAAAGACCCTATTTCCAAATAAGATCAATTCTGGGGTTCTAAGCAGCAGATTCTATTTCAGCCAAAGTCTCTGGGAACGGATCATAGTTCAGAGTCAATAAATAGTGTGTCCCACTTATTCAGTTGCTTCCCTCATCCATAAAATGAGGATGATAATAGCACAATCCTCTAGGGATATTATGAGGACAAAAGAATTAATTCATTAATTCCGTATTTCATTTACATAGAGTCTGTTTCACAGTAAATGATTAATACCTAAAGTTAATTTTTTTTAAGTGTGGAGGCTGAATTGAGATTTATCAGGCAGCACAGTATAGCAAAAGGATTAGAGAAGTGTCCATGTTCTGTCTCTACTGCCTGCTCTTCAATATGTCAGAGACTCTGATCTTCAGCTTCCTTACCTGAAAAACGGCCATAATACAATCTGCCTCATCCTTGTTACATAAGTTTCAGCTGTTACAACAGTGTCAATTTCAGAATTAATGTAACAGCAAATGAACTTGGATGTGAAATAATTATAAACTATAAAGCATAATATGAATCTAAAGTAGGCTTTTTTAGTAATAAATATGCCAAATGAGTCTTAATCTTCATAGCCATGACCTTGACCAGCTTCTCAAATTCCTGAAACATATTTAAAGTTCTCATGAAATTGTCTTCCAAGTCAATTTACCATCCATGCTTGGAACTCACTATCACTCTTTTAAATAACAAGACATGTCAGAAGAAGAAAAAGCAGAAGCTAATATACATTTGAATACTTAATAGTCATCTATTATCAAAAAGTTAATTATATATATAACACAATCCCTAAAATAACCTATGAGATTGGTGCTATGATTATACCTATTTAAAGATGAGACTATTAAGTGAGATGAGTGAGGTTACCTTTAGCAAGGTGTCAGAGCTAATAAGTGATAATGTTAGAGTTTTACCCCAGCTTTTTTTTCTGACTCCAAAATTCATATTCCTAACCACAACAACAGGCAAATTTCTCTCCTTCTAGACCAGTCTTCCTGCTCTCTAGCTTCTTTGTTTGTCAAGTCAATGGAAGCTCTGCCAGTATTAATGTGAGTTGGGTAAATGATGGGCTATGGCAGATAACTGGAGGTTGGGACACAGCTTGAAGTCTGAGCCCCATGGAATACATTCTAAACAGATTAAATTCATATATTTAACTTCAACACATTTTTCAAGAGCTGAAATTCACAGGCTCTAATGGATGATAAATTTCTTTGAAGTTCTTTGTCTTCCTCCTTCTCCCTTTCTTCTCCTTCTTACTTCTCTCTCCTACTCATCACTCTCTCACCTGTCTCCCTCTCATACCAATTTTTTAAAACTACTTCACAATATTTACTTTTTATAAAAAATAAAATTTTATATAACATAGCACTGACTGAAATTTGCACTATGGTGCAAATGAAATTTGCACTATGGTGCAAATGGTGTCCTGTGGCTTTGAGTACCCCTGCACATTGCCATGCATCTTTGAGTATGTTTTGAACACAGGTTGAAAAGCACAGCATTTGGATAGTCTAAAGTTTATCTGTGGAACAGTCTGACCCTCGGAAAGTTACAGTACAAATGTGTTGCTTCAGATTTTAATAAAATTGCTTTAACTGAACTAGCTGAACTAACCCCTCAAAAGAAATTACTGTAGAACATTCACTGAAATATTTATTGAGGATATATTCCACTACAGTAGATGATGCCCCTTTATAAGACCTCCTAAGAAAAATTTTCTTTGGACCTTAACACCAGGAAAATTTCTAATCTAACCTTATACTAAAGTCATAAGTAAAAAGCAACACACCTTCTGGCATGTGTCTGATATGTAGGCCTTACATGGATGTCAAGTTATTATTTTTTTTTTACATAAAATGTCTCATTGTTTTACTTTGATTATGTTAGAGAATATATATCTCCATAAACCAATTCAAATAATTTTCCAAATGAAGCAAGATATTTATAAAAATGAAATAAAGAAATGCTCTCAGCCTGACCTAACCTATTCTACATACTAGTTATTCACTTATGTACTCTAAAACATTGTAAAATCCCTGAGACCAAAATCTGTGTCCATTTCATATGGTATTCAACCCATTGTCTTTGATAGTGTTATTTTACATAGTGGTTGCTCAACAGACATTTTCAAAATAGGTGTGTTGGTTACAGATGAAAAATACAAATAACTGTACCCATACAAGTAAAAGTCTGCAGGGGAAATATTACAACAATAGAAAAGAATGTATGCATGTGCCAACTTATTAATATTGGTCACTATATTCTTCAGATGCCAAAAGAGTTTTGAAAGGGGACATATGAACAAAGATATTCTGTCAGTTTAAATCTAATGAGAAGTATTTCTCTAAATGTCATGTCAAATTTTTATAATCAGGTTTCATCTGCTTGTACTTTTCTGACACCCTGAAATGGATTTATTTTGTTTCTATATTTGTTTGGTTTTTGTTGTTTGAAGTAGTTATGGAACATCTACTTCAAAAAGTCACTGCATCTGAGAACACTGTGTATTATTTCAGAAGCTAGCAACAATTAAAAAAAAATCCATTAGGCATCCTTTCTCCTCTCAGACCATTAAGCTTGGCTGGTTTGCCCACCAGTTCATAAGAGTGAGCTGTGCATGACCCCAGAATTATTTTAAATCACTTCCCTACTCCACAACCAACAATCACCAGGAAGTATACTTTAGCTCTGTGTGCTACATTCACAACTCTGATTCTTTTCATTTGTTAAATTGAGTTTCAGTAAATCTTAAAATACCTATTATAACTCCAAAACTAGTTTAAAAAAAAAAAAGGAAAAATGAAAAGCTATAACAGTAATCTGTAGTAGGTATGTTTTGTTTTTACTATAGTGGCTTTTCTGTTGTTAGTTGGAGTCTGAAAAACCAAAGTTTGGCTGCCAAAAACACATCTATCTGAAAAAGACAGGAGCTTCTGTTACCTCTACATACAAGAAAGGCTCTCAAGGCTTCATCACACATTTTCATCTTTCATTTAAAAGTGGAAATGATAGTTATTTTTATGCTGCAAAATCATTTTAAATTGTTGATTTTCTTTTAACCTCCATAAAAGAATTTTTCTTTATCAAAATCAAATGTTATTCATCTTCTTTCTAATTATCAGTTCCTTTTTTAAAAGTCAAATCATGGTAAATACAAATTATCAGCTTCCTGACATACTCAGATCTTTTTCTAAAAGTTTAAATGTAAACCTTATATGACAAAGGACAAATCAATATCAAATGTTTGCCATTCAAAATCCTCCCTGATGTTTCTACTCATATAAAAATATAAAAGAATGAAAGTGTTGTGGAAAACCTACAGCAAAGTAGTATTTCTATGGAAAATATTAACTAGGAGAGTTTATTCTCATTTCTTTTTCAGCTCTGAGCTAGCAGCAATGGCCTATTCCTTAAATGACTTGTTCTCCCCTTTTGTTTGAAAATGATGTGGAGGTTACTCCTCCTCATGAAAGTTTAAATCCCAACTCTGCTACTGACCCATTAGGACAAAAACTTAAATCAGAACATAACCCAGCCAGGGACATACTGGGTCTGACAGGGGAAAAAAAAGGGACTATACTCTTACCAGAGTCATATGACTTAGCAGGGAGAGCATACAGGTATTGGACTTGCTTCTGAGGGTGTGAGATCAAGGGGAGTGAAATACTAAATTGACTATGGGAAGTCTATCTATTTGGAGAGCACTCTCCCATTTACCATTCTGGCAAGACAAGGGAGGGGTTGCAAGCATGCTAGTAAGATGGTGCCTAAAAGGAAGGAGACTCTGATGGTCCATACTATGTGAGATAGAAATGCTGGAATTGTGATGACAGATGGTATCAACAGAAGAAAAGGATTAAAGCCTCAGAGAAGTGGGTATGCTAGGGGGAATCTATGATGCAATTCTTATATCACCACTAGCTCAAGTGTCTTTCAGATTATTCCCACTGCATTCTTATAACACAGGTGCAGACTTGTATCACTTCACGCCATCACTCATCACATCATACTGTTATTGTTGGTTTATTTTTATAAAATAAAATTGATTTATCCACTAGATGGATGAATCATTGAGGCTATGAACTCTGCTTTATGCTCATCTATCTTCAATACAGAAAAATGCCTGACATATGATAAGAAGCTAGAATGAGAATAAGACAGATTTATATTAATAGAACACTTACTATTTGTCCACTGCTATGGACTGAATGTTTGTGTTTCCCCAAATTTGTATGTTGAATTCTTAACCTTCAGTGAGATGGTATTAAAAGATGAGGTCTTTGGGAAGTAATTAGGTCACAAGGGTGGAGCCCTCATAAATGGGATTAGTGTCTTTATAAGAAGAGATAAAATAGAGCTTACTTTCTCTCTCTCCTTTCAGCCATCTGAGGACACAGCAAGAAATTAGGCATCTGCACACCAGGGAGTGGACTCTGTCAACACCTTGATCTTGGACTTCCCAGCCTCTAGAACTGTAAGAAAGAAATGTTTGCTGTTTAATCACTCAGTCTAACTTATATTTGTTACACCAGCCCAAACTAAGACACCAACCATTGGGCTAAATGCTGGAAGACAATATAATTTAGTCCTTAAATCCCTGATAAGTATGTATTATGTTATTTCTAGTTTACAGATGAAGAAATTGAGACTTAAAGGGGAAAATCCATTTGCCCATGGTTACATTGCTCCTAAATTGTAGAAAAGGTATTTGAACTCAGGCAATGTGACTTCAGAAAGAGGTGTGTTGCCTTCTCAGTTAATAGGTATTCAATTCACTGTTCGGTGAATTAAATAGTTGACATAAAATATTAAATTTAAATATGGAAATAAAATTCCTGTGAGCAAAATAAGAATCTCTTTATTGGAAGAAGACAACCATCTCTAAGCAATCTATAGACCCATAATTTTTTTTTAATGAATGTATTGTAGTTTAGATTTAAATAATTAAAAACATGAAGGTACAGTGGTTATAACGAAAGGCTGTGATTTTATAATTATAATATATTGTAATATATTACATGTGTTATAAATATTATAATTCTATAATTAACCAAAATATTTTGAGAAGGAGAGATGAGACAAACACACAGACAAAACCTAAAAGACTAAAAAGAAGTAGATATAGATTTATTGGAAACAAGAGGCTGTTACATGGTGAGTGGATTTGGTATTAACATTTTACTGAGCACTACAGTAGGTTTAAGCACTTGAAACTATTATATTTAATTCTTAAAATATACATTGTGATAATATTCTTACTCCAAATGTGTAAATGAAAACAGTGATACTTAGCATATTGTCTATGCTTGATAAAAATGTGATGCCACATTTTTTCTAAATTCTATTCTATTCATAGTATTTCTGAACATGTCTAAAATTTGCGTTATTTTAAAATTCCAAGATGGCTAAAATGTTTAAACTTAAAAGCATACATTCATGCTTTTAATAAATTTAACTGAAAGGTTAGCCTTTTCATAAAGTATCAGATTAAGATTCAAGTCAATAGAAACTAGAAACAAACTCTCTGTCTCAAATTTATCTTTACCACAATTAGAATACTTCATATCTTTAAATGCTGTATGTTCACCTTTTGACTGATGACTCTCAAAAGAAGTTGGAGATTCAAAGCAAATCTATATGTTTTCTAGTTTGGGCACAACAGTCAGCATGAAGACCATTAAACTATGAATAACTAAAACCATTTAATGTTTAAAAGCAAGCACATCTTTACATATATGTAAAATTAATATGTTACAACAACCTTACTAATAATTTACACTGTTGAATCATTTAAACATTGAGCAACCATTATCCAAGGTAAATTCTGTTTCAAAATTAGGCTTTTCCTCCCAAAATAGCCATAAATGACTGTATAACATCTTATCTCTAGTGAATTATGATTAAATTTTAATCTTAGAGTGTCAGTAATCTGAATACCATATTTTGAAGACTATGTACAGCTTTAGAGACCATTTTGTGAATGTTTCCACTCATTTTAGTGTAAATGAACAATTATAGAAACTTTAAGGAGACATTGCCATCTTCCATTATCTAAATTCAAGAATCACATCTACTGTTTCTTGGCTTTGAGTAGTGTTAAAAACTTTTTTTTTTTTTTTAAGAAATAAAGGAATATTGGAGAAAAGAAAATTGTCATCTCTTATTTTCACACCCAAAGCAATTTCCAAAAAGAATACAGTGGATGTGTATGTTAATTTACCATTTTAACCTCTGTACACATTTTATTGTGAAGATAAAATTAATTCATCATGTATTGGTCATTCTGGGTAGAAGATTGTTTTAGAGAAAAACAAAGTGAATGCATGCTTTTGACTGATGATATCATACTAGTCCCAGTGTTAACTATGAAGTTAAGTGCTCAGTACTTTTGTACAATTAGGGCATATAACAAACATTTATCAACTACAAGAATGGATTAATTTATAATGGCAAATATGAAGTGATACTTCCCAGTTTCTTGGATTAATGGTTATGAAAAACAATGTAAATTTATTATATTGGAATATTTATACCTTCAAGATTACAAAGCCAAGACAAACACAGCATCACTCACTGTCAAAGAAAAATAAATACGTACTAAAGAACAATAAAAATGCAAAAAGGCTCTAATTTTTTTTTTTTTTTTTTTTGCGGTACGTGGGCCTCTCACTGTTGTGGCCTCTCCTGTTGCGGAGCACAGGCTCCAGACGCACAGGCTCAGAGGCCATGGCTCACGAGCCCAGCCGCTCCGCAGCATGTGGGTTCTTCTGGGACCGGGGCACGAACCCGTGTCCCCTGCATCAGCAGGCAGACTCTCAACCACTGCGCCACCAGGGAAGCCCAAAAAGGCTCTAATTTTTAATCTTATGATGTATATTTCTAGAGCTATATATTTTTTACTTCTTTATACTCTATTATTTAACAATCTGCTACCCTTATTTTGTGCCAAGCATTGGAATAACACTTTTGCACATTATCTTACTGATTTTTTCAACTCTTTATGATAAAGACATTATTAAAATTCCCATTTTACAACTAAGAAAACAATTTTAGTTCTTTAACAATTAGCTATCAAGTATTTTCTGTGTGCCAGGAGCTCTTTTAAGCACTCCATAAATATCAACTCAATTCTCAAAGCAATCCTTTTAGTTAGAGATCATTATTACCCACATTTGCAGATGAGGAAACTGAGAGAAAGAGAGATTATATAATATTCCCAATTTCACAACTGTTAAGTCATGAAGCGGATACTCAAGCGCAGGCACTCTGGCTCTAAACTAAAGAACACACAACTGATAACTGAGAAGAAGAAAGATTTAAAGGTTAAGTCTACCTACAATACCAAGCTGGGAACTAGGCCAGTGTGGCTCCTGATCTGGAGCTTGCGCTTCGGAGGAACTTTGCCTTCTCCTGACATGCACTGCTCCATGGGCCACAAGGTCATGAGGCCGAGAGATGAACACTCCCAGAAATTCAGCTCCCCTCAACCATGTACACACTTCCAATGTGGGCAACCCTAAACCTGAAGAGTGATCAAGAGCAGCTCTGCAGGGATGCGCAGGCTGAGATAGTCACTCAGACTCCCTTGCTACAGGATGGAGAAGAGACTTAGCAAAGGTAAGCGGACTGCAGCCTGGGGGCCAAGGTCTAGAGGCCAGTGGTTTAGACTCTCTGGGATGTCCTATTTTTATTCAGAACGCTACACTGATTGAATATTTAAAATAAAAACCTGAGCTTCCAGGTAATCAAGAAGGCACATTTTTCAAAATAGAAGCAAAAGAAATATTGTATTTAATAATTTATAACTCTTTACAGTTTTAAATTTTATAACTTTTTTTTTTTTTTTTTTTTTTTGCGGTACCCGGGCCTCTCACCACTGTGGCCTCTCCCGTTGTGGAGCACAAGCTCCGGACGCGCAGGCTCAGCGGCCATGGCTCACGGGCCCAGTCGCTCCGCGGCATGTGGGATCTCCCGGACCAGGGCACGAAACCGTGTCCCCTGCATCGGCAGGCGGACTCGCAACCACTGCGCCACCAGGGAAGCCCTAAATTTTATAACTTTTAAACATCTAGACATAGCTTATTAGTACCACCGTTGGTACTACTTATCTAGAACCCTATAAATATAAGGAGTAGAACTGTCTATCTAATTCCAAAAAATGCACATTCCTATGCCTTATGTTCTACTATTTTTTTTTTGAAGGGATGAAAAATGTGTGGCCCAAAATGGCAGAGCATATGATTGTAGTGTTCATGAGGTGAAAGGCAGAAGTATTTCCCCTCAACTGCATTTTACTTTTTTATTTTGCAGGTCTTTATGAATTGTAGCTGCACAATAGATGTTTATAGAATTGATGAAATGCAGAGGAATCCTAAAGATTCAGAATGGGATCCAAGAATTATATACAAAGAAACATTAGGCAATTATGATACCAATACCTGGCAGTGCATCTAAAAGTGGTAACTTAGGAGTTTACTTCAACCTGTACAGTCTCTATTCTGCTTCCATCACTTTTTTAACCATTTATGATTAAGGGTAAAGAAACTGCATAAAACACAATTGGCACTGAATTTCAAGTTACCTGACTGATTTCAAGTGTTGATGTAAAATTTTGACAGCTGAATTGCCCTTCCTACCCATTTTTCTGTTACTACAGTATAATGACAGGGATCATAAGTTTTCCTAGATATTCTATCATGTTAACAATTCATCTCATTCAATGTCTCACAGGTAAAAATGAGTACATCATTTGATCTGAAAAATGTTTCTAATTTCTAACAAAACATAACTTCAGGAGAAAATCAATATTACATTAGCTTTGAGGTTAATAGCAACATATAAAGAATAGAAGACAAACATAGCAAGAATATCCAGGAAAAAAGAGGAAGAAAACAATCTTACAAGGTCAAAATTCCTTGCCAAAACAGAACACCCAAACCAGAAAGAATTAATCTTTTTTATTAAATGTTAATATATGTTTGGAAAAATGAGCTTTGAAAGGCCTACTCACACATGACTAAAAATGATGAACTACTGTACATAGCAAAACTAGCAGATGAAAGCACTAATCTTTGTGACAGGAAAAGCTAATACATAAAAAGTCAAAATTTTAATATCTCATTGAAAGTTTTCTATTTGGTCATTTTTAGTAGCTTTTCTAGTAGAAGAACATTATTTTATGAAGGTGAAATGGAAATACTGAACATATCTTGCTCTCTTAAAACTTTCTCAGTTTTACATAGGGAGAAGCCAACTGGAATGCGTAATCAGATTTCAGCTTTTTCTGTCCTTAATGTCTATTTTATTAGCATGACAATATTACATGCAACGTTCAGCTATCTAGTTAGATAACTTTTTATGGATAGGAAGTATGCATATCTTCTTAAGTTTCAGTCTTTTGCAATTCATAGTTCTGTGGTAAGTTAGAGGTATTTTTTTTAAGAATTACTGTGGCACAGAAACCCAAGGGGAGAAGATAATCAACAAAGCTGCCCACACAACAACAACAAAACCCATCTTCTTGGGAAAGGAGAAAATGCAATCTAGTAGTTGAATGGTTTTCTATACTATCCCCATAATGCTTAAGTTTAGATAGATATTACAGAGCCTGCATTTTCAGGTGGATATTATGTAAATACAGACCAACGCCAGAAGAAAACCACAGGTGTATGCAATAAGAAAACAGCACTCTGCTTCTCAAACATTTAGGAAAACAGATGGTGGTAAAATTGCAACACAGATCTCTAAAAGAACTATTTTCTTACTGTAGTATGTTGTAATCTCTGATTATAAAATGTTAGAATTGGCTGAAATGTGAGGAAAATAATTTTTTTGCTATAACTCTAAAATATTTTAGCTAACATTTTTTCCAATTGAATCAACAGATTTCATAACTATTTAGTATTAACACAACAATTCAAACTATTGGTAGATGTTGTAATCAAAGGTCTATTTGAGAAACATTGTGTTTCAACCCAAACTTATCAATAATCACATTAAATATAAGTGGTCTGCCCAGTCCAACTAAGTCAGAGATTGACAAACTGGATACAAAAAAAATCAAGGCTCAACTTGATGATGTCGATAGGAAACCTCCTTTTTTATATATTAAAGATTCAACATTTATTTTATCACAAAAGTCCAGCAAATAAAAGATCCATGTGACGAATCCAGTTACACACAAGACACATTTAAAACCTGGTTAAATACAAAGATTCATAGATTCATATAGGCTAATGAAAAAGGATGGGAAAAGGTACACAATGTAATTATAATTCATATAACAGTGGGTAAAAAACTATTATTATATAACCATAGGATATTTGATAGTTTAATGTGAAGAACAATGTTAGCAATGTTTCTTTCCACTGGTGAAAACTCTTTTTAACTTAAATATAACCTTAAAAAAATATAATTTAAGAGTATTAAAAAGAATACTAAGTGGACAAGTAAGGATTATAAGTAGCTATATGCCACTTAAGGTTTGTTTTTGCCTCCAAAAAGGTTTAAAGTCAACTAGCCTTTAATTCTGCCAAGAATTTCTAGAGGTCTTAAAATTATGCAATTAAAATCATGCCTCAAAATTATCCATCTGAATATGAGGAGTCCATATATCCACTGATTCCCACCCTTAATTTGTCCATTGTTGCAGCATGAGGTTCCTCACAATTTCAGTTTCCTCACAATTAGGCAGGAGTCAGATGTCCCATATCCAGCATCAGAGAACCCCGGAAGTAAGAATTCATGGTATATCTGAGGTGAGAGCCTACCAGGTAATCCCTACATGAAGCTGGTTGTCATATCAATGCTTGAAGTAAAAGAAAGGCCAAGAGGATATGAGATGGGGCTCTAGATCTGTGCAAATCAAATGCCTAATAGACATCTCAATCTTCACATGTCTAAAATCTGTACTATTATTTTTCTCCACATCAATATAAATTCTTTCTACAGTTCTATCTTCATAAACAGCAACTCCATCCTAACATTTGCTCAAGATAAAATGGCAACAACTTTAATTAAAGTAGGCATATTATGTGAGCCAGGCCGTTTTGAAGTAGAAAAAACTGAGGAAATGTGCTATCACTGCATATAAACCAGGTCATATTTACACCCGTGTCAAAACAATTCCCTATGAGAAACTATGACAAAAAACATAATTGCTTTCTATCCCTCCATATGCTGAGGTGTATATTCACTCTTTAGTATTTAGAGATCATTGGAGACTATCTCTTTCAGGACATTACTGGATTTGGAGAATGAATTAGAAAACTACATAGTAATTCAAGACTCATAGAAGTTCTATGTGGTAGACCACTAGAGATAGTGTCGAAGTAAGAATGAGAATAACACGTAACCTACAAACAAATATATAAACTTGATATAATTTTCACAGCATATATTTTTCATCATTTCCTGCAAATAATATGAAAATATATGATGAAAATATAAAATATTAAAATAATATTTACTAATGAAAGTTGGTGTTTCATGTATTTCAGACAATTTAGCATTATTTGATTCAAAACCTGTTAAAAGTTGTCTCAAATCTCATTTACAATCAAATTTCATTTCTTTTCTAGTATTTGCACCACTAAGCTACACAATTACAACTAAATATGGGTGAGTGATTCATTCATTATTCAATGATTTAAGGACAAAGCCTTTATTAATATTTAAGTCCCCTTCTCAACCATGACCTCCTTTTTTTTTCTTTTTGGCGGTACACGGGCCTCTCACCATTGTGGCCTCTCCCGTTGCGGAGCACAGGCTCCGGATGCGCAGGCTCAGCAGCCATGGCTCTCGGGCCCAGCTGCTCCACAGCATGTGGGATCTTCCCGGACCGCACAAACCCATGTCCCCTGCAACGGCAGGCGGACTCTCAACCACTGCGCCACCAGAGAAACCCTGACCTCCTTTTAAGTTACTGGAATTTTTAAAATTTATGTTTTCCAAAGAAGTTTTATGTAATGCATTATTAAATTAAAAGGCAAACTACATATTTATATAATTAATATTTAACTTCAAATCACATGTATGTAAGTAAAGTAGAAAATTTACTTAATTAAGCTTAATTTGTCATTAAGTTTATAAAATAAAACTATTCTCAACGTTTAGCATTCAATGTTTATTTTGTGGTCAATGTAAAAAATTTATATCTTGTTTCTTGTATATTTCATCTAACCCTGCAAATATACAGATTTAAGAGTAATATGAATTAATTAACATTGCAAAATGTTTCCTATATAGTCAAGTGCAAGTGTTCAGAACATAATATAAATTTGTGAATAACTCTGGAAACACAAACTGGAGGATGGAGAGAAACAAGAAGTGCTTAGCACTGCTTGCAAATAGTTTTTAATTATGCAGGAATTGATTGCATTCATGCCACCGGAAAGAGCAGATTTGACAAGTTAATTTTTCTTTTCTCTGTGTAAGCATTAATGTCTCTCAAATACTCCCTGCACTCCTTCTAGCAGTGACACTTCCCAGAAATCTTCACAACATTCACATATAATCATCCTTTGTTTTGAAGACATTAGACAAGTGTTTTCCTGGTGCCTGATCAAAGGAGACATTTAGGGTCATAAAAGCTGTGTGGATACAGAATTTAGGATACCCCTAAATTCTTACATTTGTTTTTTGTGCTTGTGATATATGAGCAGGACTCCTCCTGTCCAGTTCTTAGGATGTTTTCATTGTGGGCACTGGAGATTTTTGTAGACATGTGAGATTTCTTTGTCACACAAAACTACCCTTTGCATTTCCGCCTTCTAAAATTTCTAATCCCTACCTACCTAATAGGGTGACACCTACGAATCCTTGTGTGAACCAGATAGCCTTTTACACATCTCCTAAATTTCTCCTAGGTGATGATATTTCTTCCATTGTTCCACACTGCCCTATAGTCAGACAGGTGAGTGGTGAGAACTGGCACAATTTAAATGGAGGTAGGTTTGACTTCACTTGGACCTATAGGCTTGTGAGATCTAGATCTAGCAGCATTTGGTTCATAGCCCTATAAATGAGAATATTTGGACAGCAAAGTTCTGCTGCATAGCCTGGTAGGCTTAATTGTTTTTTTTTTTTTTACTAAGTAATAATTTATCCAAAGAATTACAAACTATAAGTAGCTCGTACACCTTTCTTCATATTTCTGCACCAGCTGATCTACATCGACCAATAGGAAGGATTAGTATAAAAACATCCAAGTCCTGGAACGTGGCAAGTATACACCCACCGCATTCCAGTGACATATGAGACAAATCATTCAATCTCAGCATGTCAGCCTTTTTCCCTGCTGAACAAGATGGGTCTTCTCTGTCCTTCTCAACCACTCAACTAGTTGAGCTGACTTGGTTCATAAGATAAAATCTATTTGCCTTCCTCAGTGCATATAAAGGCTAGTAAACTATTAATGAGGCCAAAATTTAATTACATGTTGTGGATAGGCTCATTTTTATAATCTTCAAAATTTCCACAAATGGTAAAGTATAATTCTAGACACACTTGAATCACTACAATGTGGATAAAGAATAGCAACAACAAAGGCTTTACTGCCTAGCAATAAAAATGCCTCGACTGATCTCACAGATATACATTTAGTTAGCCAGCCTCCTATAAAAATGCCTTTCTGAAAGATTATTTATAGCAAAATTGTTGATAGGATAAAGAATATTCAGAATAGGATAAAGGGTCAGAAGCACACTTGGCTAAAAGCATATTTTTTTTCTTCCTAAGCTTGTGAATCTCTTCACATATAAAACAAGTAGAAACAAGAATTTGAAAATCTTCTTCAAAAACCTCTAAAACTTGATATTTTTGATTCTTTATTTAATGATGAAGTACATATTTAATAAAGGAAATAAAAATTGGGAGATGGATATTCTAAGTCAAAAAAAATTTTAGGGACTTTCACCTATACTGACATTGGGCCAGACTCTTGCATTACATCTGCAAACAATAATATCTTTTATATACTGTAGACACATCCAAAATCATACAATTTTAACAGTTTAAAATATGTATACATATTTTAAGGAAAAATTGCTAAAATAGCACAGCAATAGTGACATACAGATTTATAGTTGTTGGTCCTGTAACTCTTCTATGACAAATTCATCATAGAGAAATAATTGAACAGAAAATACACACTCAAGTGCACACATACACGCACACACACACACATATATACATGTGCAAGATCATATAATAAGATATTCTTTACTATAAAAATATAAAGATCATAGATAGCAGATGGATAGGAAACAACACAAATTTTTAAAAGAGGGGATGGCTCAGTAAATTATGGAATAGCAGCAGAGAATAAGGTTGGAATTCATGATTATAGACTCTCTCAAGAGGAGAAATGCTTATTATATTATTTCAAAAGCAGAAAAGCCTTGTGCATAGTGACTACAATTCTATAAAATGTGTATGCACGTGGATAGTAAACAGAAGTTCATATGTGACAATAAAAATAATTTTAGTTGGATGGAAAATGTAATCTGCTTCTTGTCTCTATATATCTATAATTTATTATATGTCTTCTTAATAATAAATTAAACTACTTCATTGTACAAATCTTAAAAACTAGTATGTCAATTAAAAGCATGTGTAAAGAGAGAAAGACTATACACTACTATCAAAAAGTGGCACACTTCAGGTTATTTCTATGTTGGTGTCATTATATTCTTGGTAACAGTTTACAATTAAATAAATATTCAGAGTGCCTTGATTGGAGACCAGTATGCAAAACATAGTCTTGTTAATAAAGTAAATATATTGGAATGATAAGATTTACAAAAATTTGACTTAAGAAAAAAGAATTTGCTTATAATGTCATACAGCCAATAGTATGACAGCAAAACAAAGTACACCATAAAATATTAGCTAAAGATATGAAAAACAATCTTAGCTACTTTTATCCACTCTGTCCCAGCATTCTATAAACTGAGAGAATATTAAGCAATAATCTTTCCACAGAACTTTGTGAAACAGCTTTTATCTGTGCAAAAGTGGAATGTGATGTTCAGAAATCACTCTAGCTCTGGGAAATAAAAATATTAAAATTCAGAGAAGGAGAAAATGCAATTAAATATCTGTACAACTGCATGAAGAGAGAATCTGAGAACTCAATAAAAGCTCAAAATCCTCTCTAAATATCTAGTTATACTCAATCATTTTCTCCCCCTTGCTGTTTCTGCAGTTGCTGAAGAAACAGCTTATCATCATGGTGCTAGTGACTATGTCTTAATCATTTGTAATCCCTGTGGTTGCACAAAATCGAGTCATATAAACCGAGAAATTCTGCATTGCTGAAAGAAAGTAGGTCACAGATAGAGGCAGATCTATAGTCTAGATCACATAGCCTAAAGCCCCAAATTAGATGAGGAATACAAAGGAAGATAAATATTGTTCTATTTCCCATTTACGTCAAATTTAACCCCATCGCAAAAGAGAATGGAAATAATTATTGAGCATTCACTGGAGTCTTGAATTTCTACCTCATTTTTCTTGCATTTCATAGGCAGAAAACTGTGCTCAGTTGTTTAACTTGTCAAGGTTGGTTTTGCTCTGAGTAGACAGAATTGTCTATCTCTTTCCTAATTATGTTTCTCTCCCTCTCGCTTCCTCTTCCTTCTTTTTTATCACCTTTAACTAAAAAATGCAAAGATAAGAGTATATAAAATCAATTAAATTAATAGAATAAGACTACTGATTAATCTTTAATTACTATGAGACCCAATACTAATAAATAAATCTCCTGCATCCCTGAGATTTAGTGGACAAAGCCAGAAAGTTAGCAACTCCTTAATATTTTATTAGCAAACAATAGGTACCAATGGCATGAGACATAGGATATATGTTGCAACATGTTCTTTCTGTGGCAAAGCATATTCTAACTGTGTAATGTAGTTATGTACGCAGATAGGAAGCAAAATAAAAGACATAAAATATTCTTAAATCACAGAGGATCATTTGTCTCTCCATATATCTATTTATTCCAACCAGATGAATATAGCAGCTGAGTCCACAATATATCTCAGGTGCATATATTTGATAAATCCTTGCCAGATGCAACATGGTTATACATTTCCTTAATCATTAATAATTTAATCTGGAGGAGATAATGGGTTTTTCTTTCATTGTAGAAATGGGGAGAATGACATGATTAATTATGTACATTCACATCTATTCCATTAGAATCATAATCCTGGAATAACTCTATATGTCAATTAGTTCAACTCTTTTCTCTATAAATAAAAAAACAGAAGCCCAAAACATTTTGCCCACCATCCAGTCACAAAGTATTAAATATCTACATTAACTATCTTTGTGGTTGAGACACTAAAAAGGGTTGTTATATGCAAATATTTTCTAGGAAGCATAATGTGTGCATAATTAAAGCTAATTTGAGCTAATACCTTAGCTGAAAGGTAAGCATAATTTAAGCTAATATCTTTGCTTAAATTGATCAAATGAGTTACAGTCAACCAGACAATTAATGGAGACAATATGGAATACAAGCATTCTAAGGAGAAAAGCAAAGGGAACATCACTATCTGAAACATACATCACTGACAAGAGAATTTGCCTAAGAAGCTTATACTCATGTATGTTGCTTGCTATAGCAGAAAGACTCCACGCACAAAGAAAAGAACATCACCCAGAAGGAAAAATAAAGATCAGAATGGTCAGTGAAGATAAACTTTGCAATTTTTATGTGGGAATAAGGTTAAGGCACCTGTAAACTTATATAAAAAATTTTGGTAAAGACAACATTTCCCTACTGTCAGTGTCTTTTAGACTCTTGAGAACCCTCCTGTTTTCCATTAAGTTTGTATATCAACCACAGGAGTTTAAGGACTCTGCATGAGTCTGAATCCAAAAGACATTTCCAGTTGTATGTTTGTTTGTTTTTAGTATTGGTCATCATTAAACTTGTAAGGACCTTGAGTCAAAATTCAATTTATGACTTCTGGTCCTCTGAAGATGGTGCAGACCCATATCTCCCAGCTTTTCCTCTTTATAACTATAAAACATGCAAATAATAAGAGAGAACCAAAGGAGGAATCTGAAAGGGATAAGGAGAAGTTGAACTGGATGAAAATCCAGGATTAAACAACTCAGTGGCAGGGCACCTTATAGCTCTCTATACAACAGAAGACCCACATCAGTGTTTCCAGATCCCCAACCTAGCAGCAAAAGGAAACTCAAGTAGGTTCACTGCTCCCCCAAAACAAAAAAGGGAAATCACCAATAAAAGAAAGCAGGGCAAGTGTTCATTTGTACTGGGCCTGAGAATCCCCATACCACCAAGAGCTACAAGAGTGAAGGGTAGAATCAAGCAGAGGGAATTGGTCAAAGCAAAGAAAAACTAAAGAATTTTTCACTAACAAACCTACTCTAAAGGATTGATAGAATGAATTTTAAGTAGAAAAGAAATGATTTAAAAAAAGAATCCTGGGGCTTTCCTGGTGGCGCAGTGGTTGGGAGTCCGCCTGCCGATGCAGGGGACACGGGTTCGTGCCCTGGTCCGGGAGGATCCCACATGCCGCGGAGCGGCTGGGCCCGTGGGCCATAGCCGCTGAGCCTGCGCGTCCGGAGCCTGTGCTCCGCAACGGGAGAGGCCACAACGGTGAGAGGCCCACGTACCGCAAAAAAAAAAAAAAAAAAAAAAAAAAAAGAATCCTGAAGCATCAGGAAAGAGGAAGAAACAACAGAGCAAACATAGGAGTAGAAGCAATACACTATGCTTTCCCTTTACGAGTTTTATAAATCATATTTCATAGTTGAAACAAAATTTACTACTCAAGACAATGGCATTTAAAAGTGGAGGAAGATAAAAAGCTCCAAATGAAAGTGAAGTTTTCACATTTCACTTAAGTGATAAAATGTTAGCACCAGTACACTGTTATAAGTCACAAATACATATTGTAATAGCCAGAGCAACCACTGTGAAATGTATACGAAGAGATATACTCAAAAACATTATAACTAAATAAAGATGGAATCTGAATAAACTTTAAAGTAGCCTGCAGAAATATAAGAAAGGAAACAGAGTAAGAAGAGCTACAAGAAACAAAACAAAAAAATTAAATGGTAGAATTAATAACTATCATGGTATATCAATAACTACCTTAAATGCAAATGATTTAAGTACATCAATCAAAAGACAAAAATGGCAGAGTGGATAAATCACACACAGACACACACACACATACACACAACCCTACTACGTGCTACTCACAAGAAACTCACTTGAAATACAACACAGGTAAGTTGAAATAAAAGGATAGAAAAACAAAACAAAACAAACAAAAAAAAGAAATAGAAGAATGGAAAAAGACCATGCAAAGATGAATTAAAATTTTAAAAAGCTGTATTAATAGCATATAAAGAGGACATCAGAGCAAAGAAAGTTATTAGATATAAAGACAGAGTTTAAATAATGATAAAATAATCTATCAGAAAGACATAATGGTTCTAAATATATACACAGCAAAGAGCAGAGCCTCAAAATACACAAGACAAAAACTGATAGAACTTGTGGTACTTGAACAACTGCTCCCCAAAATATCCATGTCCCAATCCCAGAACCTGTGAATATGTCACTTAACATAGTAAAAGTGAGTTTACAGATGTGATTAAATTAAAGATCTAAGATGTGACATAGATTATTGCATATTACCCATGAGAGCTTAATCTAACAATTGTCCTTATAAAGAGAGGGGTGAAATGGTGAAACTCAATGGTCTTTGCCTAGTAATTAGAATAAAACAAGAGTGTCTATTTCCATTACTCTTATTCAATATAATACTGGGAGCTCCAGCCACTATAATAATGCAGAAGAAAAAAATAAAAGGCATACAGAATTGTAAGTAAGATATAGAATTGTCTCAGCCACGGATAACATCATACTCAGTAGTGAAAAGCTGAAAGGGTTTCTTCTAAGATTAGGAGCAAAACAAGATGCCCACTCTCATCACTTTTATTCAACATTGTACTGGGAATTCTAGCCAGACCAATTAAGTGAAAAAAGAGATAAAAGTCATCCAAGTTAGAAAAGAAGAGGTAAAATTGGAGTAATATCTAGAATATATAAAGAACCCTTAAAATTCAACAGTAAAAAAAATATTAATGGACAAAAAACATGAATAGGCATTTCATCAAAGAAGACATACAGATGGCAAATAAGCACATGAAAGATAGTCAATATAATTTGCCACTGGGGAAATGTAAATTAAAAGCACAATGAGATATCGCTATTCACTGACCAGAATGGCTGAAAGTAAAAAATGATGGCAAATATTGGCAAGGATGTAGAGAAGCTCTATCATCATACATTGCTGGTGGGAATGTAGAAATCAAACAACTACTCTGGAAAACAGGATAGCAGTTTATTACAAAAAAAACATACAATTACCATATTACAACAATTGTATTATGGGGCATTCATCCCAGAGAAACAAAATATTATGTTCACAATAATAATATGATGACAGTAAGCATAATAATAACTGATGTTTATTGAGCAACTTTCATGTACAAGGTATTATTGGAGTGTTTTAAAGGCACTAATTAATTTCATCTTCACAACAATTGTATGAGGTGGGGTCTATTATCCCCATTTTATAGATGAGGAAAATTTGAGAAAGGCTACAGAGCTAATGAGCCAGAATTTGAACTGAGGCAGAAGAGGATCAGAGCTCACATAGACAATGCTCTATATTGTCTTCCTTTGATTGATTCAAAGTATTTCTATTTCTCCCTGGGGTTGAAAATAAATGTTCCCATCACTCACTTCAGTACTATCTAGACAAGTATACGGGCTGTGAGTAAAAGAACTGAACAAATTGCTCCTCAAGGGGCAAACCATGGTGAGAAATTCAAAGAGTCACACACCCATAGAATATTCCAGTATAGGGACATGAGCACAGGCTGTGCAGTTAAGCGGGCCTGAGTTCAAATTTGAGCTTCATTCTTAGCAGTTGTAGAATCTGCATTATTCAGGACTATTTCAGTGGCAGTTGTTAGAAAATCAACTTTTTAATAAAGAAAATTGAATGGAAAGATATTGATGCTTCACAGAAAGTAGGAGACAAAGATACTAGGTCTGACTCAGGAATCTCAGGGACTGAAATAGGGGATTTGATACTATTGGAATGGTCGTTTCTCTCCATCTTTTATTCTTTTGCCTCTCTTTATCTCGCATCCCACAACATGGAATGGACAGAGGAAACCAGTGGTCCCGAGCCTTGGAATTCATGGCCAAAAGGTAAATGTGAGCCATTCTTTATTCTCCAACAAAAATATCCAGTGAAATGATTCCAAATACCCCATTCTTTTCTAGCCAATCAATCAATTACTGGGGGCCAAAGGGTATACCTCTACTTTCAGAGAGGGGGAACCCATCTCCAGAAGGATGGGAATAGAGGGAATTGGCCAAGTAGGTAAACACAATAGCTACCATGTGGTTAGTTTTTTTTTTAATTTGAAGTCAAATAATTCTATACCCCACAAATTAAAATACATATAAAGTAACTAGCATACTAAGATGCTGAACAGATGTTAGTTTCTTTATGTCCCTCCTTCCTTTCCCAGAAATACTAGGCAGATGTTCATAAAGGCTGAGGAATCTCTAGATGAGAAAGAGTAGAAAGATGGAACTGTGTGTCTTTTCTTCTGCTCTTCTAGGGTTTAACATAAGTACCTTGTACCAAGAGTGCTACTGGAAGTAGACCATGAAACCTCATTTTCTGGAGCTTTTCTCCAAGCCTTCTGTCTGTATTCCCATATCAGTTTATACAAGGACAATTAGAGTGCCATCATACTGATTATAGTTATTGACTTGCATGTCTTTCCCCCTTGATAGAAAGTGAACTTCTGGAAGGTAGAAAGGCTCTGACTGGCATCTGAGAAGTGTTCCATAAAACAATGAATGAATGAGTTCAGGAGTCATGAGTTTATGGCCATGGTTCAGTTCTTATTGAATTAAATATAGACTGAAATCATACTGAGACTTATAATGTGTCAGGCATGGTCCAAAGTGCACTGTATCTGTCATCTTATTGGAACTCTACAATTCTGTAAGTTTTTAAAATATTTTTATTCCTCTCCTCCTCCCACCTTTGTGTTTTGTAGATGCAGAAATTGAGGGTTAGAGGGTCAAGTGATACTTTCCCCAAACCATCCATTTAGAGCCAGGATCCTGGTCCTTTATTCAGCATGATTTTTGTATGGATGTCACATACTTCTCACAGAGAAGTGTATATATAGATAGGAAGCAGTGTATTCAGCCAGGGACTTTGTCGTTAAACACCATCTGTAGTTTACTGACCTAGGAGCATCTGTCAGGATTAGGTGACTTTTTTTTTTTTTTTTTTCTGCCTGGCAGGAGCTGCTAGATATCCGAGGGCTGTGAGGTAGCTGTCATGCTATTACTATATCTATCACTTGTTAGCTGGTGATTTTTACTGAAATACATGTCTGTATGAAAGCAGTTTTTTTCCTGATCCTATTATCTCCTTCCTAAGGAGCAGGTCTAAACTTGTGTTACGGAGTCTGTCTTGTAGCATTTTGTTCTGGGTCCTTACAACTCAGCATTCAGCTCCTGACCTCAGCTGAGGAAGAGGAAATGTCAGACTTGAACACAGAATCTGCTGATCACAGTAAAATAAAACCCGCAAGAGTCTCTCCCGCCCAGAGGCTAGAAGGTTCTTATTCCTCCAGAGGGCTTCTATCTCCTAATAGCTGACGTGCACAAACTCTCAGAAGTGAGAAACAAATAAACCTGGACTCCACAGTTTTATATTTGTAATGCGAAATATGCCTCTCTAACAATGGGCATGTCTTAGTCCCTGAACCAGGATACCCCTTTCCAGAAGGAAAATATCTAGATAAGCAGAATTTTCTTCAGAAGATTACTTGGTAAATCCAGAATCATAATGGATTATAGGTAATATTTCCCTAAGTTCAAAAAGCACTGGTCAACTCCTCCTAGACTTTCACAGACAACAACACTCTAGAGAATGTTCTTGGATTTTGTTTTGTTATCTTGTTTTTTTCCCCAGTGTATTCTCCCTTTTGCAGTACTAAACAGACGTATTGACAAAATTTCTTCTCCACTCTATTTTTCTAAGAAGCCCACTCTGCTTCTGTTCACTGGTTCCTTCTTAAAACAGGCAATGGCATGATAATGCTACATTCTATTTTAGAGTGGACTTCACATTACCTTTCAAATGACCCAGTGACCATGGCCAACAGTAAGATATTAATTTTATATCATGACCCAGTTTCATATATATGTGTCCATGTATATGTGTATGTGTATCTTTATATAAATATTAATCTTTACCTATATGTATATAAATTGATTTCATGATCCATGATAGGTCATGACCCTCAGTTTGAAAACAACTCTCTAGAGGAAAAGCCTTGGATTACCTCCCAATGTGCTAATTTTGTTAGATTTATCAAATTTTAAGGACGCCCTTTTGTGGCAGATCAAGATAGAGTCTGTCAGCCTAATGTTGTTGAATTCCAAAATACAACTGAATGGTAAAGGCAGTAGAAACAGCTGGTAACCTTAAGACATTCTCCCCATTGTCAACTAGAAAAAAAAATGCTCAGTGTAAGAGTTGTGGGTTGAGTTTTATTTAGTGTCTTACTCAGGACTACAGCCTGGAAGACAGCCTGTCAGATAGCTCTGAGGAACTACTCCAAAGAGGTAGGTGGAGAGGCCAGTATATACGTGGTTTTGGCTAGGGAAGCCGTGCATTCAAGCATACATCTCAGTAAAAGGCTACTGCTGGTCATGAGGATCAGATATCTCAGCTAATGATTTTAATCCTTTCTATGAATGGGATGATGCAAGAATCTGGATTCATTGAAAGTTTTCCTGAAATATATCCAACTATCTAAGCGCTGGTTTTGTGCAGAGTGCCTTTTCCAGTTCTTTGTCCTGAATTCCTTTCAGGGCACACTGTAGGTCAGTGACTGCGGTGGCTAATGACTTGATCCTTGTAGAACTGGAATGGCGGGCAACATTTTTTTGTTTTCACCAGGCTCCTCTATCAACTACATGTTAATAACAACTCCCCACCCACCAACGCACTGCTTACCAAAAATGTCTTCAAACATTGCCAAAAGTCTCCTGAGGGGCAAAATCGCCAGGTAAATGCCTTTTGCCACATTGCAAGCCCACAGATTCCTAGCATTTCTCTTTTCCTTTTATTTCTGCTTGTAGCAAGTTAATCCTTTCCTGAGTTCATCATTTTCTTGTAGTACTTCACCATTTGCAACTAATACCAAATCCTATACTCTGATTTCCAATTTACATACTAGAGCTATAAGTTCATCAGACATGCAGCCTAGTTTCTGTTTTACAGAATGTGAGACTCATTCTCCTTACAGCCCTGGCTTATAATAAATCCTCACCTATGCAATACTCAATGACAATGTTTGGACATCTAATACAAGAGTTACTAACATCATAAGAGCCAGGTAGCAGTGACCAAAGTAGAATCAATCTGAGTACAGATCAAATGTGGTGTGAGTTGCCAGTTGAATTCTGTGTGATAGACCACATTTGATGTATTTATTTTAAAATGAACCACATTTTACTGAATGAAAGCTCTCTGTGCAACTGTTGCAGAAGCAAGTTGATCCTTGCTTGAAGCAACTGTGGAGAAGGAAGACATTTTCCTCTACCCTCTAGGTTCTTCTGGTTGGTCTAAGAATTAAATCTACATGAGACAGATTAACAGGAAATCAAACAAGCTTAATAACATATATACAAGGCAAAGACCCAGGAAAACTGAGTAACTTGCCAAAATGGCTGGAGCCCTTACCTTAAATATCATCTTCAGCTAAAGACAAAGAGAATGTTGAGGTTAGTGGTTTGGGACTTCAAAGGGCAGGAAGGCAATTCACATGGAGATGGAAAAGCACGTGTTTGGTAAGCAAATGTTTGCTAGGCCATGCAGAGAGGATGGGACACAGAGTAGACCCTGATCTCTAGGCCCTGAGGAGGTTGCCCTACCACACCTAGCCCAGATTTTCTGCAGATACCTCTGGTGACAGCTCTATTCCAGGAACAGGCCCTGTATGTAAATTCTTTTAGGCAGTAAGGGGGAAGTCAAAAATCCTTCCTGAATCTTTTAGGCCTTGATTGTTTTCAGCTCAAAGTAATCTACATGGCAAAGAGACTCATTTTAGGAGGGGAAATTTTGCTCCCCACACAGCATGAGCAGATCTCTATATCTTAATCCCCAAACTAAGATGTAAACTAATAAAATAGTTGCAAGTGTTGGGGCCCAGAGTAGGTCACCCCGAAACGTGCCTCAATGATATATTATTTTGAATTACTTTGATACTTAACAAATGGCCAAGGCCAGAGGGGTCCTCTAACCCTCCTTTCTGTCTCCCTGAAAGCAGGAAATAAATCTCTCATGTGAAAGATGTACTCCCTACATCTGGAGGTAAAAGGAGACCCTTATTGCAAAGATAGGGAATTTGGCCAAGAAGTCTAAGTAAACAAAGAAAAACAAAAAGGTTTGCACACCACTCAGTTCTACAAGGATTAAGTCTTTAGCCACTGGGTTTGCTGACTGACAAAGCACCCTGAGGGAATTCAGGATGAAAAACAAGATGAGGCACTCCCTGCTTTGGAAAAACAGCCCCCATAGATAGTTAGATGTATATCTCAGGAAGAATTTTTTTTTTAACATCTTTATTGGAGTATAATTGCTTTACAATGGTGTGTTAGTTTCTGCTTTATAACAAAGTGAATCAGCTGTACATATACATATATCCCCATATCTCTTCCCTCTTGTGTCTCCCTCCCTCCCACCCTCCCTATCCCACCCCTCTAGGTGGTCACAAAGCACCGAACTGATATCCCTGTGCTATGCGCCTGCTTCCCACTAGCTTTCTATTTTACATTTGGTAGTGTATACATGTCCATGCCACTCTCGCTTCGTCCCAGCTTACCCTTCCACCTCCCCATGTCCTCAAGTCCATTCTTTACGTCTGTGTCTTTATTCCTGTCCTGCTCCTAGGTTCTTCAGAACCACTTTTTTTTTTTTTTAAGATTCCATATATATGTGTTAGCATATGGTGTTTGTTTTTCTCTTTCTGACTTGCTTCGCTCTGTATGTCAGACTCTGGCCAGACTCTAGGTCCATCCACCTTACTACAAATAACTCAGTTTCGTTTCTTTTTATGGCTGAGTAATATTCCATTGTATATATGTGCCACATCTTGTTTATCCATTCATCTGTCGATGGACACTTAGGTTGCTTCTCTCAGGAAGAATTTTAATGAAAATGAACCCAGATTCTTGCATCTTCCCATACCTAGAAAAGCACTAAAACCATTAACTTGAGACACCTGTTCTTTGTGACCAGCAGTAATCTTTTACCAAGGTGTACGCTTGACTGCACGTACTTCCTAGCCAAAAATCGTATATAAGCTGGCTTCTCTCCTACATCTTCAGAGCAGTTCCTCCGAGCTAAAGAGAGGCTGTCTCCTAAACTATAGTCTTCAATAAAGTATACATTTAAACTCACAACTTTTCTTTAAGTTGACACCTATATAAACAAACCAATATTATCCTCAGCACAAACTGTTTAGATTCTTCACTAACTGGGCAACTAAGTTTCTTTGTCCTTCCTTTCAATTCCTCTAAAATTTATTGATTCTTTGTCTAAAAATTAGACCACTTCTGACATCCTATTTCTATGAGATGCCATGTGCATGAATTAAAATCTGTTTCTTTTTCTCCGGTTCATCTATCTTGTGTCAATTTTATTATTGGTCCAGCCCCAAGAACTCAGGAGGAGTAGAGGGGGAAAATTCTCTCTCCCCAAGTGTTTCTTAGTATAAGAGGAAGTTTGAGAGAGATGTTTTGAAAGTCTGGATTATGGAATTTCTGGGCTACATTAATGATGAATGGGAACAAAAGGATGGAATAGAAAAGGTGGTGGGATAATAGAAATTTGAACCATATAACTGTAGTAACTCTAAGAAAAATGTCAAGAAGTGAAATGGCAACATTCCATCTTATAAGTTGAGAGTTATTCTATAGAATTTTGAAGAAAAAATATTGATTGTAATTTTAAAAAACACATGGGGATTTAGTTATCAATAAACACAAAATATTGTTTCAACACCAACATCACCAATTTTTTTTTTTTTGCAGTATGCGGGCCGCTCACTGTTGTGGGCTCTCCCGTTGCAGAGCACAGGCTCTGGACACACAGGCTCAGCGGCCATGGCTCACGGGCCCAGCCGCTCTGCGGCACGCAGGATCTTCCCGGACCGGGGCACGAACCCATGTCTCCTGCGTCGGCAGGCAGACTCTCAACCACTGCGCCACCAGGGAAGCCCTCACCAACTAATTTTTGAGGATTGCCTTATCAGTGTCTGGAGGGATACTACCGTATACTGTATGGGATGGACAGAGGGACATCAGCTCTGTCTGGTCACAATGAGAAGCCATTGAACCTTCATGAGTAGAACAAAACAGCACAGATGTGGTCTCCTGACTTTTATCTCCCATCAAAGTTTAGACCTAAAGGCTTTATCTCCTTTGGGATAACTTTGGGACAGAAGGGGCTCCAAAAAAATTTCATCAGTGTGCTCTACACACTTAGGTGTAATTAAACTTAATTGTTAGAAATTTACATTTCTAACATTTGCATTTGCATTTCAAGATGTATCAGGTACATTTGCATTTCAAGATGTATCAAAATCTCTAGTCAATGATTTTTAGCGAGGCAAACAAGCGCACGCGTGCACACACACCAAGGAATGTTCAGAGTGTGTTTTCAGAGAGGAAATTCTTTAAAAACTGTAAACTAGCAGATTACCCTGAATGCATGATGCCCCTCTTCATTCACTTGGTTGCCTTACCCCTCCCTGTCCAATCCAGTGTTGCCACAACTAAATGGGTGAAAAGAAATACCTAATTCAGATAGGAAAATTAGGCAAAAAGAGGGAATGAGAGAGAGAGGGAGGAAGGAAGAGAGAAGAAGAGTGAGCGTGGCATGAGGATCAAATACTGGGAAGAGAAGAGCTCATATCAAAAGTCAGCCCAAAGAAACATAATGGCTGGTGTGAGGCTGAGGTCCCCTCAAAAACGACTTAGTGTGGCACAATGTGATTTGCAAATTCATATATATATATACACACACTATATATATATATATATATATACATACATACATATATATTCTGTGTATCACTACTAGATTTTACATCTCTTTGTTGACTGGATTCTTGAAAGCCTGATGCAGCTGAATTTTCACAATCTTAATATTTTGAATCTGATATTTTGAAATTGTCATGTCTCCCTTCCTTCCATGCCCCCTGCCCCCTGTAGGTGCTGATATCTTTAGGGGAAAATCAGCCATTCTTTTACGTTGGCTCCTTTTAACCTTTTTAAAGGTGGCTTATGGCCTTAACTGTCTACTTCACTTGATCATTTTGTCCAGTACAGCATGGCTCATTCTTGGCTTTTCTTCTAAATAGGAGGAAGTATGCATTTGACTGGCTTCAATCGATCATTTTGTCATTTCAAACAACCAAACTAGCTTCGGGTTGTAATTTGCAGGCTGGCAAATATCTTGAGAGGAGTCTGCTTTCACCTGAGTTTAGTGAGAATGACTGGCAGGAAGTAGGGCTCCTGTATAACTCTGCTCCTTAAAATCAGGGCAGAAAGAGCAGTCGGGAATTTTATCACCACCTTCAACAACCAATTTGAAAAAAAATTTTTAAAAAGCTGCTACTTATCAAGTGTACCACTACAAAGAATCAAAAGGAAAAAAATCAATAAAAGATACACTCTTAAAATCACATCCATCATCTTCACACGATGAAAACTCTGTGACTGTGAATTAGACAGTACTTTAAGATGCCTTTGTAAACAAGAATAACTACTTTTTTCCCTAAGCCAAGAAATAATAACATACCATTATCAGTAGCAAGTAACAGAATAGAAATTTGCAAGTGCACAGATAAGACAGACTTTAGATTTAGTTAGATTCAACATGCATCTTACATCAGCAACGACCCAGTTTGTTTCTTTCTGCTCTGTATTCATCAGTGTCAAATTACACTAAGCTTTGCTCTTTAGGTTCCATGATGATTACCTTTAGCTTCTGAAACAACACACTTCATTGTCCATATCCCAAGAGACTGCAAGATTCCCTTCTATATCCATTGAACAGAAATCTCTGTCTTTACCTTGTTGGGCCCCAGTACCTCAATGGCATATTGATTATTTTGAATTAAAGTTACTTAAGAAACGGAGGATGCAAGAGGGACACTTTGACCCTCCTCTCTCCCTCCCTTAAAGCAAGAAATAAATCTTCCTGTGAAAGGTGCCCTCTCTGTACCAGGAGGTACAAGGACATTCTTATCTCCAGAGACAGGGAATTCAGAGCCAAGAAGCCTATGTAAACAAATTTTGCTACTTCTTTACTAATTTATTATCCAAGCTCAAACTTTGCTTCAATTCTTTACTAATTAACCACCTAAACTTAAGTTTCTTTGTCCTGTCAATTCCTCTCAAATATATTCTTTTTCTGAAAATATGTAAAAGCTGACTTCTTTGGCCACTTCTTAGCCCCCGTTTCTCTGAGACCTCTGTGTTCACAAATTAAAATATGTTTCTTTGCCTCCCATTAATCTGTTTTGTGCTAATTTTATGATTAGTCCAGCCACAAGAACTCAAGAGAGGCAGGGGGGCAATTTACCCCCCTCCCTGACAACTTGATTGGTAGACTTAAGTGGCCATTCCTGAGCCTCCATCATTGCGGCTGGTGATTGCCAGGCACTGATATACATAAGCCTAGGTTGTTAAGGTTTCCCTGAAACACTAGCACGGGCAAGGGAGAAGGGGACCTTGCTAATTGGAGAGGCTCATCAGGGCCCAATACCCGGATATACAGGCAGAATCAGTCCTATCTACTATTAGATTACTACAAAATACAAGAGAGTAAGGTTGGTACGCTTATCACATATTAGGAATGTGCAGACATGCCCTGATTTTTATCAGGTGACTACATTGATTACTTAAATTGAAAGCAGTTTCATTTCCGCCACTACGTAGCATTATCAGCAAAAAATTTCATAAATGAACTTTTATTTTCTTATCTCTGAAGTGAAATATTGCCTTCCTTAAAGCATTTTGGTGAGTATCAAAGGAGACAATATATCCAAGAAACCATCAATGGAAAAAGAGATGCTTTTAGGAGCCTGCTTTTTAAAAGTATACAGGCACCATTTTGTAAGGTTATTTTCAATATATTGTATCTTTAAATTTTATTAAAATTGAAACATTTCCATAACAAATAATCTCACTTTTAATGACAAAATTTTTAAATCGTAACGACTGGAAACTAGTGCAATGTAACAGGACATAATATTTAAATTAGATTTGAAAGGACATTTTCTTCCTAAGTGCTGTGTGAAAAAAAATTTAAGAAATAGCCTTTAAATTTTATTTCCAGTTAGAAATGGATACTTCTGGAGAAGCACAGGATGATTAAATAAATGACTGCATTAGAAACACATTTGGAAAAACTTGTAGACTATGGGTTCCATCTATTTTTTACAAGTGTCCTATTATATTTTTGGTGTGGCTAATGGCGGACTCCAGTAGGGCTCACGCCAAGGAGTATTTCCCAGAACATCTGCTGCCAGTGTCCTTGTCCCTTGGTGAGCCACAGGTGCCCCCCGCCTCTGCAGGAGACCCTCCAACACTAGCAGATACACCAGAAATACAACTACATGTGGAACAACTCCTACAGAATACCTACTGAACACTGGCAGAAGACCTCAGACCTCCCAAAAGGCAAGAAACTCCCCACGTACCTGGGTAGGGCAAAAGAAAAATGAATAAACAGAGACAAAAGAATAGGGACAGGACCTGCACCAGTGGGAGGGAGCTGTGAAGGAGGAAAGGTTTCCACACACTAGAAGCCCCTTCGCGGGCGGAGACTGCGGGTGGCAGAGGTGGGGAGCTTCGGGGCCGCAGAGGAGAGCGCAGCAACAGGGGTACGAAGGGCAAAGCGGAGAGATTCCTGTACAGAGGATCAGTGCTGACCGGCACTCACCAGCCCGAGAGGCTTGTCTGCTCACCCACAGGGGCAGGCGGGGCTGCGAGCTGAGGCTTGGGCTTCGGTCGGAGCGCAGGGAGAGGACTGGGGTTGGCGGCGTGAACACAGCCTGCAGGGGGTTGGTGCACCACAGCGAGCTGGGAGGGAGTCCAGGAAAAAGTCTGGACCTGCCAAAGAGGCAAGAGACATTTTCTTCCCTCTGTGTTTCCTGGTGCGCGAAGAGAGGGGATTAAGAACGTTGCTTAAAGGAGCTCCAGAGACAGGCGCGAGCTGCGGCTAACAGCGCAGACCCCAGAGATGGGCATGAGACGCTAAGACCGCTGCTGCTGCCACCAAGAAGCCTGTGTGCGAGCACAGGTCACTATCCCCACCGCCCTTCCGGGGAGCCTGTGCAGCCCGCCACTGCCAGGGTCCCGGGATCCAGGGACAACTTCCCCGGAAGAACGCACGGCACGCCTCAGGCTGGTGCAACGTCACGGCAGCCTCTGCTGCCACAGGCTCGCCCCGCACTCCGTATCCCTCCCTCACCCTGGCCTGAGTGAGCCAGAGCCCCCGAATCAGCGGCTCCTTTAACCCCGTCCTGTCTGAGCGAACAACAGACGCCCTCCGGTGACCTACACGCAGAGGCGGGGCCAGATCCAAAGCTGAGCCCCGGGAGCTGTGAGAACAAAGAAGAGAAAGGGAAATCTCTCCCAGCAGCCTCAGAAGCAGCGGATTAAAGCTCCACAATCAACTTGATGTACCCGCATCTGTGGAATACCTGAATAGACAACAAATCATCTCAAATTGAGGAGGTGGACTTTGAGAGCAAGATTTATGATTTTTTTCCCCCTTTTCCTCTTTTTATGAGTGTGTATGTGTATGCTTCTGTGTGAGATTTTGTCTGTATAGCTTTACTTTCACCATTTGTCCTAGGGTTCTTACCATCCATTTTCTTTTTTCTTTAAAAAAACTTTTTTCCTTAATAATTTTTTATTTTAATAACTTATTTTATCTTACTTTATTTTCTTTCTCTTTCTTTCTCTCCCTCCCTTCCTTCCTTTCTTCCTTCCTTCCTTCCTTCCTTCCTTCCCTCCTTCCTTCCTTTCTTCCTTCCTTCCTTCATTCATTCATTCCTTTTCTCCCTTTTATTCTGAGATGTTTGGATGAAAGGCTATTGGTGCTGCAGCAAGGAGTCAGTGCTGTGCCTCTGAGGTGGGAGAGCCAACTTCAGGACACTGGTCCACAAGAGACCTCCCAGCACCACATAATATCAAATGGCAAAAATCTCCCAGAGATCTCCATCTCAACACCAGCACCAAGCTTCACTCAACGACCAGCAAGCTACAGTGCTGGACACCCTATGCCAAACAACTAGCAAGACAGGAACACAACACCACCCATTAGCAGAGAGGCTGCCTAAAATCATAATAAGGCCACAGACACCCCAGAACACACAACAAGATGTGGATCTGCCCACCATAAAGACAAGATCCAGCCTCATCCACCAGAACACAGGCACTAGTCCCCTCCACCAAGAAGCCTACATAACCCACTGAACCAACTTTAGCCATTGGGGACAGACACCAAAAACAATGGGAACTACAAACTGCAGCCTGCAAAAAAGGAGACCCCAAACACAGTAAGATAAGCAAAATGAGAAGACAGAAAAACACACAGCAGATGAAGGAGCAAGATCAAAACCCACCAGACCTAACAAATGAAGAGGAAATAGGCAGGCTACCTGAAAAAGAATTCAGAATAATGATAATAAAGATGATCCAAAATCTTGGAAATAGAATAGACAAAATGCAAGAAACACTTAACAAGGACCTAGAAGAACTAAAGATGAAACAAGCAATGATGAACAAAACAATAAATGAAATTAAAAATACTCTACATGGGATCAATAGCAGAATAACTGAGGCAGAAGAACGGATAAGTGACCTGGAAGATAAAATAGTGGAAATAACTACTGCAGAGCAGAAGAAAGAAAAAAGAATGAAAAGAACTGAGGACAGTCTCAGAGACCTCTGGGACAACATGAAACGCACCAACATTCGAATTATAGGGGTTCCAGAAGAAGAAGAGAAAAAGAAAGGGACTGAGAAAATATTTGAAGAGATTATAGTTGAAAACTTCCTAATATGGGAAAGGAACTAGTTAATCAAGTCCAGGAAGCACAGAGAGTCCCATACAAGATAAATCTAAGGAGAAATACGCCAAGACACATACTAATCAAACTGTCAAAAATTAAATGCAAAGAAAACATATTAAAAGTAGCAAGGGAAAAACAACAAATAACACACAAGGGAATCTCCATAAGGTTAATAGCTAATGTTTCAGCAGAAACTCTGCAAGGCAGAAGGGACTGGTAGGATATACTTAAAGTGATGAAAGAGAAAAACCTACAACCAAGATTACTCTACCCAGCAAGGATCTCATTCAGATTTGATGGAGAAATTAAAACCTTTACAGACAAGCAAAAGCTGAGACAGTTCAGCACCACCAAACCAGCTTTACAACAAATGCTAAAGGAACGTCTCTAGGCAAGAAGCACAAGAGAAGGCTTCCCTGGTGGCGCAGTGGTTGAGAGTCCGCCTGCCGATGCAGGGTACATGGGTTTGTGTCCTGGTCCGGGAAAATCCCACAGGCCGCGGAGCAGCTGGGCCTGTGAGCCATGGCCGCCAAGCCTGTGCGTCCAGAGCCTGAGCTCCACAACGGGAGAGGCCACAAAAGTGAGAGGCCCGCGTAACATACACACAAAAAAAGAAACACAAGAGAAGGAAAAGACCTACAATAACAAACCCAAAACAATTAAGAAAATGGAAATTGGAACATACATATCGATCATTACCTTAAATGTAAATGGATTAAATGCTCCCACCAAAAGACAAAGACTGGCTGAATGGATACAAAAACAAGACCCATATATATGCTGTCTACAAGAGACCCACTTCAGACCTAGAGACACATACAGACTGAAAGTAAGGTGACGGAAAAAGATGTTCCATTCAAATGGAAACCAAAAGAAAGCTGGAGTAGCAATTCTCATATCAGACAAAATAGACTTTAAAATAAAGACTATTAGAAGAGACAAAGAAGGACACTACATAATCATCAAGCGATCGAACCAAGAAGATGATATAACAATTGTAAATATTTATGCACCCAACATAGGAGCACCTCAATACATAAGACAAATACCAACAGCCATAAAAGGGGACATCGACAGTAATACATTCATAGTAGGGGACTTTAACACCCCACTTTCACCAATGGACAGATCATCCAAAGTGAAAATAAATAAGGAAACACAAGCTTTAAATGATACATTAAACAAGATGGACTTAATTGATATTTATAGGACATTCCAACCAAAAACAACAGAATACACATTTTTCTCAAGTGCTCATGGAACATTCTCCAGGATAGATCATATCTTGGGTCACAAATCAAGCCTTGGTAAATTTAAGAAAACTGAAATTGTATCAAGTATCTTTTCCGACCACAACGCCATGAGACTAGATATCAATTACAGGAAAAGATCTGTAAAAAATACAAACACATGGAGGCTAAACAATATACTACTTAATAATGAAGTGATCACTGAAGAAATCAAAGAGGAAATAAAAAAATACCTAGAAACAAATGACAATGGAGACACAACGACCCAATACCTATGGGATGCAGCAAAAGCAGTTCTAAGGGGGAAGTTTATAGCAATACAAGCCCACCTTAAGAAGCAGGAAACATCTCGAATAAACAACCTAGCCTTGCACCTCAAGCAATTAGAGAAAGAAGAACAAAAAAACCCCAAAGCTAGCAGAAGGAAAGAAATCATAAAAATCAGATCAGAAATAAATGAAAAAGAAATGAAGGAAACAATAGCAAAGATCAACAAAACTAAAAGCTGGTTCTTTGAGAAGATAAACAAAATAGATAAACCACTAGCCAGACTCATCAAGAAAAAAAGGGAGAAGACTCAAATCAATAGAATTAGAAATGAAAAAGGAGAGGTAACAACTGACACTGCAGAAATAAAAAAAATCATGAGAGATTACTACAAGCAACTCTATGCCAATAAAATGGACAATCTGGAAGAAATGGACAAATTCTTAGAAATGCACAACCTGCCAAGACTGAATCAGGAAGAAATAGAAAATATGAACAGACCAATCACAAGCACTGAAATTGAAACTGTGATTAAAAACCTTCCAACAAACAAAAGCCCAGGACCAGATGGCTTCACAGGTGAATTCTATCAAACGTTTAGAGAAGAGCTAACACCTATCCTTCTCAAACTCTTCCAAAATATAGCAGAGGGAGGAACACTCCCAAATTCCTTCTACGAAGCCACCATCACCTTGATACCAAAACCAGACAAGGATGTCACAAAGAAAGAAAACTACAGGCCAATATCACTGATGAACATAGATGCAAAAATCCTCAACAAAATACTAGCAAACAGAATCCAACAGCACATTAAAAGGATCATACACCATGATCAAGTGGGGTTTATTCCAGGAATGCAAGGATTCTTCAATATACGCAAATCTATCAATGTGATAAACCATATTAACAAATTGAAGGAGAAAAACCATATGATCATCTCAATAGATGCAGAGAAAGCTTTCGACAAAATTCAACACCCATTTATGATAAAAACCCTCCAGAAAGTAGGCATAGAGGGAACTTTCCTAAACATAATAAAAGCCATATATGACAAGCCCACAGCAAACATCATCCTCAATGGTGAAAAACTGAAAGCATTTCCACTAAGATCAGGAACAAGACAAGGTTGCCCACTCTCACCACTCTTATTCAACATAGTTTTGGAAGTTTTAGCCACAGCAATCAGAGAAGAAAAGGAAATAAAAGGAATCCACATCGGAAAAGAAGAAGTAAAGCTGTCACTGTTTGCAGATGACATGATACTATACATAGAGAATCCTAAAGATGCTACCAGAAAACTACTAGAGCTAATCAATGAATTTGGTAAAGTAGCAGGATACAAAATTAATGCACAGAAATCTCTGGCATTCCTATATACTAATGATGAAAAATCTGAAAGTGAAATCAAGAAAACACTCCCATTTACCATTGCAACAAAAAGAATAAAATATCTAGGAATAAACCTACCTAAGGATACGAAAGACCTGTATGCAGAAAATTATAAGACACTGATGAAAGAAATTAAAGATGATACAAATAGATGGAGAGATATACCATGTTCTTGGATGGGAAGAATCAACATTGTGAAAATGACTCTACTACCCAAAGCAATCTACAGATTCAATGCAATCCCTATCAAACTACCACTGGCATTTTTCACAGAACTAGAACAAAAAATTTCGCAATTTGTATGGAAACACAAAAGACCCCGAATAGCCAAAGCAATCTTGAGAACGAAAAAAGGAGCTGGAGGAATCAGGCTCCCTGACTTCAGACTATATTACAAAGCAACAGTCATCAAGACAGTATGGTACTGGCACAAAAACAGAAAGATAGATCAGTGGAACAGGATAGAAAGCCCAGAGATAAACCCACGCACATATGGACACCTTATCTTTGATAAAGGAGGCAGGAATGTACAGTGGAGAAAGGACAGCCTCTTCAATAAATGGTGCTGGGAAAACTGGACAGGTACATGTAAAAGTATGAGATTAGATCACTCCCTAACACCATACACAAAAATAAACTCAAAATGGATTAAAGACCTAAATGTAAGGCCAGAAACTATCAAACTCTTAGAGGAAAACATAGGAAGAACACTCTATGACATAAATCACAGCAAGATCCTTTCTGACCCACCTCCTAGAGTAATGGAAATAAAAACAAAAATAAACAAATGGGACCTAATGAAACTTCAAAGCTTTTGCACAGCAAAGGAAACCATAACCAAGACCAAAAGACAACCCTCAGAATGGGAGAAAACATTTGCAAATGAAGCAACTGACAAAGGATTAATCTCCAAAATTTACAAGCAGCTCATGCAGCTCAATAACAAAAAAACAAACAACCCCATCCAAAAATGGGCAGAAGACCTAAATAGACATTTCTCCAAAGAAGATATACAGAATGCCAACAAACACATGAAAGAATGCTCAACATCATTAATCATTAGAGAAATGCAAATCAAAACTACAATGAGATATCATCTCACACCAGTCAGAATGGCCATCATCAAAAAATCAAGAAACAATAAATGCTGGAGAGGGTGTGGAGAAAAGGGGACACTCTTGCACTGCTGGTGGGAATGTGAATTGGTTCAGCCACTGTGGAGAACAGTATGGAGGTTCCTTAAAAAACTACAAATAGAATTACCATATGACCCAGCAATCCCACTACTGGGCATATACCCTGAGAAAACCAAAATTCAAAGAGAGTCATGTACCAAAATGTTCATTGCAGCTCTATTTACAATAGCCAGGACATGGAAACAACCTAAGCGCCCATCATCGGATGAATGGATAAAGAAGATGTGGCACATATACACAATGGAATATTACTCAGCCTTAAAAAGAAATGAAATTGAGCTATTTGTAATGAGATGGATAGACCTAGAATCTGTCATACAGAGTGAAGTAAGTCAGAAAGAAAAAGACAAATACCGTATGCTAACACATATATATGGAATTTAAGGGAAAAAAATGTCATGAAGAACCTAGGGGTAAGATAGGAATAAAGACGCAGACCTACTGGAGAACGGACTTGAGGATATGGGGAGGGGGAAGGGTGAGTTTTGACAGGGCGAGAGAGAGTCATGGACATATACACACTAACAAACGTAGTAAGGTAGATAGCTGGGGGGAAGCAGCCGCAAGGCACAGGCATATTAGCTCGGTGCTTTGTGACAGCCTGGAAGGGTGGGATGGGGAGAGTGGGAGGGAGGGAGACGCAAGAGGGAAGACATATGGGAACATATGTATATGTATAGCTGATTCACTTTGTTGTAAAGCAGAAGCTAACACACCATTGTAAAGCAATTATACCCCAATAAAGATGTTTAAAAAAAAAAAAAAAAAAAAAAACTACAATGAGATATCACCTCACACCAGTCAGAATGGCCATCAGCCAAAAATCTAGAAACAATAAATGCTGGAGAGGGTGTGGAGAAAAGGGAATCCTCTTGCACTGCTGGTGGGAATGTGAATTGGTACAGCCACTATGGAGAACAGTATGGAGGCTCCTTAAAAAACTACAAATAGAACTACCATATGACCCAGCAATCCCACTACTGGGCATGTACCCTGAGAAAACCATAATTCAAAGAGTCATGTACCAAAATGTTCATTGCAGCTCTATCTACAATAGCCTAGAGATGGAAACAACCTAAGTGTCCATCATGAGATGAATGGATAAAGAAGATGTGGCACATATATACAATGGAATATTACTCTGCCATAAAAAAAATGAAACTGAGTTATTTGTAATGAGGTGGATGGACCTAGAGTCTGTCATACAGAGTGAAATAAGTCAGAAAGAGAAAGACAAATACCGTATGCTAACACATATATATGGAATCTAAGAAAAAAGAAATGTCATGAAGAACCTAGGGGTAAGATGGGAATAAAGACACAGACCTACTAGGGAACGGACTTAAGGATATGGGGAGGGGGAAGGGTAAGCTGTGACAAAGTGAGAGAGTGGCATGGACATATATACACTGCCAAACATAAAATAGCTTGTGGGAAGCAGCCGCATAGCACAGGGAGATCAGCTCAGTGCTTTGTGACCACCTGGATGGATGGTATAGGGAGGGTGGGAGGGAGGAAGACACAAGAGGGAGGAGATATGGGAACATATGTATATGTATAGCTGATTCACTTTGTTATAAAGCAGAAACTAACACACCATTTTAAAGCAATTATACTCCAATAAAGATGTAAAAAAAAAAAAAAAAAAGATTGGAAAATCCGAAACAAAATGTTTCCAAAACAAAATGTTGTCTTAGAGGATAGATTTACAACCATTGTAATTGTAAGTTTATACTTATTAGTTCCAAGAACGAGTCAAATCTTTTAAAAAAATAAGTGAGAAGGTATTAACTTCCAAATCCCTCCGCACACACTACAGTCTTGTTAACCTATGTGTGTGTGTACATATATATGTATATATAAATAAAACTATGTGTGTGTATATATATGTATGCGGACACATGCCTATATATAAATTTTAGCTAAATAGTTCATTTATACTTAATCTTTATAGAGTAAATAACCCTTTAATATTACTATTTATTAATGACACATTTGCCATATCTGCCCCTTTAAAAAATACTAGCATTATTCTGGTCTTCCAGTCAATAAGAATGAAATTGTAATACTTATTATTCATGATATGCCAGAACAATCTGAAACTTTATTAGGATGTTTATCCATAAAGAATCTAAACAGATTACTTTTTATGGAGCAAAATATTTATACCCTGTGTTGAATATGTAATTGGTAAATGCATGCACACTTCCATATTTCATAATTAGACTTCCATCTTAATTTCACAGCAACGTGATTGCTAATGATTCTGGGAATTAACTTAGTAAGAGCAGGCAGTTCTAGGGACAGAGAGCTTGATTAATTTGAGGACGTAGAACAGTTTTATCTTTGTCTGAGATGTTTATGATTGATATAATAGCCTTGGAAAGAAAACATGCTTTAAAAGTCTAGAAAACAGCAACTCATTAAGCTTCCTATAATTATATGGCAAATGTACAATGGTTCATAATCTGGGAAGCTAATGTTGGCCTTATCAGAATTGAAAGTACTTTAAAATGGCATAGATAGGGCTTCCCTGGTGGCGCAGTGGTTGAGAGTCCGCCTGCCGGTGCAGGAGACGTGGGTTCGTGCCCTGGTCCCGGAAGTTCCCACGTGACGCAGAGCGGCTGGGTCCGTGAGCCATGGCCGCTGAGCCTGCGCGTCCGGAGCCTGTGCTCCGCAATGGGAGAGACCACGACAATGAGAGGCCCACGTACTGCAAAAAAAAAATGGCATAGATAAAATAAAGTAAATATAATTACACTACATAGACTTTTTAACTTTTTTTTTTTTTTTTTTTTGCGGTACATGAGCCTCTCACTGCTGTGGCCTCTCCCGCTGCGGAGCACAGGCTCCGGACGCGCAGGCACAGCGGCCATGGCCCACGGGCCCAGCCGCTCTGCGGCATGTGGGATCCCCCCGGACCGGGGCACGAACCCACGTCTCCTGCATCGGCAGGCGGACTCCCAACCACTGCGCCACCAGGGAAGCCCTACATAGACTTTTTTAGGCATGTTGGCTAAAATTTTTAATCATAAAGAATAGGTTTGAATCCTAGCAGTAATTCTTATTAGCTATATGAATTTCAGAACCTCCCTGAGCTTCTATTTCCTCCACTACAAACAGAAGATAATGAGATCTATTTTATAGCAGTGTAGTGAGAATAAAATAACATAATGTATATCAGCCTCTCAGTGCTTACCCGGAATGTCATAAATGCACAAAGAGATGGCAGTTTCTGTTTTAATTTATTAAATAAATACAAGTACTAAGGAAGACATTTGTGATACAGTCAGAAATAAGACAAAATAGTCATGTGAAATCTGTACTCCAAACTACTTTCTTTTTAATATTAAAAATCATTTAAGTTATACACATACATAAATATGTATATATAATTATCATATATAACCTTACTTTTCTACTATTCTTTAGGACCATATTACCTATGGGAGATTTGAAAAATAATAAAAAGTGCTTTCCATCAAGGAGTTCACACTCTCACATTCTCATTTGGAAGCTACATTTTTACATAAAAACACAAATACAAAATAGAACTATAATATAGGTCCAGAGTTGAGAGAGATCCATTCTAACTGAACAGTCTGAATACGGTACACATTTTTAACAACACAAAATTAGACAGTTGAAAGATTTCAGTGATTGACCCACTCTTGTACTGAAGACTGTTCTATTTATGAAGAGATTCAATATGCGGGCTGGGGGGGAGCAGTGTTTTCTTCTAAATAAGAGCTTCAGGGAATCTTATCCTTTAAGTACATTTATTTCAGGACATTTGACTGCATTTGCTGTTCAAAAGTGAAAATAAAAACCTTTTAAACTAAAAGCTTATATACATAAAGTTTCACCATATAAAAGAGATCATACAGTATTTAGAAATCAAAGCTGCCGTGAGGTATCATGTCACTCTGGTCAGAATGGCCATAATAAATGCTGGAGAAGGTGTCAAGAAAAAGGAACCCTCCTACACTGTTGGTGGGAATGTAAATTGTATAGCCTCTATGGAGAACAGTATGGAGGCTCCTTAAAACACTAAAAATACAGGTACTATATGATCTTGCAATCCCACTCCTGGACATATATCTGGGAAAAACCATAATTCGAAAAGGTACACACACCTCAATGTTCATTGCAGCACTATTTACAATAGCCAAGACATGAAAGCAACCTAAATGTCTAAACAGATGTCTAAACCTAAATGTCTATCAACAGATGAATGGATAAAGAAGATGTTGTATATGTATACAATGGAATATTACTCAGCCGTAAAGAAAGAATGAAATAATGCCGTTTGCAGCAACATGGATGGACCCAGAGATTCTCACACTGAGTGAAGTAAGCCAGACAGAGAAAGACAAGTATCATATGATATAACTTATATGTGGGATCTAGAAAAAATAATGCAAATGAACTTATATACAAAACAGAAATAGAGCCACAGACATAGAAAACAAACTTTTGGTTATCAAAGGGGAAAGAAGGAGAGGAGAAATAAATTAGGAGACTGGGATTAACATATACAGACTACTATATATAAAACAGGTAACTGAAAAGGACCTACTGTACAGCACAGGGAACTATACTTCATATTCAGTAATAAGTTATAAGGAACAAGAATCTGAAAAAAATATATATGTATGGATAACTGAAACATTTTGCTGTATACCTGAGAATAACACAACATTGTAAATCAGCTATATTAAATTAAAAAAAAAAGAAATTGAGGTCTTTAGAAGCTGGGCTTTCCTGCATGTGAGGGCAGGTCTATTTCTAGCTAAACATTCTGGCCATCCTTGGTGGGTCCCAAACTGCCATATTTGTCTTCCTCATTTCTTGAACCTTAAAAGCAGAAGTGACTTTCTAGCTGATGTACAATGTTGTGTTACTTTCTGCTGTACAGCAAAGTGAATCAGTTATACATGTAAGTACAATCCACTGTCTTCTAGACTCCATTCCCGCATTGGCCATTACACAGCACTGAATAGAGTTCCCCGTGCTATACAGTAGGTTCTTATTAGTTAGCTTTTATATATAGTAGTGTGCATATGTCAACCCCAATCTCCCAATTTAACCCCCCACCTTTCCCTCCTGGTAACCGTAAGTTTGTTTTCTACATCTGTGACTCAGTTTCTGTTTTGTAAATAGGTTCATTTGCACCATTTTTTTAGATTCCACATATAAGTGATATATGAAGAAATGAGTCAATTTTAACATAGTAAAATTCAGTAGTGTTTTCCTAGGTTGTTTGTTTTATTCATGCCTTTTTAAAAGCAATTTATCTTCATCATGAAGTAATAAAAATTCTTTATTCTTACAGAGTTTTGTGTTGTTGTTGTTATTTTGGTGGGAAGGAGGGACACATTTATATCTCTAACCCATTTAGATATTCTGTCTTTAGATTTCAGTAATTTCTCTTTAAGTATATTCATCTTTCTCCACTGAGTGGAGACCACCTTAATCCAATCAGGAAATGAGTCCAACGTGAGTGGGCTTCTGTGTGGGATTCTACCTACGGTTTGTCCCTCTTCTTAGAGTATAGCCTTCTGGGACTTTTAGCAGAGGGACTCGTCCATCCACCAGGACGCCTCCCCTGAAGTCCTGAACTCAATATCTGTCTCTACAATGCACTGAAGTTCTCTTTTCTGGGGTTTTTCCAAATTTGCACTGCAGTCTTCCACCCAAAGCAGGTTAAGAATGCAGAAAATGTCCTGAAGGCATAATTGGCTGTGTATTTAAGTCCATGTAAGCCTCCAATTTTGTTACTCCCACCCAGCAAAACTGCTAAAATTTCTGTTACTTCTCTTGCCCTTTACCAGTCTTCTGCTTCCATAAAGCTTGGATTCTCAGACTCTTGCCCCAGCCCAGAATCAATAAATGCCCCTATAAAGAAGCAACCTCATAAGGATGGTTAACATCTCAAGGTTCTCTTCTCTGGAAACTTAGCCTCTCTTGTATTCTTCACATCAACATTAAACAAACTATTTTTTAATTTATCCTGGCTTTCTAGTTGTTCTCCACCAGATATATGGTCTACCACAACCAGTTTTGTTCTACACAGAAATGGATATCCTGTGTTGAACGTTATCAGATTACTGCTCTAAGTTTACTGAAAAAAACAGCATGTATTTTCTTACTTAATCTGGAGGATTGGGTTTTTTTAATTGTCAATTACCTTTACATTTCCTAGATAAATCCATGTTTGTTATTAATTTTAATGCATCTATCTTTATTATTTTCTTTTTTCTAAATGTACTGAGTTTAGTTATTCTTACATCTTAAGTTGGAAGCTTACCTCATGAAGCTTTACCCTTTCCTCTTTTTAGTATAAATACTCAAATCTAAAATTATATCATAAACAATTTTTAATAAATTTTATTATGCTTTAGGAAGAAAATGAGTTCATTTGTATTGAGTCTAATTGGTGACAGTCAAAACCATAAAAACCATAAACTCACCTGGAGAAAGAAAAATGTAGAATATTCAAAGATAAGCTAAGGATCAAGTCCCATGGGATACCAGAGTACTAGATGAAGAGAGAAAGAAAATCTTGAAAGTAGACCAGAGCATTACATTGAGAGAGAAACAACAGTACAACAATTATCACCCTGTGTAACTGATTTTCCAAGTCTGATTTTCCTTTTGTATCCCTGGAAGCTAAAATGTGACTGAGTTTTTTTTTTGTTTTTTTTTTTTTTTTGAGGGGATATAAACCATGTTTTTATTTTAAAAACCTCAGCATTAAGGATGAATTAGACCTTCCTTGAATCCAGTACTTAGTACAATGCTTGGTATGTAATATAAACTTAATAATTATTACATAAATGAATAAATATTCTGTAGAAATTAGACATACTCAAAAGTATAGATTTAGGACAATAATAACTAGAGCCAATCTCAATTATAATGTGGATTCAGCTATGACTTAAGTCAAAGTTCACAGTGTAGATTATTTTCAGTAAATGCCTGCTTATTCCCACTAGTCTCTATTGCTCTGAATCACAGCATTTTATGGAAGATGGACTCAGGGGAAATGAATGTTTTTCTGATATTATTTATCCAGGTGGGGATATGGGTGCTACAAACATTTCTCCCTCAGCCCAAAAATGGGACTCAGTACTGTCCCCTAAGTGAGGCTGCTGTCTATACTGCTTGAGTGTTACAATTTATGTATCAACACTCTAAAGCCATAAAATCAATTCAGTATTTGAGTTGCCTCGTGACTGTGAAGACAGAATATCATGGGCGATGAAGGCTTAAGGTCCTATAACTTCACAAGAAAACTCTTGAGAGGCAGATCTGTACTATAATTAAGGATGTAACACTTCACTTCTCTATTGGTAGTGGTTTCCAAAATCTCACTTAGTTTCATTTTCCAAGAAGTGGTTCTCTGATGCACTCAGAAAGTTAGACACGTTTTTCTGCTTGCAGAAAAAGGCCAATCATCAATGGGGTTATTTATGGGAACTTGATACTCCAGTACAACTGAATTGTTAAGACAGCCTAAGCAAAGTTTCTTCTGATGATTCATTTCCTTGGGTGAAAAACTATGGTAGTCTGTTATTTTATTCTAGTACATCTAAGAGGAGTAATAAAAAATTTAGCTGGTATACAGGTTTATACAGGTATTTTTTAAAGAAAGAAAAAGTCTTTTCTTACATAGAAAAAGGATCTTTCTTTGCACAGCTTTTCTCAAGAACGCATAAGTTTTGGAATGATAGAGACTGAATATGAATGCCATCTCCACTATATCAGCTACTAAGCAACCTTGAGCAAGTTACTTGGCCTCTCTGAGCCCAATTCTTCCACTTTAAAACAAGAGAATAGTAAAAATGACTAGCACACTTGGTTTCTTGATGGGGATATGAGATAATGAATGCAATTTGTTATGCAAATAAAAATGCATTCTACAAATTATTAATGTAATTTCCTAGTAAGCTCTTTTGCTTATAACCAAGTAGCCATGTGTCCTTGTTCTATATGCAGCTTAAATCACAGTCTTCCAAACTAAGCAAGATAGCAATTGTTAGAAACCTCCACCCCTACCCCCCACTGGAGTAAGAGTTCTGTTTTAAAGAAAGCATGGTATCATTTTTGCCCCAAATGACATATCCTTCCTAAGTGCGTTGATTTGTATGTATCTAGTTATATTTGGTGTGAATTTTACTGTTGCCCAAGGGGCTGATATCCAGTTTACATATGTTCCTGTGCACTTATTTTAGAAGCAGGGAATGTTAAGGCAGTATTTCCTGTATGAATATTTCAAGTATCAACCTCATTCAAAATAGAAACTTAAAGGACTGATGTTTAAACTTGTATCCTCTTTTTAATAAAGTTCACAAAAGATGCATTTCCTACAAATAATATTTTTTTAAAAATTGGACTACAAGGAACTCGGCACTGAAAATTGCTTTGTAAATTTCTTGACTTTAAGAAGAGGAATATGAGCTGAACTTTCTAGACAGAAATTTCCAGAGACCAGTCTATCTTTGACCTTTGGGTTCTTTTATTCACCTCAAATTTTACTGAACCACAATTTTGTGCCAAGCACTGGAACAAGAGTGTCCAGTGGCAGGAGGGCTTGTTTATGATTTAGGATAGCCAGAAATGTGACATGGCTCAGTTTCCTTGTCTCTACAACAGGTGATATCATTTCTTATTCACTAGGCTAATTTTTGTGAGGAACAAATGAACTACTGTGTAACGGGGTGTTTTATAAGCATTAATTTAACCAGGATAGTTTGCCAGAATCTCAAAAACATACCATACCTTAAAGAATATTGGTTTGTACATTTTCCCAGCTATATGGAGATATAATAGACACACAACGTTGTGTAAGTGTATAGTGTACAATGTGTGGACTTGACACATTTATATACTGTTACACCTCCATCTCATCACTTAATTACCTTTATTTTTTAGAACACTTAAGATCTACTCTCTTAGCCACATTCAAGCATATAGTAAAGTACTATTAGCTATAATCACCATTGCTGTACTTTAGATCCCCAGAGTTTGTTAATTTTGACTTATTTCAGTAGGTAAAGGTGGTTCTGTTTTTGAGAACTGCATATGCAAAACATTATTGTGTAGGAGAGATTTGTCATTTCATTTGTCTAAGTTATTTTTCAAATAACAATTGAGTTCTCCATTCTCATGAGCAATTTGGAAAACACAACGAAAAATAAAATCCTCTTTTTGCCAATCCCACCATTCTTCGAAACACTGTTTAAACAGGTTAGAGGCACCTGCCTGTGACTCTAAGCATCTTTCCCAGTGAATTCGGTCTCACCTCCTGCTGAATAAACAAGCAGATTCAAATACTGGCAGATGAGATGTCACTCCTTGCCCCTACACTGCCCTTCCCCATCCTTTGGCAAAGGGAGGAAAAAAATGATCAGCCTCTGGCAGCTGTAAAGCAGGGTCATCAGACCGCGGCCAGTTTACCAGAGCGCACGGGGCCATCGCTGGGCATCCACTCCATCTCCACCTCCAGCACCAGTGACAACAAGCCCCCTGGGCTCCTCCGGAGCGGAGGCACCCAGCAATCTCTGACAGGCTCACCTCGCGGGTGGCATCACTTCTGGAGCTCACTGCCAGCTCCCAGAGCCTGCCCTCGCGAGGCATCCTTCCGTTTGTCCATCTCTTTCTGTCCGCTGCTGGAGGCGCTCATGGCCAGCCAGGGACAAAACCCGGCACCAAGAAGTGACAGGATCCAGAGGAGGAGAGAGAGTGAGGCAAGGAGAGAAGGAGGACCCTAGCAGGCAACAAGCATGAAATTCAGCCCAGCGCACTACTTGCTGCCTTCTGCCGGCGCTGGTTCTCAGCGCTGATCCTCAGCACCAGGTGAGTCCAAGACCATGAATGACCTGAGCCAAAGGACGCTGCCGGTAGGTTGGTCCTACCGTAGGTCCCCTGTGGGGACCAAGGACAGACACTTCAGCTGTTTGCATCTTCCACCTCAAATCCGGGCCTTTGGGGGAACAGAGCCCATTTTATCTGCCCCAGCCCGTTATGAGAAAAGTCAGTACTCTTTCCAGTGAGAGATCCAAACTTTCCCTTCCAAAGATGTGTTTCTGAATTACGGGTTGTTTTTTTTTCAAATTACGGTTTTCCCTGGATATATGCCCATAATTCAAAAAGATACACGCACCCCAATGTTCACTGCAGCACTATTTACAATAGCCAAGACACAGAAGCAACCTATGGAATAGATAAAGAAGATGTGGTACATATGTACAATGGAATATTACTCAGCCATTAAAAAGAACAAAATAATGCCATTTGCAGCAACATGGATGGACCTAGAGATTCTCAAACTGAGAGAAGTAAGTCAGACAGAGAAAGACAAACATATGATATCACTTATATGTGGAATCTAAAAAAAGGCTACAAATGAACTTATCTACAAAACAAAAATAGAGTTACAGACATAGAATATAAACTTACAGTTACCAGGGGGTAAGTGACGGAGGGATAAACTGGAAGATTTGGATTGACATATACACACTGCTATACATAAAATAGATAACTAATAAGGACCTACTGTATAGCACAGGGAACTCTACTCAACACTGTAATGGCCTATATGGGAAAAGAAACTTAAAAAAGAGTGGATATATGTATATGTATAACTGATTCATTTTCCTGTACACCTGAAACTAATACAACATTGTAAATCAAGTATACCCCCAAAGAATAACTTAAAAAAGAAAAATTTTTTTAGCTTTTTAAAATTTTTTATCAGTTTTTTTTTTACATCTTTATTGGAGTATAATTGCCTTACAATGGTGTGTTAGTTTCTGCTTTATAACAAAGTGAATCAGTTATACATATACATATGTTCCCATATCTCCTCCCTCTTGCATCTCCCTCCTTCACACCCTCCCTATCCCACCCCTCTAGGTGGTCACAAAGCACCGAACTGGTATCCCTGTGCTATGCGCCTGCTTCCCACTAGCTATCTATTTTACATTTGGTAGTGTATATATGTCCATGCCACTCTCGCTTTGTCACAGCTTACCCTTCCCCCTCCCCATTTCCTCAAGTCCATTCTTTAGTAGGTCTGTGTCTTTATTCCTGTCTTACCCCTAGGTTCTTTATGACATTTTTTTTTCTTAAATTCCATATATATGTGTTAGCATACAGTATTTGTTTTTCTCTTTCTGACTTACTTCACTCTGTATGACAGACTCTAGGTCCATCCACCTCATTACAAATAGCTCAATTTCGTTTCTTTTTATGGCTGAGTAATATTCCACTGTATATATGTGCCACATCTTCTTTATCCATTCATCCGATGATGGACACTTAGGTTGTTTCCATCTCTAGGCTATTGTAGATAGAGCTGCAATGAACATTTTGGTACATGACTCTTTTTTTTTTTTTTTTTTTTGCGGTACACGGGTCTCTCACTGTTGTGGCCTCTCCCGTTGCGGAGTACAGGCTCCGGACGCGCAGGCTCAGCGGCCATGGCTCACGGGCCCAGGCGCTCCGCGGCATGTGGGATCTTCCCAGACCAGGGCACGAACTCGCGTCCCCTGCATCGGCAGGCGGACTCTCAGCCACTGCGCCACCAGGGAAGCCCCATGACTCTTTTTGAATTATGGTTTTCTCAGGGTATATGCCCAGTAGTGGGATTGCTGGGTCATATGGTAGTTCTATTTGTAGTTTTTTAAGGAACCTCCATACTGTTCTCCATAGTGGCTGTACCAATTCACATTCCCACCAGCAGTGCAAGAGGGTTCCCTTTTCTTCACACCCTCTCCAGCATTTATTGTTTCTAGATTTTTTGATGATGGCCATTCTGACTGGTGTGAGGTGATATCTCATTGTAATTTTAATTTGCATTTCTCTAATAATTAATGATGTTGAGCATTCTTTCATGTGATTGTTGGCAGTCTGTATATCTTCTTTGGAGAAATGTCTATTTAGGTCTTCTGGCCATTTTTGGATTGGGTTGTTTGTCTTTTTGTTATTGAGCTGCATGAGCTGCTTATAAAATTTGGAGATTAATCCTTTGTCAGTTGCTTCATTTGCAAATATTTTCTCCCATTCTGAGGGTTGTCTTTTGGTCTTGTTTATGGTTTCCTTTGCTATGCAAAAGCTTTGAAGTTTCATTAGGTCCCATTTGTTTATTTTTGTTTTTATTTCCATTTATCTAGGAGGTGGGTCAAAAAGGATCTTGCTGTGATTTCTGTCATCGAGTGTTCTGCCTCTGTTTTCCTCTAAGAGTTTGATAGTTTCTGGCCTTACATTTAGGTCTTTAATCCATTTTGAGCTTATTTTTGTGTATGGTGTTAGGGAGTGATCTAATCTCACACTTTTACATGTACCTGTCCAGTTTTGCCAGCACCACTTATTGAAGAGGCTGTCCTTTCTCCACTGTACATTCCTGCCTCCTTTATCAAAGATAAGATGACCATATGTGCGTGGGTTTATCTCTGGGCTTTCTATCCTTTTCCATTGATCTATCTTTCTGTTTTTGTGCCAGTACCATACTGTCTTGATTACTGTAGCTTTGTAGTATAGTTTGAAGTCAGGGAGCCTGATTCCTCCAACTCTGTTTGGAAACAACCTAAGTGTCCATCATCGGATGAATGGATAAAGAAGATGTGGCATATATATACAATGGAATATTACTCAGCCATAAAAAGAAACGAAATTGAGCTATTTGTAATGAGGTGGATGGACCTAGACTCTGTCAAACAGAATAAAGTCAGTCAGAAAGAGAAAGACAAATACCGTATGCTAACAAGAGTAAAGTAAGTCAGAAAGAGAAAGACAAATACTGTATGCTAACACATATATATGGAATTTAAGAAAAAAATAAAAAATGTCATGAAGAAACTAGGGGTAAAACAGGAATAAAGACACAGACCTACTAGAGAATGGACTTAAGGAAATGGGGAGGGGGAAGGGTAAGCTGTGACAAAGCGAGAGAGTGGCATGGACATATATACACTATAAAACGTAAAACAGATAGCTAGTGGGAAGCAGCCGCATAGCACAGGGAAATCAGTTCGGTGCTTTGTGACCACCTAGAGGGGTGGGATAGGGAGGGTGGGAGGGAGGGAAACACAAGAGGGAAGAGTTATGGGAACATATGTATATGTATAACTGATTCAGTTTGTTATAAAGCAGAAACTAACACACCATTGTAAGCCAATTATACTCCAATAAAGATGAAAAAAAAAAGTGTCGTCCTAACCCCGTCATCTACAATTTAGATAGGCTATAGATAAGAGCATTGACTTCTAGGCTCAAATACTGTCTATGCAACTTACTAGTTTTTTGACCTTGAGCAAGTCATTTTAACCTCTGTGTGCTTTACCTTCTTCATCAACAAAATGGAGAAAATACTATTATTGCTTTCTGTATAGAGTTGTTGTATGGATTATGTATGGAACGACCTTAAAACAATGAAAGCTATTTTTTTCTCCCTTAAAGTCCTTCCCCCTTTCTAACTGATGTTGTCCTCAACTTAACAAGGTACAATTCAACACCTGGTGCTTTAACTGACTTGAGATATTCAGAGAAGTTTTCATGCTAAGACAGGAGGTTGACTTGGTCCCAGCCCACAAGGGCTCTTGTTTCATGATAAAGAAAGACAGAAAGACACTTATTTTTTGTTAGATTAATCCATATCTCTATCTCAGTGCCTAATATAGTGCTTGGGACACGGTAAATACTCAACAAATATTTGTTGAATCAATAAATAGATAAACAATATATAATGGTTAGTTATTATGATGTTGCAGGCAACAACTGCGAGGATAGGTGTGTGCCCTTTGCATTGGCCTCAAATACCTCCCGTTTTCTCAAAGCTACTCAATCTCTGGGAACATGAGCCCTGTAACCCCTTCCTAGCAGTCTGAGATACCCTTAGGAATACTAAGTCAGGATCATAGAGGAATAAAGAATAAATGGCCAAAACATTTTATACCATGTAGTTCCTCATATGAAGTTCCTCTATTTTTATTTTGATAATTACTTTGTTCATGGATGCCTTATTGAATGTCATAACCTTTAGGAAGTAGGCACAACATAATTTATGAATGAACATTCAAGAAGAGCAATAGCAAGACTACAGGGTCAGGAGTCAAAAAGACACATATCAAAACTCTGCCTGTCACTTGCTGTGTGACATTGGGGTGTGTTATCGATCTGGGTTTTTGGACTCTTTAATCAATAGAAATTGAGAAGAGGTCAGATGAGAAATTCAGGCAAGATTCTACTGGGACTTGTGCTGCAGCAGGAGGGAATGAAAACAAGTAACAGGTTCCCTTGCTCACTCTCTGGGGAAGCAGGGGGTGGGCGAGGGGGGCCAAAGCGAGCAGGTCCCTTAAATGGGGTGAGGGTAGGGGGGGACCCATGGGTTGGGCCACAGGGGTGACTTAGGTGGTCTGCCCAACCCCTTGGTGGTGGTGTGTGCAGGGATCATGCACAGGACCCTGCTTTTGTTCCCAAAGTGGCAGCTGGGTTTTTTGTCTTTTTTGCTCATAATTTGCCCCAACTGCGCATGCATGCAGGTATGTTTAGTCCCTTATAGTTTCTTTGTATCTGTTGTCCAGGTACAAGTACTGCAGCCAAGAGTCCCAGGTCCCAGGTCCCAGCCTGTCTCAGTAACTGCTTAAGGCCTATGAGCTCCAGGTTCCTAAAATCAGAATGTCATAGGTGATATCTAATATCCTATTCAATTTTAACAGGCTTTAACCTAGATTAAAAAGAAAAAATCTTTCTGTTTTTTTACAGCAACCTAGTAGTTCCTCTTCTCACAACCCACTACACAGGCGCTTCCCTCTCCCTTCTCTTCTTTCCTCCAACCCTCATCTTCCCCCATTCCTTCAAGGGAGGACAAAAATAGCAGTCTCTTTTACTACATGGCCAGGGATTGGCCCTCTGTGAAAGAAACTTGTAATAATTGTTTGTCTTTGGACGTCCTTTAATAGTTTTGGGGTCAGTGAGGAGTTGGATCACAATTGCTATCTGGTCAAATAGCACTCTATATTTTCCTAACAACCTTAAAGGCCTTTAGGAGAATCTATTTCTATTTGTTTAAGCTATTTCAACAAAGGTCCTTTTAAACTTTTCACAACTCTGTCACAACAACAGGAAAATATGTTGTATCTAAACGTTGGGAAATAGCAGGTACCAACTTAGGGAACCGTGAATGAGATTTATTGTTAGTAGTATCCAGGGTAGTTTTATTTCTCCACACACATCAGACTCACCTATCAAAAAAAGAAAAATTGAAAATGAGTCTTATCATTACAATCTGTTAAGATAAAGTTGAAAGTTACATCATTCCTTTATTTCAGATTTATTAATTCAATAAACGTCACTGAAATAAAAAATGTTCAGACATCATGCTATGTGATAGAGCCTGCCTAGAAATGAAGCCAACATCTTGCAGAGCAAAACTAATAATGGAGAGAGACTGAGCGTTGCTTTTTCATTTGAAGACTTGGGTAAGATTTGAAGATTTGCTTTGTCTTTCTTAAAGCCCAAAATATGCCTGGACTCTTCAGTCGTGTGTATCAAACAATTAGGATTTTCGGTTAAGCCAATTTGAATTATTTGTATTATCTGCAACTAAAAAGTACTAAAATAAATCAAGGGTGTAACGTGATCAGGTGTATATTTTATGTATGGTTCACTGTCACTCTGATGCCAGAATAGAGATTAGATTGCAGTGGAGAGATTGGGGACAAGAAGATTAATAAAAAGCTATTATACAGGAGAATTATAATGAGAGTCTAATGTAAAGCAACTGCTCTGAGAATGGAGAAATTTTAATGAAAGAAGGAGAAATTTCCAGTTTTAATTCTTCTTATATGCATAGCTTCCTACGCAGAGCATGGCACACAAATTATGCTCAATACGTGTTTAATGAGTGAATACACATGGGGAAGTATTTAAAAGAAGTTCATGGTGGGGGAGTACAGGTGGTGGAGGCTGGTGAGGGAATGCTTATGAAGTAGTGAAGGAAACTGGCTGGATGGTATTAGTATTGCTGAAGCTTGAATATGAGAAGTAGCTGTTGGTTAGGAGGTAGGGCTGCAAACTAGCAAAGAAAGAATGCAGTTCTGCACACTCTGAAGACCTTGATCTTTGGCTTTTAATGTCTTTCATTACTCTTCTATGTCTTGCCCTTAAAGAATAATGAGGCAGAATCCCATATCCACCTATTTAAAATCTTACTCAATCTTTCAGGACTCTTAAGAAAAGTCTTGATATGGGTAAAATTTTAATTCGTAGACATAAAGCCTTCTACAAGTGCCCAGCTTGAGCACATACCCTCTTATCTTAATTCCAATAAAGGCTCTTCAATTTGTTTTAAGGAATTCCCTGATCACTCATATTCCCACATTTCTTGAATTGCATGCTTTGGTATCTTTTCTCCCCTGCCTAACTGGAGACCTAGATCTCTTTTTATCTCTCTTGATCATCTTAAGATAATGCCTGGAACTTTATAGATTCTCAGCTAATATTTATTGAGAAAATAAAACTTAGAAATATAAAGTTCTCCTGAATTCCTTTGTGCTGAGCAAACATGAATATCTCACTTCTATTTATATGAGTACACTCTAGCTTTAAAAATATATCTAGAGTCCCAATACTTCGTTGCCCTTGACTGCTACCCTCCACTGTCTCGTGCAAGACACCATCACCTCTTTCTTGGATTGCTGTATTAGTTTCCTAATTTCTCTTCCTCTTGTACCCTTGCCATCCTATAGGCCATAGTCAGCACACAGCCCAAAATGACCCTTAGAATGTGAGTTGATTATGCCACAACTTTCTCAAAACACTGCAATATCTTTCTATTTCATTCAACATAAATCCGCAATCTTTGTAACAGCTTACAAGGCACTATACGATTTGACCCACAATTACCTCTCTGACTTTTATCTCCTATCAGTTTCTTCCATGCTTACTCTACTCCAGACACATTCGGATCCAAAAACCTCTTCCAAACTCTAAACTTATACACCTAACTTGCTACTCAATCTCTCCCCTTTGATATTTAACATCTATTACTGATGCTGAATTCCTCATCTTCCATCAAAACGTATACACTTTCACAGTTGTCATTCAGTTGATGGCAACATTTCTGAAAACTTATTTGGGCCAAAACTTTGAAGCCATGCCTTATTTTTCTCTATTGTCCAGACCATTCATGAAATTCTATAGGAAATTCTGTTGAATTCATTAAAAACCTATTCAGAATCTTACCACTTGGTTCCTCCACTGTTACCAACCTGGCCCAAGCCTACAACAAGGAATACTGACTAGGGTTGTTCGATTTCCTTCTTACTAGTTTATATTTAATACTAAAATATTTTTAAATGCCATTGAATATTGCATTTGTCTTGGAAAACAGATGTTTCTTTATGGAAGTAGTGCATGCAAATATCCAATATCTACTTCCCCAAACAAAAGGATGCAAAAACTGAAAACTCAAGAGAACTGGAAGAGATATGTAAAATGGTTGCTAACATCTGTAAAGAAGGGAAGCAAGTATTGGCCATGAACACTAAGCAGGCAAAAGAGAATCAGTCCTGCCTTTAAGAAGGACATGTGGATTCCTAGGAATAAGCTCTGTTTTGGGAGGTAGGTAGAAGGAAAGAATTATTGACTCCTACCTCTGACACAAAAATGCTTGAGATCTGGAAAAATAAACTTTGGAGACTTTAATTAATCCATTTTGGTTGACAAAGATATCAGCAATATAGCAAAATGGCTAAACCAAGGGCCTTAAAAACAGGTAAAATTGATTCTGTGTGCAATCCCATCTCTTATTAGCTGAGTGCTCTGGGGTAAATTATAAAAGGTTTCTAAGTCTCAGTTTTTGTGCTTATAAAATAAAATAGAAATGACTGTATCAGCTCCATAGAATTGTGAGCATTAAATTAAATCCAACATATCCAACATGTTATGTAAAGAGCTTGGCACGGCACAGTTCTGGCGTAGAGAGAGTGCTCAATAAATTGTAGGCATTGTTACTGCTATTAATTACTGCTCCTCGGAGAGCATGAGATGCTTCTATATCCTTCCCCCAAGCAGGATAATCCAGGCTTATGTCTGTTCCTATTACCTCCAAAGTAAAGGAAATGAGAAGATAAGAAGACCGTTCGAGTTGTTAAATAATCTCCTTCAGCAATTTTCAATTCATTAATAACACATGAACAGAATTCCACGACCCCCCTGTACTTTCTCTCTCTCAAGGCCACACCGAAAGAAAGAACAAAAGAAGAAAAGAGAGAAAGGAGAGAGAACACAGCGTTCCTTGTCTTCATGTATTTTATTTATATTTTCCCTTCCTAAAACCTAATTATTTTTTTTAGTCTAATTAACCCCTGTAGAGGGTTTTGGAGGCAGCTGACCAAAGAGAAGCATCTATTTTTAAAGAAGCAATTTTTGTTCTCCTTTTCAGAGCACTAAAGCAACTTTCTAAATTCAGGGCTTATGACAACGACTACCTGTCACTGCAGAAACAAAATCAAGCAATGTGTCCATGCCCAGGACTAATCCCGAATAAATCTCTCACTTCTAAATAGATTTAAACTTCAAGCAGAGTACGCTTCAGACACACAGACTGCTGGCCAACTTTTTATTGTCAACTAATCCAGCACCTGCTTGATCCTACGTTAAGTCCTTTTTTTGTCTAAGGTTTATCACTCACCTGAGCAATTAAGAAGCCCTTACTATTGAAATACTTGTATTGGTACATTCTTACAACAATTCTCTGAGTAACAGTTTAATGATTATTAAAATTTTAATGAAAATGAGAATGAATGTAATGATTATTAACGTATTGCACTTTACTTCCAACTGGGTGGTCATGAGAGTTCTTACTAGAGATGGTGACATTTAACCTGAAAACTTGATGACAAGAAAGGCACTAGTAATGCAAAGTTCAGGCAGATATGAGCTGTGTTTCAAGAACTTTAAAAAAGCTAGTGTGGATAAAATATAGAGGGGAACAGGAAGAGTGATAGGAAATGGTGCCGAAGTAGGCAGGGCTAAATCACTAGGGACAATCTAAGGAGAATGAATTTTGACAAGGAGACCAGTTGGGAAGATGGTACATTTGTGAGCATGAAAGATGACTGTGCCTTGGTCTAAGGTGGTCATATTGGAGATTTAAAAAAAAAAATGATTTGGGATGCGTTTCCAGGTAGAATCATTAGGATTAATAGACTGGAACGGGAAGGGTGAGACAAAGTGAGGGATTAAGGATGACACCCAGATTTAGGACTTAACAACTACATGGACAGTGATGCAGTCTGCAGAGATACAGAAGACTGAGTGAGAAGCAGATTTAGGATACTGCATTGTGGCCATATTCACTATGCTACCTCCCAGCATTTTGTAGGATAACTGAAATATGGATACATTATCTACATCATGAATTCATATATACATATATATATATATTTTTTTTTTAACATCTTTATTGGGGTATAATTGCTTTACAATGGTGTGTTAGTTTCTGATTTATAACAAAGTGAATCAGCTATACATATACATGTGCTCCCATGTGTCTTCCCTCTTGCGTCTCCCTCCCTCCCACTCTCCCCCTCCCACCCCTCCAGGCTGTCCCAAAGCCCCGAGCTTATATCCCTGTGCCTTGCGGCTGCTTCCCCCTAGCTATCTACCTTACTACGTTTGTTAGTGTGTATATGTCCATGACTCTCTCTCGCCCTGTCAAAACTCACCCTTCCCCCTCCCCATATCCTCAAGTCCGTTCTCCAGTAGGTCTGCGCCTCTATTCCTGTCTTATCCCTAGGTTCTTCATGACATTTTTCCCCCTTAAATTCTATATATATGTGTTAGCATACGGTATTTGTCTTTGTCTTTCTGACTTACTTCACTCTGTATGACAGACTCTAGGTCTATCCATCTCATTACAAATAGCTCAATTTCATTTCTTTTTAAGGCTGAGTAATATTCCATTGTGTATATGTGCCACATCTTCTTTATCCATTCGTCCGATGATGGGCGCTTAGGTTCTTTCCATCTCCGGGCTATTGTAAATAGAGCTGCAATGAACATTTTGGTACATGAATCTTTTTGAATTTTGGTTTTCTCAGGGTATATGCCCAGTAGTGGGATTGCTGGGTCATATGGTAATTCTATTTGTAGTTTTTTAAGGAACCTCCATACTGTTCTCCATAGTGGCTGAACCAATTCACATTCCCACCAGCAGTGCAAGAGTGTCCCCTTTTCTCCACACCCTCTCCAGCATTTATTGTTTCTAGATTTTTTGATGATGGCCATTCTGACTGGTGTGAGGTGATATCTCATTGTAGTTTTGATTTGCATTTCTCTAATGATTAATGATGTTGAGCATTCTTTCATGTGTTTGTTGGCATTCTGTATATCTTCTTTGGAGAAATGTCTGTTTAGGTCTTCTGCCCATTTTTGGATGGGGTTGTTTGTTTTTTTGTTATTGAGCTGCATGAGCTGCTTGTAAATTTTGGAGATTAATCCTTTGTCAGTTGCTTCATTTGCAAATGTTTTGTCCCATTCTGAGGGTTGTCTTTTGGTCTTGTTTATGGTTTCCTTTGCTATGCAAAAGCTTTGAAGTTTCATTAGGTCCCATTTGTTTATTTTTGTTTTTATTTCCATTACTCTAGGAGGTGGGTCAGAAAGGATCTTGCTGTGATTTATGTCATATAGTGTTCTTCCTATGTTTTCCTCTAAGAGTTTGATAGTTTCTGGCCTTACATTTAGGTCTTTAATCCATTTTGAGCTTATTTTTGTGTATGGTGTTAGGGAGTGATCTAATCTCATACTTTTACATGTACCTGTCCAGTTTTCCCAGCACCATTTATTGAAGAGGCTGTCCTTTCTCCACTGTACATTCCTGCCTCCTTTATCAAAGATAAGGTGTCCATATGTGCGTGGGTTTATCTCTGGGCTTTCTATCCTGTTCCACTGATCTATCTTTCTGTTTTTGTGCCAGTACCATACTGTCTTGATTACTGTTGCTTTGTAGTATAGTCTGAAGTCAGGGAGCCTGATTCCTCCAGCTCCTTTTTTCGTTCTCAAGATTACTTTGGCTATTCGGGGTCTTTTGTGTTTCCATACAAATTGCGAAATTTTTTGTTCTAGTTCTGTGAAAAATGCCAGTGGTAGTTTGATAGGGATTGCATTGAATCTGTAGATTGCTTTGGGTAGTAGAGTCATTTTCACAATGTTGATTCTTCCCATCCAAGAACATGGTATATCTCTCCATCTATTTGTATCATCTTTAATTTCTTTCATCAGTGTCTTATAATTTTCTGCATACAGGTCTTTCGTATCCTTAGGTAGGTTTATTCCTAGATATTTTATTCTTTTTGTTGCAATGGTAAATGGGAGTGTTTTCTTGATTTCACTTTCAGATTTTTCATCATTAGTATATAGGAATGCCAGAGATTTCTGTGCATTAATTTTGTATCCTGCTACTTTACCAAACTCATTGATTAGCTCTAGTAGTTTTCTGGTAGCATCTTTAGGATTCTCTATGTATAGTATCATGTCATCTGCAAACAGTGACAGCTTTACTTCTTCTTTTCCGATGTGGATTCCTTTTATTTCCTTTTCTTCTCTGATTGCTGTGGCTAAAACTTCCAAAACTATGTTGAATAAGAGTGGTGAGAGTGGGCAACCTTGTCTTGTTCCTGATCTTAGTGGAAATGCTTTCAGTTTTTCACCATTGAGGATGATGTTTGCTGTGGGCTTGTCATATATGGCCTTTATTATGTTGAGGATAGTTCCCTCTATGCCTACTTTCTGGAGGGTTTTTATCATAAATGGGTGTTGAATTTTGTCAAAAGCTTTCTCTGCATCTATTGAGATGATCATATGGTTTAAATTCATATATTTAGCTAACTTAAAACAACATTAATTCAATGGTTTGAGTGTAAAACTATGAAATACATTTATCTCCATATCAACACAGTGAGAGGCAGGATTTCAAGCTGATTAAGGTATACACTCTCTAATGAGGTTTCCATCTTTCCACATTTTGCTCTGCTTTCCTTAGTGACCTTGAGCTTTATCTCTTTATTCACCAGATTTATCATCCATAAAATAAGAATATTAATTGAATATGTCCCTTTGGGTAGGATTAAATATGTAAATACCTGAAATCTCAGAACAGTGCCTGACATAAAGAAGGTGCTCAAAAATATTATTTTTAATGACAAATTTCTTACCATGCGCGCATCTCTGCACTGTCATATAAAGAGTGAAGAGGATAATGTTCTCCATATCAACACAGTGAGAGGCAGGATTTCAAGCTGATTTACGCCCTGCTCATCTTCTGACAGTTTTCCTATGATCACCTTTTCTAGACAACATCTTCATTGAATGATATAAAACCTAGAACTGAATGATTAATTCCCACATGCTAGTAAGGCATGTTAATACACCATTTAAATTAATTTATTTCATTAATCCTATGAAATAGGTTTTATAAGCCCCATTTCCCTCTCTCTCTCTCTCACACACACACACACACACACACACACACACACACACACTAGAAGTTTAGAGAAGAGGATACAGAACTGACTCAAGCAGTAAGTGACTGGAGCTGAGACTAAACTCAGAATTAGATGACTGCAAAACTGTGCTGTTATCATGTGGCCACCTCCAGTGAATTCAGAAATCTCACATAGCAATGGAGAAGCAGATACTCTCAAGGGGACAGGAATATTTGCCTCTTCTCTCTATCCATCACAACAGCCACATCCTCCTTCATGAGATGTTTCCCCAAGCATACCTGTCACTTCCAAACCTATGCTAAGGCCTTTTCTCTCAGCCACCTCACTCTGTCTTCTCCCCTGTGTCAGAATTTCCCACAATGGCTCCCACATCTCATATATTGACTTCTTAGTTACCTGTTACCTTTTTCTTCTCTCCTGACAGGAGCATGTTGTTTCACCTCTTTCTAGGTGTTTTTCATGCATCTCAGCTATGAGACTAATATCAGGGACCAAGCCCTAGAGTTGCTTTGCAGACGATCCTCCTGGCATCCATGAGCCCACGTTCACTGAACACCGATGGAATCTCTTAAGCACAAAGCCACAGTCACTAATGTTTATTTGTACAGAATAGTGCTTGCAAAACTGAGGTTTAGAAAAGCTATTTTCTGCAAAGGCAGACAGAGGAAATGAGTTTTCTTTTCTTGCTTGCTTGCTTTTTTTTTCTCTGCAGCTTCCTGAAAACAGATGTAATTGAGGTTCAATAGAACCTCAGTGAATAAACCTAATTACTAATTTTCTTGGAGAAAGAAGAGCAAATTGGATAGCGTTTTAATTCTTGAGCTTTGTTGTCTTTCCTTGCCCCCTCACCCCAGTACTTCTAATGAATAAGATAACTTTTTTCAAGGCTACTTATCAGAGGACAGAATGAAGTTATGGAAACATAAGCTCTATTTTTATGAGCAAAATTTTTAAATACTGGAGGACTTTAAAAAGATTCATCACAGGCTTCCCTGGTGGCGCAGTGGTTGACAGTCCACCTGCTGATGCAGGGAACGTGGGTTCGTGCCCAGGTCCGGGAGGATCCCACATGCCGCGGAGCGGCTGGGCCCGTAAGCCATGGCCGCTGAGCTTGCGCGTCTGGAGCCTGTGCTCTGCGGCAGGAGAGGCCCTCGTACAGCAAAAAAAAAAAAAAAAAAAAAAGATTCATCACATGGAGAGCAGGTGTAAGAGGGCAGAGTTGAGGGAGGTGGGAAAGGAGTTTTAGGGAACAATGTGACTGTTAACAGGAGTACTGGTGTTAGAATAAGTATTCTAAAAGACAGAGAGAGGAGAGAAAAGTAGGATAATGGAAATTTGGAAGTGGAGTAGGGTAGAGTGACATATACGTAACTTTAAAGATCATATGCAATATTACAATATCATTTTATATCTGGAAAAATTATTGTGATTCTCATTGTGCAAATGACAGAATGAAGAACTCAGAGAAAGCTTGACTGATGGTGCCTAATTTAAATAAAAATTGAGAAACACTGCTTTAGAGGATCTATGTGCTTAGTTAATTAAATGAATATATAAATAAATCATTTGATTAAAAGTTGCTGTAGAGTACCTTAAAATAATAAACTTGCAGACAAAACAGATAATAGGTCAGAACAAATTCCAAATCTTCTGTAGTTATGAACAGTTTTCACACTTGGATTTTATTTTGGTGTTAGAATGACACTCAGAGGGATTTAAAAGAATGTTGATAAGGTTAAAGATATTTCAGGCATAAGCAAAATGACATGGAATTAGAATGATAAACAGAAAATCTAAAAAATATAAAAACACCACCAAATACACTAGGAGAAAAAGCAGCAGGAACTCAGCAGAATCTCATTTGCTCGTGTCACACATCCTATTACTACGCATTGAAGCAGCAAGAGGTAGATTATTTTGTTTCTCAAGAAAATTGTCATTCTCCTTAGGGAAGTCTCCGGAAACATCCAGTATGCATAGCCATAACACACTCTGCATGACAGAATATGGTGGCACGGTTTAATGATTTTATCACTAGGTGTTTTTATCATTTAATAAGACAACTTGTTCATAATGTATTATAATATAGCATGGATGCTGGGGGGAGGTCAAAGGGTAGAAGTATAATTTTTTGTGTTTTCTGAAGCTGACTCTGGCTGGTTTGTGTGTCTTTGTTTCTGTGTGGAGGTATAGAAGCTTGTTTTCCGTTCTGCCAAAACAAATTACTTAGGAGATGGAAATATATCAATTGCCTTATCTCTCCTCAAGTAGCTCATGGTTGCCCAAAGGAATCCATGTAGTTACACAAATACAAACAAGAGGGAGAATAAGAAAGGAAAACACCATATGGGCCAGATCACTTCCAAAAATGCTGGGAAATGAATGTGGAATGCTTGTACGGAGGAAATATTTGAACTAAGCCTTAAAGAGTTCTTAACAGACTTGGGGACATAGAGAGCAGAATATCCCAAGTAGATGAAAGAAACTGCCTTAAAGTACATGGGCAAGCAAACTCAGACTGGATGAGGAACATTAAGTAAATGAGGTTACTAGAATTGAGTGTCTAATGCCTTTAATACTTGACATCTTTGCCTTGAAATATTTCTATCCACAGATTTTTTTGTAATATCAAGTATAAACTTCTACACTGAAAAATCAATTTTCTCTGCAAAAAAATATGGTAAATTTTATCATCACTCTATTTTATTGCCAATTAATATTGTTTGTATCAGGCTATATTTAAATAGAAAATCCTAGAGTTGTTTTTATTATTTTTAAAGATCCTACTCTTAAAATATTGGACACACACATATTTTATTATGCGACTATACAATAAGTTTTAATAAAAGAAGAGTCCTCAAACATAAAATCTATAAAAAATTTCTAAATGAATTCAGTGATTCTCCAAAGAGTTATATATATTGAAATTATTCAATATTGACCTTACTTTATAATGAATATTTATGAATAAAGTGAAGTATTGACTATGAATAAAGCAACTGAAGTCAATAATAGAATAATTTTTATTTATTTCTCACAAAGAATTGGGTGATTTGACCCCCCTTTTCAAAGAAGCAATCTGGTGATCAATATTTCTCATAAAGCAAGACAGAAAGGAAATCTATACAGAAAAACTTTTAAACCCACTTAGAAACAAATTACTGTGATTTTAACCAAAGTATGTCTTTCATAAAAAAAATACACTTTTTTTTTTTTTGCGTTACATGGGTCTCTCACTGCTGTGGCCTCTCCCGTTGCGGAGCACAGGCTCCGGACGCGCAGGCTCAGCAGCCATGGCTCACGGGCCCAGCCGCTCCGCGGCATGTGGGATCTTCCCGGACCGGGTTATGAACCCACGTCCGGTGCATCAGCAGGCAGATTCTCAACCACTACGCCACCAGGGGAGCCCAAAAACTACATTCTCTTGACTGATGTCTTTAATTACTTCAAAAAAAAAAATTAAACTTCAAGAAACTTGTATGAAGGAGACAGTGAGCTTTGGATAAAATTAATGAAGCAAATAATCATACATTACATTGAGTTCACATGCTGCCAATCCTAACTTGTAATTACGTTGCCTTAAACAAAATGAGCAAAAGTACCAAAAATAAACCACCAGAGTAGAGAATTAATCAACTGGCTTCTCCCAAGAATAAAAAGCAACTCAGTGGATCTAGAGGTCTGAGTATTTTTTCTTGAGGTAAGTTCTTAACTAAATGCAGCAAATGTGGCTGCTTGACAAGGAGAACAGATTTCAGCACATTTTATAATTGGGCAATACTGATAGGTACAAGTAACTAACTTGCTAATCAAACTAAAGTCAACCTTACTGTATTCTAGAGCCCTTATTAAGCACTATAGAGGCAGAGAAGAAAGAAAGAGTCGTTGGTCAGAGCTAAGAGGCATACGGTGTTTCCAATTGCACCTATAGTTACCAGCATACATGTAATATTTAACAAACTTTGGTTGAGTATCTACTTTGAACCAGGAACTTTGTTGGGCATTATAAATTAAAAAGAAAAAAAAAGTAGAAGATAACCCCTACCCTCCAGGAGCTAGAAAATCTACAAGTTGTGGATTTATAACCTGAAGTGTTTTGGGGGCTAGCCTAGAATGGGTAGCACTCTGGCTTCTTTCCAGGGCCCAGTCAAGTCTAGAGCAGGCTCACCCATATGTAAGTAAGTCACAGCTGGGACTCCGACCTTCACGTTGTTCCTGTGAAATGCCTTGTGTAAAGTAGGACTCTATATTGACTATATTCAAAACTACTCAAAAAAAAAAAAAAAAAAGTAAACCTTCTAAAATGGTTCCATCCATCAAAGGGTTGCCATGAGTATCTTGCTCTAGACTGGTAAAGCCAATAAAGGCTTTGGGGGCACTTTGACCCCCCTTTCTATACAACTCTTTTTTTTGCCTGATATATTTATATCATATGTTATGCCAGGCTGCTCTACTAGGATGAAATCTCCAAAAAAATATTTTTTATTCTTCAATTTCTAACAGTTCCTACCATACCACAGGTGTCTAATAATTGCTCAGTGAATACCAGAGTAAATGCATGAATGAATGACTTAGACTTCATCTAATACATTGAATGGTAAGATCTCATTTGCCTCTTCAAGCATCCTCCAAAAGGAGTATGTTATAAATCCATTGGGGCTCCACTTTGCAGGAGGGATGGAAGGAATATGCTTTTGGTTACGTAGTTCCTGTAACTATCATGTAGAAAGCACAGATCCAGAAGGTGAGTGGAGATTATGATTCTTTGGGCAAACAGGGATCTCTTCAGGTACCAGAAACCTACAGGATTCCTGGCTCCTGGAGCTAAAGGGGCCTGGATTAAGAAGCAGAGTGGGGAAGGAGAAGAAACCAGAACCAAGATAAAGGATGAGGTGCAGTAATTTATAAAAGCCACAGAAAGTGAGGGTAAATGAGCTGAATGTGAATGAACACAGTTGCATTGACAGGAAAAAGGGTTTAAGCAGGGAAGTTAGCATAACTAGCATAGTGTTATGGATTGAATTTCACCCCTGATACGTATATACTGAAGTCCTAATTTCCAATACCAGCAAATGTGACCTGATTTGGAAATAGGATGTTTGCAGGTATAATCAAATTAAGAAAAATCATTAAGGTGGCCCTCATCCAAGTTGACTGGTGTCCTTATAAGAAGAGAGAACCACCATGTGAAGACTAACACTCAGGGAAAAGGCATACAGTGACAGAGGCATACACTGGAGTGATGCAGCTGCAGGCTGAGAAACACCCAGGATGGACAGACACCCCTAGGAGCTAGGAAAATGGAAGGAAGGATTGTCCTCTACAGGTTTCAGAGAGAGCATGGCCCTGTTGATACCATGATATTGGGCTTTTAACCTCTAGAACTGAAAAATTAAATGTTTGGTTTTTATTTTTTTTAATTTATTTTTGGCTGTGTCGGGTCTTTGCTGCGGGTGGGCGAGCGGGGGCTACTCTTCATTGTGGTGTGTGGGCTTCTCATTGCGGTGGCTTCTCTTGTTGCAGAGCACCGGCTCTAGGTGCACGGGCTTCAGTAGTTGTGGCACGTGGGCTCAGTAGTTGTGGCTCGTGGGCTCTAGAGTGCAGGCTCAGTAGTTGTGGCACAGGGGCTTAGTTGCTCCGTGGCATGTGGGATCTTCCTGGACCAAGGCCAGAACCCGTGTCCTCTGCATTGGCAGGTGGACTCCCAACCACTGTGCCACCAGGGAAGCCCCTGTCTGTTGTTTTAAGCCAACGAGTTTGTGGCACTTTGCACAGTGACCTTAAGAAACTAATGCAAGTAGCAGTAACAGCAGGGAAACAAGTGGAGGAAACAATGGCATGTCTCCTTAGATTGCTTATGCAAACTAAGTCAGCCATGTGAACTGCCCCAAGCTCTTGTCAGAAGGGTGTTATCAGGCCCTACACAAAATAATTGCTTGTACTTTCTAGTTAAACTTGGCTGTACTGCAACCTGTTGACATGAGGAAGAAGGGATAGCTGTTTTAAGCTCTCATATGCATTAATTAGTGGTCCATCATTTATTAGTATTTATATTTGAAAGCCTTTAAACATGCTAGGCTCTGGAGTTTTAAAGATTAGCTCAGAAAGACCATCTGCAAAGTTGTAATGCATTTTATTAATTGCTATATGAAAAGATACAAGATAGATGGTGGAGGCAGATACACACTGTGGGAAAGAGCTTTTGTTTGGAATCACACAGACCTTGGCTCCAATCTTTGTTCTGAAACTTACTAGTTCTGTGTTGCAAGAGTGAGTTATTTACTTAATTCTTTAATTCTCCATGTCCTCATTTACAAAAGAGTGATAATATTTACCTTGTAGAATTTTGGGTGGAATTAAACGTGCGTATATATAGAATTATATATATATAATAATTCTCTCTCTATATATGTATACATATATATATATAGTTCTAGAATGCCATGAAGTGTTCAATAAACAGAAGCTCTTATCATTGATAGTCATAATATGAAATATAAAATAGATGTTTAAAATATAGGGAAAGGAGCAATTACATTTGAATGAAAGTATATTTGGATAGGTTTCAAGAAGAAAGTAGCTACCAAATCTCTATCTCTTAGCAAAAGAGCTACAGAAGAACTCCTCAGAAAAGCAAGAAGTCCAGGTATTCCAGGAAGAAAAAGCTTGATGTGCAGTTCTGTCTCCCGATGCCCATTCCCACGTGCTATAGACATAGCAGACATAGTAAGCATCCACCTAATATGTGAATGTGCTCTCTGAGCTTGTGTTGCAATTAGATTAAGTCAATGATAGCAGGTGCTGATCAGTAAATCTGGCAGAGGTGATGTAAGCTACTTCCGGTTCTGCTCCTTGAAGACAGCCTATGTGAAACTCCAGCTCTCTTTTCACTTGCCAGGATGATCTGGAAGTCTATATGCTGAGATGGTTGGATTACAAGTTTGATGGAGCCTGTATCCGTGTGTCTCAGAATGGAGGAGACACTTCACTAGCATGCATTAGGCCGCACATGAACCATTAAAAAACAACTTGTGTGTGTGCTAAGCCACTGAGATCTCAAGAGTGTGTTGCAGCAGTTAACATTACTTCTTCTGACGAACGAAAACAGCCTCGCTATAATCCCTCTTCCTTACCCTCAATGCTGAACATGTAACTTTCCCATTCAACAGCTGCACAGAGTTGGACAAAACTGTCTCCAAGTTAAGAGTGATTATAACCCAGCCATTATACTCTGGGATAAGATGAAACTAAATGATCATCTACGTAAATACCTACACTCTATCTTTTCATGAGTGGCAAATAATTCAGTCCTTCAATGGCCAACATCAGAGGATTTTTTCCCCCCAGTAATTCATTAACTCCTAAGCATTAATTGCAAGGTTTTCAATAACAAAGATGGATCATGAATAGAAAATAGGCACACATCACAATATATTCAAAATAATTAAACTGTTATGGCTTTTGAGGGCATTGAAGCTATTAAAATATAATTTTTTAAAAGTTTGGAATGAAATAAGAATGTGATTTCCATGGACATAATTTGAAATAGTCCAAGTATTTATTCACTATGTGCAATTACTTGTAAATACAAATTAGAGGGAGATGTGGCACAGCTAAAGAATAGTAAAATTAGATTTATGAAACTTTTCCTAACGTGCAGACAAAAAAATTAAAGTGTCTAATCACTCTGTTCATTACAATTCTTATAAATCTATACTAACCAGGGAAATGTGAATAACTCAGGATAGCCATGATTAACTCAGAAAGTAAAACCAAGTAAAAATAAAAGTTTGTGCTAATAATGCTTCACGAGAAGATTAAATGATTGAACTAGACATCATCCATCTGGGAAAATAGAAGCCATCATTCATACAGAGATAATTTAATACTGGTACCAGTTAGCGGGAGCAGGTCATGGGTGATGATAAATCTGAGAATAAACAAGCAATTGACCAACACAACTTTTATGAACTGTTGAGGGGAGTGGAATCCAATGTTGCTGACCACTAACACTATGTAGATGTGTACCTTTTAAAAAACTTTCAGCAGTTCTGAGAATTATACATACATTATTTTAACAGCTTTCAGATGAATAAACTATGAACCAAAGAACTAAGTGATATGCCCAAGTGACAGCTGGGTTTGAACTGTCTGACTCCACAAAGAAAATCCCATCTACTGTTTTGCAATAAGTAGGGTAGTGGGAGGGGCTAGAACAAATTTGGAGACTCTCCCTAACTCTGAGTTTCCATGATAGTATCAACAATAGCCTTCATTAAATAATCAATTAGTAGCACTATCCTAGGCTGTAATACTATTTCCTTAGCAACACAAAGTCTGTAGTAAAATGAATTTCCGCTATGGGTGATAGAGCGCATTCTGTAAATGGAGGAGGCAACTTGCTTAAATAACAAAGGAAAACCCCATGTCCTTTTTTATGATAAGTCTGTGCTGTCAGTTCCAGAAAGTACAAAATGTTGTGTTCTCTCAATTAAGTTTTTGACATTTTATACTCTGCTTGTCTCTTTTCTCAACTCAAAGTTGTAAATAAATATCTTCTATAAGAAGATCTGAAGACAGATTATATTAATTGTCTGAAATTAAATTTATGGTTAAGGGATTTTTAAGAAAGCTTATTTGCTCAGCATTCCTGACAAGAGGTCTGTGTCAAAGAGATCAGTAGATCTGCAAACTAGGGCTTACCCATAAGACACTGAGTTAATACTAGGGTTCAATAACCTCCTAAATCCACAGAAATTCTAGAAGCGTCTCTGAGCAATGGTCAACTTCCAAGGAGTAATGACAGGCTTCAGTGAAATTTTACAGAATTGGACTCTAAGTCAAAATCTCTTTTATTCCTGAAACATTTTTCTACAACAGAGGGTATAGACTGCTCTTTCTTTTGAGTTACCTGGTGGGATTTTTTTCTGCACAAAAAGAGAGTTAGTTTTATAGTTTAACATATCTCTGACTCCATGCCCCTTTTTCTTTCTTAATTTGCTACTTCTATCAGTTGACTGGAGCTCTCAGGCATCAGGTTCCATATGTACATAAGTTATTCGAGAATAGTGGGGCCAATGATCTGTAAGGAACCAGCTCCCTCATTAGAGAAATGAAAAATGGGTTAACAATAGTTAACTTTCTTTGTACACAATTACTGGATATTTAGGGATATGCTTCCCAACATCTACTTCTGGGTGTTCTATTAACTATACCACAATCCCCTCTTTAAGCATTTTGGTCAAAAATAAATTCTAATTAAATGTAATATTAGAAAAAATAAATTTTGTTGTTGTCAGGTAAACTTCTCTATTGATCTATCATCATTCTTTAACCTAAGTTTCCGTTGTGTCTTTCTGTAACATCTCTACTGTTGGGTTTTCTTCTTTCACTTTTATTATCCTCTCTTTTACACTTCCTTAATCTCTTTGGCTGTGTTATAATTAGTTCTATAAATTGTTTTTAAAGGGTTTTCTTTAGTGGCTATAATACAAAACATATCCTATACTAATTCACAGTGCATCCTTCAATGTCTGCAATGGAGATGCTTATTAGTATAAGTAAACATATTTTAAACTGCTGTGTTTTGGATTTGGGGGGTACTGGCCAAAAATGTTTTTTTTTACTTTTTAATATATTTATTGTTACATGTCTCACTAAAGAAAGTAGTTTAAATTTGAAGGCAGAAACATATTTACAAAAGCTATAAAATTACATACAACTGCAACTTGTATCTTTTCAAAATAAGTAACTTTATTTTAAGGAGTTTTAAGGAGTTCAAAAGTAGTGTGGCTATGTTTTATTCATTTTTAAAATGGCTGCTTTGATAAATTATAGATGCCAGTTTTCCCAAATGCACTGAAATATTTTCTTACAAGCATCTTTCAGCCAAGACATATGCACACACACCCTCGCCAGCAAACTTGCTCAGAAATCTAGCGGAATGATACCTTTACATCATGCCTTTGAAGTCAACTCCACTTGGGCAGAATAATAAGTTAAGACTACAATTTTGGATCCCCAAAGAACAGAACATTATATATTGGATAATTTAAAGTCTGACCTTTCAACAAAATGGGTTTTAAGGCAACCAAGCTGTAAAGGACTCAAATGACATGTCTCACTATTCTCTAACTGCTAAGTAATCCCCGAGTAAGTGGCACTCCTGGGACACACTCATATACAAGACTTTAACTTACTTACCCATCCAATGAAAGTGAGAAAAATGCTCCTTCTTGAACTTTTCAACACTCCTTATGCTAGTGAACTATTAATGCAATGTTGTAGAAACTGGTTTAATTAACAGGCAAGAGCAGCAACAACTAGTAGTTCTCCAGCTTGCTTACGGTGACTGAAAAAGTTCCATAGCAATCAGATTTCTTCCCCGAGTCTGAGAAACGCTCATGAATGCAGTGCCAACACATTTGGAACAACTGCTCACAAGGACTTTCACTGAAACGTAAGGTTTATGAGCCTAGGCTGGACTAAATGAAGTAGTTACCACTGGCAGCTAAATTACAATGTTTGATCATTGCTGAGGTAGGAAATGAAAGACTAAGCTAGACAAAGAGGGTTGAGTATAAAGCCTGAAGGATAAGATAATAAATGGTAAGAAAAGCCAAGAAGGTCACAAGTCAAGAACTTGAAGAACTGAGTGGGGAGGAATAGAAGTGGGGTTTCGGCATGACTTTGGAGGCTATATATATGGGGTTTTGTGGTATGAGTGAGTCTGCACGCCTGAAGAGTTCAGGACCAAGGCAGACGATCACTTAGAATCACTAAAGTACTCAAGGGTTCTTCCCATTAGCAAGTCCCTGTGGTCTCTGACACAGCCCTTCTTAGTGTCATCTCTCCTAGCTGCTGTCAAACTGTGTCATTGCATATGAAACTAATGACACTAGAAATGCTCCCAGAAAACCAGAGAGAAGAACAATATCCTATTAAGAGAATGTTCTACTACTGCTATTACTCTTTAGTTCTGGATGCTCCATTTATCCAGGTGAAACTCCTCCATCATTATCTAGCTGCAGGACATGCTCCATAACTTCTCTTGAGTCTCCTCATTTGAAAAATGGAAATGATACAATCTACTACCAAAAAAAAAAAAGCTCAGTGTAAGGAGTGGTGTATAAAAGATTCTAAAAACATGAATTATTTTTTCCTCTGTCCATGAGGCTAATTCATATGGAACTAAAAATTAGAGGGTGAAAATAAATTGTGAAGGAAAATATAGAGAAAGGAATTACTGAAGATGCTAAATGATGATGCATGATTAAAAAGAAACAGAATGGAAGAATAAAGGAATGTGACATTATGACAAAGAAAACATAGAAACTAAACAGAAATACATAGGAAAACAGAATGATAAAGAAATAATTAAATGGAAAAACGAGAAGCAGACACAACAGAGCAAAGGAAATGCAAAATCAAAGGCTCTCTCTTGTATAAGGGGCCTCTGTAAGGATGATTTGATTTATTTTATACTTTAATTTGTTAGATAAAATTCATCTAAAAATGCATACTTCTAGAACACAGAAATGAGGTATCTGAAACGTGGAATTAGAAGGGAAAAGGAACAAGAAAACGGAGCAAAAAATCGACCAAAAAGTTACTTAGAAACTAACTCCATGATGAAAGTAAATTCTAAAGTGCATGAGGTTTGCAGCTGCAGGGAATTCCAAGGTGACTCAGAAAATGCACTGTAGATTTGTTCAAGTTATAGAATCTTTGTAACAATTCTCAAATAGTTACAAGTATCCAGAGGGAAGATACACCATAGAGTTTTCAGATGTTCAGTTTTAGGATCTTATCCCCAGGACAGTGCTCCATTCTATTCCATTTTTAATTGAAAATCAACAACCCAGAGCTGTATCAAAATCTTTCCATCATTGACGTTTCCACTTTCCTTCAGTAGTGCATGAAAAATGAACTTGAAATAGGTACTGCTTACTTCAGCACAGCTCAGCAACTTGCAAACTACCAAAGTATTTCAGAAAGAGCAAACTTCTAGAAACAAAACTGTAAGGTATTTAGATAGGGAATATTTATATGTGAGATGGTGAATATAGAGAAAATGATTGTTCAGGACATTCAATAAAATAATAGTAGCTCTCACTAAATAAGCTATTATTATGTGCCAAGTTTTTTTTTCCCCAAAAGAACTTTATATTCATTTCTTAATTTCATACAGTAATTCCACAAGAAGCCACAACAATATGAACAAGGGACGATTAACTCACTTTGGAGAATTAAGAATAAAGAACAGACTATTATGGTTAGCAAAAATACGCTGCAAAGCAAAATGCCATGAGAGAGGACGCTAATCTTACATGTTGTAAGCAGTTTTGAATGCTATGTGGACTTAGAGCTCTGCTGCTAAAAAATTAGATCCAATCTTTAATATTTCAATACAACAGATGTCTATTTTTTACTCATACAGTTCAAACAAGTGTGACTCAGATGAACAAGGTTGTTCTTCATGTGGTTATTCAACGATTTATGACTCCATCAATACTCAGCCTTGTCACTCCCACTCAATTCTATCAGTCAGAACTAAGGCATATGGTCCACCTAATTAAAAGGAAAGTTGGAAATGCAATCTAGCTGTGCACCAGAGTGCAAGGGAGAATGGATTTATTATGTTAAAGTGCATGTATGTGACTCAATAAGCAACGTGGAACTCTTGAAGTTTGTTTTCAAACTGGAAGTTACAGGGGCAATGTAAAGTCAGAGATGACATCTGTGTTCTGTAGAGTGAACCAAAAGAGCTGATTGTGTTTTATGAAGATCTTTTTCTCTGTCGATCTCAGTGTAGAAAATATTGACCAAATGCCAGTTGGGTTCTCCCTCTTTTCCCTGAACCAATTAGCCTATAGTGACTATCATAAAACTGGCATCAAATAATTAAATATTTTTGTAAAACTTCCACTGTCACTGCTCCTGAGAAGCTAATTTTGAGTCCTTTTTCAACACAAGCACAACTGCTCTGGCTTTATTTTAGATTCTAAGTTTCATGTTGAAATGGAAAGCAAAGGAATTAGCTCTTCCCTGTGACATGCTAAAGGATACAAGAGCAGAGAAGAATCCAATCCTACTGATTAGTGATTGGATTTTTTAACCTGTATCACATTTTGACAATTGCTTTTTCTGTAACTTCTTTTAAAAAATGGGTTAAACTTACTATGTTTTTCAAGATATGATTTACCCATCTGTAAATATTTGGATACATCTCCAATCTGGCTCTTAAAAAGCCTTCAGTATCCTTCAAAGATATTCAAGAAATGAATGTATTTGTCCATAAGAATATAGATAAATTGTAGGGGATCATAGAATAATAAACCTAATTATATAATAAACTTCAGCTCTCCCCTCAATGCAAAATGAGAAACTTTGGCACCATTGCTGACAAGCAGATGTGTCAGAAGGCTTAATGTGAGGGAATCCAGTGATCCTTGAACTCAAAATGTCAAGGATGGTTAGGTTACAATACTATTCATGATATAAGGTATAATTCTAAAGTAGCACCAGTAGTGAAAGAGGAACAGGCAGAATTTTAAAATCGGCACCCCCTCCTCCATTCTGTTCACTGTCTGAGCCATCATAAAGCCTGGATGGATCAAATGAAAATACATGTTTAATTGCTTCCTTTGTTTTAAATAATTGAAAATATATTTAGTAGGTATATCCTCAGACCTTGATGTACTCTATTAATGGAGGACAGCCATGGGAAACAAAAAGAATTACAGTTCCTCTAACTGGTATTTAACACTGTAGAAGTGATGGTTTCTGAAGGAGGCAATACACATGGGGCACCATGATTTCTGGTAAAGTTCAGCTTCTCAGTTAGTGGTGACTCCCTTCTTTCAGTTGGTCAAGCAAAAAATGTTGAAATCATACTTGACTCCTCTTGTTTTCTGACACCTCAAATCTAATCCACAGGTGCACAATAAATGTGTTAACTGAATGACATGAATCTCAGTTACATAATGTATTAGCTTTGTAACACTGGAGAAAATTAATTAGAACTGCTTTCCTTATATAATGGAAGGAATAAAAATGATGATAATAGTAATAATAAGCACACAGGGCCATTGGGATCGTAAACTAAGCTAATTATATAAGATCATATCTAGCTGGCAAATAGTGGCTATTTTTTTTTTAATTAGTTTTAAGTTTTGTCATTTTCTTTAAACTTTTCTCTTGGAAAAGTTCCACCTCCAACACGATCAGTTTAAATTTTAATAAGCTTCAGTTACTGAAAAACCTTACCTTGCCCATTCTTGAGTGCTACAATATATCTTAGGCCAAATCCCACCATCAAAACATTTAACCATAAAAGCATATTTCAAATCAGATTATTTTTTGCATTAATTATCCTTCCAGGGCCTTTTATTTTTCCTTCTAAAATATGTTCAACTAAACTAAGAAAAAACTACTTAATTAGCTCAAATGTATTTGTTTGCTGTCCCCAACTTCAGATGCTTTATGAGTTCCTTCAGATATGACCATCTCAGTTTCTAAGAATGAGTAGAAACAGGACACAGCAAGCTGAGAAATCTCAGGAGACTCTTCATCCTACTCTGGTTGCTTTGCCCTCCCACTTAAGTGAATAAATGGGGAAGTATATTAGTTTATTTACTCAAGCTTGATATTAATTTAACCTTTAAGAGACAAAGTAACTGTGGCGGGTGATTATGATTGATGATTTGTTTAAATGCTAAAATGCTTCAGAAAATTCACAACTATCAGGTATACTAGTCTGGATAGCCTAAGATATTCTATAGTAATAAAAGAATGTCCCCCCAAAACTTAATAACTTAGTAAAATAAAGGCTTATTTCTTACTCAGTCTATATGCCCATTTCAAGTCATTCCCCTATCTTTGTTACTCAGGGACCCAGGCTGATGAAGGGTCAGGGATTGGGATTCAACCAGAATCCCAGAAGGGTAAGATCTAGAAATATTTTACCAAAATAACAAGCAGACATAAAAAACAAACAAACAAATGAAAAACCACATACATAAAATATTAGATTGATTGGTTTTCTAAGTAATCATTTTATAATGTAGAAAGTTGTTTATATCAATCCATTTGTAAATAGAAAGCATGAAAATAATTCAGGCCAAAAAAGAAATGTTTGCCTCTGGTGTCTGGATATTTATAATAAAACTGAGATTTAGCCACTACTAGAAAATCTCTTTTATATAGGTAAAAAGAAAGTGAGTTTGTCTTCTATGTACCTTAGCATACCTAAGAAGGTTCTTTTTAGCTATGTTATGTGTATGGTTCAGTAAATATTTATACATTTATTTATAGAAGAGAGAAATATGAAAATATTATAAAGGTAACAATTAAAATATTATTAAATTTTATAGAAGATCAAGATAGATTAAAAGAGAAGTCATCACACTTTTTCTGTAAAGGGCTAAAATATTTCAGGCTTTGTGGACTATGAAGCAAAATAGAGAATAATATATGGGCAGGGACACATAAAAAGAGAGAAAATAACAATTTGTACTGATGAACTTCAAAACATGTTAATAAATGAATACAATTTTTAAGGTAGATCTACTAATTAGAAGAATGGGATTCTGTCTGGGGGATGATATTTTGCTTAAAGGTGGTTTACTCAGTGTTTCCTTTAATCAAAATCAATTACAGGTTGATTTTCATCTATTAATGGCGATCTTCAATGAAATTGTATATCTCTCATATTAAAGACATCTTTTTACATATACAGATACTACAAATACTGATATCAATCCACACATATGATTTTAATTGCACATATTCATTACTTTGAAGACATTTATAGAATTATAATAGATCCTTCTTTTGATATGTAACTTTTAGTGTACCATTACTTTGATATAATTACTTCTAACTGAAGATTTGGTTAGAAGTTATCTCAATTTCCATGTTAAATAGATTTTAAAACATGAAATTTCCTTGACATTTGCTCTGAAGAAAAAAAAAATTCCTGGAACTGTAGTTTGCGCTTAGAAAAATATATCTAATGTAAATCTGTATGAGAATGAAGACCTCTCTTTTCGTTTTAACTTTTGACAACATGGCAAGTACACAAAGCAACTTGAGGTTACTTGTGATTCAAATACCAGTTCTTGGTATTTTTCACAGAAGCCACAATTTTCTTTGTAATTGTAAATTTGCAAAATTAGCACTATTTTATGTTGTGATCTTAGTTTGAAATTAAGAAACTTTATCAAGTCTGCAGCAAAAGCTAATTTCCAAAGCTACTTAGTGTTCAATAACAGTGTTAGAAGGTAATTCTTCTCATGCAGAAAAATTTCAGCCTGGCCCTTGAGCTGAAAATATCACAATAAAACTTTACCACTGTAAAGCTGTTGCACACTGTGTTGTAGTTCAGCCCAGGACACTCAGCCTCTATTTTGGACAAAAATTCATGTTTCACAATGAATGAGAACATGAGAAGATGCATGAGAGCAGATGCAATTCACTAGTGATACTATTAGTTCAATAACACATGGTTATAACATGATTCAGTGTTTTCCACAAAATGCTTGCAGAAGATTTGTACAGTGAGTAACCAGAGGCTTTTACACTTTCCAAAAACATTGTTAATCTGCTTGACTGAACATTTTTCTGCTCAGACATATTTTTACCACGGCAATTTTAGTATGTCTTACAAGATTCCATGTGAGGTTACACTGTTTTTTCTCAACTTCTATGAAAATATTCTCTCCCATAGGTCTTCCATGCAGACTATTCACAAAGGCTAATTCTCAAGGACTTCTTGGTGCCAACTCCTCGAATAAACAGTTGAGCAGCATCAGTAATATCTGTTGACTAATTATAAAACAAAGAAAGCCACCAAAAATCCTTGCTCTTTTTTAATTGATTATGGATGTCAAACTCTTCAGTCCACTGCTCTCGTCAAAGGCCTACCTTTTAAAAATCTGTTTTCTGTGGTGACATTTCTTTAGCTGCTGCTATCCAACACGATGTTATTAACTCGCTATCAGTAAAGTTTTTTTCTTGCTCAGCTTACAAATGAGCTACACAGAAACTTACTTTGCTGGCAGGCACTTTTTAATTTTTCTATTTTTATGAAGAAATTCTACTGCAATGAAATATTTTAAATTTCCTAAATGTTTCTGACCATTGCTTTCTTGTGAATTAGGAAGATCTGATTGAGTGTTTGGTAATATCAACGTATGTTGCACTCTTTTAATACATCTTTAGTATCATATAGCAAACTCAATGCTTTGTTATCAAACTCAATATCAAAATAAGCTGCAGTCAACTAAGATTTATAAGCACATCATACAAAGTCCACTTCTCTCTTCTACTCTTATTTTGTCATGGTTGGTATGCACTGATAAAATAAGATAAGATAAACTAAACTGAAATAAAGTAAAATAAAAACTGAAAAGTTACAGTAAGGCAATACTGGAAATGCTGTTATCACCGCATCATTGTGATTTGCAGTGCATGGAGTGACATGCAAAGCCCCATATATTGTTTCTGTTGCAACTATTCAACTCCACCATTGAAGTGTGAAAGCAAATACAGACAATTCATAAATGAATTGTAGCATTTTCCAGTAAAATTTACTTATTGACACTGAAATTGAATTTCATATAATCATTATAAAAGATTATTCTTTTAATATTTTCAACCATGTAAACCTGTCAAAACAACACTTAACTCACAGGCCATTATGAAACCAGGCAGATGGCCTGATTTGGCCTGCAGGCCATATTATGCCAACCTCTGGATTAAAGGAAAGACTTATATTCAAGAAATTAATAAGAGAATTTAGGATATGAAAGTGGTTGGATGGTTCTTCCACTTTACAAAAGATAGAAGAAAATGCAATTCAACATTCTGAGGAACCAGACTACTTCAAATTCCAAGAATGATAAAAGATGAGAAGTTCAAAGCAGTTTTGGTTCTTGAATCTTTTTTCTTTCACTCTGTGGAAAGATTTGATTTTTCTCATTATTCTCAAAGTTTCAGACTTTCACAGTGATATTCCTTGATTGGAATATATAATCTCATTTTTTTCTTGTCATTTTGTGGGCCCTTTAAATCTAGAAAGTCAAGTTCCTTAGTGTGAAATTGTTTCTTGAATCATTTTGTTAATGATTTTTTGTTTGCTTTATTTCAGGAACACATAGTTTCTGTCTTATTTTCTGTATCTTTGTTCTCCAAAATTTTGTTTCTGTTTTTCCTTTTGCATTCTCTATGTCCTGGCACATGCCCTTGCTGTAAATTAATGGATATGAAGAAACATGTTCAAGTTGGAAGAGTTCTTAGAATTCAAGAAATTCAACTTTCTTTTTCAATGTCTGTTCCTTTCACTCAAGTCCAGGTAAATGGCTTCCCAACCACTTAAAGCACACCTCCAAATCTACAATTGATGAACTATTATTAAACCAAACATAACCCCCAAAACATTCACCATTTGATTGATTCACTCTGGCTGATTGATTGTCAAAGTCTTAATGAAAGACAGATGTTCTAAGTTGTGCCAGATAAAATCTAAACATCCATATTTCCTTTGACTCTTTTCACATGTCATGCCCTCACTATTCTCTAAACAAGCACCTGACTGGCAACTTCCACTTATTGCTTGTTGACAAGTATCATTATCAGTCCTCCAGATGTGAGCTGGCCTTGGTGTAGGAGCACAGGACTTTGCATTAGACATAATATTTAAAAGAATTCAACCCAAGTGATATTAGATATTGATATAAATTCATTGTATTGTTGACTCATTTTGAAAATTGTTTTCATATATACTCCTCCCATCATCCCAGCAACTCTTGACAAAATGGTGTATCACCCACTTTATAAGTGAGACAACTAACTGCTGATGATGTTAAACACTTTCCCCCATGTGCCATAACTACTAAGATCCAAGATTTGAAACCAGTTTCTGTGTACTAGAAACTATTTTTTACAATTATTTCCTTACTCTCTCCCTTCTTTATTCTTTCATTCATCTAGAAGAAATGTGAGCATAAATTCGATGATGACTAGAGTTCAGTCAAGTAAAACATAAAGTGCCTGTCCAAGGTTCTGAAACAACAATTAGGCCATTTTCTTCTACATATATCTCTATAGATATGAGAATTGGTGTCGATAGTTCAAAAATAGTTTAACAAATTACATGACATTAAGTTATGTCTCTTGTTTCTTTAATTATAATATCCTTATTGGATAAACAGTTTAATTATAAGCAGTGTAGAAAATGCTACTTATGTTTAATTCCCCAATTTTAAGCATGAATTACTTCATATTTTCAAATATTGTCTGATAATAACATAATTTGTTCTCATTAAGTAGAATGTTGCTTTGCATCCTCAAATTTCAAAAGGAAAGGGATTCAAAGTCTTTAAATGATACAAAAGGTTTCTGTATTTTACAGTCAACATAAAGTGATCAACTGTTATATATATATTTTTACGGATAATATATAATGTATATTATATATATATATATTTTTATGAATAATGTCATAAAAGAATAAACTGCATTTGAAAGGCACTGGATAATCTTTTGCATTAAAAAGATTTTTTAATGGACTATTCCTGGTTAATACACTTCCTTTGCTGGAGTTCTGCTCTCATACTGGATATCCAAAGAGAAAAGAACAGCCATATAAATTACTTCCAAATAAAATAGATTCCAATCTTGCATAAATCTATGTAAATTTCAGTCACTTTCTATGAAACACTCATTAATCTCAAGGTAGTGCTATGGAACTGATTTATAATCTAACAAAGAAGCCCACCATGACTGCTATCCATGGCCACAAAATAAATTTGTGCTGTATTTCATTCTTGATTCTTATGTTGGCTCACAGGTGCACCAAATAAGATGTTCAGAGACTGATTATCCTTATTTATCAGTGACATTATTCTTCAGGCAATATCCTGTACTTTCCTATTTATCTATATTATCTTGACTGGTCATCTAGGTACTCTTGCAAAATCTAGTGAATGTTTATTCACTGGCAAAAGTCATAAATAACTGAATATCATGAAGTCCAGTTGTTTACCTTCTTAACAGAGAAACAGCTCAGTTTTGCTCTTTATTGGCATTACCTGATTGTCACTGAATTTCTGTATATGTAACTCTCCCACTTCCCTATTTCTTGTTTTTCTTAAAATCCCCTATTCTGTTTAGAATCTATCTGCTGCTGAGAACAATAATGAGCTAGGAAAATATATTGGACTTGCAATTTCACCTCCATATCTGATCACTCTTTAAAATACCTCTGGATATTCTTGAACTGTCCCTACCCTGTGAGCAGGGGCCACATGAAGCTGTAGGGAATGAGTAGGGTGATCACATATTTCATCTTCCAAACCAGGACACTTTGGAAGGTAACAGGACATTTTATTCGAAACTACAACAGAGCAGTAAATGTAAACTGCAAGCTTGGTTACATGGTCACAGTTACAATGAGGGAAAGAGTTCAGATGTTGGGTTCAGACATAGATTTGAATCCTAGTTCTTTCTCTTATTGGCAAAGTGACCTCGTGCAATTTACTTGAACTCTCTGGACCTCAGATTATTTACCTAAAATGAGAATAGTAGTCAGGTTTATCATAATATATGAGAATTAAATTAGAGAAAAGTTTTAAAATAATGTCTAAAACAAAAAATATAGTTATTAAATGTACTTATGATAGTTTCTGTTATCATTTATAACAGTAACCATCATTTTTGTGATTAATAGCTCAGTTTATTAGATGATTTAATAAAGTAAATGCTTATATAGAAAACAACATACTATATGGACACCAAAGAGGGGAAAGCCGGGGGGTGGGGAGGATGAATTGGGAGACTAGGATTGACATATATATACTAATATGTATAAAATAGATAACTAATAAGAATCTGCTGTATAAAAATAAATAACTAAAATTAAAAGAAAGAAAATAACATACTAGAAGTAGCTTTTTAAAAGCTTTTTTTATGATATGCTTACAAAATGTCATACATAAGTGAAAACATCCACCACTGTGGTAATACAATAAACAAGTCTCCTGTGAGTAAAGCAGAACACTGCACAGATAGGCTGACTGATTAAAGCCAGATTAGCTTCCTGACACCATGAAGATCATATTTTGAATCTGTATGAGGGTAGCTTCTAAATATCACTGCTCTTAATTTAATAATGCAAAAATTCCATTTTCTCAGCTATTTTGAATAATTTAGTACTTAGAACAGTGTCTGACACATGGAAGGTTTTCCATTAAGGTATGTTAAATACATTAACAAAAAAATAAATGAATGAACAAATACGTTAAGAACTGAATTTCAGTTAGAATTAAATGAAACTGTGGTTGCCTTTTATGACAATCCTATACGTCACCGAAGGGCTAGTAAAAAGAGAAAGTGTGAGGGAGCAATCACGAAATTGGCTGCTGCTTGGCATCAGCAAGTTGATTACTGGTTTGTGTGGTTTTTGAGATGCCATGTGTACTATTTTGTCTCAGGAACATCTGTCCATGGAGTGAAAGAGATAATTTATCCACCAGCTTCCACCTTCCATCAGGCAAGGTTTACTACTTAACAGGAGAGCAAGCAAGTCTCGGAGTGTGGACAGGCAGATCCCAGAGATATCGTGAGTTTGGTGCCAGACTACCACAGTAAAGTGAATATTGCAATAAATCAAGTCACATGAACTTTTGGTTTCCCAGCACATATAAAAGTTATATTTATACTATACTTCAGTCTTAAGTGTGCAATAGCATTATGTCTTATAAAACAATATACAAACCTTAATTTAAAAACAATGCTGTTAGCTCAAAAAATAATAATAATTTTTAAATGGGCAGAAGACCTAAATAGACATTTCTCCAAAGAAGACATACAGATGGGCAGCAGGCACATGAAAAGATGCTCAATATCACTAATTATTAGAGAAATGCAAATCAAAACTACAATGATATATAACCTCACACCAGTCAGAATGGCCATCCCCAAAAATTCCACAAATAATAAATGCTGCAGAGGGTGCGGAGAAAAGAGAACGCTCCTACACTGATGATGGGAGTGTAAATTGGTGCAGCCACTGCGGAAAACAGTATGGAGGCTCCTTACAAAACTAAAAATAGAACTACCATATGATCCAGCAATCCCACTCCTGGGCATACACTTAAAGATGAAAACTCTAATTCAAAAAGATACATGCACCCCTATGTTCATAGCAGCACTATTTACAACAGCCAAGACATGGAAGCAACCTAAATGCTAAATATCCCTCAACAGGTGAATGGATAAGGAGATAGTCAGCCAATATTTTTAATGGCTGAAATATTACTCAGCCATATAAAAGAATGAAATAATGCCATTTGCAGCAACATGGATGGACCCAGAGATTGTCATACTAAGTGAAGTCTGTCAGACAAAGATATCATAAGGCATCACTTATATGTGGAATCTAAAAAACAAAAAGATACAAATGAACTTGTTTACAAAACAGAAATAGATTCACAGACACAGAAAACAAACTTATGATTACCAAAGGGGAAAGGGGGAGGGAGAGATAAATTAGGAATTTGGGTTTAACAGATAACACACTACTATGTAACAGACAGATAAATAACAAAGACCTACTGTATAGCACAGGGAACTGTATTCAATATTTTGTTATAATCTATAATGGGAAAAATCTGAAAAAGAATATATATATATACATATATATATATGCATTCTGAACCACTGAACCACTTTGCTGTATACCTGAAACATTGTAAATCAACTATACTTCAATAAATAAATAAAAACAATGCTGTTAGAAAAATGGTGCCAATAAACTTACTAGACACAGGTTTGCCACAAACTTTTAATTTGTAAACAACGTAATTATCTGTGAAGCACAATAAGTTGAAGAGCAATTAGACGAGGTATGCCTGTCTTGATTCCGTGGCAAAGGTAAAGGGCAGAAGGGAAGGGGCACAGGACAAAAGCAAATTGTGAATTGCTGTAGGCTTGTGTGTCCAAGGAGTTGGTCACTAATGTGGCCGAGGCAAAACAAGTAGACTAGGGCCTCAAATATCGGTGCAACTTAGAGGATCAGAGTTGGCACGTAATAAGAGACTGACACAAATACCCACCCTAGTTGACAAATAAATGCTATTTCTGGCTAATGTCTCTTTCTTCTCCCCTCACCCTCTCATTCTCTCTCTATCCCCACATAGTCTTATAGACTATTGGATTTGTATATAGACATACGATTAACTGCAATTTTAAAAAAATTCTCAGATCATCACAATGTCAGTCAGCGAGGATGGCTTCAAGCCGGATCTGGTGTCATTTCTGACACCACCTCACAAAGTTTTTGAAAATTTCCTTTCACCAAAAAATATCGCAGGCATCTTTATACTGTTTTTGCCTAAGACTTGAAATCAGTTGTTTTCCTAAGGAATTTTAGTTCCTTTTAGTGCAGAATGACATCAGGGGGGCAAACCCTAAGGTTAGAGACTCTCACTATTGGAATAATACTGCTTTCAGTCCATTTGGAGAGACAAAGAAGATGTTTAGAAGATACTGGGTTGGCCAAAAAGTTCATCTGGGTTTTTCTGTAACTTCATCTTATGGAAAAACCCAAAATAACTTTTTGGCCAACCCAAAACATTTTATTTTTATTTATTTATTTATTTGATGTGGACCATCTTTAAAGCCTTTATTAAATTTGTTACGATATTGCTTCTGTTTTATGTTTTGGTTTTTTGGTCCCAGGCATATGGGATCTTAGCTCCCCATCCAGGAATCAAACCCACAGCCCCTGCATTGGAAGGCGAAATCCCAACCACTGGACTGCAAGGCAAGTCCCAAACCAATACATTTTTAAAAAATGAATTAACATTACTAAATCCAGTTCAATTTTAACATAACAGTGGACTTACTTAAATTCTTTGAGTTGTATCCATCTTCAAATAATATCTACCTTCTGTAGCACTAATGATCTTAACTCAAAATAATTAATATACTTACTTGCTTTATCTCTTTATATAACAGAAATAGTTTCAAAATATTATTATTAATGTTTCTATTATTAATTAAATTTCTGAATGGAATAAAATATTTCCATTTGGTTCTGTGCTTACTGTACATTTTGCTAAAGTTATACAGTCAAATTATATGCTATGAAGTCCCATTCTTTGTGTGGCTACTGTTAAGATTAATATACAGTTGGGTTTACTTGTTTCAGTTTGTTTTTAATCTCAAGGAATTATCTTGCTTGTTTTTGAGTAGTAATTCATTTATAGGATTCAAGAGTAAACTATATAGATAGGTATACAGAGTTTTTTTGTTCTTGTTTACATCCCTGCAGTAGCCACCCTGTTCTCCGAGTCCCTCCTTCATTAGTAAATTTCCCTATGGACCAGCTATTAACAGGTGACAAGTGACAGGTAAGAGTTATTTGCAGGTGAGAGGAAGCGTTTAGAGAAGCTGTCTGGGTTTCTCAGCTCAAGGGCTCCCTCTTCTGTTAAGTGTCAAACAGTCTGTTTAATAAAGGCTTGTACTTTGTTCTTCAAATTTCAAAAGCCTTTTTTTAATGCTTTCCCTGTTTTCCTGTCTTGATCATTTCATTCTCAGACTTTTTCATAGCAGTTATCCTAAGGACGGTGCTCTCCCCTCCCTGGGGATGGGGGTGGGGGGAGCATTGTATCTGCAGGGTTTTCTGGGCTCTGCCACTGCTCTTTCTGATACTGTAGCTCTCCCACCAACCAAACCAGCCATTCTGATGCCACTGGCCTGCCTCACTGTTGTTAACTTCCCCTCTGACTCTGCTGCCTCAAGCAGATTTCTGTCCCTCTGCATGCACACTTTTTTAGTGTGAGGGAAGATGAATCTGTAGTTTTTCTCTACCTGAAGGTACTGATTGGTCTGTTATTATTAGTACTAGTCCTATAGGACTGCTTAAAGAATTTTCTTGCTCTGTAGGATTTTTAAAGAGAAAAAGTGAGGGAATTGGACTCAAGGCTGTAGCCATACTCCTACAGGAATACAAAACCCTTGAGGCTTTCTCAAGGCATCTGCCATTAGAACAATCTTTATCCTACCCCTCAGTGTAAACTTTGCCAGAAAACAGAGAAGCCACCTGAAGGAGGACTTGAGGATCAACAACTAGAGTAAAATCACACAGAGTCAAGACAAGACGCTGAAAGCACTCTGCTTTTGTTTCAGATATTTCCTACAGAGAGACCCATCTAAAGCAAAGTGCCCTCAACTCTGTTAAGTATCGTTAAGTGCCTACATAGTAGAAAAAAAATGCTGGCCATCAAAGCAGTCTCTAAGAGCAACAGATATTTGTAACATCTGGAACAAGGTTTTAAACTTGGTCCTTTAATTCAGTGGTCTAAATTAACACATACAATTCTCAGAAAATGTTTTCATATTTTTAAAGAAAACGTACATACTAAGAAACTATGGAAACCTGTTTGATGTTGGAATGATTCCATCACAATTTAAAAAAGGATTCTAGTCCTTACATATACTTTTTTAAATGTTTATTTCTGGTGTTGATTTCCTAAATTATTAAAAGTAGTAGAGGGGAGGAAAAATAATTTCCCTTCTACTCTTGGCTAAGACACCCCCATAACAAAAGACAGATTAACAGTAGAAAAATAGAAGTTTAATAACATGTAAACCTCCTGTATACATGAGAGATACCCAGGAAAACTAAGTAACTCCTCCAAATGGTCCAAGTCACCACCTTAAATATTATATCCAGCTAAAGACAAAGAAAGGTATCGGGTGGAGAAGTCAAGTCATAGGAAGTTATCAGAAAAAGCTCAGTAAACACCGGTATAGTTATTATGCCTTCTCTGTTGACAAGAGTTTCTAGAGATTTGATCATCTTTCTCTGCCTGGTGCAGAGAGGGAAACAGCCTTACAAGTGGAGGTTTATCTTATAAATGTAAATGTCTCTTATAAAAGGTAATTTTTACTTTTATTCAGTTTTCAGACCTTCTCCTTTGTCTGCAGTTTCTTAAAAAAAATAAATAAATAAAATAAAAACCCTAAAATAATTATTATGCCTAAGAGGCATATTTTGGGGTGGCAAATTCTGCTTGCCTAGATAGAGTAGCAATGGTCCAGCTCCAGCTCAGAAAAGCAAAACATGTTGATATGCGTAGCACATCAAGACAATTGCTGTACCAAGTAGTTTTGTTTTGGTTTTGGTTTTTTGGTTTTATTCATTTCTTATTTTAGTTTCAAAAGCTTAATGTGGTTTTATCTGGTCATAGTCTGATAATTTGCAATCCAGTAGGGGAAGTGAAAGAAAGAAAAATTCAACAAAAGTTAGGAAGTGGTAGAAAGAAAAAATAACAACAAAAAGAAATCAGAAAACGTAAAATGGGATTAATAAATCAGTCAGTTGGTCAGTCAATTCGTTAGACAATGAATAATTTATTGAGTAGCTACTATCAGCTCCAAGCATGACATAGCACCGTACAATTTACCAAGCATTGATAAGAGCCATGAAAAAAATAAGAGGGTTAATGAAGTAAGACTAGGCAACTGATTTCATTAGGATGAGCAGAAAAGTCTCAAAGAACCTGATATTTGATTTGAAATTTGAATAAAGAAAATTGTTCCAGGCTGGTGGATATTCACCTCACATTTCAATGTCTCAGAACATTACAATTGATTCCACTTTTATTCTACTTCTCTTCTTCTAGAGAGAGCACATTTTGTCATGTGTATTTCCCAAAAATGAATTAGGTTAAATTGCCTGTAGTAGTTTATTAGAATTGTTTTAATCTTCTTGGGGTCTATATTTATTTCATTTTTTTTTCTAGAGAAAGAGTATTTCTTTTATATGACTTTTTTAAAAAAAAATATTTATTTATCTGCGTCGGGTCTTCATCACAGCACTCGGGATCTTCGTTGCAGCATGTGGGATCTTTTGCTGCGGTGCACGGGCTTCTCTCTAGTTGTGGTGTGCAGGTTTTTTCTTTTCTAGTTGTGGTGTGGGCTCTGTAGTTTGCAGCACGTGGGTTCTAGCTGAGGCGCATGAGCTCAATAGTTGTGGTGCGTGGGCTTAGTTGCCCCACGGCATGTGGAATCTTAGTTCCCCAACCAGGGATCGAACCCGTGTCCCCTGCATTGGAAGGCGGATTCTTTACCTCTGGACCACCAGGGAAGTCCTCATACTTTGATTTCTAAAATTATTTGTTCCTTATCTCTTTTTTCATACTTCCAAAGTTTGTATATGTTATTATCATTTTTAAAGTTTCTGTTTTTATTAACGCTATTCCTTCATTTTTATTACATAAATTTCTACTTTTCCTCTTTTAATTCCTTCTTATACTTTGCATGGGCTTATTCTGTTTGTTTCCTAACTTAATATGAAAGTATAGTTCACTAATGTTTAATCTTTTAATTTGTAGTACATTAATTTAAGGCTGTCAATTTTCTCCCTTCTTGTCTCAGGGCCTTTGCAGTCCTTCTGCTTGAAGATGTTGTTCTGTTGCCATCTTGCCTCCAGTGGGCCTATCTTCATATTTTTCTGGAAACTTAAGATTATATTTCTAATGTAATTACTTTTTGTCACTATGCCTAAATGTTCTAGTTTATTGTTTTTAAATTTATCCTTCTCAATACAGGGCAGATTCTTTTCATCAAAGAACTCTTTCTTCAATTCTACAGATTATCTCTTTTATTGTCTATTTATGTATTACCTGTACTCCTTCTGGACCTCTAGTTAGATGTTGGAACTATTGGATGTATCCTCCATGTTTCACAACTTTTCTCTCATACTTCCCAGCTCTCTCTCCATCTGTGGTGATTTCTTATTTAATTCTTTAACAAGATCTTCCAGAAACTAATTAATCTTCTTTTCAGTCCATTCTCATCTTTTATTTTTAATTTCAACAACAGTTTTTAGTTTTGAGATTTCTAGCTTCTATTCCCTTACTTAATAGTTCTTATTTTATGACTATGGTTTACTCTTCTACATACTCCAGATGAAGTTAAAACATATAAAGTCTTAGAAAGGTGCTGGTCACATGGAAATAATCAATGCTAGTTACTGTGATTAATATTATTATCCTTATTTGAAGGTACAATTCTGCCTCCTCTGTTACCATTTTCCTCATATTTCAGTTCTTCCATATGTTGAACTTTTTTTCTGTCTTGGATATTTTGCTCTGTTAGATGTGTTGATTGTGTGCTCACCTTTGGGGCTAAGTTTTCATTTAGACTATCTTCTGTATCTATTTGTGCAGACAGTTTAAAGAGAGTAAAACATATGTTGGATTCTAGCACAGTTGCCAAAAATGGTAGTCTTTTAATGGTATTCTCAGTGCTAGGCTTCCACATATTTCCAGGGGGACGCTAATACGGTTTCATGTATTTATCAGATCTGTTAAGAATGAGTAGAAGTTCAGTATTCAGGAATGTTTTGAAAAGTCTGGATTAATAGAATTAATTTTACTATCAAGTTAAGTGAAGCTTTAGAATTAGAAAAATAAGTGTAATGAGAAAATTTATCATACAAACTCTGAAGTCAAACGTGATTTACAGTTGAAATACTTTAGTTTCAACTCTTTATTACTGGATATTCCTTTGGTGACTGCATTTAACTTCAGTAAACTAAGATGAGAGAAAGTTGCTAGGTGCATTATTATCATTTGCTCTTCTGTTTTGCCTCAGTTTTGATATTTCTTAACCTCACTTTCTTGTTATATGTGTTTCTTTTCTCCCAATCTTTATTTTTAGAATATTCTTACTTAGTAATAAATTTTAGAGCTCCATTTTTATAATCCATGAGGAATTGCATATAAAGTTAGTAAAAATACTACTATTGAATCCCTCTTAATTGTAGTGTCTTCAATGTACAACAGATGGAATATGCCTTGATATGCTTCCAAAAGAACTACATACATATCTACTACTGTTCAAGGAAGTAAGGCTCATTTTCTTTAAAAAATAATTTTAAGTTTAAGCGACTACAAATTAAATTGTTATTCATTTCCTAAATATTCTGGTTATCTTTATAAATTCTTTAATCTGGATGTAGTCAAAAAGAAATTTAGAAGAGTAGGTTTGATGATTGCATTAAATATGTGACATCACTGACTCAATACCTAATGCATGACCCAATACTTTGCAGTTGAATCCATATATGATATATTTGGAAGTGCAGATAACTGCAAAATGATTGTCATTTTGAAAAGATTACTATCTTAAAGATAACTCTAATATAGAATCAGATGATTACTCTCATTCCTTGGCTATGTTATGATAGTCTTGCAAACTGAAAGAGAACATAATTTTCAATGAATGAACGAACAAACATTAGAATCTAAATTTGAGTCTTAGTCTCTCAAATTTTTAATTAGTACAACTATTAAATTGTTGCCCGTTTAGGCACATGACAAAAGGTATATTTCTAAAACATATAAAGGCATGTTCTCTGATGTAAAATATTCTTTGATACATAAACATGACTCTGTATACTGTCACAACGCCATATATAATTGTGTTTTATTTTTCATTTTCTTCTTTCATAAAATGTGGCATTATAATTAATTGTTTTCTGGGCCTTTACCCTGTATTTTAACATGATTTTATCAGAATTGTATATCTCCCATATAACAACAGCACCACTGACAAGTGGACAGAGTTCATATATTGCCCAAGAATTTCAAATTAAAATATTCATGAATTCATTGTGCTATATAAGATAATAAGTGCAATAGCAGACCATTTATTGGCTGACTGTCCATCTGTTCCCATTGTAATTCAAATCTGGAAGGGAATATAATCTTGAGCTGGAAGAGACAACTGCTGTCAGTTGCCAAACCCATACTTTTCCTTTGGTGCATTAATCTGGTCAGTAACAGCACTGTTACCCAGGGGGACATATTTAGAGAGGAGAAAATAAATCAAAATGTTGAAAAAGTTTTGTAATAAGAATGAACAGAGTCAGAATAGAATTCTGCAGACCTATTTGTTCTTCACAATAAAAGACCAATTATGAACGGAAACAGAGCCTAAACTTTCAGAAGCATTTAAAGGTTAAGGTAAGTTTTGAAATTAGAAACAATTTTAAAACAGTAGAATTAATGATTCATAGAATATTTATAAAATATTTTTGAAAATGGTGAGACAAGGCTTATGGTTTTTTAATGAAATGAAGTAATTGGCTTTTGTCAATTCTAGTTAAAATGTATTTCCCACAGCTGTGCAAATGTCATATTTGGCTGAATAATGACAAAATTCAAAGTATTTTGTTGCCTTAAAGATTGGTAAAATGTAGTGGGTAGGGAATAACCACATAGTGTGTGAGAATAATGTTGATATGCACATATAGACATTTAACTTCAGTTTTCCAAGATTGCAAAAGAACAATATGCTAAAAACAAGAAAGTGTTCTCCTACTGGCTCTAAACTTTCTCACTAATTTTATCAATCAGAGTTCAACCACAGAAGCAGAACTACTGTAATACACACATACAACAGGTTACTGGGATTCGACCTTACAGAATTTAGGAAGCTGGTTAAACAGACTTCAGGAGGTTGTTTATTCTCTGTCTGGTGCTACAGCCTAAAGTCAGCTAGGCAGGCAATAAGGAAGGGAAGATGGACATCCAATGGGGACAGCAAGACGAAGAAAATTTCAAGGGTAAGTGCAATCTATGTGGACTGAAACCTGCAGATAACTTAACCAGCAGATAAGTGATAATACATGTAAACCTGCCTTGTGCCTGGTGACCTGCTTTTACCTCACGAGTGCAAAAAGAATACAGCTGCTATTTCACTACTCTCTTCCAATTTTCACAAAGAAATCTGGCTCAAACTAACCCAGAATGACATAGGGGAGAAATTTCTGCAAAATGTAGTTCTAGCTTTGACAAGATGACACAATACACTCCACTACAATTTACCCCTTGTCAACTTGACATTTCTATACACCTTTATTAACTATAGTTATCATAATTTCTAAATAAAACAATAGCAAAAATCTGTTTCCATACAACATAATACAACTGTCTTGTGTACAACCTTCTCCTCAAAATAAGATACAAAACCCCTTTATCTGTCCTTAATATTCATTTCTTTTCTATATAAGTCACATTTCCTCTTTGATATATTATAAATCAGATAGTATGACTACTACTAATACTTCTTACATTACACGTTAGGCAAATTTAAGAGGAAAAGATTTTAAAAGTTAAGACATACACAAGTATGTACATATCAAAGTAAGGAAAACTATCCATAACAATTACAGTTCTCAGTTTTGCCATTGGTCATGTGATCATAATTGATATCTATAACTACGTTGTTCTACCACCTTCTGCCTTCAGCAAGAACCTTGGCTAGTTATGATTTTAGTTGAGGTCATGAGACTCCCTCCTATGTTCAACTGTTTTCATTTTTCCAATGACTTAAATCACTGGGTAGGGAATACTAAGAGGTATCCCAGAGGATCTTCTGCAATTTTTACCCCATTGTGTCTTAACAACCCAATTGCTTTTTGACTGACAATCAAGATCAATCGCCTCAGCCAGAACACCAATGATCTCTGTCTATTGATTCACTAATATGAGGAGCCCAAAGAAACTAAGTTCTGGTTTAAACTTTGAGCTTAATGGAACTATTGATGTAGACCTTAATTAAAATATTTCTCCCTTGGTAACTAAGACAAGCAGAGCCCGGAGGTGTTGAGAACAGGCAGAAATAATGATGTCAGTGGATCTCTCGAGGAAATAGTGAGAAAAGTGACTTCTTTTTCTTCCCTTGTTTCCTGAAGGTAAGGGATTCATGAATCCCGGTTATGAAGGAAATAGAACCATATGTTAGTTGCTCATATAGACCATATTTCACATCCTGGAGGACATTACCCCAGCCCCAAAAGATTTAGGCATCCAGTTGGCATTTTAGAAGGCCACGGCTCCATCATATCAGGCCAGTTGCTCCGAGGGGTAGGTAACACAAGAACAATAAATTTCTTGAGCATTTCTGCACTTTATGATCTATAAAACAAATTTCTTGGTCCCGAGCTATGCTGTATGGAATTTCAGGATGGGGAATGAAACATTCCTTAATATCGCAGATGATGGGCTTAGCAGAAGCACTGCAGGCAAGGAAGACAAATCCACATCTAGAGTATCTGTTCCTTTGAGAACAAAGTCTTGCTCCTCTCTTGATGGAAGAATGTAGATGGGTGTCCTGGAGAAACCCTGCTGGAGAGTAGTTTTTTGGAGATGAATTTCATAGACACCATACCACCCTCATTCCTCATGAAAAGGCATTTGCAATAAAATTGGCTTCTTATGTATTGTGCAGGCATTCTTATCTGCTGCAGGCACTGATGCTTTTGTAAAGCCCTGATTGTTTTTGTTTATGACATCTCGGTTGCGAGCTGTAGAAATGATTATGACAGCAGACACAATGAGAGGGGAAAGCTGTAAAAAATTAAATTTTCATGTCCATATCTTCAGCAGCACATTTTTACTATTTTAAGCAAATATTATTATTTGCTTAAAAATTAAATATCTGTCCATTCTAGGTTGGAGAGTCTGAAAGTCTGAGACATTTGTCCCATTTAGGTGGGCCATATCCTATATCCTACCTATTGTTGAGAGAGGCCTCAAGGGAAATCAAACTTGCTAACACCTTGATCTTGGACATATAGGCTCCAGAATTGTGAAAATATACATTTCTGTTATAAAAGCCACCCACTCTGTTGTATTTTGTTATGGAAGCCCTAGGCAACTAATATGCCACCTGACTGGTATCGAAAAGTTTATGTACATGTTTTTCTCTTTGCAAGGTTATAAACACCTGAGAATAGTAACTATGCCTTTTCACTTTGCATCATCATCACAGCAACATGTGGGACAAACTAATTTGTCAATAAATATTTGTTAAATTAATAACCAAAGAAAAAGAACATTTAGATTTTGATGTGATTAAGTGGTAAGAAGCTATTTTAAGTTTGGAATGGCACAGCCATTAAATCTTGGAAGTTAATATATTTTTGGAGCAAATTTCTTTTATTTAAAAATAATGACAAAAATGTCTTATGAAAATAATTTTTTTACAAAACTGTAAAACCTTTACTAGTGACACTTGGGAAAAATGAGACTCAAGCATATGGCACTTCTTTACACATGTTTGTGCTAGAATCACAAAGCACTTACACGTCCTTCCTTCTTCACTCTTCATTCAACTTTCTATTTGCCTTTCAACCATTCATTCATTCAGCAAACATTTATTAATGGATTGCTTCCTGTGTGCCAGTTACTAGGACTAGAGAGATAAAGGGATGGTCATTCTTTCAAGAATAATTTATTTTTATAAAAAATAATTTGGTGAGTTACATACATTAATAAAAAGGTCTATTGAGACTATTTCAAGGCAAAACTCTCTATATAGTAATGGTATCTTAATTACTCCATAAATTGATAATAAAGACAGTTGAATTCACCTGAAAGCACTAGTGTCAAACTGAATTTTCCTCACCACTTTTCCCCAAAAGATAGGATCCAGATGTTGGAGAGTGGTGACAATTACTACAGTTTTTCTCTTGATATGTGCTGCCCAGCCAGGCACATAGCCCTGTCCAACAATAGAATCTCATTATTGGACTGAAAATCATAGTAGACATTGCTCAGTATAGGACAACATGCCATCTGACTACATACTACATTAAGAAGACTGCATTGAAAATAATTTCTAAGCAACATATCCTCTTCAGATCTTGTGAATTCCACCTTCAAAGGGTCTGCTTAATTAATTAATTTGCTCCTCTTCAACAAAAATACCACTTTGAATCAGCTTTTCTAATTCCGTGGTCTTACAGATAAAAGTTCATCATCATACCACCAACCAATTCTCTCTTCAAAACACTGACCTGATCATCTCATTTCCTGGCTTAAGTCTTTCCAGGTCTCCTCTTGTTCTACAAGAAGCCACCAAACTCTGGCAAAGTAAATAAGGCCCTTCACAATCTAGAGCCCCATCTTCCCTTTTAAGCCTCTGCCCTTCTGTATTCTTGTTCCATGCACATTGGATAAGTCACCATTGCAAAGATTCATGTGCTCTCTTGAGTTCCTTTGCCCATGCAGACACTACTCCCATGCCTGGAACTCTGCATGCCCTGCATCATCTGCCTTGTACTCAACTACTTATCCTCACTTCATTCTGCAAGCATGTATTGAACACCAACTAAGTTTTAATTACTGCACTAGAAATGAAGGATAAAAAGATGATTAGAATGTGTTTCCTTTATTCCAAGGTAGTACTGGGGAAAATGTGCATGTAAATAAATGTCACGATTTTACAGAAAAAGTTATACTATAACAAACGAGATAAAATGATATATGAGAAGAGGAAAAATAACGAAAAGTCTAAAGGAAGTGATTTTGGGGCTAAAATTTAAAACAATGTAAGAGGCACAAGTGTGAGGAAAAGCAGAGATTGAAAAGGGCACTCCAGGCAAAGGGAGCAGAATATACAAAAGCACAGAGATGAAGAAGAGCAGGAAGTGGGTAATTTGGCATGACTGTCCTGGAGGATAAATGTGCAGAAACAGAGGTAGAAAGAAAAGTCTACAGATTCAGTTCTGTGGTTTAAATGTGTCAAGACCTACCTTCAAAACTACATTTCTGTGAACACTTCATTAAACTAACTTATATGTCAGAGCCTTCCCATCTCAAATCACATACCAAGACATTTGTTCTTGTCATATCTGATATTTATTTAAACCTTTATTTACAACATGTCTGTATGTATATAAACATGTATGTACTTTTAATATAGAATTTTCTTCTCATAGATTGTTCTAAAATACTATTCAAACATGAACATAAAAGCTTCGGAAAATATCGGGTACATTAATATTTTGTAAATATTTTAGCACATCTCTATTTTTTGTTTAATCACACTTACTTGCATGTGCTTCAAAAATAAAGAAAATATAATTATTGTATAATGGCTCATCTGAATTTCTATTTATAAACTATTTTATTCCCAGAGGGGCTTACTTTTAAGAGAATTTTATAAAGGCAAATGAGCAAGTAGTTTCACTCATTAATTAGAGTTCTTGTGAGATTTGTCCAAAAAACGATAATTGATGTTCTTCTAGAAGGACAAAATGAGTGTTCTATAATATAGAAACTATAATTATCCCTAAATAGGTTGACAGGTCATAAAATAAATAATACATTCAAGGACTTCCCTGGTGGCGCATTGGTTGAGAGTCTGCCTGCCGATGCAGGGGACACGGGTTTGTGCCCTGGTCCGGGAAGATCCCACATGCCGCGGAGCGGCTGGGCCCATGAGCCATGGCCGCTGAGCCTACGCGTCCAGAGCCTGTGCTCCGCAACAGGAGAGGCCACAACAGTGAGAGGCACACGTACCGCAAAAAAAGAAATAATAATAATAATACTTTCATTGCATAAAGTTACAATAAAATATCAATTTCAAGTTCAGCAATCTGTCTTTATGTGTAATATATTTGCTTACTTATCAAGTGTTCCTGTCAGATGAACACACCTCTTTTTTTTTTTCCAGTTCACTAATTAACATTGGTTAAAGGCTTTCACTGAAACCTCTGAACACACCAATATAGCTTCCTTACAGTTACTGAGTAGAAATAGTAGATGTCTCCTTTACCAGTTTCCTAACTTTTCTCACACTTAAAGTTGAAAGAGAATCTCAAAAATTATGAAAAATAAGAAGTGAAGTTAAAAGAATTACTAGAAAAATACAACAGTGGTTAGAAATTAGAAACCGAGGTATGACCTTGATCTGACTCTTTAAAACTGATGATTAACTTTCCCCTGTGTGTGTTTCTGTGTGTGTGTGTGTGTGTGTATGTGTGCATGTTTTAAATCTTTAATCATTTTTCTTCTTCCCCCTTCTATTAAGTACCACTACACGGCTCACTTACCTCAACCTCAGTGTCCCTTCCTGATAAACACTTTCTCTTTATACTTCTCATGGCACCAAACCTGCTCGTTCCGTTTCTTGTTCACATGCTGACAGCATGGCAGAGTGGTTCAGAGTATAGGTTCTGAAGTCAGAACACAGGGGTTTGAATTCTAGCCATGTTGCTTATAAATTGTGTAAGGATGGTGGGAACAATTAACTTAGAAGTTGTGGGCATATTAAGCTTCTAGAGGCAATATATCTAGGATCAAAACTTTATTCTTCAATTTACGTTCTCTGTAAAATCTTGTGTAAGTTGCAAATGTCCATGGGCTTTGGTTTCAGCAACTGTAAAACACAGATATCAATAGTACCTACTGTTTTAAGTATTAAAGTAGTGACTGTCAGATAAATGTCAGCTATCATTTAAGATGCTGTATAAGATTCTTACATAGGTAAGAATGTATCTTGATATCTGGCATATGTTAAGCAGTCAATAACTTATTTGATGCATTGATTTTATTAGTAATAACAGATACCATGATGTAAATATATTGTCAGTTATATGACTGTTTAATGTTTTCCCCCCATTATACAGAAAGATCTGTGAAGATAACAACGGTATCCATCTGTTGGATACTGTATCCCCAAGACCTAACCCAATGTCTGGCATATAGAAAATGCTCAATAAATATAGCCAGCAATGAATGAATTGATCTTTCCCCCTTCAAGTGAAAATTATGCAATCAACTAACTTGCAGTAACTTCTTGGAGCTTTTGTGAGATTTCAATTAAATACATACATGAAAATTACCTAGCACACTGCCAGAAACATGATGAGTACTCAATAGAAGTACAATGTTTCCTCTTCTTCCTAAGAAAGATCACTAAGAAAACCCGTGTATCTCTTCAACGCATCACATTTGTGATCTGTGTCTATAAAATGCATCTCCATTCTGTTATTAGGATAATTTCCAGGACATTAAATGGTTGTTCTTTTATAATTTTTATCCATTATTGTAGTTTCACTGAGAAAATCATTTATGGAGCTTCTTACACCACAATTCCAGAAGTTTTCCTTAAACTGATTTTTAACATTTGTTCCTCCTGTAGTTTTTTGTGCCATTTTGAAAAATCACACTGAAAATGAGGTTAGACCAGGTGATCTCTAAATGGTATTCCAACACACATTTGTTTGTACTCTCTGTTAAAAGAATAGTGAATTCTGAGCAACCATAGGAAGAACATGCGTGTCCCTGAACAACACTGTGCAAGCATGCAATCACACATACACACACACACACACACACACACACACACACACACACACACACACTCCTAACTGAACTGAAATTTATCTAATCTCCTGTCCTTCATTCCACTGAGGTTTTCCAGTAGCTGGTGCTCTAACCAAGACTTCTAACATTTTAAGCCATAGACACTAAATGTGGACAGCTACATTTGTCTCCTCTCACAATTGAAATTCAAAGACTAGAGCTTTGCTGAGAAGAAGCACAGGGAAAGCTTTTATCTCTAGCATGTTTAAGGGACAGGTCAGAAGAGGCACTCGCGTCATTAGGAATCTATAGGGGGCCCTGAGTGGCTGTCTCATCTTTCACCTCTGCTGTGGAATAATTCTGGTATTGAGCCCCTTTGTCCGTGGGTATGCTGCCAATTTAGCTAGCTCCTTAGATTTCATGTTTTACTGAACATTATTTGAGGCAGGTCAACAACTCTGCTCCAGGTTTAATGACTGTGATAGTCAGAGGTTCAGATCACTGTCAGGACAGTTCACAGACTTTCTCTCTGTCACATAATTTACTTGAATAACAATGGGTGGCTGACATTTATGAAGCAATATTTAATAGGAGACAGATGCTTTACTGAGTGATTTGTATAGCTGTTGTTTAATTATAATCTTGAGACATTGGTTATGACTAAATAACGTAAGAATTGTTTGTGGGGTAGGTTACACAATTATGTGAATATACTGAAACTGCTGAACTGTACAATTTAATTGAATGAATTGTATGCATGTGAATTATATCTTAACAAAACTGCTATAAAATCAGTTTGAGTTGTTTTTCCTTTTCTACTTCTGCTGGACGGAGAATCCATAAACATCCCAGTGCAATGCGGTTCTCTCTGGATCTTCATTCTTACCATACTCCAAACTCTTCACTCTCCTACTTGACACAGAGAGACAATTCTCCCCCCTCCCTGCCCCATTTGTTTCTGCTTCTGAGATTGTTTTTACTTATTTCTCTCTGAATGAATACTCTTTTTGCATATATCCATATCCCTAAATCATTCAGTCATGTCATAAAAATTGAGAATCTATTGATTCTATGTGCTCAGCACTGAGCAAGGCACTGGAGACTTTAAAACAATATATGAGTAATAAAATATATAAAAAATTCCTTTTGTACTTCTCTGATGGCGCAGTGGTTAAGAATCTGCCTGCCAATGCAGGGGACACAGGTTAGATCCCTGGTCTGGGAAGATCCCACATACTGCGGGGCAACTAAGCCCGTGTGCCACAACGACTGAGCCCATGCGCTGCAACTACTGAAGCCCGCATGCCTAGAGCTGCAGCTTCGCAACAAAGAAGGCACCATGATGAGAAGCCTGTGCACAGCAACAGAGTAGCTCCCGCTCGCCGCAACTAGAGAAAGCCTGTGCGCAGCAAGGAAGACCCAACGCAGCCAAAAATAAATTAATAAAATAAATAATTTTTTTTTTAAATTCCTTTTATGCTGAAAGGAAACTCTCTTTCCTTAAAATTCTCTAGTGCTTCATTGGAGCATCTCTTGGTATCCTCTAGTGCTTCATTAGAGCACCTCATGGTATCCTCTACCATGCCTTATGATGTTTGCATTCCTTATGAAACTTCCTAGCTATTCTGTGGACTTCTGGTACACAGACTCACAGTTAATTGTCCATCTCCCGAACCACATGATTCTTTAAGTTGAGCATTACAAAGCCTTCATAAATAATTTGTTTAAAGATCGAAAAATATGTAAATGGTAGAATAAACATCTTCAGCATCAATTCAAGAATGTTTACACCCCCCCAAAATCTCAAATCTTTATGGATTTATGTTATAAATTCTTGGCATTTTCATTCATTCACCTTTTTGTTCATTCATGTAATGCGTTACTTTTGAGTAAACACCATGTGCCTGACGCTGAATTAAGAAATGGGATCATGGAGACATATAAAAAGACCTAATCTTTAATTAATATCAATTTGGAGAAACTGATATATGAACAAATAAATCCATGCTTAGTGAAAAGATCGCCAAAAATTATGTAAAGGGAAAAATTATCTATAAAGGAAGGATTGATTCTACTTGTGAGGGAAAAGATTAATGAAAGAGGTGCTTTTGGTATGAAGGTAAAAAGATTAATGAAAGAGGTGCTTTTGGTGTGAAGATTAATGAAAGAGGTGCTTTTGGTGTGAAGGTGCTTTTGGTGTGAGAAGTGATTCAACTCAAAAGAAATAAACAGAATCAGGGTCAGGAAGAAAGCCTGGTTTAATTGGAAATTTTCAGATATGTGAGAGTATTGGAATACAACTGCAGATGGGAGATGTTTAAAGAAATGATGAATGGTGAGGACAGACAGTGGCTATATTATGGACAGCCTAGTATATCATGCTGAGGATATTTAAACCTGGAAATCCACAGAAATCTGTCCTCTAAATCACATGACACTCTACTTTGATCATTATAAATGTTTCCATATAGAATTTACTGAAAGCATTCTGCTGACATTACCATTTTGTCCTATAGTGTATTGAAGGTTTTTTAAATATTGTGTTGATTTTCTATTTTGTATTAACTTTCACGCTAGACTACTAGGTTTGGATTTAGGCTCTGCCATCTACTAGGTGAGCTGCTTTGGGCAAGCTATCTAAATTCTCTGATTTCAATTTTGACATTTGTAAACTTACAATAAAGATAATGCTCACCAAGTAGGCTTTTTTAATGGAGACTGAATTAGTATATATATATGTTAAGCACATAGAACAGTGCCAAACATGAAGGAAGCATTTCCTAACTACAAGGAAAGTGATTCTTCACCTCTGCACGTTGCAAAAAGGGTAAAATACATTTTTTATACCATGCTATAGCAATGCATCATTTAAGCACTATTATATGTGATAGTTGTCACAATGGTTTCTTTTTTGAAATATGGTGTAGAGAGCTTGAAGCTTTGCAAAGCAAATATACCACATTTATTGTTAATTTAAATAGATACATACAGTCATGGGTGAGGATCGGACCCTAGACAAGACTGTATTATATGACTTTCTGTTTGAAATCTGATCAGATTTTGATTTATATCATTTTGATTTTATTTTACATCACTTTGATTTTAATCCCCATTTTTAAAACTAGTACCTATTTAAATGAGGAGACTAGTCTGTTCCCTTAACTTATCTCTCTCTACTCACCATCACGAATTCCTATCAGAGCCAACTTGAATTACTCCTGGCCCTTCATATGTAATATGCCTGCTTCCATCTAAAATAAAATAGTAACAATAAAATAACTCAAAATATAGAATTTATTGGAAGATTACTTTGTGCAAGTCACTTTATATACTTGTCCAGTTTTAATCCTCCTAACATTCCTACTGAGAAACTACTACTATAATTCCAAAATATTAGATAAGGAACGTGAAGTACAGAGAGACTAAACCACTTTCCCAAAGTTACATTATTCTTCTCATTAGAAAAACATTTCATCATCTGTCTTTACGCTTCCCACGTACACACCAGCTGATGTGGTCAGAGAGTTCTCCTGGAAGGTAGGACATGAATTGGTGCCCAAAGAAGATTCAGTTAGTTACAGAGGCAAAGTAGGTACTAGCTTTAGAAATAGAGATAGTAAGCCAAAACAATGTCAATACAGGTGTTAAAATGTACTACAAAATTATAGAAACAATTAAAAATTATACCGCTAGAATAGAAAATCCTGAAATAGGCTCACACATACATAGCTTTCTTATATGTACAGCTTACAGCAACAAAGATGTCCCTGAAATGCAGAGAGAAAAGGATGAATTTTTGATTAAAAAAAATGCTGAGAAAATTGGATAATGTTATATCCTTCACCTCATATTATACATAAAAATATAATGTATCAAGTACTTTAAATTTAAACATGAAAGGTTAAAAATGAATGCTTCATAAGAAAACATAGAAAACATGCTTTAAATGATTTCTTCTGACATAGCAGTAAATGCTTGTCACTAAGTGTTTTTCTTGGATGGAGATCTTGTTTACTGAGAATATAGTAAGCCCTCATATACAACTGCTGGATATGGCATGAAACAGAGGCAGAAACAGTGTTTTGTTTTATTCAAATCAAAAAATTTCCTGTTTTTTAAATGAAAATAAGAATCTTATATACATCAGTCATTCAAAATTGGGATCAGGACAGAGTAGCTGTTCTAGTTTTAACTTTGATTCAAAACAAGATTCGAATAAATCAATGATTGACAATCAATTAAAAAGTATGATTTCTATAATTAAATATACTATAGATCTGTTAACTCACCTCCTTTTAATTAACTACTCTAATATCTGGTAATCAGTTCCTATAGCCTTTTTCTTTTCCTTCATGTTTTTTTAATCTATTCTTGAGTCTTGGTATTTCTAAATATATTTTAAAATCAACTTATTAGTTTACATATAAAATGTTTAAAATATGCTAAGATGTGGAGTGATAGTATATTAAAAATAAAAATAATATGGTGGAGAATTAACACTTTTACAATATTTACTCTTTCAGTCCATTAACATGATGTATGACTCTATTCATTTAAATCTTGAGGTTCTCTCAATAATCTTTTGCAGTTTTCAGGGTTGAGTTCCTGCGAAATTTTCAGTATTTATTCCTTGTTAATGTTTCATTTTATTTTTCACTTTTGTGTTGATATATTAAATATAAAATTTTTTAATCCAGAAAAAGAAAAATTCACGTATTAATTCTAACAGTTTCTCTGCATATTCATTCAGAGATTTTAGGTACACAATCCTGTCATCAATGAATTATGGTAACTTATTTCTCCTTTCTAAAACTTATATATTTATTTTCTTATTTTATCCTCCTATAAATTACCCACAATAAAATGTAAAACAGAAATATTATTAAGCAACAGACTTGTCTCATCTCTGATTTCAAGAATAAAAATTTTAATGTATTATCAGTAAGTATGAAGTTGCTTTAGGTTTTCTGTCAGCACTCTTTTATCAGCTTAAGGAAGAACTCTACTAGTTTGCTGATAATTTTTTAATTATAAGTAAGTATTGAGTTTTTATATTATTTTCTTCATTTAGTAGGATAATTATATACTTCTCTCTGTGCTTGCCCTATCAATTACTGATAGTGGTCTCAGTTTCTCTCACTAGGTTTGTGGATTTGTCTATTATTACTTTTATTTTTGACAATTTTTCCAAATTTACTTAAGGTAATGCTGAGCATAAAAATTTAGAATTATGATATATTCCTACTGGATTGACTTCCTTATAACTATGAAATATCGTTCTATCTCTACTAGTATTTCTTACCTCAAAGACTGCTTTGTCTGATATTACAATATTCTTATCAGCTTTCTTCGAGTTTGATTATGGATGGTCTACCATTTTCCATTTCGGGTCCTTATCGTTAAGATGTGTCCTTTACCCTGAAAAGCCAAAGCAATCTTGAGAAAGAAAAATGGAGCTGGACGAATCAGGCTCCTGGACTTCAGACTATACTACAAAGCTACAGTAATCAAGACAGTATGGTACTGGCACAAAAACAGAAATATAGATCAATGGAACAGAATAGAAAGCCCAGAGATAAACCCATACACATATGGTTACCTTATCTTTGATAAAGGAGGCAAGAATATACAATGGAGAAAAGACAGCCTCTTCAATAAGTGGTGCTGGGAAAACTGGACAGCCTCATGTAAAAGAATGAAATTAGAACATTCCCTAACACCATACACAAAAATAAACTCAAAATGGATTAAAGACCTAAATGTAAGGCCAGGCACTATCAAACTCTTAGAGGAAAACACAGGCAGAACACTCTATGACATAAATCACAGCAAGATCCTTTTTGACCCACCTCCTAGAGGAAGGGAAATAAAAATAAAAATAAACAAATGGGACCTAATGAAACGTCAAAGCTTTTGCAAAGGAAAGGAAACCATAAACGAGATGAAAAGACAACCTTCAGAATGGGAAAAAATATTTGCAAATGAAGCAAGGGACAAAGGATTAATCTCCAAAATTTACAAGCAGCTCATGCAGCTCAATATCAAAAAAACAAACAACCCAATCCAAAAATGGGCAGAAGACCTAAACAGACATTTCTCTGAAGAAGATATACAGATTGCCAACAAACACATGAAAGGATGCTCAACATCACTAATCATTAGAGAAATGCAAATCAAAACTACAATGAGGTATCACCTCACACCAGTCAGAATGGCCATCATCAAAAAATCTGCAAACAATAAATGCTGGAAAGGGTGTGGAGAAAAGGGAACCCTCTTGCACTGTTGGTGGGAATGTAATTGATACAGCCACTATGGAGAACAGTATGGAGTTTCCTTAGAAAACTAAAAATAGAACTACCATACGACCCAGCAATCCCACTACTGGGCATATATCCTGAGAAAACCATAATTCAAAGAGTCATGTACTGCAATGTTCATTGCAGCTCTATTTGCAATAGCCAGGACATGGAAGCAACCTAAGTGTCCATCAACAGATGAATATATAAAGATGTGGCACATATATACAATGGAATATGACTCAGTCATAAAAAGAAATGAAATTGAGTTATTTGTAGTGAGGTGGATGGACCTAGAGTCTGTCATACAGAGTGAAGTAGGTCAGAAAGAGAAAAACAAATACTGTATGCTAACACATATGTATGGAATCTAAAAAAAAAAAAAAAAGGTTCTGAAGAACCTACAGGCAGGACAGGAATAAAGACGCAGGCGTAGAGAATGGACTTGAGGACACAGGGAGGGGGATGGGTAAGCTGGGACGAAGTGAGAGCATGGCATAGACATACATACACTTCCAAATGTAAAACAGATAGCTAGAGGGAAGCAGCCGCATAGCACTGGGAGATAAGCTCGGTGTTTTGTGACCGTGTAGAGGAGTGGGATAGGGATGGTGGGAGGGAGACGCAAGAGGGAGGAGATGAATATATGTATATGTATAGCTGATTCACTTTGTTATAAAGCCGAAACTAACACGCCATTGTAAAGCAATTATACTCCAATAAAGATGTTTAAAAAAAAAAAAAGATGTGTCTTTTATAAGCAGCATATACTTGTCTATACTAACTCTTTTAATTGGCATATTTAGTACATTTACATGTAATATAGTTAGGAGATAAAGCTGAGCTCATAACTACAATCTTTTTGCTTTTTTTATACCAAAGTTATTTTATGTCAATTTTTATTACCTTTGGCTTTCTTTTGAATAATCAAAAGTTTCCCCTTCTATTACTTTGTTAGCTTCCAATTTCTTATTAGTAGCCCTAGAGATTATTTTTATTAGTGACCCTAAAGATTATGTCAACATGAATCTCTGGTACATTAAAATCTAATAAAAATTTTTGATATTTTTCTGGTAATGCTAAAAAATTAGAACACTAATTTCATTTATCCTTCCTACATTTAAAAAATTATTGTTAACATACATAACAGACGTACATGCATTTTAAAACACAAGACATTACTATCTGTGTAGGAAAAAAACTCACTTCTTCCTCTTGTGTTTCTCCTTATTCTCACACTACTATACTCAAAGCACTTCTGAAACCAGATGTGCGGGGTTTATTCCCACACCAGGCAATCTCTGTGATATTGGCTGGGTGTCCTACAATTTAACTTAATTCTAACACTATCTACTCGGAAATAGCATCACTCCCACAAGTATCAGGCTCAATTCCACAAGACTACCTCTCCCCACTTCACATGCCAATTGCAAGTCTAGGTTGTTACCTGTGCTTTTTACTGATAGGTATAAATCAGAGATTCCAAGAACCCCCTCCTCAGGCTCAATTAATTTGCTAGAGTGGCTCACAGAACTCAAGAAAATACTTTACTTACAGCTACCAGTTTATTATAAAAAGATATGATAAAGGATAAAAACGAACATCCAGATGGAGGAGATGCTTAGGGCAAGGTATGTGGGAAGGGGCTTGAAGATTCCATGCTCTCTCTAGGAGTAACACTCTACCAGCACCTCCACATGCTCAGCAACGTGGAAGCTCTCTGACCCCTGTACTTTGGGATTTTTATAGAGACTTCATCATGTAGGCATGATCAATCATTAACTCTTTTCAGCCCATCTCTAGAGAATGACGGATGGGGTGAGGCTAAAAATTTCAAGCTTCTAATCATAGCTTGATCGTTCCAGTGACCAGTCCCCATCCAGGAGCCCACCAAGAGTCATCCCATTAGAAGAAAAGAAGCCGCTATTATCAAAGAATTTCCGAAGGGATTAAGAAGTTCAGTGGAAGGAACCAGGATCACAAAACAAGTATTAGAACAAAAGATGCTCTTGGTGCCCTTGTCACTTAGAAAAATTTATAAGGGTTTTGGAAGCTCTGTGCCAGGAACCAGGGGCAGAGGCCAATTACATAGTTCCTATTATTAAATTCTATCTTTTTTGTTTGATTTTTGAATTTAATTTTATTTTTTTATACAGCAGGTTCTTATTAGTCATCAATATTATACACATCAGTTTATACATGCCAATCCCAATCACCCAGTTCATCACACCACCATTCCCACTCCCCCGCGGCTTTCCCCCCTAGGTGTCCATACATTTGTTCTCTACATCTGTGTCTCAAACTCTGCCCTGCAAACCGGTTCATCTGTACCATTTTTCTAGGTTCCACATACATGCGTTAATATACGATATTTGTTTTTCTCTTTCTGACTTACTTCACACTGTATGACAGTCTCTAGATCCACCCACAACTCAACAAATGACCCAATTTCTTTCTTTTTTATGCCTGAGTAATATTCCATTGTATATATGTGCCACATCTTCTTTATCCATTCATCTGTCGATGGGCAGTTAGGTTGCTTCCATGACCTGGCTATTGTAAATAGTGCTACAATGAACACTGGGGTGCCTGTGTCTTTTTGAATTATGGTTTTCCGTGGGTATATGCCCAGTAGTGGGATTGTTGGATCATATGGTAATTCTATTTTTAGCTTTTTGTTTGTTTGTTTGTTCGTTTTTGCTGTATGCGGGCCTCTCACTATTGTGGCCTCTCCTGTTGTGGAGCACAGACTCCGGACACGCACGATCAGCAACCATGGCTCACAAGCCTAGCCGCTCCGTGGCATGTGGGATCTTCCCGGACTGGGGCACGAACCCGTGTCCCCTGCATCGGCAGGCGGACTCTCAACCACTGCGCCACCAGGGAAGCCCTATTTTTAGTTTTTTAAGGAACCTCCATACTGTTCTCCATAGTGGCTGTATCAATTTACATTCCCAAAAACAGTGCAATAGGGTTCCCTTTTCTCCACACCCTCTCCAGCATTTGCTGTTTGTAGATTTTCTGATGATGCTCATTCTAACTGGTGTGAGGTGATACTTACTGTAGTTTTGATTTGCATTTCTCTAATAATTAGTGGTGTTGAGCAGCTTTTCATGTGCTTCTTGGCCAACTGTATGTCTTCTTTGGAGAAATGTCTATTTAGCTCTTCTGCCAATTTTAGGATTGGGTTGTTTGTTTCTTTAATATTGAGCTGCATGAGTTGTTTATATATTTTGGAGATTAATCCTTTGTCCGTTGATTCGTTTGCAAATATTTTCTCCCATTCTGAGGGTTGTCTTTTCGTCTTGTTTATGGTTTCCTTTGCTGTGCAAAAGCTTTTAAGTTTTATTACCTCCCATTTGTTTATTTTTGTTTTTATTTCCATTACTCTAGGAGGTGGATCAAAAAAGATCTTGCTGTGATTTATGTCAAAGAGTGTTCTTTAGATGTTTTCCTCGAAGAGTTTTATAGTGTCCGGGCTTACATTTAGATCTCTAATCCATTTTGAGTTTATTTTTGTGTATAGTGTTAGGGAGTGTTCTAATTTCATTCTTTTACATGAGGCTGTCCAGTTTTCCCAGCACCACTTATTGAAGAGACTGTCTTTTCTCCATTGTATATCCTTGCCTACTTTGTCATAGATTAGTTGGCCTTAGGTGAGTAGGTTTACCTCTGGGCTTTCTATCTTCTTTCATTGTTCTATGTTTCTGTTTTTGTGCCACTACCATATTGTCTCAATTACTGTAGCTTTGTAGTATAGTCTGAAGTCAGGGGGTCTCATTCCTCCAGCTCCGTTTTTTTCCCTCAAGAGTGCTTTGGCTATTTGGGGTCTTTTGTGTCTCCATACAAATTTTAAGATTTTTTGTTCTACTTCCATAAAAAATTCCATTGGCAATTTGATAGGAATTGCATTGAATCTGTAGATTGCTTTGGGTAGTATAGTCATTGTCACAATATTGATTCTTCCAATCCAAGAACATGGTATATCTCTCCATCTGTTGGTATCATCTTTAATTGCTTTTATCAGTGTCTTACAGTTTTCTGCATACAGGTCTTTTGTCTCCCTAGGTAGATTTATTCCCAGGTATTTTATTCTTTTTGCTGCAATGGTAAATGGGATTGTTCCCTTAAATTCTCTTTCGGATTTTTTGTTGTTAATGTATAGGAATGTCAGAGACTTCTGTGCATTAATTGTGTATCTTGCAACCTTACCAAATTCATTGATTAGCTCTAGTAGTTTTCTGGTGGCTTCTTAAGGATTCTCTATTTATAGTATCATGTCACCTGCAAACAGTGAAAGTTTTACTTCTTCTTTTCCAATTTGTATTCCTTTTGTTTCTTTTCCTTCTCTGATTGCCGTGGCTAGGACTTCCAAAACTACGTTGAAAAATAGTGGTGAGAGTGGACATCCTTGTCTTGTTCATGATCTTACAGCAAATGCTTTCAGTTTTTCACCATTGAGAATGTTTGCTGTGGGTGAGTTGTATATGGCTTTTGTTATGTTGAGGTAGGTTCCCTCTATGTCCACTTTCTGGAGAGTTTTTATCATAAATGAGTTTTGAATTTTGTCAAAAGGTTTTTCTGCATCTATTGAGATGATCATATGGTTTTTCTTCTTCAGTTTGTTAATGTGCTGTATCACATTGATTGATTTGTGTATATTGAAGAATCCTTGCATTCCTGGGATAAATCCCACTTGATCATGGTGTATGATCCTTTTAATGTGTTGTTGGATTCTGTTTGCTAGTATTTTGTTGAGGATTTTTTTTTCTGTACGTGGGCCTCTCTCACTTTTGTGGCCTCTCCCATTGCAGAGCACAGGCTCCGGACGCACAGGCTCAGCAGCCATGGCTCACGGGCCCAGCTGCTCCACGGCATGTGGGATCTTCCCAGACCGGGGCACGAACCCATGTCCCCTGCATCGGCAGGTGGACTCTCAACCACTGTGCCACCAGGGAAGCCCTTGTTGAGTATTTTTGCATCTATATTCATCAGTGATATTGTTCTGTAATTTTCTTTTTTTGTAGTATCTCTGCCTGGTTTTGGTATCAGGGTGATGGTGGCCTCATAGAATGAGTTTGGGAGTGTTCCTTACTCTGCAATTTTTTGGAAGAGTTTGAGAAGGATGGGTGTTAGCTCTTCTCTAAATGTTTGATAGAATTCACCTGTGAAGCCATATGGTCCTGGACTTTTGTTTGTTGGAAGATTTTTAATCACAGTTTCAATTTCATTACTTGTAATTTGGTCTGTTCATATTTTCTATTTCTCCTGGTTCAGTCGTGGAAGGTTATACCTTTCTAAGAATTTGTCCATTTCTCCAGGTTGTCCTTTTTATTGGCACAGAGTTGCTTGTAATAGTCTCTTAGGATGCTTTGTGTTTCTGCGGTGTGTGTTGTAACTTCTACTTTTTCATTTCTAATTTTATTGATTTGAGTCCTCTCCCTCTTTTTCTTGATGAGTCTGGCTAATGGTTGATCAATTTTGTTTATCTTCTCAAAGAACCAGTTTTTAGTTTTAATGATCTTTGTTTCTATTTATTTCTGCTCTGATCTTGATGATCTCTTTCCTTCTGCTAACTTGGGGTTTTGTTTGTTCTTCTTTCTCTAGTTCCTTCAGGTGTAAGGTTAGATTGTTTATTTGAGATTTTTCCTGTTTCTTGAGGTAGGCTAGTATAGCTATAAACTTCCCTCTTAGAACTGCTTTTGCTGCATCCCATAGGTTTTGGATTGTCGTATATTTTCTGATTTCCTCTTTGATTTCTTCAGTGATCTCTTGGTTATTTAGTGATGTATTGTTTAGCCTCCATGTGTTTGTGTTGTTTTTTTTTTCCCTGTGATTCATTTCTAATCTCATACCATTGTTGTCAGAAAGATGCTTGATACGATTTCAATTTTCTTAAATTTCCTGAGGCTTGATTTGTGACCTAGGATATGATCTATCCTGGAGAATGTTCCATGCACACTTGAGAAGAAAGTGTAATCTGCTGTTTGTGGATGGAATGTCCTATAATATCAATTAAATCTATCTGGTCTACTGTGTCATTTAAAGCTTCTGTTTCCTTATTTATTTTCATTTTGGAATTATCTGTCTATTGGTGTAAGTGAGGTGTTAAAGTCCCCCACTATTATTGTGTTACTGTTGATTTCCTCTTTTATAGCTGTTAGCAGTTGCCTTATGTATTGAGGTGCTCCTATGCTGGGTGCGTATATATTTATAATTGTTATACCTTCTTCTTGGATTGATCCCTTGATCATTATGTAGTGTCCTTCCTTGTCTCTTGTAACATTCTTTAGATTAAAGTCTATTTTATCTGACATGAATATTGCTACTCCAGCTTTCTTTTGATTTCCATTTGCATGGAATATCTTTTTCCATCCCCTCAGTCTGTATGTGTCCCTAGGTGTGAAGTGGGTCTTTTGTAGAGAGCATATATATGGGTCTTTTTTTGGTATCCATTCAGCAAGCCTGTGTCTTTTGGTGGGAGCATTTAATCCAATCACATTTAAGGTAATGATCAATATGTATATTCCTGTGACCATTTTCTTAATTGTTCTGGGTTTGTAGAGTAATCTTCGTTGTAGGTTCTTCCCTTTCATCACTTGATGTATATCATGCTACTCCCTTCTTGCTTGTAGAGTTTCTGCTGAGAAATCAGCTGTTAACCTTATGGGAGTTCCCTTGTATGTTATTTGTCATCTTTCCCTTGCTGCTTTCAATAATTTTTCTTTGTCTTTAATTTTTGCCAATTTGATTACTATGTGTCTTGGCCTGTTTCTCCTTGGGTTTATCCTGTATGGGACTTGCTGGGCTTCCTGGACTTGGGTGGCTATTTCCTTCCCATGTTAGGAAAGTTTTTGACTATAATCTCTTAAAATATTTTCTCAGGTCCTTTCTCTCTCTGTCTTCTCATTCTGGGACCTGTATAATGCAAATGTTGTTGTGTTTAATGTTGTCCCAGAGGTCTCTTAGGCTGTCTTCATTTCTTTTCATTCTTTTTTCTTTATTCTGTTCCACAGCGGTGAACTCCACCATTCTGTCTTTTAGGTCACTTATCCGTTGTTCTGCCTCAGTTATTCTGCTATTGATTCCTTCTAATGTAGTTTTCATTTCAGTTATTGTATTGTTCATCTCTGTTTGTTTGTTCTTTAATTCTTCTAGGTCTTTGTTAAACATTTCTTACATCTTCTTGATCTTTGCCTCCATTCTTTTTCCGAGGTCTTGCATTATCTTCACTATCATTATTCTGAATTCTTTTTCTGGAAGGTTGCCTATCTCCACTTCCTTCAGTTGTTTTTCTGGGGGTTTATCTTGTTCCTTCATCTGGTACATAGCCCTCTGCCTTTTCATCTTGTCTAGCTTTCTGTGAATGTGGTTTTCGTTCCACAGGCTGCAGGACTGTAGTTCTTCTTGCTTCTGCTGTCTGCCCTGTGGTGGATGAGGCTATCTAAGAGGCTTGTGTAAGTTTCCTGATGGGAGGGACTGGTGGTGGGTAGAGTTGACTGTTGTTCTCCAGCTTTTCTTTAATTAAGTATTTCAGGCAATTTCCAACTGAATCTATGTAAAATGATGTTTGTTGAGATCCCCCTTGTATAATTAGAATTAGTTACTTTAGTGAAGTATTTTAGTTGATATATTAACCATTTTATCCTGGATTATTATATTCATTTAATTTAACTGATATAAATTTTAAATATTAATGACGTACTGTTAAAAAATGAGTAATTTAATGAAATAAAGTTTTTCTTTATTAGTTTCTTTAATTTCTCAAACGTTTTGAGAAAAATAAAACCCTTTAAAATCACTTTCCTCCAATACCTTCACACACTTAGCAAAACGTTACAGCCCAATAAACAATAAACCAATTTATGTGTTTATAGGTATTCTCTATTTATATAAAGACTGTGGCATATCCTTGATCTCAATCTTTTTTCATTCTCATCCTGAAACTATGTACAGTAGGCCTTTGGCTCTGTCCAAAGTACTAAATCAAGTCTGGATGAACTTTTACCATTTAGAAGACAAGACTTAATGCTAAGAATCCCTTTCTGTTGACACTAATAGACATTCTCAGGGCTGAATATGATCCTGAGTTAAAAAATAATAAAAGGTAGAACACTTGGGAAAGAGCAAGGACTACTTTGAACCTTTGAAGTAGTATTTCATATTTTAAAATATCTTCCATTTGTATTTTAATTGGCTTATTACAATTATGCAAGGCATCTGAATAGGTAAAATTTTATTTTTTCTTTTACTTTTGTATTTTAACTTTTATCATTCAAATATTTTGTCATCACCTAAATAAGCTAATATTCAACATCATTTAACAAAATCTTTATTTTTTTCCTTTCTTACAAGGGGAAATATATGACCGATATAAAAATACTTTGGTCTTTAAAAATTCAACAGAAAATTTAAATGGCTTTAATTATACAATCATACAGGCAGGATGACTGAAAAATCTTCCCCCAGACCAGTCAACTTTATTCAAATGTTTAAGAACATATTACAGCCATATCAAATATATATGTTTTATTTAATCTTAAGAAGTATTTGACTTTATATATTCATAAAGGTAGATTGCTCTACTATTTAAGAGTATATTTCAACTGCATATTTTTATTCATATTCCTTTTATTTCTCTGCAATACCAATTTTTAAGGTCCAGTACAGAAGTGTCTTACAGCTAATGCATATTGAGAAAATCATATACATTATAATCTTGCTCTGCATAAAAACTATTTTTTGAGTAGTAATATTTCTGATATGTGATCCAGGCAAAGATATCAAGTAAGTTATTCCGTAGGACTAAACTAGCACATCTTGAAAACTGTGGTAGCATTAGAAAAAAGTGTGTTCCTTAAAAGGAACTGTCTGTTAATATATTGGTAACATTCCTGTGTCTACCTTAAATTCTTGTCCTCAAGAATACTTAGGGCCAGTCTCTGCAACTTAGGAAAATACTGGAAAAAACATTAGCCATCTGCTGCCTTGAAGCTGTTGTCCCTTAAACACTTTCCCATCTATATTTAAACCACATAAATATAATCTCAATAAGGTTGCATAGCTTCATAATTATACAGAAACACGATGAGTCTTTAGAGGATGCTATAAAAGTGAAAGAGACCCAAGATATAGTATGATACATTCCATGATAGATGTATATCATACAGTGCACAAAATAAATGCTCATCAGAGCTGGGAAAAAACAAAGGGCAAGACCAGATATGAGGATATAGCCCTGGAATTATTTTTTTTTTTTTTTTTTTTTTTAGGAAACCCATGTGGGCCACATAACGATCATGGATAACATAAGGTCATTATTGAAAATGGTTTAGCAATGCAAAGTTGAGATTTTTATGCAGTTCAGTATAAAGTAATAAAACTAAGAATTTTTAAAAGTTACATCTATTCATCACACATTATCTGGAAATCACTGTGCTAGGCATTGTATCTGTATTATATTTTGTTTCTTGTTTAATCAACTCAATAGCCATTAGAGATAGACACTATCATCCTTGTTCCCTTGTTATGAATCAGATTCCTGAGAAAAGAGAAGTTAAGTGAATAGCTTGAGATCACAATTTAGTAAATGTGAGAAGCCTGAACAGTCTACTTCCAAGCCCATAAGCACCATTAGGGTGTATCGCCATCCAAAAAGCTTTCTAAGATAAAGTTTCAAAATCACAGACTCACAGAGTCTTAAGCTTATTAAAGTTTTCAAGGTTATCTAATGCAACCTTCCATTCAAATATACAACAGCCAAATCCATCACTTCCAGTAACAGTTTACTCATTATTTATACTTTTGCTTTTAGGCAGTTTTTCTCTTTCAGTATAATTGAATACTACTAGGTGCCAGATATTCTTCCAAGTCCTAGAGATTCAATAGTAACATGGAAGACTCAGTTCCATTCTCATGGAACTTACTTTCTAACAAAGGAGGCAAATCAATCAAGGTGCTGTGATAATGACTGGGAGCTACTTTAGACTGGGAGGTCAGGGGCTTCCTTAAGGATGTATATGCTGAAACAATCAGGACAAGAAGTTAAGCACATGAAGATAAGGAAAAACAGCACTCAACAACTCCCCTAAAATGTCCTAAGTCAAGTAACCTAAATTGGCAGATTTCAGGAATGGAAAAATGTCTCTGTGTCTGGAGCAAGGTGATGAAAGAGAAAGTCAACAAAAAAGAACTTTGGAGAGGTAAAAAAGAAGTAGAAACATATATGGCCTTACAGATTCACATGAAAATTGATATTTTTATTCTAAGAAGTGATATTTTTAATCAGAAGAAAGACATTATCTGTTCCGTGTTTTTTTTAAGTATGCTGTAAAAGGGACAAAATGGAAGCAGGGAGAACAGTTAGACCTAGTGAGAGATGGCGGTGACTCGGACTAGGTTTGTACCAGTGAAGACAGAAAAAAGGATATATTTGTGAGTTAACTCTCAAGGACTTGGCTATGGATTAAGTACAGAGAAGAAAGGGGAAAAAGCAATCAAAAAGTAATCTTAGAATTTGGCTTAATCAGAGAGTAATGTCATTTACTGAGACTGGGACAACATAGGAGGAATAAATTTGATAAGGGAAGGAATCAAAGGTTATATTTTGGCAGAATAAAATTTAGGTCAATGAACCTCATAGTTTTTTTAAACTTAGAAATAGTCTTAACAATCATTTTATGTGTTCTGTCCACAGAATAGACTTGTGAGGGGAAATGACTGCTGTCTTCAAAAACTGGAAGACACGCTCAGTAGAAAAGAAATGAGACTTGCTTTGTGTGAACTCAGAAGGCAGAACCATTTGGTGGGAGCTATAGGAAAATCAGTTTTGTTGAATATAAAGAGTGGTCTAGGGGACTTCCCTTGTGGCACAGTGGTTAAGAATCTGCCTGCCAATGCAGGGGACATGGGTTCAAGCCCTGATCCAGGAAAATCCCACATGCCACGGAGCAACTAAGCCTGTGCGCCACAACTACTGAGTCTGTGCTCTAGATCCCACGAGCCACAACTACTGAGCCCACGAGCCCCAACTACTGAGCCCACATGCCACAACTACTGAAACCCACACGCCACAACTACTGAAGCCCCTGCGCCCTAGAGCCCACACTCCGCAAGAGAAGCCCCCACTCGCCACAACTAGAGAAAGCCCACATGCAGTAACAAAGACCCAACGCAGCCAAAAATGAATAAATAAATTTTTTTAAAAAAAGAGTGGTCTAATAATTACAGTTACCCAATCAGTTAATGTGCTATATTATATGAATGGAAACTTCATCTCTACAGAGGATTATACAAATTAGACAGCCTTTTGGAGAAATGGACATGGGTAAAACAAATACTGAATATTTAGACTAGATGGCCTTTAAAGTTATTTTTAATGTAGAAATGTAACATTTCAGGAGAATAATCATTGTATAAGCTGAATAAATAAGGAATCAGTTTAAGTTGACAACTAGGCTTCATGTTGAAACTTAGATTTTAGTCTAACGAGGGCATATTTAATGTGATATAATTAGATAATAGGAATTCAAGGCTTCTTGACTTGAACTAAAGAATTAACTTACATACAAAATCTTTCCTGAGATCAATGAAATATTTTTTATATATATAAGGCTTAACTTACATCCAAAATATTTCCTGAAATCAATGAAATACTTTTACATGCATAAGGAATTTCATGGCAGCCATTACTGAGTTTACTCCATTAATTTTTTTGTTTTTTAAAGTATATTTTTAAATTTGGGGCTATGTTTAGATTTACACAAACACTGCAAAGATCTTACAGTTAGTTCACATACACCCCTCATCTTGTTTCAGTTCCTCCTATTGTTAACATCTTACATTATATACATTTTATAGGTAAAAACTAAGAAACCAATATTGGTACATTATTATAAATTAACTGCAAACTTTATTTGGATTTGACCAGTTTTCCTGTCAACACCCTTTCTTGTATTAGACCCAATCTAGGATAACACAGTACATTTAGTCATCATGCCTCCTTAGTGGCCCCAGTATTTGTCCGTATCATTGTTTTTTCTTGTTTCTTGTGACCTTGACTATTTTGAGGAAGACTGGTCAAGGATGTTTGTAGAATGTCCTTCAAATTAGAATTGTCTGATGTTTTTCTCATGATTACACCAGGGTTATAAGTTTTTGGAAAGAACATGAGAAGTGCCCTTCTTATAATGTCATATCAGGGGTTACTTGATATTACTAATGATGTTGACCATGATCACTTGGTTAAAGTATTGCTTACCAGGTTTGTCCACTACAATGTTAGTATTTTTCTTTATCATATTCTATTATTTGGAAGTGAGTCACTAAGTCTAGCCCATACAAAAGTGGGAGAGTGGAGACTAAGTTACACCTTGGTCTTTCTACGTATATTATTTGGCTCCAATAACTTTTAAAGGCTTTATTTTCGTTGTTTTAGTTTGTTTGAGAAAGGCAACATTTCCTAAAAAAGAACTAAGTATTCTAGATTACCTTTTCCTCTAACATTTAAAATGTTAGCCCAAAGGTTATACAATATTAAATATTCTCATGAAATTGCAAAACAGCATAACTATACACTTTAAATAAATTTGTGTATAGATATTAGAGGATGTATAGTTAATACTAAAAGTACAACTTGTCCTATCTGTGTATCCAGAATACCAATTTTTTTTTTAATTTAAGCAGAAATACACATTAGATGCATTCTCATATAATTAAAGAAAATGAACTTAAGAATGATTTTACACTGGAAAGAGAAACACAAGTTATCTCCAGGATAAACACCACATAACCTCTCAGTTTAATATATAACCTTTGTCAGGGAAATAATTTAACAATGTAAATATGAGCCAAATTTTGTGTTTAGTTTAGCTTTTAAAACACTTAGTTTTTATGCAGAATAAGGATTTTTTTTCTTTTTTCATTCATGAATATCCATTAAAACAATTTATTCTTTCTATTACATCCAGAGTAAAGCTATAAGAATGTAAAATTGAAGAAAAATCATTTATAGATCTTTGTTTAAGTCTTCTAAAATATGAAGACTGAATACATGAATGATATAATCAAACAAATAAGATTGAAGGAGCCTAGTAGAAATTTTGTTCATAGTAAAATCGATATTCAAGTGGAAGTAAAATAAAGCAGAATTAACTAAGACCCTGAAAGGGAAGGAACTACTACACTAGCGGCCGCCTGGGCCGCTCGACCCGGTGCCACTCCAGCCCAACCGTGACCCCCACTGAGGGCGGGGACAACCTGTTCGCTCTCTGCCAGACTCTGAGTCCAGTGCTGAAGCCCCGTCAGGGGCCACCGCGGAGGCTCCGTCCTCTTCCCTGGGCGGCTGTTTTTAAAGGCAGCAAGCTCAGGCGGATGCAGGCCGCGTGCACAGCCGAGCGGGAAAAGGCACACTCTTCCCTGAGAGGATGGTACGGCCCCAAACGGGTCACTGATAAAATGTAACATATTTATCAATATGTTAAATCATGAATATTATCCATAAATAGACATCCATCCCAGAAGTAAACACTTTCTATATAAGGCAGTTGATGAAGCTAATGAAATTATTTGGACCTTATACACAATGTCTGTATTTATGTTTATTGGCCCATATTTCCGTTTCCTTCATCCTTGCTCATTAACAACATTTATTAAAAGTCTCACAAAGCCTCCCTACTTTGAAAAGTTCTTATAGATATCACGGAAAGATGGTGGATTTACTGCTTTCATTCTCAGTTGATTTCCAATTACAATTTTACTTAATTGGCTTCTGTGTAAATATTAACATTTGCTACAGCACAATAACTAGAGAGTTGTAGTGTGTGGCAAAGAGAGCTGTATATTTAAGATAAGAAAAATTGGGTCAAAGATTGTTGCCTTCAATGACATTGATCCAAGACATTTATCTTATAGTTAACATCCAACCACATGGACAATAAAATCACCCTGACAGTGACAGAATTTGAGGTATAGAAATAATCTATGATTCAATTGCCAAAATCTTCCAAGGTCTTCTGTGACAATAACACAGAGGCTTATATAAAAAATTATACAAAAAGAGGCAATAACACAGAAGTATGAGGAAAGGTCAAGAGGGCTAATAAAGAGAGGTTTTTAAAATTTGTTTGTTTGTTTCAAGAAAGTGAAAAGTAATAGCCTCAGCTTCTAGTTTAAGTTCCTCCATGTAAAGAACTTGTAAGTTGTCATCCCCATGCTTACAACAGAAAAAACGGAACAAAATGAAAATAGATTTTCTTGAATCTGTAAGAGAACTGAGGTTGCAGGACAAAGAACAAGCCTGATATCTGGAGAGACAAACAGGCAGAGAATCAGAGTCATGTTCTAATTATTGTAACACATGTCCCTGGGGCAATAAACTGATATGAATACTCAAATGTTAATTTAGACTGATTGATGGTGGCTAAGCGCAGACCAGAATGAGAGTGAGAAACTCCAAGGGGCCATAATTTTAGGGGGAATCCCATACTTTGTGGACTTTACACTCAATCCACCGGGTTCTCTAAGCAAAGATATAAGAAAGCCTTTCATGACTCTGGTTGGGAAAGATGAAGAGCACTTACTGATATTTATGATATACATCCAGAACCTTCTGCATGACAAAAGCCTACTCTATACCACACCAACAAACCTTACATAGTAACAGTGGATTACAGCTAGAACAGCTATAAGACACAAAGTTTCTTTGAGGAGGAGTACTTAGGGAAGCTCAAAGTCAATATAGAAGACAAAAACAAGGACACCTGAAAACTCTGAAACCTAAGTGACCTATAGCTATGTTAAATATTAAGCATAGTTCAATTCCCAGCTTAATTAACATAAATCCTCACACTGAAGACCTATATACTCAATTACTAACACTCAATGCAATATGTCTGCACTTCAACAAAAAATTACCAAGCATGTGAAAACGCAAGAAAAGAACAATCTGAAGAGACAAAGAAAGCATCAGAACTAGTATCAGATATGAAACAGATGTTGGAATTATCCGACAAGCATTTAACTATGATTAATATGTTAAGAGCTCTAATGGAAAAGTAGATAATATAAAAGAATAGATGAGTTATGTAAGCAGATATGTGGAAACTCTAAGAAAGTAACAAAGATAAAATCTAGCAATTAAAAACATTGTAACAGAAATTAAGAATGCCTTTGATGAGCTCTTTAGTAGACTAGATATAGCTGAGGAAAGAATTACTGAGCTTGAAAATAGTTCAGTCAGTACAAACTTCTCAAATGGAAATACAAAGAGAAAAAGAATAAAAAAAACTAGAACAGAACATCCAAGAACTGTGGGACAATTTCAAATAGTATAACATACAATTAATTAGGATACCAGGAGAAGAAAAAAGAGAGTGTGGAGCCAAAAATATCTGTATTTAAAGTATTAACAGCTAAGAATTTTCCAAAATAATTATGAAAACCAACCCAGAGGCACAGGAAGCTCAAAGAAAGCCAAGGAAAAAAATTACACCACCATTACTGTCCTCTCCACACACATACACATATATCATCTTCAAACTTACGAAATCCAAAGACAACGTGAAAATGTTGAAAGAAGCCAGAGAAGGGAGAGATAGCACCTAAAAAGCATAATTATAAAAATTACAGTTGACTTCTAAGAAATCATGAAATTAAAAAGAGAGAATGACATACATAAGGGACTGAATGAGGGAAAGAAAGTCCATCTAGAATTCCACTCAGTGAAATTATCCTTCAAAAGTGAAAGAGAAATACTTTCTCAGAAAAACGAAAACTGAGGGAATTCATTGCCAGCAGATCTACCCCAAAAGAAATTTTAAAAGCAGTTCTGACGTAAGTCAAAAACTTAGATCTACATGAAGAAAGGAAGAGTGCTGAGAAATGAATAAATGAGGTAAAAAAATATTTCATTTTTCTTACCCTAATTGATTGAAAATAGAACCATTTTTTAAAGCAATAAGAGTAGCAATGCATTAGGTCCGGGGTCTCCAACCCCCGGGCCCAATCCGCAGCCTGTTAGGAATTGGGCCTCACAGCAGGAGGTGAGCAGTGGGCAAGCAAGTGAAGCTTCATCTGCCACTCCCCATCGATCCCCATCACTTGCATTTTCACCTGTACCATCTGCCCACCGTCTGTGGAAAAACTGTCTTCCATGAAACCGGTCCCTGGTGCCAAAAATGTTGGGGACCCCTGCATTAGGTCATTATATTATATGAATAGAAGAAATGAATGACAGTAATATCATAAGGGACCAGAGAAAGGAACTGGGGACACTGTTATAAGGTACCTTCACTACACATGAAGTGGTACAATACTATTGGAAAATGGACTTAGAGTAATTTAAAATGAATATTGTAAACTCCAGCACAACAATGCAAAAAAAAAAAACTTCTGAAAAGAAGTATAATTGATATGCTAAAAGAATAGATAAAATGAATCATAAAATTCTCAATAAAGCCAGAGAAACCAGTAAAGAGCTTCTATGTAAAACAGATATATGGGAAGTTACCATCTTAGAAGATGGTTTTGGTTAAGGCAAGCAAGTAGAGATGATGTTGTGCTGACAGAAGAAAATATAGAAAGTGTTACTTTAAAATGTTAAACATATATTGAGTGGTAGGTAAGCAGGGCCTATTGGGAAGTATTGGGAAGAAGACTGGGCTAAATAAACATAAAAATTTAAATTACAACAAAACAAAACATTGAACTAGTTGAGCAGCATCAATGAATTTTAAGGAAATTTTAATCAACACTTTTGAATAATTTTTATATCAAAAATTCTAATTTGAATCAAAATTCGTTTATCGAAAGAAATTTCAGGGCCTCCCTGGTGGCGCAGTGGTTGAGAGTCCGCCTGCCGATTGCCGATGCAGGGGACACGCGTTCGTGCCCTGGTCCGGGAAGATCCCACATGCCGCAGAGCGGCTGGGCCCGTGAGCCATGGCTGCTGAGCCTGCGCGTCCGGAGCCTGTGCTTCATAACGGGAGAGACCACAACAGTGAGAGGCCCGTGTACCGCAAAAAAAAATAAATAAATAAATTTCAATATAATATTTGTCATTTAAAGAAAAGAGGCCTTTCAGTTTAAAAAACAATAATTGCACCCTTGGAAATACAATTTAAAGAATTTAAATTATCTGAATTTTTGTTAGTGGCAAGAAAGATGTTCCAGCCAATAAAAAACAAAAGTGATAAATATTCTTCTGCCATTTCTTACCACCTACTCATACCACGTTCATCACAGATGGCAACTATCAAAAATTAAGGATTATAAATAACCATTTTGAGCATAATATCTGATTTATAAAAGAAGCCAGAGAAGCAAGCTCATTTTCAAAAATGGAAAAAGTTCTATTCCTTAAAATTTTAGAATCTAAATAAAATGTGGTGGCTTATTTTAACAGACTCCATGTAGACTCACCCAAACCTTCTTTTGGCCTAAGTTTAAATGCAAATATAATTTTCTATATAGACTATGACATGGAAATCAAAGATTGTTCTTGGATTGTCTGGAAAACAGAAGCAGATCTGATTCCACAGATGACTAGGTAACACAGGAAAGCTAAAACCTCAGTCAAATAAATAAACTGCAGGTAATAACGTTAAGAAACCATGCTAAAAATACTATTTTACAGAGTTGAATAAAATAAGAATATAAACCATTGGAAAAACTAACACAAAACAACAATGAAAACAAGTCTTTGTGTTTCTTCAGAACTAAAGCAAAGACCTTCTTTTCAAAAAAGAAATTGATCTTTTCAGCCAAGTAGATTATCTGAGTCTGCTGGAACAGACTTTGAGATTTGAATAGATCATGAAAGCTCAAGTGATATACTAACAAGATTCACCTAAACAGCCATGAATACAGAGACCATACAATTTATTTTTCAAATGAGAACACTTCCAGGATAGAAAAGTGGCACCAATAACGCAAGGATGACACACAGAAACCAGTATTGTCCCGAGTGAACCACGACATCTAGTCGTCCTGGCATGAATCACAATAATATAAAAGCTATACTTTCCTCAAGCTTACCAACACTTGTGTGGAACACAACTGCAAAGGGCACATTACCCATATTATGTTGTGTTCCAGAGGGCACCAATCACATAGAAATCATTGTGAAGAGCGCCCCTGGAGCTGTGTAGTGTGGTGGTCCTTGGTCCTTATTCCAAGCCAGGCAATTTTCTTTGGATTTAATCCATATTAATTTACTTATTACTTGAAAACTCTGAAATGCTTGTTATCTCCATTTTACAGATGAAGAAACAGAGATTGATTGAATAACCTGCCCAGAGTCACACAGCTAAAATTGGTTGAGCAAAGAGATGAATCCAGAAGGTCTGGCATTCCAATTCCTATTTTAATCACTGCCTATACACCTCCCCATTAATTCCTTTTCTCTAGTATAAATTTTCTTTAATAATCAGGACAATAAGAGGATAAAGCTTTTAGGATGCATAAGTTTCCCAAAAGGTATTCTATTCAAATAATTTCCATTACATTAATAGGGGATCCGCATGTAAAATAATAACTTGTGAGTTGGGAATACTTCACAAAGAATAGGTTAAAGTGATAGACTATACCAGAGCTTTACCTCTGGCAATTTTGTTTTGAATTGTAAAAATTAAATGAAGAAACCACATGTTTTTTAGAATTGTATTCAATATTCTTGTTTCATACTTCCAGGCTCAACGAAAAGGGGAAATCATGGGGAAAAATTCATACTTCTCCTCCTCCTGGCAGTCAGATGACAATTTTTTGAACTAGTATCACAATATGAATGTTCTCCCAATAAATTATTTTCCTAATGAAGGAATTCCAAAACCTGTTTAAAATCAGATCAAATGTGACGTAAAAAACATATATAGTATTCCCACACATTTGTATACCATGTTTGTCCTCAATCCCAAACATAACTATGCAAATCACCCAAGAGAAAAGTGGGTGCAGAATGGGAAGAGAACTAATCTAGAATGTGTGTTGGAAGGAGACTATTCAGAAAATAGCAAGAAAAAAAAGTGAATGAATGATCAAAGATAAAATATTTAGCATAGGGATGTTCTTTTCATCTTTATTTAGCTTCTAGCTTTTCAACATTCAGTCTAGGGGAAAATTTACATCATAACGAACAATGAATATTATTAATGTGTTCCATTTTTCTGTCCGACAAGAATCAACTTCTTGTTAACTGTTACAGAGACCCCTTTCTATAGAGGTTGCTACAGAGGTTATTTGACTCCCTGGACTAGTTGCTACAAATAGTGGGTTGGCTTCTTGGGCTGACTGTTGCAGATTGTTGGTCATTATTCTATGGTTATGTATGGTGTAGCTATTGCCATTTGCATATTCAGTGTTTCAAGTGTATAAAGGTCCAGCCCCCTCCATCCAATTTTGGACAAATATGAAAGATTTTCTAGCTCTAAATCTACCTTTAAGGTCAGCTGAGGACTTTACTGGAATTCCCCATCTTCTCAATCCTGTTTCCTTTCCACCCCATGCATAGTTATTGCCGCCAAGATCACTCCCTAATAAAGAACTGATCTTCAATTTCCATTTTAGAATCTTTTTCCTTGGGAACACAACCAGCACCAAGCCATAAGAGCTCTGGCTGCCCCAGGTCCTGCTTGCCCAATCCAAAGACTGAAGAGCTCAATATATGGCGCACCCCTAGCGCATGTGTATCACACCAGTGTACTGAGGTACATTAGTGCCCAATAACTACTAGTTCAACCTACTAGGGTGCAGTTCAAGCTGCTCGGAAGTAACTTGGGGAAAACTCCTTCAGAGTTACTTAGGAATCAGTTATTACAAACAGCAGTAAGCAACTAGCTACCTTGGCCCCATCTGCTGTTCAAAGAGCCTGGAGAGACAATGGGAAAATCACTGTGAATGTAGAAATCCCTCTGATTCAAATTACATTTAGTGATTTATCATAAGAATTATCCTCCTACATGAATTATTGTGAAAAAAATCATATATATATATTCATGTAAGCAAGCATTAATTAATGAGAGTAAATAACAAATGCTTAAATGTGAGTGAATGTTTTGTATTTTCTAATATGAAAAGGTAAAGATATATTTTGACCAAAGGTTTACCACACTCTCAGAGGCTTGAGACCCCTGCTGTTGATAATTGTTTTATCTAGGGTACTATTTATATCATGGGAAGTGGCTTCTCCTTTCTCCTAAGAATTGCAGAGCAAATGAGTAAACTCAATGAGTGAAATAAGGTAATACATTAGAAAACAGAGAAGTTGGTGCGAGAACACTATGGTTCTGCAATCTTGCTTTTATTGTTCTGTTATCCTTCTCATGTGCATCGGCAGGGGTCCCTAGGAAAATCCTCTATGTGCAAGATCTGAACCCTTCAAGCCAATGCTAGCCTTTGACAGGGTTTTCCCTTTTTTATCACTAGGTTTTAAATTATAACCACAACAATGCAACTTTTATAATACAATAGTTCAAATATAGGTGTAAATGCTGTGTTTGAATTGTAAACATGTAATAGACTTTTGGTGATATAATTTGAAAGAAATAAAGCTTCACTTGTACATGGGAAGCCAAGCCTATAAATGCTTGGCCACTTCTAGTATAAAAGTCTTGGCTACAAATAAACAACATAAAGGGCGGTCTTCTCTCCAAGGCAGTAATTGTTAATGCACTTAAAGAGCTAAGAAAATTGCAGAGTATTTTCTTTTAGCAACCCATTAAATTTCAGGACTATGTCTCAGATATAAGCTAACTTATTACATTTAAAGTTTATCTGTAGTACTTGCATTCTCATTACCCAGGAGACCTCAGCCTGCCAAAGTAGAACTTTTGTTCCCCATGTTTATCGTTGCTCTTCCTCAGAGGGTTTTGTAGGAACATAACATTTAAAAGAAAGGTTGGTCTCAAATGGGTAGCCAATACCATATCCTTCCAACTGGCCTGGATTGCATACACACATTCACTAATTAGACCTCTTTTACCAAATAGAAAACTCATATTCAGGCATATTCTTAGGTTATTTTCCAAACTAGTTCGTCATTTCTTCATGGCAATTATTCATTCTAAAGTCGTAACATAACCATTCCACAATGGGCAAAGCATTTGCCATTCATCTGCAATCATAAATACCTAAGAACAAAAGTGATTAACTGAGGATGAAAATATATAAAAACCCAACAAAACATGTACCTTAAGATTTTTAAAATTATCTGTTCCAAATGGCTCTGCAAAAAGAAAAAAGAAATTGAAGCATAATGTTTGACAACAGTTTCTGGTTATTTTTCTATTTTGTACATGTCTGCCTTTCATTACCTCCTCAGGTTTCAGGAAGACACAACCTGATGAACAGAATTACTAAACAGCATGCTAATTGTCCTTGAGTACAGACCACATTTAACAAAATGTGTCATGTTTCTGATCTATTTCTGCCCCCATGTTCAGTGAGATGACAAAATAGGGGTTGAAAATGCCATCGTATTCCCTAGAGAAAATACCTTTGATTTAAAGGACATAAGGCAGAGACTTAACTGCTAACCAAGAATATAAGCTACTACCTTCATGACTCCAAAACTTAATGGCAAGCTTTCATCATCTTCCCATGGCTTAAAAATGATCGATACTTATCTAATGGTTATAGCTTGCTATAAAGAAAACAACAGTAACTATAATGCTATTTATGTGAAATAAATAACCACTGTGCTTTAAATCTTAATAAAACACTGATCTGATGCTTAAAATTTGTCAACCAAGTCTTTTTTTTTAATTAAATTACCTAAAGCCTAAGAATAAAACACAGATATCCTCTGCAGTTTTCTTTTTTATAGTGCTCTTTTAGTAACTTAAAAGTTTGTTCCCATAATCTATGTTTTCTTTGGCTTAAAGACACAAAAGTTAGAAGTAGCTTTGCCTCGGGTCCTCCCCAAGACAGGTCAAAGGCCCAGCCACCAACCATCATTATAGGTAAGGCTGCCCAGCAACAAATCCTCCTCACCAATCTGGAGCTGCCTGAGTACATCTTCCAAAAGCAACTAAACACAGGTCAATTACTAAGAGAGCAAATAAGAAAAAAAGAGAACACGCTAGTGGAGTGCCCCATGGATAAATGGTTTGAGAGTTTTAAAGAGAAAAATTTCTGCACGATCTCTCTCCCTCTCTTTGTGTAAACACATATGCAAAAAAAGATCTTAAGAGAAAGAACTTCATTAATGATCTACTTCACAAGTATTTCTTGTGCTATAGCAAGACTTTGTGGTGTATTTATACTTCATATCACATCTTAGCAACTTTGGGGGTGATAAGTTTTGTTCTTTTTAATATAGCTTTTCTTTATTTTGGATACCTTGAGCTTCTGAACATCTCACTCAGACTCTACTCATTGAGGAATGGTTTTAATCAATTATTATATGTCCAGAGAGAATTTATTCAGTTTAAGAATTAATCACTGGATTCCTTTCTTTCACAGACTTTCTAGTGTCTCACTGGTACCACTTCTAAAAAGGTGAACAGACTGAATGGGAGAAAGTAAAATGAAAATCAATCGCAGTTCAATTCCCAATATATGATAGAGGAAAACTTCATTCATAAAATGAAAAATCTGAAATGGATGCTATTGCAGTATGGCTACTTTAGGAAGCAAACCTTAAATGGAGTTTAGGGTTCACTATATTTATTAGGGATTGTCTTTGGGATCAATATATATGGAAGGGAGTAGAGGGAAGCAGCACCAGGTAGAGGGTACAGTTGAGATACAGGCTTGACTATTTCAGCGGACTCCACAGGGAATCTGGAGCTGCAATGGCCCCATCAACGTTGTCCCATGGGTGGCAGAAACAGCCAGGTTAATATACTTCCATCTTGATCAGTCATTGGATGTTAGCCATGCATGAAAGGGCATGAGCTTGGGCAAGGCAGCAATCCCTGGAGAGGCTGCGAGCTGAATGCTGTCCACTGACAGCACTCCCAGAAGCAGAGTGAACAAGAATTCTCTTGAAGGAGGATCTAGGTGGTGAATCTCCATGCCCACAACAGACGCTCCCCAAAGTACTTTGCAGTCATCCTCCGTTCCTACATTTCTTGATGATGCCTCATTTCCCTTTCCTTATATTTGCCGTTCAATGCCAGTGTTTCTCAAACTCAACTATAGATTTCATTTAATAACAATAAAAATGTATATCAGAGATATTCAGTGTTGATTTAAAGTGCCATAAGCATAAAGTCTTTTAAATATCTGCAAATTTAAATTCTTTAAATTTATACCTCTTAAAATTTTATAAAAAATTAAGTTTAAAATATAAATGTAAGCAAAGAACAAGAACTTCCAATGTAATATTAATATGTTAGATAATCTTCTCTTGGTTTAATAGCTGAAAGATTAAACCTCAAAATAGATATATTTCTCTGGTTTGACAACAATAATAATAGTAGTAGTAATAAATAATGCAAAGTAAGCTAGCTGTAATAAGTTTGGAGAAATGGTATCATACTTAAAATTCTTCTACGGAACAGTCCTTGAATGCTTGTTTCAATAAGATGACATTTAGCCACTCTCTAAAGTTCTGCTTTTCCTTGTAGATATGTTTATCATTGAGGCACATTGTACGCCACACTGAGAATCAGGAGAGAAAAGCCCACATGATAATAATAAACAGTGTTTCCTCACTATATGTTATTCACTCTTTAAAGCATTTTACTTGCATTCCTTCATTTAACTCACAAGAGAGAAGTATGTGGTAGGTTCTACTAATAACACATTTTATAAAGAGTAAGATTGCGGCACAGAGAATTTAAAAAACTAGCACAAGATCTCAAAGCTTGACTGTGTTTGTGTGTGAATATATACTCACATGTATTTTGAATTTTAAAATTATATTATTAATTTTTTAGTTGATGCAAATATACTATTTTGTTATACAATCCAACTGTCTCAAAATCATTATTAATTTTGTTATATTTTAGCATGAATCATAAGCACAAAGTATTCACGTTTTCTACAATTACAGTATTTCAAATTACCTAGTGATTTCAAACATATTTTATAAGATATTATGTAAATAAGGTTCAAAGTTAAAATATATATATTATAGTTAATGAAAGAAAGAATAATCTGACTAATTTGGAATATGGAACATCTTACTACCAGGAAAGGGAGAGGAGAAGCAAAATCCTCTAATTTTATGTATGAGTAAAAGTGGTTCTTATAAAGGTTAGTAACCTCTGTAGCAAGTAACAAAAAAAAAAAAAAACTGACTTCAGGGTTTAACTCTTGATAATTATAATGTTTCCAAAATTTACTGAGGAAAAATATTTCAGACAGAAGATAATAGGAGTCTGAGTTAATGAAGTTGAGACAGAGAAACAGAGTTTATATTTCAAATGCCAGAGAAAGTCAAAAAAGCATAAACACTGAGTATTTGTCATTGACTAATCTAGTAAATGGTAAACTTAGCTGTATAAACACCACAGTGTTAAAAAAAAAAAAAGGAGATGCAGTTATATAATGATTTCTTTGCATAAAGAAACATTTTAGGCCAAAATGAGATGCATGATACACAGTTTGTTGGTATTAAAGCAATAACTTTGAATAACTGCTTCTCTCAGAGAAGATACTTTATCAGTTACTCATGACTGTAGAATAAGAAAACATTTTCATGTTTCATTTTCATTGTCTATCAAGTCTGTCCTTTGACATAAGGATAAGAGCAAAATTTGGGGTAATGAAAAAAGACATGTATGAGATTTTTATTAAAAGAAAAAATACCACGTTTTTCTCTTTTTATTATTTCATTTTCAGCAGACATCATTCTTATCTCAACAACAGGTATCGTTTATGAAAATAGGTAAACAGAGTCCAGTTCTCTCTCCTTCATAGGACATATGTACTTGAAAAGTCATGGCGGTTTTTGTAGAGGCAGATTACCATGCACGGGTTGCCAATCCCAGGGGAGGACTCCAACTACATGGAGGAGAGGAAAGATCATCACAATGCCAGCCACCAGGGATAGAAGTCCAAATGCTTCTACCCACTGCATCTTGCTATCGGAGTGGCCAAGAAGAAAACAATACAGTCAAGCACTGGATGGAATAATGATTTACTTACATGGAGAAGAGACAAAACAAGATCAGCTTCAATAGCTGGTGGTGTTCTCCAGTGGCCAAAAGGTTCTGTCTCTGCCCCATTCCCGCCCTGCAGTGGGATTGTGCCCTATGACTCACATGCTTCAAGAAAAGACTAGGTGATAAGCTTGGCACAGGATGTGGAGGATCTTTATCTCTAGGTAAGATAGTGCTCCAAGCCCAATAACCATTTTCATGTGGCTGAGTCGGGGTGAAAAGACTACAGGCACAAGGACTGCCTTTCCCAACAATTTTCGTCTCTGGATTAATTCTGCAGTATCTCTAAGACATCCCAACATCTCTTAAGAGATTTACAGGACAAATGTCCAACTTTTTTCGTGGTATCAAAGAGCACTGAAGGGTTTCACAAAAGAATTCATCCCACTGAGAATTTCTTATAATTACGGCTGACACCTTATTTATTGTGGGAGCAATATGCTGAGTAATATAATAGACAGAGATCAAGATAATATGCTTTCGGACAATATAGACCAAGATAGTTTAATATTGCCTGACAATACAATTTTTTTTTCTTTTAATTTGGTAGAACTTATTTTTTCTCCAGAAGTATTTTGTCTTGATTCATTCGCTACAAGACCTCTGAAGCAACACTATCACTTGATAAAACTGTCAGTGACAGTTTTAGTTTTCTCTGCTCTGGTCCATAGTACAGATTTCATAAATGTAGTTAGATTTTGCTTTCATCAATTTACCTCTTGATAATCGGTCTCTAAAGACATACACCTTAGAATGCCAAGTACTTGGTAATTGCCTCAATATCTGACTTTTGATCCAATTATTAACAATTCTAAAAGGAAAAAATAAAAAGTTGTTTATCCCCTTTTTTCTCAGTGACATCTTGGAGTCAGTGGGAAGAATATATGTGCAGAAATAAAAAGTTTGATGCCAAAATTTGCTGCATATCTTCAACTTAGCAACTTCTTAGAAGGTTCAGTGAGTGTTGCTTTACAAAAATATATAAATATTGCTAGAGGCCACTGCTTCAACAGCACTTTGTTGGCACTAAAGTAAACATCTGGGGCTCCTTTATTGCTATCTCATTGCCTCAGTAATCTTAATTTCACTTTGCTAACAGCCTGTATATTAAGGCAATATATTGAATATTCATAACTCACACAAGAACCAGGATATTACAATGGAAGTATGGTTGGGGAAACTTAAAAAGGAGAATTTATTTAATTTGCAAAATCTGCTAAGAATGTAGATCCTAAACCCCAGTGCATTTCTTCCACAGCAGGTGAAACCAACTGAATCAGAGATTCTGCTGAATTATGAAGTCTCGTATTCTTCCTGGATATTTGCAGATGTACAGTTGAGATTTGGGCAATGATTACAAGGAGGTGCTTGGGTAATATGACATTGTATGTAAAAATATTATAACATTTAGGTATTAAGCAGGATGATTATTTGAACAATCTGAGACAGAGAAAAAGTAAAAGAGAGCTAGCACCTAGAAGAACAAGGAGGAAGAAAGAGGTGGGGCTTGGAGGCAGTATTAAACAAGAGCCTAGCAGTTGATATCCAACAACTGAGGATAATGACAAGCTTCCCAGGAAAACAGTTCAGACAAGAGCAGTATGAGATTTAAGGTTTCCATGAAAATGGAGTAATGGGAACCAGATAGAGCTATGATCTGTGAAGCACCGCAAGTACTCTGTGATATTCAAAAGAGCAAGATGCCTTTGGTCTCAGTGAAAGCTAAGAGAACTTGAAAGGAAACAAGCCTAGCCTGGAGAACTACAATCTACTCTTAACTATCATCCTTTTTAACAATTTATTTCTTATCTCCTCATCATTGCCCAGCTATATATTACATATATATCTGCTTGTGTGATCTGTTTTGGTTTTTTGCTAAATTATATAATAAGCAAGGAAGAAACTAATCTACATTTTATTATTTTTCTCTTATTTGTCTTCCTCTGCCTATTCTTTCTTTGGAGCAGTGCTAAAAATAGTAAAATGAAAAATGCTCTAATCTTTATATATTCTAATCGCATCAGTATTTATGTATGCTTAATATCTTTCTCTTCTTAAAATCACAACTATGTCTTCAAGACCTGGACTAGAAAAACTCAGCTTTCTGTAGCTATCACCAGCATATACCCGTTGCCCTGTAAGCATCTCTCCACTGTTCTGATCACTATCGTGTGTAACCATTACACAATTCCCCTTATCATTACACTGGTGTTACATTGATTAAATGAAGCAAGTATGAGCAGTAGTATCATTGAATTTCTAAATGTTAAATATATATAAGTTAGAAATGAAGATATGCATTACTAAATTAAGAAACAGACCAGGCAAAGTTGCTCAATGGGGGTGTATGAAGGGAAGAAAAAGTCTGGCATGTGAAATGCTACTCAGAAAGCACAGGACAGAGAGAAAATGCCTGAAAAAAAGAGGAGATCACAGAATCGGTACTTATGTTGCTCTTTATGGTTTACATACCATTTTCACAATATTATCTTATTTAATCTCCACAACAGTTCTATAAAGAAGCTGATTTCATTCTTATTTTACACATGAAGGAACACTAGAGGTTGGTTTGCCCATGTTAGGGATATAAGCAAAATCTGAATGCAGCCTCAACTTTAGATTCCATGGGCAGCGCAGAATGATTCTTTTAGCACGCATGCAGTTAAAACTCACCCTGGCAACACATTCTACAGGTTCCTGTAGTCCATAATGACAAAAATTAAATTGAGCTTCAGGAGCTTACAATTAAATGAATAATCACAGAGAAATAAATGGAGAAAATTTGATTCCAGGCAGATCGTAATAAGTGCTCTGATGGAGTTACAAACATACTGGAGGAGAAAGAAAGGCATATAAAAACCCTGGGTGTATCTGGGAGGCATCTTGGAGAGTGTGAAATCTGAGTGGGCTTCAAAAAAAGTTTTTTATTAGGTTTACATAGTGGCAAAGAATATTCTAGACAGAAGGGAACAGCTTGAGCAAAGAGCTAGAGACAAGAAGAGGAATCAGGGTTGCGGAGGATAGCTTATAAGTCAGTAAGACTAAAACACCAGGTGCATGGGGAAAGTAATCAGAGATGATTAGAAAGGTAGAGAAAGAACAAAATCTGAAGAGTTTTTAAAGTAAGGCTGAGGTTTTGAATTTAGCTTTTTTGCGCAGCGCCTGCCATAGGCTAACTTTTCTTTTTTTTTTTAACCCAGAAGAGACAACATAACTATGGGAAAAAGAGGAAGAAGTTATCGATTCATTAAAGATGTTTGCATCTTCTCAAATGGCTATGTTTTTGAGCGCAGCTTCCCAAGACTTGAAATGTCATGATAAAGGATTTGGACAAGCATGTTCACAATACCGCAAAATCTAAATTACTCCAGTGCAAAATTCTTTGGGAAAATACAATGTGCAGAGAGAGGATTTAAAATACCCTTCAGAGAATGACAAGCTAAAATGAAATCCTAAAAAGAAGCCTTCTCCCAGTTGAAATGGAAGGGAAGGGAAGGAAAGACTCCATCTACAGAAAAAATTAAATGCAGGTACCAGCTACTTAATAAATGATGGTTGAGCAATAAACATTATGAATAATTTAGAACCCAAATAATCTGCAGCTGAAGGATGCATTCCCACACCCTCATCACCCCACCAAACACTGCACTTTAGAATAGCCTTGAAAATGGCAGCCGGGAATATGATAAAGAGAAAATTAAAATAGAAAAAAATTTACTAAATGCTTTCATCCAATTGCATACTTCTTTATTGAAAGAACTTGTCAGTAAATAGGAAAGAAGTAAACATGGGGAAAAAATCTTGAATCTTTAAATTATAATTTGAGTCATCTACTCTGTTGTTATTTGTCCAAAAAACACGTGTAATACCTACTAAATACAAGGTATATACTTTTCTAAGTATTTAACAAGCTGCAACTCATTTAATTGTTATAACAATCTTAAGAGGTAGGTACAGTTATCATCACCATTTCTCTAATGAGAAAACTAAGGTACATCATTAACTTGCAGAAAGTTACATATATTATCAGGCGACAGAAACTGTGGGTCCATAACAGAGCATAACAACTAGACTATGCTCTCTTCTTTTTCTTTGCAGATTGTTTTCCAAGAGGTAGCAAAAACGTTATTACTCATTTATATAAAAAAGATTTATTAGCCTTTATTTTAATAGCAGGCATTTTCTAGCTGCTTGGGATGTAGTGATGAACTAAAGATAGGTAATGACTGCCTTTCTGGACCTCACCTTCTGTTAGACAAGGCAGGGAATGAATAATTAAACCATTAAATAAGCAAGACTGTTTCAAAGAATAGGAATCATGAAGAAAATAATGGGTTATTTGAAGGGAGTAGCTGGAGGTGGACCAAAATTTATAAACATATGCAAAACTGGCTTTGTGGATGGGAGACGCAACTGTCCCTTCACCAGATAAAATTTATTTGCATATCTCCAGACAAGAATCATTTCATTGCAAACAGTTATCTACAACTTACATAGTTGCACAACAGCTCAAAGACAATGAAAGACCAATTCCTATAAAGTCAAATAACCCAGAAGGCTGTGCTAAATATGAGAAATAGTTTTCCATTGATTACACCCAGTAATCTTGGTCTATTTGTTTTCAAAACCTTTCACAATTTTTCCTAACACTATATGTGTCATAGATAGTTGGTGTCATATAAGTTATATTTTAATGACTTAGAAATCTCAAGTCAACATTTTTTCTGTATTCTGACTCATTTACTACCTACCAGACATCTCTACAATGTCTAAAAGCCATCTCGAACTTAACATACAAGAATTCACTGATCTTCTTCACTGAACCTATTTCTTCTTTACTTTTCACTAACACAGTAAATGACATCACTATCCAACCAATGACTCAAACCCAGAAACCTCAGGCATCATACTAGGCTCTTTACTCCATCAGACTCCACATGAAATCCACTGTGCTCTTCCTCCAAACTGCATTTTGATTCATTTACTCTTGCCCCTCTCCATTGTCACCATCCGTGTTCAAACCATTTTTATCTCCTAGTTGACAACTTTAATAACCTTGAAAGTCTTCTCCCTTTTTCTATTCTTGTCCCTCTCCCTTCCATTCTCCTGACAGCAAGCAGGCAGAACATCCTTCATAAATGTGAATCAGATAATATTATCATGAGTCTTAGAATCCTTTGGTGCATTTCCACAGAATAAAGAACAAATCACTCACCATGGGTCTATAAGGCTCTTTATGAACTGCCCATCTTTTTCTTCAATGGCATCTAGTACTCTGATGGCATTTAATATATATAGTATAGACACTTGGATTCTCCAGCTCTTCAAATATAACATGGTTCCTATCTAAAGAACTTTTCACTTTCCATTCTCCGTGTCTCCGTGTCTCCGTGTCTGTCCTGGTCTTTTCTGGCTCTTCCCAGAGCTGGATTCTTCTTGAACTTCAGATTTCAGCTTTAATATCCCCTTCTCAGTGAGGTCTTCCCCTAACTCCCTGTCACAAAGAGGTCATCCCTTCTCCTTATTTTGCTATATTACCCTGTTAAATTTCTTCAGAGGATTTACATCAAACTTATTTTACTTGGTTATTGATTTATTTTCTGTGTCCCTAGAAAAGAAAAGTCTAGGAGGGCAGAAGTCATGATTTTCTTATTCTTGCACATATTGATGCTTAATAAACATGTGTTGACTGATTGATTAAAAATAGTTACTTCGGGCGTCCCTGGTGGCACAGTGGTTGAGAGTATGCCTGCCAATGCAGGGGACACGGGTTCGTGCCCCGGTCCGGGAAGATCCCACATGCCGTGGAGCGGCTAGGCCCGTGAGCCATGGCCGCTGAGCCTGCACGTCCAGAGCCTGTGCTCCGCAACGGGAGAGGCCACAACAGTGAGAGGCCCGCGTACCGCAAAAAAAAAAAAATTTACTTCGATGAGTATTTCCCAAAGCATATTTCATGAAATAATAGAATGTCAATGATTGACACAAAAAAATTGTTTCATTAACATCACTAAAATTAGTAAATGTCGAGAAAATACTTTTCCAAAATTTTCCATGTATTTTTTTCTCACCTGGCACATATATAAATTTTTAAAACTTTTCAATAATATTATTTGATTGTAATACCTTTAAAAATATATTATATGAACAAAGAATATGAGGTTTTTTCCCCCTTGATATAAAGTAATCTATCATTCTGGATTTGTTGATGGGTCTTTGAACTTTAGCATAGGGAAGGAAAGAATTGATAAGTTCTTTGCATCCAGATTTACACATCTGTAATGGATTGATTGCCAATGAGAGGGAAGAAAGAGGAAGATTTCTCAAAATTCCAACCATAATCTTTCCTAATTCATTACAATGCAAACACTGTACAAACATATTGACTAGGCCTTTACTGAAAATGTTAAGAGAAAGAAACATCTGGGTGGCTATGTATGAATACCCCAGCCTCATTTAGATCAGTTACTTATTAATTGATTAATTTTATAAATATTCACTGTACATCTCCTCCTGATACTGGGGATTCAGCAGGGGGAAAAAAAAACAACAAGGCTTTGCCTCTGTTAGAATTTATAATATCATGAGGAAGACAGACATTAATAAACAGCAATTGAGCAAATAAGCCCATAATTACAGATCTGATCACTGCTATGAAAAAGAACAGTACAGGCTAAACACACAGTAGGGGCAGCTAGTTTAGATTTGGAGTTAAGTGTAGGCTTCTCTTAGGAAGGGACATTTGAAAGGTTCAATGAATGTAATTTGATATTAAGTAATTTCTTTTTCTGTAGAAGATTGGCCATTATTACCTATAATTTGGTTAAAAGTGACATGTAAATATATAGATATAAATATATAAATGCATTTGCTCCTGAATTTCTCCTTCACATTGTTATTCAAAAGAATGACAACTTAAGAAAGAACGAGAATGAGCTCTGTTCAGTATTATCTTACTATCTTCCACAGAAATATTCCCATTAACACGTTTATTAATTTATCTTTTTTTAAGTAGAAGTCACAGAGCTTTTTTTTTTTTTTTAACATCTTTATTGGAGTATAATTGCTTTACAGTGGTGTGTTAGTTTCTGCTTTATAACAAAGTGAATCAGCTATACATATACATATATCCCCATATCTCTTCCCTCTTGCGTCTCCCTCCCTCCCACCCTCCCTATCCCATCCCTCTAGGTGGTCACAAAGCACGGAGCTGATCTCCCTGTGCTATGCGGCTGCTTCCCACTAGCTATCAGAGCTTTTTAAAGAACATAAAATTAATATGGATTTTGGCATTTGCCATATAAATTAGTTTCAGTTTTTGCTATCAGATCTTAAATTAATGAGATTTCAAACTTTGTAAACAGGATAAGAGCGTGTCAATGAGGCTGATAATTTATAGTTAATAGGCTTTGCCTTTATGCATTAAAAAAAGGAAGTAAAATTTAGAATGGAAATTAATAACCCTTTGCTTCTAGGGAAGAGAAAAAAAAACCTGTTTGAAGGTTCAAAGATTTTTTGAATCGTAAAATGTGTCACATTCACCTTCATTTTTAAAAACCTCTTGAAAATACGTAATGAATCCTAGACAATCTTTCAGATAAGTGGTGATTATGTAAGCTATTGAAATTTTTAGACAGATGCATTTGTCAGCCTAGCCTTGGTTTTCAACCTTTAATAAAATCAGAAAATCCCCTTACTGTAAAAATTAATACTGAGTATTTTCTAGTTGTTTTCTGTCTAGTTGAGGAATTACAGGAGTTATTCTAATCCAATTTAGACATGAATTGGCAAATGTGATTGCAGTACCTATACACAAGATCCTTTAAATACTGATATACTTACATCCTAGTCCATACAAGTAATAATAGATGATAAAACTAATACCTATGTTTTTGATGTAAGTTTCCAGATTTACTCTAATGACACTTTATGGAGTGTTTACTATGTATTTGTGGCATTGTGAAGCGCACAAATCGGGAAATCACACAGTTCCTAGACTCCGTTTAGTGGCAAATTACTCTCATTTTGAAAATACTGACCACCAACTGTGTGCCATGGCCCTTGACAGGCACAGGCACAGATGTCAAGGTGAAAACAGCATGGATGGTGGCACCAAAGAGCTTACAATATAGAAAGGAAATTAGGATATTATTATAAAGGTTAGGTGACTATTGTAAACATAAAATAACATCCTCTAAGTAAAAGTAAAAATAAGATAAATCCCCTAAGAACAGAACATAGTCAATGGACCTGGTGTGGCTGACAGAGATGCAAAATAAAATGGAGCCAGGCAGTAATGACAGACCTTGGATTCAGTCACGTAGTCTGTATTCTTAGAAAAAGCACAAACAAAAACTATAGAACTATTGATCCTGCTAAAGGGTCCTGTCTGAAAAGCCGCCGTAGAGAAGCTCTGATGACAGCCACTCACTGAAAACTTGTGGTCAGACTGCAAGGGGCCACCTAGTCCCTTGCAGGGACTGAATAATAACTGAAATGATTGCTTCTTTCTATTTATATCTTGCCTCATTTAAATGTGACTTTATATATGATACATATTATAAAAAAGAAAACAAAGGAATTTATACTGTAGAAAAGTAATATGGAGAGCATAGAGATTTTTAGTATGGTGAAACTACTCTATATAATACCATAATGGTACATACATATCACTATACATTTGTCCAAACGCATAGAATGTACAACACCAAGAGTGAACCCTAATGTAAACGATGGACTTTTGCTGATAATGGCATGCTAATGTAGGTTCATTGCTTGTAACAAATGTAGCATTGGGTGAGAGATTTTGGTAATGGAGGAGGTTGTATGTGTGTGGAAGAAGAGAGCACATGGGAAATCTTTTATCTTCTGCTCAATTTTGCTGTGACCCTAAAACTTCTCTTAAAAAATGTGTTTAAAAATTGAAAAAAAAAGTAAGCTGGGCTTCCCTGGTGGCGCAGTGGTTGAGAGTCTGCCTGCCGATGCAGCGGACGCGGGTTCGTGCCCAGGTCTGGGAAGATCCCACATGCCGCGGAGCGGCTGGGCCCGTGAGCCATGGCCACTGAGCCTGCGCATCCGGAGCCTGTGCTCCGCAACGGGAGAGGCCACAGCAGTGAGAGGCCCGCCTACCGCAAAAAAAAAAAAAAAAAAAAAGTAAGCTGAAGAAAAATAAAATTTCAAGTATATTCCTCAAATACATTCCATAAAGCCCCATGTAGTTTCTAGGAGTGAGCCAAAAATGTGACTTTTGACAAGTGCAAAGAGGAAACTAATATCAATGCCTCAGTGTTAGATAAGACCAGGAAGTCTTCCGAAAAATGAAGCCTGAGAAAAATGCCCTTTCTCTCTTTAAAAGAAGGCATCATGTTTTGTAGTGGAATACACTACAATAAATATAATAATGATGCTCCTAAAGTTATGTCTGACTCATGAACAATCCAGCTAGTGTAATTTTAGGAAGCACCAGAATAATGATTTCTGCATGTGCAGCTTTTTGAAGATCTGAATGCTTCAGAGATAAAATTTAGACCATTTGGAAGGTGTGCTTCTCAAATTGTGTTAAGAAGACACCTGAAGATGTGGAAGTGTGCAGGGGTATTCAAAAATCACATTTTCCTCAATGTTGAACCATTTTAAACATTAATTTTACATTAAAAGAAACATGGCTATAATGGAGCAGCATAACCTTTCCTCCCCACAAAAAAGGGAAGAAAAATCATTAGACTTTAAATAAATTTCACTCCCTCTTTACAGCTGGTTATTTGGCTTTGCTCTTCATTTTCCTATGAATACCAGTTTCCTCTTGTGCCATTGGTATGACTCTGGTAAAAAACATTTGAAATCATGATTTGAAAGCAAGGGCATGAGACTATATGCTTGAGATAATGTTTGTGATGTCTTTCGGGGGGCTACAAACTTCAGCCTGGCCACACCCTCCATTTTCCCTCCAAAGTCCATCATCCCCTGCTAGCAGCAAGATTTCCATTGAAGTTAAAAATGAAGAGACTAAAGATAGATAAGGTCGACAGAGAGGAGAAAGCTTTGAAAGACAGTATGTGGATTAGGAACATGGGCTTTGGAGCCAGGAAATCCTTATTTGAAACCTGGTGATGCTACATATTTGTTCAATCAAGTTACTTTACCTCTGTGAGCCTTAGTATTTTCATTTGCAAATAAGGACAACAATAATATCTACCTCACTGGTTATACTGAGGATTATATGATATGATATTGCACTGTCCCATAGGGCAGCCACTACCCACTTGTGGTTATTGTGAACTTAAAATGTGGCCAGTCCAACTTGAGATGTGCTATAATTGTAAAATACACCCTGGATTTTCAAGATTTAGTTTTAAAAAAGAATACAAAATATTGTGTTAATAATTTTCTATATAGTTTATATATTTTCATGTTGTAATTATATTTTGGATATAATGGTTTAAATAATATTATTAAAATTAATATCACCTATTTCTTTTTACTTTTTAATATTTTTATTTTAATATCCTTTCTAAAAAGTGGCCAAGCTTGCTTTCATTATTCCAATTTACAGGTGAGAAAACTTAAGTTCAGAGAAACTAAGACATTCAAAATTCCACACAAGTAGGGGCAAAACATAGAAACAAATGCCAGTCTTCTGTGTTTTTTATCACTTAACTGTGCTACCTCTAAAAATCAGCATCACTGCATGATAACAGTAATAATAACAACAACATCATCATCTTCATTTACCAAGTGCTCTTCATGAGCCTGATATGTTTTAAGTACTTTAAATGGATTAGCTAATCTGATACCCCTACTATTGAAATAGATCCAATTATGATCTCACATTTTACAAATTGGGAAAGCAAGGTGCAACACCTGCCTGTATGTACTGGCTTCCTGTACTCTGATCTCACCCACAGACTTTGACTTAAATTAAGGAGCAAATTAAGGGACCTTGAAATCTGTTTAATCTTCAGTCCTTAAAATCAGAACATCTCTGCACCTCCAAAGCACATGCTGAATTTTACTTTATAATCCTGGACTGTTAACCATTACTCGTGAGCATCTTTTTGCACTTTATCAATGACTTAAACATTAAATCTGTAGTGTGTATATATCATAGTGGTTCAAAGTGCAAGGTCTCAAGCCGGCCTGCTAGGTTCAATTCCTGGATCTAAAGCTTTTAACTGTGAATTTGGACAAGTTACTAATCTCTTCAAGTCATAGGTGTTTTCATCTTTAAAACATAAAATGATAGAAAGTAAAGGAAGGCAGCTAGCTAAACAGTCTCCTATTTCAAAAATTGCCATGTATCGTTTCACCAAAGGTTTATTTTTCAGAGGTGCCAGTGAAAATATAAAAACTAAAGTCCTTCTGAAATACATGATTTTAATGGATTTTTAAAATCACTGTATGTTCTGTATAGTGAACTGAAAATAGGAGTAATGAACAGCATACCACGGTCTAATCAATATCTACTGCTCGAATCATAGATTGATATGGATATGGTGTGTGTGGTTGGTGATTGTCCTGTTTCTTAAATTTAAATATAATTGAGAAAACCTTTATATAAGTTATAATTTAGGAGATTAAATTATATGTCTATAAAAACTTTGGCATTATACCTTTATTGCATCTTTTTTTTTTTTGTATAAGAAACATAATGACACCATTGTTACTGCAAACATTTTTTTTTTTTTCCAGGAACATAAACTATTTAAGCATGGGAGTTGTCCGTATTGATTGAGAGCACTGTGTACCTACTTTGTAATAGCTAAGTCTGGGGCAATAAGCTTGCAATTTCTCTAAGGAAATGATATAAGGTTGTAGAATAAAGGTAGACAGCATTCTCTAAACATATGAAGTTTTAAGCATTATCTTTGGCAGCCATAAAATAAATATCATTCAATTCCAGTTGGGTGGTATCTCCCCCAAACTCTATTTGCAACACTCTCTTAGTACTTTATCCCTCACACTGTTAAAAAAGTAATGAAGATCGTGTATTTTTAAATTAATAAATAACCCTGAACCTCTTAGTTTCTAAGTTCTATTCACAGAATGAAATAAACACTAACCCTTTCTTTGATTCATTGCTATACATTTTCTCTCTCTGGATTTGGCAATTTAATTCTCTGTGCCCTGGCAGCTACTCAAGCATATAAATTGTATATGTAAAATCCAAATACTCTTCAACCTAAGACTATTAAAATAACAGAGAGGACATATTTCACATTCAAACATGATAACACTTGATAACACATGATAACACTTACTTGACCTATTTTTTTCTGATCCTAAAAATGCTAATATCACATTACTGAATAGTTTATATATTTGTTCAATCAGCAGATGTTTTTGAAGTGTTTGTTTACTCTTTTATGAGGTACTGTGATAGACTCTGCTGTTAGAAAGATGTCTAAGAAATAGTACCTGCCCTCAACTAACTGGAATATACTTAAATCAATGTCAATATTTTCCATCAAGCATAGAGAAAAACGAGTATGTAAGTGAACCCAGGTGAGGGTGAACGGAGGACAAGGACTAAGAAAAGATTCACCAAGGAGCAATATTTAAACTGCCTCTTCAATGAAAATTGGCCTGATGGACAAGGCAGAATCGGTTTTGAGGCCGGGGGCAGTCAGTCTATGCAGAGAAAATCACTCACAGAGGGAAATGCAAACATAGAAAGATAAGAAACAATGATTTGTTTAAGAAACTGTCAATAGTTACATAAACTATGTTCTAGGTACATGTTACAAGGGAAGAGACAGGGTTGGAAAAAAGACGGGGCTCAAGAGAAAATTAGGGGTTTATTCATGAAGCAGAAGGAGTCCTCTCTTCAGTATTTGTGAAGCATGAGGGAAGAATATAAATGAAAATTTACAGGTCATATGTTATAAGCCTACCTAGCTCCTGAAAACAGGTCACCATTGGGCAAGAAATTCTAAAGCGAGATCTGAAAGGTGGGAGACGCAGAACCAAGGACTACATATCTCCCTGGCTCCAAAAACTGGTGTAGCTAGGGAGGGCCATATGGTACTCTCTAAAGCCCAGTGACATGGGCATGGGTGCCGCTTGCTTGAATCTGAGACTGGCAGCCTTATGAGCTCTGCATAAGAGTTTGGACTATAAAGATGTTTAAACAAACAAACAAAAAAGAGTTTGGACTTTTTCTGCAGCCTAAAGAGAAGCACTGAAGTCCTTTCAGTAGTGAATGTCTTAGATAACAGTTTTATTGTTTGCATATCTACAAATTAGTGAAGGTCACAGATAGGAAAATTTTCTTTTCAGGGTAAAGTAATGCTACATAGGTATTGTAACCTTCTTTGAAAGGACTCATTTATTAAGGCGCTGTACAATAGATATAATTAAAATTGGCAAACTACATAAAGTATACATTGCTATTTATCACGTGTAATGCTTTATTATTTAAAAACCCCTCAGAAACTATGCCACACTGTGGATTTAATCCTGATAATGGTCACTCTGAGCACTGACAGTAATCGACTTCCCACAAAGGAGGTTCGTAAATGTCTAGGCTGAGCCTCATAGACTGCGGAGTAGGTATGGGAGAAAGGAAAGAGACCCCATTCAAAAGATGCAGACTTGGGAAGTGAATCCGAGTAACCTGGATTTCAAACAGCCCAACCCTATTTTTCTGCATTTATTCTTTAAGTACACAGAGACCGTCCACAAATCCTCTAGTAATTCTTTGCTTTAAAATTGTTCGCCCACACAATGACTCGTTCAATTTATAAATATAAGAATGGTGTTGAAACATAGTAGAGTTTAAATTTCAAAAAAGGAAATGTCACACACTAGAGTGGGTGTTGTGGTGTGCCACCAAGATCCCCAGGTGGCTGGTGGCTGAGTCCCTCTCTGGGAATCACCCTTTTCAGAAGAGAACTGCCTTTGCCAGGGTTTCACCTCCTTCCCAGGGCAACTCAACATGCTATTAGTCAACGCACATCCCCTTCTAAAGGTCCATCCTCCTTGCCCCGGTGCATGCCCACCATGCAGGGCCTTCTCAGCAACAGAACTGATCATGTCACAGTTCACTCTCTGCCGTTGCTAGGTCTGTTACAGCAGGCAGGTAGCTAGATATGAGCAGAGAAAGGGGGACACACAGCAGGAAACCAGCAGGACACACAGCAGGAAACCACATATCTTGGAAATAGCAGGGGTCCTTGGGCAGACAAAGAAAACCAGGAACCTCCAGACTGACAGGAAACCACGCATTTTGGGATGATAAGTGTCCTGGAGGCCGACAAAGAAAGTTGGGAGGGCTTCCCTGGTGGCGCAGTGGTTGAGAATCTGCCTGCCAATGCAGGGGACACGGGTTCGAGCCCTGGTCTGGGAAGATCCCACATGCCGCTGAGCAACTAGGCCCGTGCGCCACAACTACTGAGCCTGCACTCTAGAGCCCGTGCTCCACAACAAGAGAGGCAGTGACAATGAGAGGCCCGCACACTGCGATGAACAGTGCCCCCCCCAACCCCGGCTCGCCGCAACTAGAGAAAGCCCTCGCACAGAAACGAAGACCCAACACAGCCAAAAATTAATTAATTAATTTAGAAAATAAAGAAAGTTGGGAAAAGGCAGGAATCTCAGGCATCCAAATGTAACCTTTTGTTCATTAGGCCGTCATTACAATAAAATTAGCCTTGCAGATAAGAAGTTCCCATCCTGCACTGATGCCATGACACTTCAGATCAAGACTAAACAAGGACAAAAATCCCTCCTCCCCTCTGGAAGGTGCAGCTGGGGTGAAATCAGGGACTATGACCCCCTACCTCCTCCCTCCCCAGTGAATATTCTGCCCCTTTATTTGTTACACGCCACATAACCAGCTTGCCAAAGAAACTCTGGGCAGCTACTCACCTAAGACTGCCCTCTCCCCCCCTTGAGAGCCAATTATCGCTTATATAAATCTTCGCTTTTCTTTCTTGACTTCCTGTCTAGTCTCTGAATTCTTTCTGTGAGGACACAAGGACCTACCCTCCAGGAAGAAACATCTTTGGCGGAGCCACCAGGAGAAGCCTCTCTCCTCCCTCGTGCTTGAGAGGGGCTGCCTTACTTCCCACCATTTCTCTCCTGCTTTCAAATCATCTGTCCCATTTTTGGACCTATTGCCTCAGAGATGTGACTGCCAGTTAAGCATTTAAAAGCCGCTGGGTGCTTGCCAAGAGAAATCTCCCACGAGAGAGGAGGAGTGGGTCATGGAACAGACTAGAGAGATGATAGGCCTGTCCGCTCACCTCAAGGCAATTTCCACGCAAAGCTTTTAGAAACACACTTAAAAACATGGGTTTCCCTGGCGGCACAGTGGTTGAGAGTCCGCCTGCCGATGCGGGGGACGCGGGTTCGTGCGGTCCGGGAAGATCCCACATGCCGCGGAGCGGCTGGGCCCGTGGGCCGTGGCTGCTGGGCCTGCGCGTCCGGGGCCTGTGCTCCGCGGCGGGAGAGGCCGCAGCGGTGGGAGGCCCGCGTACCGCATTAAAAAAAAACCAAAAACAAAAACATAACACCGCCCCCTCCCCACGGCTACCCTTATAGACTTATTATTGGTCCACCTATTCTGCCAACATTTTCCAACCTTGCAGCTAGGCCTTCCCCTTTCACTGTTAATATGCGCAGGGCAAGTCAGGAAAGTTTCCCGCTGTTCTCACAAGCAGCTAGCGTCTGGACCTTTGCCCTCTGGGTTTGCCTTATCCACCATTTAATTAACTGTCATCAGGTCCAACTGTGTGAAAATACAAAATGCAACTTTACTTACACAGCGTTCCAGCCATGGTTGCTGCTGCAGTCCCTTTAGGAGCTCCCTCCGGCCTTGGATGGTCTGTGCCCCGTAACGCCGAGCATTGGGAAAGGGGACGGTCTTGCCCCAAGCAGCTGAGACCCATGGTGGTGGGACTGTGTCCGGGCTGCCATCCTTCGCCGCCCACCTCCGCTTGCCCTTGGCCCTCGGCCGCCCCGGTCCAGGGTCCACCACAGGTCTGGGGTCTATCCGCAGCACCGCCCTCTGACCTCACGCCGTGCGTCAGGGCACATATGGCCACGCCCCCTGGATAGATGGAGGGGGCGGGGAGTGACCCGCGTTTGTTGTACTTGCCTACCCGGGTCTAGGGATTGGGAGCGTCTCTGCAGGGACGCCGGGCCCTCCGCCACAGTGCCTCCGCCTTGGGCTGCCATAACCCCCCTGCGCCTGGCCCACCACCAGCTGGACGGAGCTTCTGTAGGAAAGCGTTGGGGCAGGGCAGCACCAAGGCCTGAGGTGCACCCACCACAAAAGGGAAGGGAAAAGAGAGACTTTTTCACAGACCACCTCCTTTTATGGGTAGTGCCTGTTTTCAGAAACTTACCACCTTGTTAGAAAAAATAAAAGCTGAGGCCTTCGGCTCCATGCCAATCTCCCTGCAGTACTCCAATCCTACCTGGCCTCCACCCAAATGGGGAACATAGAATGGTCCAAGATCTCCGAATCATAAATGAAACTGTAATTCCTCTTCATCCAATTGTTCCCAACCCATACACAATCCTTACTTAGATCCCGAGGACACAGCCTGGTTTAAACACAGTCCTCGATCTTAAAGATGCCTTCTTCTGTGTACCTGTTCACCCTGATTCCCAATACCTTTTTGCTGTTGAATGGACTGGCCCAGACACTAATGAAAACCAACAATATATCTGGACTGTCCTTCCTCAGGGATTCCAGGACCGCTCACACCTGTTTGGCAATGCCCTAGCTAAGGAATTAAGGAAACTAAAATTAGAGACAGGGGCATTATTACAATATATAGATGACTTCCTTATCTGCAGCCACTCAAAGGAAGCTTCAGACTAAAGTACTGTGCAGGTCCTCAATTTCCTGGGCTCCAGGGGGTATAAAGTATCCCCACAGAAAGCCCAAATTGCCTTCCAGAGAGTCACCTAACTGGAACATGTTCTAAGCCCAGGGAAGAGCTCCCTTACAACCCAGCATAAGGAAGCAATCCTCCACTAACAACCACCACATACAAAGAAAATTGCTCTGAACCTTCTTAGGAATGGCTGGGTTTTATAGGATTTGGATCCCCAGGTTTGGTGTCATGGCAAAACCATTGTATGAGGCCTTGAAGGGACTGGACATGGAACCAATAGATTGGACAGGGAATTTACAAAGAGCATTTGACCAGATTAAGACCGTCCTGACTAGTGCCCCAGCCCTAGGGATTTCAGATCTTAACAAGTTCTTTACTGTATTTACCTCAGAAAAATAGGGAATAGCCCTGGGAGTTCTCACCCAAAAAGTAGGGCCAATTCCATGACCAGTGACATATCTCTCAAAGCAATTGGACTCAGTGGCCTCAGGATGGCCAGGCTGTCTGAGAGCTGTAGCAGCCACAGCCCTGCTAGTTGAAGAGGCCACAAAAACTCACCATGGGTCAACCCCTGGAAGTATTAACCCTACACCAGATACAGGGAGTATTAGAAATTAAAGTGTATCAATGGCTGACTGGAGGCTGCCTTACAAAATATTAGGCCCTCCTTCTTGACTCTCCTGAATTAACCCTTAAAGTATGTCAGACCTTAAATCCAGCCACCCTTATGCCAGTAGAAAGCCCAGAGGAATTGTCTCATTCTTGTACCGAGACCATCGAACAGGTATATTCTAGCAGATCTGACCTTAGGGACTAGTCCCTTGATGCTGGTTTACTGATGGAAGTAACTACATACATGACAGTGTCCGGAAAGCAAGGTATGCCACAGTAGATTTACATAAGGTCATAGAGGCTGATGCCCTGCCCCCTCAGACGTCAGCACAAAAAGCCAAGATTATAGCCCTAGCTCGAGCTCTAAAGCTAGGAAAAGACAAGAGGATCAATCTGTACAGATTCTAAGTATGCATTTTTGGTGTTACTTGCACATGCAGCCATTTGGAAACATAGGAGACTCCTGACTGTACAGGCTTTTTTTTGTCTGCCTCCAGGACACTTTTCATCCCAAAATGTGTGGTTTCCTGTCAGTCTGGAGGTTCCTGCTTTTCTTTGTCTGCACAAAGACCCCCACTATCTCCAAGATGTGTGGTTTCCTGCCATCTGGCCTATGGCCCCCTTTCTCTGCTATAATCTAGCTACCTGCCTGCTTTAACAAATCCTGTGACCATCACTCTTCCACAGTGTTGATCCTAATAATTCCCCATTACACACCCTGAGCATGAATTTCCATCTCAGAGTCTGCTTTCTGGAGAGCAGGAACAGAAACACATATTAACTTTGTTTGCCCCTAAAACTGTTCTCTCAATGGATGGGGTAGATGGGGGGAAGTTCCATTCTAAAGATCATATGTGAAGTCAATGCCACATCTTTTTCTTAACATTGTAATTCTAGAAAGGAGCTATTTTACCCTTGGAAAGGTAATTTTTTAATTCAATTTCCCTGATTTCAAAAGTCAAAAACTTTTCTCCACCCACATTTCCTTGAGAAACCTCTTATTCATAAATCCTTTCTCTGTCAATTTGATATGTATGTAAATCTTTATAAAGGGTAAATAAGGTAGGAAAAACCAGGAAAATTTCTCTTAAAGGCCTGGGAGCCCTGTCTTTGAAATGTAAATATCAAAGAGAATCCATCTGTCTAGACTCCAGGGAGTCCCTATCTCCTTGTCATCAGAATTTTAGCCCAGAGGCCTTGTTCTAAGCTATAACCACTGGCTTATCACAGAGATACAGAAGTTTTATTATTGCTTGAGATAAAAGCAATTAGCTAGCCCAGCTGGCTACCTCAATTACCAGGTGAATTTGAAGTAAACTATGAAAGAATACATAGCAAACAGTTCTGCCCAAGTCTTCTTCCAAACAAATTATCATTAATCTTGAGAACACGTATGTAATAGATTATATCTGCTTGTTGGTATTCAAAGGATGGAATTTCTTTGTGTCTTTCTAATATCATTAGAAGATTACCTGTGATGAACAGCCCTGTTTGATTTAATGTTTGTTCAATAATAAAACTCTTTTTCTTCTCTATATTTGAGGAAAGGATTTTCTAGGTTGACAGGAATTTTATTTTCATTTTTCCTCAACACATGGAACAAGTTTCTGTCACAATAAAAATGTAAAATAAAACAATGGTCTCATCAGTGCTAACTATGCTGATGCCGGTGGATTTGCATCACTTGATCAAATCGGGGAAGTAGTTGTACAGCTAGACGGATCTTCACAGTGGAAAGAATTAGAGAGATGGAATCTCTGGTATCTTCATCTGTGCAAAAGGAATCTGGGCAAAACTCACACTTTACAACACCATTGAAATTGAAACTCCCATCCCCATGTGGACCCTGGGTATTAATGACCTGGCTTGCATAAGAAAGAACAAAATTGAGTCTTTGGAGAGACATGGATGGATCTAGAGACTGTCATACAGACTGAAGTAAGTCAGAAAGAGAAAAACAATATGGTATATTAACGCATATGTGTGGAAACTAGAAAAATGGTACAGATGAACCGGTTTGCAGGGCAGAAATAGAGACACGGATGTAGAGAACAAACGTATGGACACCAAGTGGGGAAAGCGGGGGGTGGTGGTGGTGGGATGAACTGGGAGATTGGGATTGACATGTATATACTAATATGTATAAAATAGATAACTAATAAGAACCTGCTGTATTAAAAAAAAAAAATGAGCTGGCTTGGAGCATATGTGTTGAGAGGACTTTCCTCACTTAGAACTAAGTGACCAGGTCCAAAACCAGTCTTCTTTAGCCCATTATCCCCAGGACAGTGGTTATTAATATTTTGGAGAATGTCATTAATTCTTGGGAACTCTGATGATAGCTTTGAACATCCTACTCAGAAAAATACACATATCTACCTGAAGTCAAATTTTTGTATGCAAATCTAGGAGAGTTCTGAAATTTCTGAACCAGCCTCTTTTGGTCAGTAATCATGAGATTTAAATATTCTCTAAGACTGTACAATTTTCATCTGGTAGATATTCAGTAAATATTGGTTAGGTAAATCCTAGTCTTCCCAAAAGTAATAAATGATGCCCATGAGTGAAATGACAAACTATTTTTTTCTCGTTGTCCTATGGAAAACTGAGTCTCCAAAAGAAAAGTGTTCTTAGCTATCCTTGAATTTCAATTTAACTTCACCATGCTTCTAGCAAGAATCCTCTCTGTATATATCACTATGCTATATGTGTGGAGATAATGTAGTAATTAAGAACATAGACTCTGGAGTCAGATTGCCTGGGTTTCAAATAATAAACCACTGTCCTCAGTTTCTCATAAAAAAGAAGATAATAACAATATCTAGTCCATTTGTTTTCTGTGAGAATTAAAGCAATTCACATACTACATTTAGTCAATATGTGACATAGTAAATACCCAATAAATGTTAGCTATAATGATTATAAAAAGAAAATGTATATTAAAGAGATGCTATTGAAGGATTCATCTGGCAGAAAGCAACTGTTGGAGAAGTTAAGTACTTCTATTTATATTAATACTTGAAAAGTAAAAATTTTAATAAAGTGTATTAGAAACATGTACAAACCTCTTTTCTCTGAGCCTAGGCAATTAGAATGAATGTAGGAGTAGAAGAGAAGAGAAAAAAACAGTAATAATAGCCTGATTCACATAGATGGGTGAAATCAAATATGGGCTGAGGAACAATTCCATATTTAAAGTTTTAACAGTTGAAGAGAAGTCTGAAGAGTTTTAATAGGACACACATAAGGTTCTTTCCCTTTGAGGTAGATCACTTTTTCTACTTAAGATAGATCTATGACACTTTCAGATAGATCACATTTTCTACATAGACAAATTTGATGAATGGGGAAATAAAAATGAATCTTCAGGTTGCAGTTCTAAATGATTTGATAGAATTTGAATAATATAATTTGGGAGTGATGGGAAAACAAAGCTCATATTGACACTTTGCTCTTTTTCCCTCTTCCCCCACCAAAATTATTTAGATTTTTGGCTTTCTGGTGGAAAATTATGCTGTGAGAGAATATAATCCCTATAAATTTGAATAGGTATTATTCTTCTTTTAAACCAACTGTACTGAATGTGAAGATACATATCATTCAGTGGCTCTGCGTGAACCGCTTGAAAATGCACATAATGAGTTAATAAGGTTCCAGGTTTTTATTTTGCAAGTTAATTTCGCTAGATAGCCAGAGAGCAAAAAACTTGTTTTTTCTACTTCATTTCCATTGCAGGCCCCAAAAGAGATATGCCAAATTGCCTTTCTTTTGCAGAATGTCCTAGGGGAACAAATTTATAAATCCTACCCACTAAAAATAGTGATAACTTTTCACAGCCAAGATAGTCAAGGTGGATTTAGTACAGGGAAGTCCAATTTTGTACTTCTTTCTTCTCCTTCCATAAACTCAGTCGTTTGGATTGACTATCCAGAAAACGGAATCATTCTCTTTGTGTTTTGACGCGACCTGAAGATGAAAGTTTAATGACCTCTATTTCACATATGACTGTGGGATAGCGGACTACTTCCTAATAAATATTGGCAACATCCACACAGCACTATTTTGTGTTGTTGCTTTTATGACTTCCAGAAATTATGTGTACTTACTTCAACTTAACTGTGTCACCCTGATTCTTACATTCACTTCCTTGCTCACATTGTTTCCCATACTTGGAATTATTTTTCCCTACATAAATGTATACAAATTCTATTTGTGGATCTAGATTTTATTAAAGTTCTACCCTCTTCACAAAGCCTTCTGGGTTCACCTAAATTTGAAATAATCTCTCGGTCCTCTCTACAGCATAGATTGTGATATTTATCTAATGTTTATGACTCGCTGCCTGGGCAAAATCACAGCTGGCTATTTTATATGCAAGGGGACATGTTAAACTCTCAGGATGAGTTGTCAGCTCCTCCAAGACAGAATCATGAGTGTATGATTACACTTTGAGTGTATGTCACAGGACACTGACACTTTATTTCTCCATGCTGTAGAACCCAAAGGTGCGTTCATGGTGTAGCTGAATATCCTTAAACTGCAGATTTGCTCACTGAAAAAGGGCCCCTTCTAAAGCTCTGAGTGTTCCCCACTTGGGACAAAAGGGAAAAATAGAAGGCTGAGTCATGGGTTTGAGACTGAGAGAGCTGCTGCAGCCTGAGATCACTCTCTATTTTGTGGTGACCCTGGGGCTGTGGATGATTATAAGAGTTGTCAGGGCAACTTGCCCTGGTAGCCTCCTTGTGCATCTGGACCCCATTTTGTCCCCAAGAAGAACTGAATGAATTACTTCTCCACTTCCAACTTAGGTAGCTCTAGAACCCAGGTTTCATGAACACTTTACTCTTCACAGAGGATGTGTTTTGGCTGGCATGGGGCGCTAGGTGCTCAGTCTTCAGTAGTTGTGGCATGCAGGCTCAGTAGCTGTGGCTCGCGGGCTCTAGAGCGCAGCCTCAGTAGTTGCGGTGTACGAGCTTAGTTGCTGTGAGGCATGTGGGATCTTCCTGGATCAGGGCTTGAACCCATTATCCCATTATCCATGTGATAATACACATGGATCATTTTGGCAATCCAGGGAAGCACATCTGAGCATCTGTGTCTAAAGTTTTTATTAGGGCTTCATTGTGTAAGCATCACTGATTAACTGAGTGCCCAAGAACTTTATCTCAGCCTCCAGGTCAACTGATACTGCATGACCCAAAACTCCCACCCTAAATCACATGGTTGGTGTTTCTCAAATGGCCAGTATCCACCCTACGATGATGGGATGTGGCTAGTTCCACTCTAAGATCCAGTGTGATCAGCTTCCACACTAAACAAAGACACTCTTATCAGGTATGACATAGATTATCTACCAGAAGCTGAAGACAAAGGTAAGAGTAATCACTCTTTGCTAAGGACAAATTCTTTACTACACAATGACAAATTAGGTGAGTAGGTAGGGAAAAGTAAAATATGAAATGATTCTAAGTATTTGAGAAGGTATAGAAAAAAAGGGAAAAAATTGTTTGTAATGGGTTTGAGAACTTCTTTTTCTTTCATCATAATTTTAATTTGTACTTTTGCTATGTTGCTCTTACAGTAAATACTTTAATTGCTCTGAATATTTAAAAATAAAAGAATACCATAAAATAATAGAAGTCTTTTGTATAAAGTGTTTACCTTTACTATTACTAGTTTAAATAACAGTTTTCACTGCTCCACTGTGAGCTCCTTGAGAGCAGGAATGATGTCTAATTCATCTCGGTATCACTATTACCTAATGTGCCCCCCAAACAAAAGTTGCTTACCACCAATTTTGTTAGATAATAAAGTGGTTAAGAGGATGAACTCTGGGTTCAGACCAGCTGAATTTGATTTAGCTTTTCCAGTTACAAACTGCACAACATTGGGCAAGTTTCTTAATCTCTCTGCACTTTGAGTTTCTCATCTGTGAAATGGGTATAATAACAAAGCCTACATTACAGGGTTGCTGTAAAGGTGAAATATGTGATACATGTGAAGTACATAGATAGAACAGTGCTGGAATATAGTGTCCAATATACGTCAGCTACAAGTAGTGAACAAATGAAAGTTCTTAATCCCTATAAAAATCTCCTTCATATAGATACTCTGTTTGCCCCTCCAGATTTCTTGAATTTTTCTTACTATGCTTTCATGGTAATACAATATTTAAGTAGAATGATCCTCATCACTTTGTGCTCCCAAGTCTTGGGGGAATGTTATATCTCATGAAAAATTTTTAATGGCTGGACTTCCCTGGTGGTCTAGTGGTTAAAACTCCACGCTTCCACTGCAGGTGGCACGAGTTCCATACCTGGTCATGGAACTAAGATCCCACATGCCAAAAAAAACCTTAATGGCAGGAAAGGAGGTGCAAATTTTCAACTGGGAGCCTTTAAGTGAAGCATGACAGGGAAGGGGTTGAGTTCCAAAGGGCACTGGCAAAAATGTTACAGAGAGAATCCACCAAAAGGATTTGGGACTTAGCAACAAAAAGAAGGGAATCAAAGTCAAAGTGGCCTATTTCACAAAATTGCCTGGAATCAGCCCCTGGAATTAATTTTCAAATGAAAAAAAAATATTGGTGGTGCCTTAATTCTTAGGTGGTCTGTAACAAGCTGGGTCTAACAGCTTAATTTTAGATTTGCCACGAAAATTGATATTGATTATTCCTCTGATGTGCCTTGAAATATTGGAATTGTTGACATAAAGACGCCTAACACATGAGAATCCAAAGTAATCTGATGTGCAGTTATTCAACTAGATGGACATTTGTTGAGACCTCCTGTTGACAGAGCGGTGAGCTTAGTCTTCTGGGAGATGTACAGGTGAATAAGTTATGGTGTCTGCCCTCACTCTTACTTTAAATGTACTGTTGTGGTTTATTCAAAGCTATAGAATTTTAGATCGACAAATGTCAGTTGCCACACTGAAAACTTTAGCAATCCTTTGGTTTTCTTCATAGAACAGTAGGTTGATAGTTGGGGTGTGACAGAAGACATTCTTGAAGCTGAGGTGTGGAATATAAAACACAAAGAGTTAGCAGGAGAAAGTATCCAAATAAATATCCTCTTAGTCTGTCCCAAGCATAGAATATTATCTTCATTTTCTAATTCCTTATTAATTTTTCATAGTAATATGTTGCATATAAAGGTAGAAATATGTATAAAGCATGCTTTAAAGGCACAAGTAATATCCCTATAACAAAGAAACAAGTATTCTGAGTCATATGCACTGATGTAGTTTCCCTTACACCTGTTGACTTTATGGGTTCATCATTTTGTATTAAATTAGAGTTTTTGATTCAAATACTGACCTTAAACAAATGCTAAATCAATTCCATGCGTGTATAATGAAGTGTTTTTGAGCGTTTAATGTGCACAAAACAATTTATTAGATCTTTATTGAATACAGCACCATAAACTGTGCTAGGAGCTACAAATAAAGAGGTGATTAAGATATAGTCATGACCTCAAGGCCCAAATAGATTAGTAATGGAACTGACCATGTGACAAATACTGTTTGATAACAAAAGTATGGGACTTCCCTTGTGGCGCGGTGGTTAAGAATCCGCCTGCCAATGCAGATTGGCAGGGAAGCAATAATGTGATAATGGGTTCCCGGACCAGGGCTTGAACCAGGGCTTGAAGCTCAGATGTGCTTCCCTGGGTGGCAATAATGATCCATGTGTATTATCACAGATAAATGCCAGGAGGTTCAACACATCCTAAAGACAACAAAAGCTCCATGTTTTTAACCTTCACAGACCCTTCTCTATGCATCTCTTCCTTTGGCTGATTTTACCTAATGCTTCCCTTGTGGTAAACTGTAACTATGAGTATAACAGCTTTCAGTAAGTTCTGTATGTCTAGTGAATTATTGAACCCAAGGGTAGTTTGGGGAATCCCTGGAATTTACAGTTAGCATCAGACATGGGGATAGTCTTGGGGACTAACTCTGGGTAGTCATTCAGTGTACATACAATATCATCTTTAATCTGTCAGTTTTAGACATTTAGGTTATTCCTAATTATCTGCTGTTAGGGGTAATCCTGAAATATTTCAAGGCAAATAATTTGTCTCTTCTTGGCTATAAATATGTACTTCTTTTACTTCCCATGAAACTAATTCACACATGAAAATTTCTCCTTGTAACACCAAGTTTTCTCACAAACTGAATGTTGGGGGTTTTTTGGGCTTTAGTTGTCCTATTTCTTTTACATAATTTTTTTGGTCTGTATCAGTTCTGTTTGTTTTTTAAATAGTTTTATTGATATATGTTATACACCACAAAGTTTATGCATTTGAAATCATATTTCAATGGCTTTTAGTATATTTACAGTTATGCTTTTATATTAAAAAGAGCTTCTAGTAATGCAAAATACGGACAAAATTTCATTATTTAATTTTAGTGACCCTGGGATGCCAAAAATAGTAAATTGTAGCATTCACTCAACTCTGGCATGCAACATTACAAAAAGTATTTCTTCTGTTCTTTTCAAAGGTGCTTTGATTATACTAATGATTATAACTCTTCTTCCTGGAATTTTAAGTCCTTTTTTATCATTACAGTAGTCAGATTAAATCATCTCATTCTTAGCTTTTTGTCTCTCATTCCTATTAAGATGATCTACAGCCTAGCAATGAGCACTCTTCCTTTTAAAAAGTGCTTGAGGGCTTCCCTGGTGGCGCAGTGGTTGAGAGTCCGCCTGCCGATGCAGGGGACACAGGTTCGTGTCCCGGTCCGGGAAGATCCCATATGCCGCGGAGCGGCTGGGCCCGTGAGCCGTGGCCGCTGAGCCTGCGCGTCCGGAGCCTGTGCTCCGCAACGGGAGAGGTCACGGCAGTGAGAGGCCAGCGTACCTCCAAATAAAAAAAAAAATGTTTGAACTCAAGGGAAGATGACTGGCTTAAAAACATCTCTTAAGAAGTGTGGAACAATGAATCAGATCAAGTTTTATGAATCTTTTATTTGTCATGTTTTTTAAACCTTACAAAAACTGCCTCCCAGCTGTGCCTACTCAGTAGTTCTTCATGGATACCTACAGAGCATCTTGTCAAGGAGCCATTCCTTTCAGTTTTTTGACTTGCATTTCCTTAGAGTTTGCTGTGGGGCTTGTTGTCAGCTGATGAAATTGGAAACGCCAAATCTTTAAGTTCCTTTGCCTACGGTTACTTTGATGAATTACTCCAGGATGTAGAAGAAGAAGTACAGCACTGTCAGAAACTAGCCTGGCATTGCAGCACATTTCCTAAACTAGAAGAAAAGCACCGTGAATTTTTTGGAATACCCTCAAGGTTGCATGTGACCTGTTTTCCAGAAGGTGATTCTTTTCTTTAAAAAATATTTTTTTCTCTGCAGTGGAAAAAGAACTACTGGTTTCTCATAAACAGTACCATAAACTGCATTGTAATTTATGGCAAAAGTTATTCCTTCTTTTAATTTCCACTTGCTCTATTCTAACCAGGACACTATTTATAATCTCCTTGGTCATTGAATTAGTCTTGTGGCTCCCTGAATTTAGTATCTCTTCAAAATAATGCACTCTATTGCCATATTAAATTTTCTAAAATACAGCTGTTATCATGTTTTTTTCTGGCTCAAAAATCTTTAACTGGTCACCCATTTCCTCAAGATAAAAGTAAAATATCTTAGGCAATACTTAATGGGAAAGTAATACGTAGAGACATGAGTTTGTATCCCTAGTCTATTACTTTGCTTTTTTTTTTTTTTTTTTAATTTGAAGGCTATTGTGAGTCCATTAGTTTCTTTTTTGATAAAATTGACTCATTTCAAAGGTATTGAGAAAGTTTAAGTTAATGCGTGTCTAGTTCCTGGGAAACACTAGGTGCAAAATAAGTGTTTCCTACATTTCCTTAGCCTCATTTTCAAACCTTACTTCTATCTTGCCTCAATTAAAAAAAAAATTTCTTGAACACCTACTGTGCACTATGTATAGCAAAACCTTTGTAAGGGATGTATAAAAAAGGCCATGTTGCTCTCCTCAAAAATGTGCATTGTAAAGAACATAAGGATAGGGCAATGGAAGAAATGTGGATGGATTTATGAAATTTATAAGTGGGAGAGTTGACAAGACTTGGCGATTGAATGAATGGAGATGTAATAGATAAAGGAGAGGACAGTGTAAATAAAGACCCCAAGGTTTATAGATCAAGCCAGTTGTTGGATGGCAACTCTTTTTAATTATTTTTCTTATTATCTCCCTTTTTCTATTGGATGCCCTATTCTCTCAAATGGATTGGAAGTTACTTAAACTCACAGACAATCGTGTAGAATTATTTAAATCCAACAAAATGATCTGTATGTAAAACAGGCACTCCATAAATGCTTAATGAAGGAGTAAATGCTTGTAGAGAAAAATACAGTTGAGGTGAATGAGGTCTGCCAGGGATCAGTAGCGTCTTTTGCTATTAGCTAATCAGTTCAATCCCATTAAATAATACCAAGACTCACTCTCACAGTGAATAGAGTTATTTTAACAAGTTTTCAAAGACTCTCACATCTTTATTTTAGTCATTTTATTTCCATCTCATAGAGTTGTTTAAAAAGCCAAAATGACTGACTTAGTTTTTTTCTTAATAGTGGCAAACTGAAAAAAAATCAAAATGTATGCAGGTATTAGGAGGAGAAAAATTCAAGAAACAGTTTATATAAAGGAAAATTATATTCTAAATTTACTAACATCTTATGATAAACACACTGTAAATAAATGGGTGTTTACTAAGGTACTCTAGTCATATATATAAATGTATGCATATACACATAAAATATATAAATACATGTATTTTATTTAAACTATGAATTAGTTTTTATTTGTTTATTAATATTGTGTAGTATTTGAACTACTATTAAGTTACAAAGTTATGTAATCCATTTGAGGCTTGCAGGAGGATTTTAAAAATCAAGCAATAGAGCTATTTTCTTATTTTCTATAATGTGTTACTCTAAGAGAAGCTAAAAGACTGGAAATATAGGTACATTAGTTCTTGGTAAGAATTTGTAATAGGTCTTTTAGAAAAATATGAACTTGATGAAGGAATTAAGATAGCCTTTAGTTTCCATTCAGAGGCAGAATATTGGATGGAGTTGAACATGGTGATGACTAGGTGTGGTATTCCAATTATTACAGTAGACATTACTTTCTGAATGAACAGAAATATACTCTAATTACCACTTATAGTTCTTGCCACTCTGTGATGCTGCCCATTAGGTAGTAAAGAATAGTCGTTCATGTATAAACTAACTACTGGAGGCCAGGCATTGTGTTTGTAAACGATGATACTGTAATAAATAAAGTATTATTTCTGTGTTACAGAAGCTTATATTTGTGGGGTGATAGACATGTTAACAGATAATTATAAGATGCGATCAGGCTGAATCCAGGCCCACAGAAGTCATCAATCTTGCATGAAGCTCTTTTCTGCTGAGTCATGACTTGGTCTCACACTCTTTCTTAACACTGTGGTCCAGGCTGCATCATTTGGAGTTGGCATGTGAACTGAGGCTGTATGCAATTAACAAAAGCTTCTTATTACATGGATGGAGACAGTTGGGGAAGCATAGACTCCCTATCTGATCCTTTCTCAACCTATTTCAGACCAAGTGATTTTGACCATGCTACCTGAATGAATAACAACTAGAACCCTGAGACAAATATGACACCATAAATGCAAGCACCCTGAGACCAGTCCTTAGTAAATGAATGAAATCATTTTGTAAATGCTAGTTTCCTACAAAGCAAGTTGGAACACAGATGGCTAAATGAGAAGTTGCTTACTATATTTTCAGTGAGATATCTGTTAAATTTTACATTACCCACATCTTCACTTTCTGTCTCTCTCTCTCTCTCTCTCTCTCTTTAAAAAGCTGTACCAGCCACTGGCAATTCTTTCCAATCCATTTAGTATCTCTGTGTGTTTGGCACACAGATCCTGAATTTCCCTCACAGATATCCTTAAACAGTGAAGTATTCGGAAATCATTTTCCCAGATATAGATAAATAGATGCTATACAAAATCAGGCCTGAGAGCGCCTTCTGTATCCATTTCCTGCCTGCTGTGCTGTGACACAGGCAAAGGCTCAGGCCACATGTCAAGCTCAGGGATATCCCCAGAGAGGCAGAGTTCTTACTCCTGTATAGGGTGTTCTCCTCACCTGTATTTTTTATTGTTATAAAAAAAGGGAGCTTTTGAATCATAAGAGTTTTGGAAATAGTCTACTCTTCCCTAGGCTGAGTGCCAGGGAATAGGAAGAGTTTAAGAGATTCTAAAAGTAAGAGGCAGAATTTATAGAGCATTAACTCTAGAGTGGGAATCCCTGGCTCCCATTAAGTTGTCCATAATTTTTAGTGTATGTGTGGATAAAAACATAGTCGCCACCTGAACTCAAATTGAAAGTTGTCAGCTGGAATCTAAATTGCCTCTCCAGTCCAGAAGATGTAAGATTGGAATGGAGAAACTACATTTTGATGTTAATCTTAATAATACAAAATTCTCTAATTAAAAGATATTACTGGGCTTCCCTGGTGGTGCAGTGGTTGGGAGTCCGCCTGCCGATGCAGGGGACACGGGTTCGTGCCCCGGTCTGGGAGGATCCCACGTGCCGCGGAGCGGCTGGGCCCGTGAGCCATGGCCGCTGAGCCGGCGCGTCCGGAGCCTGTGCTCCACAATGGGAGAGGCCACAGCAGTGAGAGGCCCACGTACCACAAAAAAAAAAAAAAAAAAAAAAAGATATTACTGAAATTTGCCTAGTTTTCTAGATTTTTAAGCAGAGTAATATGAAGAGGGTTTTTTTGTGTTTCTAATCTTAAAAAATGGAAAAATCATCTAATTTAGGTGTCTGTCACTGTTGTGTATAAACCAGTCTCACTAGAAGCACCTGGAGTGATTTTTAATGATCCTAATCTTGGATCCCACCCGCTATGTATTCAGATTCATTAGATTATAATTGGGGCCAAGTAATCTGTAGTCTTTAAATGCTCACTGAGAAATTCTGATATGCCTCTTTTAGCTCAAGCTCCCCTCCTATTCATCAGTGTCTTGGAGAGGTCGTTTGCCATCATTTGCTTGATTTCTATGACAGGAGACTTACTACTCTTGAAAATCATGTACTTTTAAATTAAAATGATTATTTTACTAGTTCTGGACAGTATGCATGCTGACAAAAAGCAAGGATATCTGTGCGCTAAATTATTCCAAACACAATATAAAATGTTAGACATGTTTGAAATATCACCTTCAGCAGAATTAAGGAGAATATAGACCCAACCATGCAACAGGAGTTTCTGTCCATTTTTTGAGCACTTGTACCTAACACGGGACTGGGATCTTTACATTCATTCTCTCATTGAATTTTGCAGAACTAAATGAAGACTACCCAAATGAGAACAAACAGAGATTTACGCAGAGTTTGTTATTTACCAAGCCACTTCCACTTGTCTTTGGCAGAGACCCAAAGGTAGGCAGGGAAATGGGAAACTATAGTGAAGAAAAATAATAAAATGGAAGGTTTCTGGTTTCTATTGTTCTCTGATTGGAGGGAAGTCATTGGGCAGAGGGGGGCAGGGAGGTGGGCAACTAGGGGAGGAATAACTAGAAACAATGATTGGTTTGGGGAGCATATTCGGCTTTGTATGATTGATCTTGCTTTGGGAATAGGGGCAAAAAAAATAGGGAAGCTGTCAATTGTGGACAAAGTCCTGATCATCCTGGGCTGATTGCTACAGAGGCTGTTGATCTAAGTCCTATCATCATATACGGTCTGGCCAGTGTCTATTTGTACATATAGCCTCTCAATCTTTACAAATACCTGTCAGGTAGGTTTTATTATTTCCATTGTAAATTGTAAAGAAACAGAGGCATAGATAAGTTAAATAACTTTCCCCAGATCTTAAGCTTAGGTAAACGGAGAAGCTGAGATTTGAAATAAGGTTCATCTGACTGAAAATACTTGCTCTTAACCACTACTTAGCTTGTTTTACAATAAGAAATGATAATATTTTAAAATAATAATAATACATTATATCTATATGTCTTCAAGATTTTTCCTTTTGTTTTTATCTTTCAGAGGTCTGCATTTATTCCAACGTGCATTAAGGCTCATGTAAGATCAAAAGTTCTCAAGTACAAAAAATAATTCAAGACATGGAAAATTATAAATATCTTTAAAAGTCTATGAGTTCAGAAAGGAAGAATCTTTTTAGATTTTTTAGAAGTTAGTATTTTTCAAAATTAAAGGTTTATTTTTAAGTTTCTTAATTAACTGGTATTCTGTGTGGGATTCAGTATGTCTAACTACAGAAAAGCCTGTTACATTTTGTATAAGGAGGCAGTTTTCTCTTTGAAAGATTATCAAGAACTAGAGAAGAGTAGTCTATTGTGAGAATTCTAAAGAGTAAGAAAAAGACACCTCTATACTGCTACATATTTTCATCATGGCCATTTTATATTTCTCTATAAAATATCCATTCCCTCACATCATTTAATTGGCAGTTTCTGAAAGTAATCACAGGTATATTTTCTAGAACTAACTGAATTCCTTCTATAATATTTTTCAATGTCAATTTTTACGGGCAAAGTCAAAATACAAAGAAAAAGAAAACATTGTGGTTCAGTTCATAGGTTTTTATTGAAACTGACAATTCAAAAATATTAGTCTGATGATTGAAAATTTTCAGCCATTTAAAAATATTAACATTTTTAATACCTCTACAAGTAAAGAGATTTCAAGCAAATAATGTATCTAGTAAATGAATATAGTTTTAAATCAGACATATGCAACTAAGTTTCTTTCACTTAAATGGGTATCCTTTTGTTAGCTTATGACGTAAAATAAACCATAGTACCTAAATAGCTTAATATAAAAGGGAATTTCAAGGGCATTATTTTTACTTCATATATTTCCATGCTTGTAGTGAAGAAATATAAGCCCTAAAAGAAATAATATGTTTAAAAAGGACATTTCCTTGTAAAAAGTTTTGTCAGTTCAGAGTAATTTTATTTATTTATTTTTTATAAATTTATTTATTTATTTGTTTGTTTATTTATTTTTGTCTGCATTGGGTCTTCGTTGAGGTGCACAGGCTTTCTCTTGTTGCAGAGCATGGGCTCTAGGGGCGCAGGCTTCAGTAGTTGTGGCATGTGGGCTCAGTAGTTGTGGCTCGCGGCCTCTAGAGCGCAAGCTCAGTAGCTGTGGTGCACGGGCTTAGCTGCTCTGTGGCATGTGGGATCTTCCCAGACCAGGGCTTGAACACGTGTCCCCTGCATTGACAGGCTGATTCTCAACCACTGTGACACCCGGGAAATCTAGTTCCAAGTAATTTTAGATGTCCACTTTACTATTCATGAAATAATTACTTTTCTTCATCTGATCAATCAAATTAATTCCATTACCTGACAAAAAGCTTATTTAAATGCAGAGAAAAACTTTCATCAACTATTTTATGGCAAAGGAACCTTTTACTTTGAAGTATATAGAGGTGATTATATGTCTATTCTTTCTAATTACAACCTCCCTCTTTTTTAAAAAGAAAGTAAAGGGACAAAGTTCCACAATTTTAAAATGAATTTAAATAAATTACTTAAAAGAGAGGCATGACCTATTTAATTAGATTTTCATAGTCAGGATGTAAAATATATCATACTATAAAAGTTTTTGAACTTAAAAATGACTCACGGTAACTCATATAAGTAATAGGTTAGCAATGCCAGTCCTTTACAATAATAACTATTATTACATCAAAATTATAATCATCATAATAGATGATGAGTCATAAGTCCTTCTTTTGAAATAATATTTGAAACCTGGGGTTATCAATAAGTACTATCCAAGGTCTATTATCATTGAAGAATAAACCTGAAAAAAATCTGATTCACTTCAAAGGACAGCATAGCTCACCCCCTGTATATTAAAACAGATTTATCTTAATATTTAGGCAAAAGCAGATCTCTTCATATATTAGTTTTAGCATAAATTGAAGTAAATTTTGTTATTTGGATATGATATTAAGTTTTCAACTGGGCCATTTATTTAGAGTTTGGGAAGAAAAGAAGGGAAAGGATGAGGATGACATAGCAGGAGTATGAATTTTCAAAATGCACTTCCAGATCGTTAATGTAAGTTCAAAAAAGTAATTTTTTACTGGGATGGGAGAAGGATTGATATAAGAGGAACTGTTGAGAAGGGTCAAGAGTGCACTGCTATTGTTTTTGGTGTTGTCAGGAAGTCATCATGGGTTGAGTTAGTTTTATGCCTAGTGGGGAGCGAGGTTGAGACCACCTTTGGATCCAAGAAGAAAACCATTCTGTATGAAAATGCTGACTGCTAACAGAAAGCATTTCTAAAGTTACCTTTACGATACAATTCTCTTTTTAAGGATTTGTTCCAAAAAGGGGTATTTATTGTGAACTTAGCACACACAGGACACTGTGAAATACGTACTGGAAATTTAGACTATTATCAGGATGTACTTACTGCCCTGCATTGAGTATTATTATGTGCAAATTGTTGGCTTTAATGCAAAGCGGGTTAAATAAAGGTTTTGAGAACAAACAATTACTTGAGAACAAGTAATGAGAATTAATTAGGTTCAGTTGGGTCATGATCCCATTGGAAGAAAGCATGGACTTCAGATACCTAGGTTTATATTCCTCCTCTATTATCTACTATCTTGGATAAGACATGTAGCATTTTTGATCCCCGAAGTTTGATAAAAATGTATCTGGGGATACACCACCCACCTCAGTGTTCTGCCATGAAAGTACTTAGCCCTTCTGCTGGTGACAAGTGACTGTACATTGTCCAGTATCAACAAAATATTTTTATTTTTCTATTTATTCATGAAAATTGGATATTGTGTTGGGCCTTCCAAAGGAGACGATATTGGAAGAAGAAGAAAAATTGATTTATTGACCCACTCTAAGTTTATGCTCTGAGTTTAATTAATAGACAATTTAGTGTCTACTTTTTCTGGCTGATATTTAATCATCTAAGAAAAACCTGCTCAAAGGTTGGTAAGGTTGGATGAATTCTCTTCTCTTATAGATTTTCTGTCACAGTCACCTGTCTCTGGACCAGGATCCCAATTTTGCAGATAACACAAGTTTAAAGGTGAGTTTCAGAAAGTGTAATAGTACTAGAACTATTATTCTGTACAGCAGTAAAAAAAAGTTCTAATGTATAGGAAAAAAAGCATAATGTTAAAAATTTATGCTTTTAATTATTAAATACAAATTCTGATCATTTTAAATTTAACTTAATCTAGCCTTTAAATTTAAAACAACTTTGTCGAGTTGTTTTGACAAACAACTTTTTCACTTTATTTTCCTAAGTATTTACCTTGTATTTTAAACATTCAGAAGAAAAGCAAAACTATATCCCTTTAAGATATTTAGTTTTGATAATTCTTAAATTTCATGGAAGTTACTGAAATGCAGATAATAGCCATTCTCCAAAGGACGAATTGAACATTGGATATGGGATGAGAAGGATGAACTATTTTGACAAAATTCTCTTTAAAGCAACTCATGAAATAATTTTCAAAATAAATTGTGTAAGCAATTTTGTAAAATAAATATTAAAAACACTGAACTGTTATCATTTGGTCCAGCCCAAAATTATTGGACATGTTAGAAAGAATGAAGGTTTAGTAATAAACAGGAATTTATAAACCAACCATAAACCACTAATAACAATAGTAAAAATCATAATATTAATAGCTAATAAGAACTTCTATAAAGTATAAGAAGCTTACAATGCATCTAGTATATTCTATACATTTACATGTATTACTTCAAATTAAATTAAGTTCTTTTTTTAGCTGTGGAATCTCTAGCAGCTTCCTGCCTCTGTGACAGGCTTGTGGAAATCTAAGTTTGTTTCCTTTGTGCTTCACTCAATTTTTATGCTGGCGACATTCATGTTCAGAGTTTTCTGCACATTGTCAGAGGTAGGAGAGCTGGAAAAAGGGTGAGGCAAGTGGGGAACTCACCTAGGGGAAAAGAAATGTAGGGAGCACCAAAAAATTCAGTCAAGACAAGCAGTATTTTAATGCACTATTTCTAAAAAACAAAAATGAATGCAAAAGCTCCATGATGAACAAAATATCAAAAATTTAAATAAAGACATGATAAATAAGGGCCACACTGAAGCCTGAGGTAAAAAGACAAATCAGAAGTACCAGTATTTATCATGAAGTTTTCTCATTCATTTTTATTTTTTAAAATTGTACATTAAAATATTATCTCAGTTACTGAGTTTTTTGGCTCCCCTAAATCTCATGCCTGAGGCAAGTGTCCCACTGGCCTCACCCTAGTGTCATCTCTGTCAGGAGATATTTTCATATAAGGTTTTTATCACAGTTGGAGTGGCCTAAATATTTTTCAAGTGAAGTCTTTTGGCATAAAAGGGAAAAATGACTAATTTCTTGCATAATAGTATCAGGACAACTCACACCCCAGGCACAAGACCATACACTGTCTCTCCAGTATGTTCTATTTCTCTAAGGTACTAGCAGGAGAAGCGAGGTATAAAATGGGGTTTTAACTCTTCACTCAATATATGTTAGTTATGTAAGCATTATACTAATGACTGAGGAATCACAGTAAACACTTTTTTTCTAAATATTATTATAATTTATATCTAATAATTATATCTAAATACTTATTGTATTTCTAAATAGCAACTACCATTTCTCAAAATATTGTTCACCAAAATGCAAATATCAAAAATTGATAATGTAATTATCATTTAAACCTCCTTGACTTTTTCCCAGTGATGTACTCTCTAGTTTATTGATGGCATGAACATTCTAAAATAGATTCAAAAGAGATAAAAATGATTAAAAAACAAAAACTCAGGTTTCAGAGGCTTTGCTTTATTTAAACTGAAGAAGAAAAGAGATGTTATAATGATTCTCCAGAACACCAGCAATAGAGACTGGGGACCATTTACTTTCTTTTTTTTACTTTCTATCTCTAGTAGTTTCTGAACATAAAAGACATCAGCAGAGAGTCATATATTCTTTCAGACATATTTACTCAGGGAATAAAGGTGAATATGACATAGTCCCTGCTCTTGAAGAGTTTAAACTTTAAAATGTCTTTTCTTTTTTTGTAGGAAAAATTAGAATAAACTCTTGTCTGTTTTTGATGTGTTTAAAATTCATGTTACAAATGAATTCTTTTAAATACTTTTCTAAAACTGTGGTTTCATGGATATCTTGAATTTGACTATTATTTGTTAAGGACAAGCTGGGAAGGTATGATAAGCATAAAATAAAAACTTCCATTGTTTCTTGGAATTCCAACTGTAGCTCTCTGTATTCCTGCGCTTATCTTAACAATCTTTCATTCACTATGTCTTTGCTGTGTACATTGCAGAAAACGTAAAGATAATCACACTGGTAAATTTATAATGTGAATATAAGGAAGGAATTCACATTTGCTCAGTATCTACTATGGGCCAAGCACTGTAGTAGGAAAATCTGTGTATAATGTAGCTCATATAATTCCCACAGCAATCCCCCAAAATACATTTTATTATCTCTATTTTATATGAAAGGAAATTATGTTATAAAACAGTGAAGGGATTTGTTCGAGATCACATAATAAATGGATTTCAGAATTTCTGTTTAGTCCATTCCAAAACTCACATCTACCATATTTTCGTGCAGACACAGCCCCACATACCTGTGAGTGATTTGGGTCACTCTGGAAAGTGTCAGGGTACACAGGTGCACCTGTGTGGAGGGAGCCAAGCTGTAAGGAGGCAAGAAGTGCCTTTCTGCCTGTCCACAGGCAACAGAGAGGACACCTGAGAAAGAAGAAAGAAGATGATTACAATCAGAGAAAAGAAATAAGGCCCCCAACTTTCCCAGTAGGTAAATACGGAAAATTTGTGTATGTTCTTTATGTTATTGAGAATTAGGGAAAAACTAAGTGAAACTGAAAAATAACCAAAATCAACTGTGGTCAAGAATAGGAATAGGTAGAGAATATAATTTTGACCCTCTGTGTGGTTAGAATATCGGTTATAAGTGTTACTGACCAGGGCTCTTGGCCTCCTTAATCAATATAAACTGATAGGGCTTCCCTGGTGGCGCAGTGGTTGAGAGTCCGCCTGCCGATGCAGGGGACACGGGTTCGTGCCCCGGTCCGGGAAGATCCCATATGCCGCGGAGCGGCTGCGCCCGTGAGCCATGGCCACAGAGCCTGCAGGCTCCGCAACGGGAGAGGCCACAATAGTGAGAGGCCCGTGTACCGCAAAAAATAAATAAATAAATAAACTGATAAGAAGCCAGACAAGAAATCCAGGCAAGGCTTTACTGGGGCCCCTGCCGCAGCAGGGGGAGCTAGAGCAAACCATAGTTTCCATTGCTTACTCACTCCCCAAGGGTGTATCCAGGGGTCAGGCCGTAGGGGTGGCTTAGGTGTTTTGCCCAGCCCTTTGTGGTGCTGTGTGCAGGGGCATGTGCAGTACCCTGCTTTTGCTCCCCGCTCTTCAGAACTGGCAGTTGGGCTTTTTTTGGTCTTTTTGTATCTTTTGTACAGAATTTGCCTCAACTGTATTTGCACAGTTATTTTTAGTCTCTTATAGTTTCTTTGTATTTTGTAGCTGGAGGAAACATTTGTCCAGGTGCAAGCATTTCAGCACTGCAGCAAAGGGTCCCAGTTCCCAGCTCTGCCTCATAAGAAGAACCTGACCCAAAGACAAAGTAGCAAAAATTGAGAGTCATCTTCAAGCAACATGGTAATTGACAGCCTAAGTAAAATATCTTGTCAGTTTTATCTAGAAACCATTGAATTGATGCTGCTAAATATTGTGTTTTATATATTAAAACACAATATATATGATTTATATATTAATAAAATCTTAAATCTATGTCATGCACCTCAAAAAATGTTATGAATGGGTGAAGAGATCTACCTAATTTATAGTTTATAAAATTTCACAGGATGAGAGGTAAGTTTAACTTATCAAGATTGATTTCCTGAAGTCTGGTCTCCCAGAAGCAGAAATTACTTCCTGCAGAGCTCCATGAAAATCAGTGTTTAAGGCATAAGTCCTGTAAGATTTGACCCTCAACCTCCCTGCTGGAGGCTAAGGGAGGAGCTGGCGCTAAGAACCAACGATGAATGGGAGCTGGTAAGGTAAAGTTGAAGTCCTGCCATTAATATTACTACTTAACTCTGGCTCTGATTCCACCAGGAAAGGGTCTGGACCTTGCCTAATCATGTGACTTAAAAGCCACAGAGCTCAAGGGATTTGTTTCTCTTCTCCCACTCCTTAACCTCACTCTGCTAATACCATCATTTCTTTTCCCACTGACTCTGTAGATTTCAGATACACCCCTATGTTTTGAGCCAGATCTATCATCCTTGGCTTATAAGCAAAGACACTGTGCTTCTTTGTTGTTTTTGTGTTTATCTTGTTATTTACAGATTTCTCTGGTCTAAAATAACAGCAGCTGTGAATGAAATGAGTCCTCTCATTCTTTCCTTCCAAGGAAGTAACATTAGGTGTGGATAACTTGGACATTTATTCACCACCTATCTGTGTAAACTTTTCTATATGTAGATTTTAGGTATGAATGTATAACATTATGAACGTTAACATAATTAGATTTCAGAATTGCTTTCTTGCTTTTTTACTTTACCTTTTAATTACTTCATTTCCATTCATTTGTAGTTATTTTAACACATTCAAAATTAGCTTAGTTAATGAATCTGTGACTAATCATAACTTTACAGTGGGTGAAATGTTTGAATATATTTGCTACTGAATAAACAAGAATTTACCTCAACTGTAACATTTATTATATTTATTATATTTTGCTTTTAGAATCCTTATTTAGCATATCTTGAATTGCATAATGTCCCTGAAAAAAATATTACACAGTTGAAACTGGATTTATCAAAGTAATAATTGACTTCAGTTTTATATTCCTACATAAGCAAAAGGGGTTCTAAAATATTAGTACATTTGGAAGAGAAAGTAAGACAATCCATCTAATTGCATCTCCTTCTACCGCTGAAATAATGGCTAATATTCTCCATGGTACAGATAGCTTCCTTTTAAAAAAAAAAATTATTTACTTATTTATTTTTGGCTGCTTTGGGTCTTCGTTGCTGCTTGCGGTCTTTCTCTAGTTGCAGAGAGCGGGGGCTACTCTTCGCTGCGGTACGCAGGCCTCTCATTGCGGTGGCTTCTCTTGTTGCGGAGCATAGGCTCTAGTTGCGTGGGCTCTAGTAGTTGTGGCCCACGGGCTTAGCTGCTCCGCGGCATGTGGGATCTTCCCGGACCAGAGATCGAACCCATGTCCCCTGCATTGGCAGGTGGATTCCCAACCCCAGCGCCACCAGAGAAGCCCAGATAGCTTCCTTTTTTAAGCAAAACACATATGCAGACTTCAAGGCATGGCCAGTAAGTCAGAGATGTGAGTTTGTTTTTTGTTCTTTTTTAAAGGATGTAAGGACATTTGTATGTTGGAGAAGAGTAAGAATATTAGGAAGCCTGGATGGAGAGACAAAAGAAGAGACAAATATCTTGGCAGAAGTTAAGGATGGGATTGGTGTAGGGAATCTCAATATGAATAAGGAAGGCCATTTAAGAACTTGGATGTCCTGTATCCAATTTTATGTTCTTATGTTGTAGAGATACAATATGAGTTTAAGGCTTAACTCTTTGAAACAGGCAATACAAATACCCCAGTTATCATTCCCAATTACACAGCAGCTCTGGAAACCATGTGATCCAGACAGTGTTGCTGCAGGAAAGAGGAGCTACTTGAACCACAATTGTCTTTAAGGCTTCATTGTATTAAAACACTGTGACTTCAGGGTGTATTTGTTAATGCATCATTACCTGCCCTACTTGATTAGTGCTGTAAATACATTGGGGAATGGTGGGATTAAAGTGCTAGCAGGTGGAACAACCAGAGTACCACTGAGATGGCAAAATCATCCATAAACTGAATTCAGTCAGTAGAACCAGTACCTTGGCATCCAAGATGACAAGGAGAAATGCAAGCCACTTTAATTTTCCCTAGAATAATTTAGACAGATATTGCCTTTATTACGTGGTCTGGGCTGGTGTTTAAAACACAAGTAACCTCAGTGACGACTGGGTTTCGAGAATAATAGCCTACTTTTACTGAGGTCTTTTAACATGTTAATTACTGTGTTAAGCCCAGAATATCTGTCATTCAGCCCTCAATTTAATGCTGACAAAACATTCTAGGATAGATGTTATTACTATTATTTAAAGGTTAAAAAGTGAAGCTTCAAGAGGTTAAGTAACCTGCTCCAAAAGGATTAGAGCAGAAACTTGAACACAGGTCTTTTTGCTTTAAAGCAGGAACTCCTAATTACGGTACCTACTGCCTCTCTAGCCCACAAAAGTATTCCAGGTAAGTTAACCTAGGATCTTCTAATCCACAGACAGACATATTTTCCTTTGAACCACTGATCTTGGGTACTAATGTATATATGCTTTTGGTAACTAACTCTTCACATTCCATTAATATGTATAAAAATGCCTTTAAATCATGTCAATAATTAACTTAATTTTTAAGTGTCACAACTAGGCAATTAAAATAACAGTGTCTATTTTCTCAAAATCATCACACACACCCCACCCCCCTTAAAATTTTCCAATATTTTGCCATTGCTTTCTGAATAAAACCTAGACTCCCTCACCAAGGTATTTAAGGATCTGAGTGGTCTATTGCTTCCTATATCTGACATTATCTCCTTCCCATTCTCTCATCACTTACTACACTCTAACTATACTACCTTCTTTTCTGATCATAGAATCCTCTAAACTCATTCCCCACTCAGGTCTTTTACATTTGCTGTTCCCTGTGCCTGGAAGACATCACTTTCCTGGATATTCAAATGGCTGATTCCTTCTGAATATTTAGATTTCAGAGAGATATTTTTACTGGTCTACTAATTAGTTGGCTTAAACATCTTCTTTCTCTTTGAATTCTCCTTTGAATCATTATGACATCCAACTAGTTCTTTCATTGACTGATGAGTTGAATAAAGTGTTTGATACATGTTCACTTTCTATTTGTATTAGAATTATAATTTTACAATGAAAATATCTTTAAAAATATCCTTCATTATATTTTGGGCCCTATTTTTAGCACTTTACATCTATTAATGAGTTTAATCATTTTAATAATACAATAAGGTAGTTAATATTATTCCCATTTTACAGATGAGGAACCTGAGATAAAAGAGGTGAAATAACTTGTCCAGGGTCAAATGGGCTTTAAGTGACAGTACTGGGATCTCAATCCAGGCAATCCAGCTCCATATCTTTTCTTTTTGACTTCCATACTTAATTATTATAGAGATGCCAAATGGCCAGGTTTTAAAACTATAAGAATTAATTAGATCCCTTTGGCAGAGAATATGGATAGAGAAGAAAAGAGGGCTGAGGATCCAACTCTATTAGTGAAGCCGTGAGTAGAGAGTATATCAAGAAGGAAGGTATGGTCAACTCTGAGGTCCAGATAAATGGAGACAGGAAAGGAATCTATTAGGTTTGACAACACAGTTGTTTATTTTTTGACAGTGAAAAGAGCATTTTAGTGGAATGTAGAGAAGATATAATGAATTGGATTGAAGAGAGAATGAAAAATGGGGACAGAAGGAAGTATAAATAGACAAGTTTTAGAAAAAGTACTTTTTTTTCTGTAAAGAAGAGCAGATAAATTGATTGTTTTAGGGAAATGCTGTGTGAGTGTACAATAGATAAGTTTTGTTAGTTAGGTTGTTCAATTAACAAATGTTCAATCTGCTATATCCATTCATTAAGGGGGGAGGTAATACATATCTTATCTGATGTGGGTTTCTAATTTTCTTCTTATAATTCTGTCCATATTTACTTTATGGACTTCCAAGACTGTTGGGAGGTATCAGACAGTGAATTTCATGACATCTCATGAAATAAGTATAGAAGTAAGCTCCACTGGGAAAGTGTGAAATCCAAGGGTCAGCATGAAGAGGCATGTGGGTACCCATATTTCTCATCTTTCCTTCAAGAGGGATGTGAGGGTCAGTGTGCTGCTGGACACATGAAGCGGACATTCTCTACATGAAGTATCTTGCCTCTCTCTTACTCTACCTTTGTACAGTGTAGGTGAGAAACAGACTTGGATGTGAGATATAAACAGACAGGAGTAAGTTTCCAAGCTGCATGAGTACGGAAGACAATTAAGCAGAGAATGAATGAGAATACCAGTAACAGCAGCTGGTAACTTGGAAAGAAAATTGACTTAGGCTGTTAGGGAAAAGCTATTACCAGGTTCCTTGAGAGATTAAGTTTGGCACAATCCCGCCCACTGAAGAAGAAGAAGATATCCTTGATCCTGGGCCAGGCATTCTGAGCAGGACCGGCTACACAATGTGCAGGGCCCAGTGCTAAATGGCTACAGGAAACCCTGAGTTCAAAAATTACAAGAATTTCAAAATGGTGACAACAGAGCATTAAATCAAGCATGCTGCTCTTCTGAATGTTGGACCTTGGGCAATTGCACAGATCATAAATCCATAAAGCTGGCCCTGATCCTGAGCTTCCAGTCCTGCTTGTCCCTCATCCACAGGGCTTGGTGTATGCTTATAAAATGCAGTTTCAAACTATTATTTTTCTGTTTTACCATTATGCAGCATTCCTCTTTATCCCTAATTATGCTTTTTGCCTTAAGTTCTGTTTTGTCTGATCAAAATACAAATGCATTTTTTTTTTTTTTTTTTTTTGCGGTACGCGGGCCTCTCACTGTTGTGGCCTCTCCCGTTGCGGAGCACAGGCTCCGGACGCGCAGGCTCAGCGGCCATGGCTCATGGGCCCAGCCGTTCCGTGGCATGTGGGATCTTCCCGGACCGGGGCATGAACCCGCGTCCCTGCATCGGCAGGTGGACTCTCAACCACTGCGCCACCAGGGAAGCCCTACAAATGCACTTTTATTTGTTTTGTTTTGTTATGAGATTTACATTCTCAAAGATTTCTATTGCTGCTGTTGTTTTTGTATTTAATTTATGTATTGACAGAGATATTCAATAATGTTTTTACTCCCAACTTCAAGCATGGATGTCTATTTTACACAACCCAACAACTTTTTTATTTCCTTTCTTTTTCTACTTTATTTCTGCAAATAACATGGCATTCTGAAGAATCAACTAATATGGAAACATAATTTATTTTTCTAACTGTGACTACAAACTATTTGAAGGGTTTTGCAGAGAAAAAAATGGCCTTATGCATTCTGTTTAATTTTCAACTTATAATGTGTTTAACAGTTATTATTACTGTTCTTAATAACAACAACAAATCTGAACAAACTAGAAATTAGTGATGTTTCTTGGACTCATCAGAGAAGTGAGTTATGGGGCAAATTGCCACCTAAAATATGGAGAGATGAGTTCATCCATGGGGACAAAACCAATATCTATTTAAATGGAGCAGAAGCTACTGGAATCCTAAACAGGTAGGATCACTTAAAGGGTGATTTTGAGAAACTGCTGGAGGCTGAGTGTGAACTAGCCTGAGAGTGAGTATCTCCCGGGTCAGGGAGAAGTGTAGATGTTGCTATGAAGGTGATGTGTTTTAGATGAGATTAACGTTTAAATCAGTACACTGAGCAAAGCAGATTACCCTCCATAATGTGGGTGGGTATTATACAATCAGTTGAAGGCCTTAAGGGAAAGAGACTGAGGTCCCCTCAAGAAGAGGGAATACTACATCCAGACTCAAGCTACATCAACACTTCCCTAGGTCTCCAGCCTGCTGACTTGCCCTACAGATTTTGACAATGATTAAGTAACTAAATATGTAGGTGAGAATAGACAAATCTCCTGTCCATAAAAATTCCAAATAATTCATGTAGATCCTCCACCCTCAAAGAGATATAGCATAACTCCCCTCTCTCAAAGTGTGGGTTATGCCGAAAGGATTCCTCCCAAAGATTACAGAATGGAAAGGGAAGAAACCTGATACAGACTACCCCAGCCAGATGATTAAGGTTAATATCAACAGTGATACATCATTTTGAGAGCATATACCCTTGACATGATGTGATGAGAATGGCACTTTACCTCGTGGTCTTCCTCCCCAAAATATATAACCCGTCTAACCATGAGAGGAACAGTGAACAAATTCCTAATGTGGACATTCTGCAATATACCTGGCCAGTACTCATCAATATTATCAAGGTCATTAAAAGCAAGGAAAGTCTGAGAAACTGTCACAGTTGAGAGGAGCCTAAGAAGAAATGAAAACTAAATGTAATGTGGTATCCTGGATAGCATCCTGAGACGTAAAAGAGACATTAGGTAAACACTAAAGAAATATAAATAATATATAGACTTTAGTTAATAGTAATGTGTCAAATTGGTTCATTAATTTCAGCAAATGTACCACATTATGGTATATAGTATGTTTCATATTATGGTTCATAGTATGTACCATATATAAAGTCTTAATAATAAGAGAAACTAGGTGTGGTACATAGGAACTCTCTGTACTGTCTTTGCAATTTTTCTCTAAATACAAAACATTTCTATAATAGTGTTCTTTTTTTAAAGGGAGGTATTTGAATCTATATTTCCAAACAAAAGTAATGATCTCATAGGTAAATTTCTTTTCTTAGTATTATCATTTCTAAGGAAAAAAAAAACATTTTTATCAGTGGTTTTCTTTCTTCATTCATTCATTTATTGCAAGGTAGACAGCATGTTACTTGGATACACTTACATACTATGAATTGATGACCACCATAGCATTATCTAATGTCTCTGTCACTTCACATAATTACCTTTTTTTTGTGGTGAGAATATTTAAAATCTACTCTTTTAGCAACTTTCAAATGTATAACAGTAGATACAGTTATATATATAGTGTGTATATGTGTGTGTGTGTGTATATATATATATATATATATATATATATATATATATATATATAGTTTCAAGTATATAACAGTACTGTTAACTACGGTCACCATGCTGTGCATTAGATTCCCAAAACTGATTCACCTTCTAACTGAAAGTTTATACTCTTTGACCAACATCTCCCCATTTGCCCTGCTCCTCAACCCCTGATAACCACCACTCTATTCTATCAGAGGTTCTATTTAAAGCAGCTATGGGTCTACTAGCCAATTCCTTTTTCAGAACATTCCAAATTGTTCTCTAGATCTTATCAATTACCAACCAGGCTGTGTATTGTTTTGTGTCAAGCTAGAATACAACCAAAGCTTAATATTTTCTGAGAACTTAACGTTTACAGTAATTGGCTATTTTCAGGTAATAACTTAGGAATTATTGCAACTAACAGAATTGATTAGTTCATTCACTGAAGGTCGGAGAAATGCCTTACTTTTCTTTCTGAAAGGTTGTAACATTCTGGCACACTGTCATATGCAAATTGGTTCAAAAATACCAAGTCAATATCAAAACTGACTCCAAAAACATGTCTATGTTCAACTGTTTTCAGTGTAAGTGTTTTGAGAGTATTTCATGTCTGCCTACAGTTAGTCAGCTCTGAATAAACTCTTTTGTAAAGTATTTTCTTAATTGTAAATATATACTAATTTAATACTAACAGACATGAGTCCAAATTTTAAACTATTGAATTTAGGCTCACTTATTCCCTAAAGCTTACTAATGTATATTGTTATAACTGGGTTTTCTCTAAATTGTTAAAATCCAAAATTTTATAAGAAATGGTTAAACATTATAATTTATGTTAAATTTTAGGTCTTACACAAAAGCTGTGAAATGACTGCCAAGACTAATTGTTTTCCAGTGACTCTTTGGCTAGGTTAAGAGACTCAGAATTAATAGGTGAATTGATGCTTTCCATTTTCTGCCCCTAGTGTCCTAAAACTGTTCTATTCATTAAGGAAAAACACCATAGTAGGTAGGAGCAAATGAAATTCCTGGCTACAACTGTACTCTCTCCCTAAAATAGAGAGGAAGTTCTGTGTCTACCTATTAGATGCAGTGAACGTATGTCCATGAGTCTTCAGCAGAATTATCCCCTATTTTTGCAAATAGGTTACAGTTTTAGGTCAATCCAAGAGACAAATTAGAAGCACTTTATCTACTTGCTACATACCAGCAAGATCAAGGTATCCAGTCCCTTAGAGAAAATACAGTTCAATGAAATTGAACATATTTAGCCAACATTTTGTGTAGTTGGAGCATTCACTGGTGCATACAGAATTGGTAATTGTATATGTGAGTAGCTTTTTGTTCAGTGAACATCTGTTTGCAATCCAAATGTGCTGGTTAATGGAAAGGGAGATAGCAGAGCAATGGTAGCATCTGTCTTTTGAAGATTTACCTTTGATATTTAACACACAATACACAAACTTCCACTGTCACCTAAGCATAATTTCTATGCCCTAAAAACATTCTCTGTTTTAAAAATTCAGAGAGATTTTTAAAGAGATAGATGGGCTCCAGGCTAGACATTTACAACTTGCCTCCTGTTCACACTTCCTGAGGTGAGAAGAAGATGGGATCCAGGCCAGACATTCATTACCAGCCCCCTGTTTACATTTCCTGAGGCAAGAGACAAATGATCTCCGGACTACATATTTATGACCAGAGTCCTGTCTATATTTCAAGATCTGCACTTCGATATAAGAAACAACAGGAATAGGGTAGGTAACCGGACATTGGACACTTACGGCAGGGACAGAGAGGGGTTAAACCCTGTTAAAAGATCAAGAGGTCATACATTTCCCATCCTTGGGACAAGGAAAACATTGCACATGTGCAGAAAGGCTCCTGGGGGTCAAGAGGAGGGGGCACCACCCCATAGTATGTGATGCTAAGGCTGTCCCATAGACCTCTGGGCTGTAATCCATCTTGAAAAAAGTTGCGCACGCATGTTGGGCAGGGTCCTAGGGCAGGTCAGGTGTGGAAAAAGAAACCAGATAATTGACCAAAGGTAAACAAAGACCTGGAAGAACTGCCCTATATAAACGATTCAACCGCCTCTTTACTGCACTCCTCCTCATTGGGGAGGACGCCCACACCCTTTCTCTCCAGGTGTGCATCTCTGCCTTGCTTCTATCTTAACTGAACAAACTGTCCTCTGTGAGCTCTCCCACTTATTGTTGTGCTATGTCCCTAATAATAAATTTTGTACTTGTTTTTACAGCTTTTGCGTCTGTGAGAAATGCATTTTTCACTGGGGCAAGAGCGAGGGGGTATGGTGGCTAGGATTCCTGGTTTTCATCCAGGCTATCCAGGTTCAATTCCTGGGCGGGGAATCAAGATCTCGCTTCATGCCACCACTCACTGCTGCCTCTCTGAGATCAGGATAATCATAGGTACTCATGAGGAGCTGCTATATTCTCATCTGTCAAAAAGTATCTATGAATCGTGTAAAAATAAGTGACACAATCCCTGTCCTTGCCAACTTTATAACATATTTAGAAAGATAAAACTAAATAGCTAAATCAAAAAATGAACAGCTGAAAACATAGTTGTTTGCAAAGGGTAAACAACTGAGGAAAAAGCGTATGCAATTTTGAGTTAGCAGAGCTGGGTCTAAATGTCCAATATGACAGAAGTGGCAAAATGAACTTGGGCTAATTAACCTCTCTGAGTACGTAGTTTCCACTTTGATACAAAAAAGATAATGTTACTACTGCATCTCACTGGACTCTATCTTAAAATACACATTGAGGATTATATGTAAGGAGTAAGACAGGGTAAATTGGTATCACCCATGCTTGTGACCTTCAGATACACAAGTCTATTTGTATCAACAGGGCTCTGATTGCATTCCCTGAGCAAGTAAATGTTGCTACTTGGAGATGAGAGTACTCCAGGGAGAGCCACAGCTGGTAGATGAGCTACACTACCTTTAATCACCAAAGTGCATATATGGTTGTCTGTTTCCTTCACTGATAAATCCAAAAAGGCTGACAACAGAAGATCATTAATAATTAATTTTTATATTGACCTTATATCCTGTATCCTTATAAAATTCACTTACTAGTTCCAGTAATTTGTGGCCTTTTGAAGATCCTCTTGGGTTTTCTATACATGATCATGTCATATGCAATAATGACTAAATTTTTTCTTTCCAATCATTTTGCATTTTATTTCAATTATATTTCTATACTAGCAATGGGCAATTAGAAGGTGAAATGTTAAAACATCCTCATTTACAATAACATCAGAATATTTATGAATATACTTAATGATAGATGTGAATGACCTGCTCACTAAAAAAGATTGCAAAGAGAAAATAAAGAAGATCTAAATGGAAAAAAAGAAGATCATTAATAAATATTTCTTAAAGAATAAGTAAAAGTATTTGTCACTGGAAGGTCAGTTACCTAGTTACCTTCTAGTTACCATCTCAGACATCTCAAAACACTGCATCAGGGACCCCAGCACAACTCTATGTACTGAGAGTGTCATATAATTGTAATGTTTTTCTTTAAGTTTTGTACAGTGATTCCATACAAACAAACAAAAAAGTGCTGTTCTGTTTAGGATGACAGCAAGAAAAGTGGAAAGAGCTGGAACTAAGGACAAAGGAAACTATCAAGGGATAGAGTAGGTGGAGACAGAGGAGAGGGAAGTATTTAACATTATTAAACTTTGAGTTGATTGTTACAAATTGCAAGCCTTGTTAGAATTTACTGAAAAGGGAGGAGTGCTAGGAAAGGAAAAATTAAAATTCAAACTTTGTTCTAGTATATTATCAGTAGAGTCTAGAAAGGTGGGAAGAGTGGTCAGGGAAGAAATGAACAAAATCCTGAGTGAAGACAAAAAGACAAGTCAACTTACCTGAAGTAAGTAGACTAAAAAGATCACAAGTAGATTCTATTCTCATACCTTCCTGCTAATTCCTAATGTTGTTTGTTTATTCATGTTCTTCAGCAGATGCTGTAAGATCTCAAACAGTCCTTCAGCAGGGGGTTCCTGAACCATGACACCTACACTAGATACGGAACTGAATGGAGATTAAAACCAGCACTGCAGGAAGGAAGAGAATAATGTGTCTTGTGGAGCAGCTGGAAATAATATTGCTAGAGTACTGAAAAGTCAAAATTGTTTGGAAGATGGTATAATTTGAAGAGAAGCTAAGAAGGACCTAGGAAACCACTGAAGATTATGAGTTGGAGAAGGAGAATGATAAATATGTCTTCAGGAAGATTAACTACAGTAATTTAAAAGAATATACTTGAGAAAGAAGAGGCTACAAGCATAAAGGTAGGAAGGAAGGCTAATCCAAATACACTAAGTCCCCGACATACGAACCTTCAAGTTGTGAACTTTCAAAGATGCAAATGTACGTTCGCGTGTCCAATCAACATAAGTTAGTTCATGTGTCTGGTGTACATTGTCACATACATGCATCCTCTATGAGTCCTTGTGCTTTTGTGTACTTTACTGTACAGTACTGTATAGAGTACAGTAGTACAGTATGTTTATTTCAAGCCCAGGATGTCTGGAAGCAAGCGTAAAAGCAGCGGTGATGCAGCTGGTACTGCTAAGAAGCACGTGTGATTACGATGGAACAAAAGTGAAAATAATTGAGAGAGTGGAGTGAGGCGAAAAGATGGTAGACGTTCTTATAACATGAATCAACCATCGGCATGATTCTAAAGAACAAGGACAAAATCATGGAACATGTGAAGTCTGTTGTGCTGATGATGTCGATAATAATATGGAAGAAGCGTGGAAAAGTGACAGAGGAGATGGAGAAACGCCTCAATGTGTGGATGCAGGATCCATATTGGTGTCGAGTCCCGCTCAGCTTAATGCTGATTCAAGAGAAAGCCAAAAGGCTTTATGAAGACTTGAAGAACAAACACGGTGAAGAATCAGAGGGCACATTTTTTTAATGCCAGCCATGGCTGGTTTCATTGGTTCAAGGCTAGAGCCAAACTTCACAATGTAAAAGTAAGTAGGGAGGCAGCAGGTATTTACCTGAGCAGGTTTTTAATGTGGATGAGACAGAACTGTACTGGAAGAGGATGCCAGACCAAAGTTACATCAGTAAGGAGGAAAAGTTGATGCCAAGCTATAAAGCAGCAAAGGATAGTCTAACTCTGTTGTTTGGTGGCAATGCTTCCGGAGATATGAAGCTGAAGCCTCTCTTAGTTTATCATTCAGAGAATCCAAGAACCCTTAAAAACATAGCCAAGGGCTCTCTTCCTGTTGTGTGGAAGAGTAACCCCAAAGCCTGGGTTACACAGGCCATTTTCCAGGACTGGTTTTTCCACCACTTTATCCTAGAGGTAGAGAAATATTGCTTGGAGAGAAGGATGTCCCATTCAACATTCTTTTGCTGCTGACAACGCTCTGGGCCACCCCCGATTCATGGATGGCTTTCATCCCAGTGTCAAAGTAGTGCATCTGCCACCGAATACTACGTTGCTCACCTAACCTATGGACCAGGGAGTTATAGCGACTTTCAAGAAATATTATTTACATCACACTTTTCCTCAGGCAGTAAAAGCGAGTGATGAATCAGGAACAACCTTGCAACAATTTTATGGTCTACAAGGCCATAAAAACATTGACTTTGCTTAGTGTGAGGTTATGGCCGTCACCATGAATGGGGTTTGGAAGAACCTTTAGCCACAGTTTGTTCACGATTTTTGTGGATTTGGGAAGGTGGATGAGGAGTCCAAAGAGATCTTCAGCGACTTAGCGATCCTCAGCGAGAAGCTGGAGGTAGATCTGCAAGAGGACGACTTCATTGAACTCCTTGCTGTGCAACACGAGGAGCTTACTAATGAAGACCTGATGGAATTGGAGGCCCAGAGAAAGGATGAAGAGGGACAAGAGGGAGAAGTAACTGAAAAACCAGAGAGATTCATGATGCAGGAAATGGCAAGAGGATTTTCTTTATGTGAGGAGGCACTGCTAGTTTTTGAGGCACAGGGTGCAAACACAGAACGGTACACGAATGTTGCAGCAGCCGTTCAGAAGGCAATCCAGTGCTACTGTGTCATCTATGATGAGGAAAAAAAGAGCTGCTACCCAAACATCACTGAATCATTTGTCCAAGGGAGTAGAGAGAATTGAATCCAGCAAGGAACCAGACCCTGTGCCATCAACGTCAGGCGTGAGTGAAATTGCAGCTTGCCCTCCGTCTCCTATTGCTGAGGATCCCTCAGCTCTACCATCTCCCACCTCTTCTCCTTCCTCCAGTCAGTAATTCTCTTCTTGCCTGTTCACTCGATGCCAGCCCCTGTATGCCAGCTGTTGTACTGGACTACTGTACTTTTCAAGGTACTGTACTATAAGATTAAAAATGTTTTCTTTATCTTTTGTTTGTTTTTTATGTATTATTTGTGTGAAAAGTATTATAAACCTATAACAGTACAGTACTCTATAGCCGATTGTGTTAGTTGGGTACCTAGGCTACCTTTGTTGGACTTACGAACAAATTGGACTTATGAACTTGCTCTCAGAATGGAACTCATTTGTTCATAGGGGAATTACTGTAAAGGAAAAGGATTCATGATTAGAGCAATGAGGGAAAATAAAGGAAGTAGTTATGAAGAGACACATTCTAAAGGAAGTGTAAATATACTTTATATTTACAAAATTACAGAATGAAATTAAAGATGATGGCATGATATTACTTCTGAAAATGCATATATTTAAAATAAAGTTGAGAGAAAAAACAGTATTTTTCATAGTTTTAGAGACACATTCTATAATTTGCTATTCACTGGACTGCAACAGATGTTTATTTATTTTTTTTTTTTTCGGTATGCGGGCCCCTCACTGTTGTGGCCTCTCCCATTGCGGAGAACGGGCTCCGGACACGCAGGCTCAGTGGCCATGGCTCATGGGCCTAGCCGCTCTGCGGCATGTGGGATCTTCCCGGACCGGGGCACGAACCCGTGTCCCCTGCATCGGCAGGCGGACTCTCAACCACTGCACCACCAGGGAAGCCCCAGATGTTTAATTTTTACATTGTAAATGCCATGTGGTCTCAAATTATTTGCCTTTTCTTAACTATTAAATACTCTTACAAAATAAATGCTCTTCTTGAATACACTTTTTTTTTTTTTAAACTCTTCACTGAGCAGTAGGGGGAAGGCAGGAAGAATTGTAAGAAATTATAATTAAAACATAGAAAGGCTGGTTTAATTTGTGTACTTAAATTTCAAATATCTGAGTTTACTGGAAGAGATTGTTCATTCATTAATTTCAAGATCACAAATTTCTTTTTGACTAGGGCTGTCAGATTCAGCAAATAAAGTTAACAATGAATAATTTTTTAGTTTAAGTATGTCCCAGATGTTTCAAATATTTGTCATACTCTAATCTGCTAACTCTATTCCTGTCATGTAACTGTTTTCAGTTAAAGCAAAACAAAATTATTAAATATCCTGTGTGTGTGTGTGTGTGTGTGTGTGTGTGTGTGTGTGTGTGTTTTGTGTGTGTGTTATTCCTAACAGAGATTTGTACATACAGGACATCAGTTATAGCTTCTATGGTCTCTCTTTCTTGAAGTCGTCAAGACAATGGCTTGATCCATTCAGGTAAAACAAAAACAAAACAACAAGAAAAAAACATCGTTTGGGGGACATGTTATTACAAATAAGAACAGTGATTTCTTTTTTTTTAATAGGATAATGTCAAATGTTGATTGCATTCTAACCTGAAATATTATGCAACACAAAACTGAAAATTTGGGAGCTATTTTAAGCCTCAAGATGCCAAAAAAGTTAAAATTTAAAAAGTATATGTTTAGGACTTCACTGGTGGCGCAGTGGTTGAGAATCTGCCTGCCAATGCATGGGCCATGGGTTCGAGCCCTGGTCTGGGAAGATTCCACATGCTGCAGAGCAACTAAGCCCGTGCACCACAACTACTGAAGCCCATGAGCCTAGAGCCTGTGCTCCGCCACAAGAGAAGCCACCGTAATGAGAAGCCTGTGCACCGCAACAAAGAGCTCCTACTCTCTGCAACTAGAGAAAGCCCATGTGCAACAATGAAGACTCAGTGCAGCCAAAAATAAAAATAAATAAATTTATTTTTAAAAAGTATATGTTTAAATGTCTTATGAATCTTTGAAAGATTAAATTTTCATATATTGTAGGAATTAAATTCAAGTTAACCCTTGGTGTGAGAAATAGATCCTTTGTCCCAAATGAATCTATCTCAGCTTTATAGACCTTTGTATTTTAATGTGCTGTGGATGTGATCTTTGGCTGATGGCATTTGGAAAAAGCTGGAGTTTAGTTTGAAATATATAGACATTTTCTGTTTTGAAGACAGAGAGGTAATAATCTGCAGAAGTCTAGTTGCCAACAAGGCTATTAAGGTCAGAAGAGTTAGAAATTTAAACGCTCAAAGACATATAGATATAGTTATATAATGTAAAATAAACTTGCTAATGGCTTACAAGGCTAGGCTGAAGTCTTGAATCATTTAAACACATCAGCATACATTGCAAATCTGAATAATTTATTTTCACAGTTGAGCTTTGCCAAAAAAACAGCTTTTAAAAGATTGCATAGTGGGCTTCCCTGGTGGCACAGTGGTTGAGAGTCCGCCTGCCGATGCAGGGGACACGGGTTCGTGCCCCGGTCCAGGAAGATCCCACATGCCACGGAGCAGCTGGGCCTGTGAGCCATGGCCGCTGAGCCTGCGCGTCCGGAGCCTGTGCTCCATAACAGGAGAGGCCACAACAGTGAGAGGCCCGCGTACCACAAAAAAAAAGAATATCCATTCCCACAACTTTGTGAAGAGACTCTTACACCTATGGAAATAGAAAGTGATATACAAAGATTAGCCAAGGTTTCTGAAATAAAAAGATTAAAATACAGAGAAGATTGCAATTAAATATATCTGTATATTCATGAAGAAAGAACATGAGAACTCAGTGAAAATTTCCGAATCCCCTTTCTAATTGTTCAGTGTTACTCATTTTCTTTCCCTCTCTCCCTCTCTTTCTCTAGTTATCACTGCTGTAGCTGCTGACATAGGTTATCACCATGACTTACACTTTAATCATTTATATTCCCAGAAGTTGTATTAGTCATGCAAACCAAGAAATGGTAAAGCGTTAAAAGAAACTTTCGATCTGGAATAGAAGTAACCCCATAGTCTCAGGCCTGGTCATATACTGCCTGGTGAATCTGAGCATGGGGTCATTTTAGGTCACCTAGAATATGCCCTCCTGTAGCTGAGGAAGCTAAAACCAAAGGAGATTAAGTACTGTCTGCCTGTGTTAGCTTTCATCCTCTCATAAGAGAAAGGACATGAATAATTATTGAGTACCCATTGTGAGTTTTCCATCTCGCGCACGTGATATTAATTCTTCTAAACAACGATTCTCTCTGAAGTATTATATTCTCCATTTCTCAGATGAGGATATTGAAGCTCAGTTTCTTATGTTTCCCAAGTTTGCTTACTCATGAAGGAATAAAACTGGCTCTCTCCCTCCTGATTAATTCATTTTTCTCTCCCTCTTTCCATTTTTTTTTTTTTTTGTTCTCCTGCTTTACATTAAAACACTGAAGATGTGAACAACTAAAACCACTTAAAGGAGTAGAATACTATCATTCAAGCATTCAATTTCCATTAGTCATTTGTTACCAGAATACCAATAAATACCAGAATACTATACCTGAGTTTCTACTGGGCAAAACCAAAAAGGTAGCCTTACAGTACAGTTTTGGTAGACAATGGCAAAGTAAAGATGGCATGAGCCATGGGATGTAGGTTTCACATACTCATTCTGTAGAAAAAGCATACTTACCTGTGAACATACTCACGTTTGGAGACAGAAGGCAAAACAAAAGGCACAAACCGTACTTAAAGAGAATCATGCCTCTCCCCATATTCCCAGTTATTCTTAGCAGTGTCTGAGCTACACAGAGTTAAGACGTCCTTGGCAGATATGACATTCGTTATTTGTTAATTAAAAAACAAAAATGTAAATAAAAGTTAGAGAAATAATTTGAAATACACTAATGATTGAAATAGTCTAATCACACATTGTAAATCAAATATATATAATTTAAAAATAAAAATTAAAAAAAGAAATAGTCCAATAATTCATTATATTACTAATTTTTTATTTGGGAAATGGTGCTTTTGCCATTAGCACAGGTCAATGAAATGGCATAATTAATTAAATTATATACTTTTACATATAATTAATTAAAATGATATTACTCAAATGACTCTATAGCCCAAGCAGAATAAGTCCCTCACTGTGTTATGTATCACAACGGCCAAGGGCATGATACACGGGTATACAAACAAGTAACCCTCAAATCCATGGCTAATATTAGATTATTTTTAGATTTTCTCTCTCCATTCCCAGAAGCCCAGGGATTATGCCTCTACTTACTTCCTCATCAAGGATCCAACTGGTTTCTTGGATATTTCTAACTCGTTTCAGTAAATTCTAGTAAATTCTATTTATTACCATCTCATTAATTCAAAAAATGCACATATCAATGAAATTTCCAAAATATACCTGGGCAAGGATCTTACTATAGTCATCTTTTATCAACTGGGAGAGGTTGAGACAGCCTTCAATGTGTGTGCATACACACATGCACAATCTTTAATAGGAATTGTCAATTGCGTTGATATTTATCAATGAAATGTTTCTTACAGTTAGTAGAAGTGACCATTTTGGGTGTATGATCATCCTTTTGTGAGTTTTTAAATCCCCTAATCACTTGAAGAATGATCTTTCTCTCTTAAGAGACTGATGGAAAGTTAAGAATTTATTTAGCTATAAACAGCTGAAACTCCAACAAATAATGACTTAACATAATAGATGTTTGATCTCAGACTTCCAGCTTCCAAAACTGTAAGAAATAAATCTGTGTTGTTTCCAAGCTATCCAGTCTGTGGTATTTTGTTATATCAGCCTGAATGGACTAAGAAAGTTGATCTTGGGAAGCTGGGGTGCTATTCTAACATATCCCTGTTCCCTCTCTTTTGAACTTTCCTATCAAGCCCTCTAGGGTCAAACAATTCCTTCCCTGTCTCTGACTAGGTATTGTGCTGCTGGTTTTAACAAAAAGGGTTATGCCCTTCAGGGACTGGAGTCAGGAGAGATGTTCATATTACCTGAGAGCTGCGAGTCTGTACTAGAAGGCAGAGCTGAAATTTCTTTTTCTCCTAGGTGCAGTGTCCGCCCAAGAGATTCCCGGGGCATGGTTTCAGGAAGCTGATACCCTACAGTACAGCCACCTCAAACAAACAAGCCACCAAGCTGACCCTAACATCCTAAAAGACAGGGGCAATGTCAGTTATTTCACTTCTTGCACAATCCCCTTGTTAGTTGCACATCTATTAATGGGCATTTTCAAAATTTGAAAATGTTAAAACCTTCAGGGATGAAATCAAATTCACTTTATGTAACTTCTGAAACATAGGTCCCTTTAGCAAAAACCTTGAAAACCTACTCAAATGCAAACCTGAAGCTATATATACATGTTATCCACAAAGGAACACATTTTTCTCAGCCTTAGGGATTACGTGCTTGAATCCCTTGGAAGTGCATTTATATTAGCTGGACTGCTGCTCATGATAAGAATTCAATGGTTCACTATACAGCTAGACCCACTGTAGATCAGTAAAGTTAATACGTGGAATAGAAATGTAGTGTCAGCCTCTGCAAAAGGTATGGTTTGCTGTGAAAATAATCTGTGCTGAAGGGCTAGAGAGCTACTACATTTCTGATCATTTCCTCTAGTCCCTTGTTCCCAGTGACTGCCAGCCTTAATAATGTCATTACAAAAATTGTCTCCTGGGGCTTCCCTGGTGGCGCAGTGGTTGAGAAGCCTGCCTGCCGATGCAGGGGACACGGGTTCATGCCCCGGTCCGGAAGGATCCCACATGCCGCGGAGTGGCTGGGCCGGGCCCGTGAGCCATGGCCGCTGAGCCTGTGCGTCCGGAGCCTGTGCTCCGCAGCGGGAGAGGCCACAACAGTGAGAGGCCTGCGTACCGCAAAAAAAAAAAAAAAAAAAAAATTGTCTCCTGGGAGACTACTGGGATTTTTGTTCTGCAATCTCATCTGATACAATTATTTGCAAATTTCTAGAAGTAAATTAGCTTACGTATCAATTTTTCTACCTGGCTGATTTAGAGCTATAACTAATTGCAATGAGTCTAAATTTTAATAAAAGAAACTTTTCACCTAGTCTAGCTCCACTAATAATTAAAAAATTCCCTTATTGCAGCCAAGGAGTCAATTTTGCACTAATGACTGGCAGGGAGTGAATTTTCATTAAGTTTGTATGCATGTGTATATGTGTGTGTGTGCAGTCACATCCACACTAGACAGTCACCATTTCTTCATCCAGTCTACTCTCCACCCATCTCCTTCTTGATCTCTGCCTTTATAAGCTGATTTGTATGGACTAACTCAGAGCTTTCAGCACCCTCTGTCTTCCATTTGGATTTACCCAAGGGGCAGCCCCAGCAGTTGCTCCAAAGGAGCAAGGACATAAGATCATGGTGTTGATTTCACTAGCTGTCTCTTTTCAAGTAATCTGTGTCTCTTGGTCAAAGGCATTTGTTCCAATCGAGATAAGGATCTTATCTGACTCTGTCCGTGGTCCTGTAATAATTTCTTTTATCCTTTCAGGCCTTGGTCAGGGAGATGGGAGATAGTCATATGGTTTGTGATCTTTAAAATGCACAAAGTCTGGAAGTTTTTTATTGCCACCTAAGTAGCAGTGGAAGGATACATAAAAGAAAAAAACAGAGCCTTCCCTCTGACAAGTTTCCAGATGTCAGTGGGAAAGAGGCTACAAGATGGCAGCCCCTGGGATTAAGGAAGTTCCTTCCTGCTGAAGAATTCATTATAAAAAGGAGATAAATTATTACCAAGGGGAATGCCATGAAAACATCTACTCAGAGAAGAGGGTTGCCCAACACCAAATATCACAAAGGTTTTGGCTTTCAGGAAAGTAGAATTTTTCTTATATAAGATTTTCCAGGAGCTTCCTGTGATTTTTATGATGCTAAACATTGAACCAAAGAATATAAGTATTCAATAAAATTATAGTCTTCTAAATTAATCTGAGCATTTTATTGTTTCTTTGTTAATTAAGTCTTTTTTATAATTATGCTTGTGTTAGTCTGGCTTCCGTGGCTTAATGTTTATACTCATCCCAATGGATCCAGGTTCTTTGGAGTCACACCTTATATAATTTAATGCTGAGTCACTTGAGTCATTTAATTATAATTAAATATAATTTAATGCTATAAACATATAATTTAATTTAATTCCCAAACTCACATAAAAAAATAAGTGTTCTAAAACTAATTCCTGGGTAAAATCCAGGAGTACAACCAATTCATCATTTCAAGATACAAGCATGACCCAAGTCATCTAAAAAAGTGGTTTATTTTAAAGTCAAGTTCCTGAGCCCTGAGGGTAAGCAGTATGATGAGATGGTTAAGAACATCTGGTTCAGGGATATCAGGCAGATCTGGCTCCAGTCTTGACAGTTACTGACTCTGTGACCCTTGGCAAGTTACCCTCAAAAAACCTCAGTTTCATCACCTGTAAATAAGTAAATCTCTATATGGAGACAATAATACCTACCCCACAGGGTCATTGTACTTATTACATGAAAAAATTCAGGCAAACAGCACAAAATATGGCACTGAGTAAAAGTTCAATAAATTCAAATATTGTCTATGAGAGATGCTATAAAAGGAGAGCTGAGACTGAGTGACATCCAGGAACCCCATCCTACCTCCCAAAGCATCTCTGTTATCTAATTTCTGTTTTGGGACTTTAGGTAAGATTCTATCTGAAGAGAGTTTTTCACTTTGTAAAAGAAAAAATGATGAAAATTAATACTTCAAGAAAGTAATAATAACAAACATTCCTTGAGTATATGTAGGCACTATTCTGAATGGTCTCTGTGCACTAATTATTTAATTTTCACAGCACATTCTTGATAGGTACAATTACCTACAATTTATAGAAGAGCAAACTGAGGCACAGAGAAGTGATGTAATTTGATCGAGTCTACGCACCTAATAACCTGAAGTGCCAGGACCTGGAACCAGGAATACCAGCACCAGAGCCCACACACTTAGCCCCACCACTAGCCTGTCTTTCTGAGTATAAGTCATTCTCTACAGACCCCAAATTCCTCTTTCTCCGTAGTGTTTTGAAGGGAAGGATTACATCATTCACCTCATTGTCTAAAACAGGATATGGACTGGCTATAAAAGACTTGAAAAGATAGCTATTCAGGAACAAATGATGGTGGCCAAAAAATATTTCCAGGAGCCTAGAGACATGTAAGATACTATGAATTATTCCAATGCAAAGTCATAAACTTTAAAGTCAGGCAAACCTGGTTCAAATTCAAGTGACTGCGTATTCTCTGTTAGGACTTTCAAGGTGGAAATTGATAAAAACTCAACTTTTTACTGGCATAAGGATTTAGTGACTGATTGGAAAGACATTGGATGACTCACATAATCTAGAACAAGGCCAGCAAAGACACCTCAAGGATTGGGACAGAGAACTCACTACGAAAAGAACTTTGTTCTCCTTTTATGTTTTCCCTGCATTCCTCCAGGACTGCCCTCAGCTCTGGGATTACATTCATAACGCTCAAAGTCAATGATAAAGGAGGAGTTTTCACTGTCAGCTCCAGCACAAAATCCAGGTGAGTGACTCCAATTGCCCCAAGGTGGACCACTTCCCTCCCTTCCTATCCAGTCACCCAGTCACTGTGACCAAGGAGGTGCACTCCTGTTTCCGGATGGGGAGGCCTATCACCGGAAGAATGGTAATAATGAGAATTTACCAAGTAGATGAAAACCATAGTTACCACAGAGACTAAGGCTGTTATCTGAGATCAGACAATTCTAGTCACCCTATTGGTTTATAAAGGATAAGTTGAGTAATGCATGTAAAGCAACTGGAACACTATAGATGCTAAATAAATATTAGGTTCCTCAAGTTATAGAGCCCTTCCTCCAAGTCCTGGGAAGAGCTGATAAAGGACAAGAAGAACTAGATGAGAAGGAGTGTGCATGTGTGTGTTTATTTTTCCCAACCACTGTACTGTTGAAGTATTGGACTCCATGACAAAGTTTCTTCACTCCATCCATCCCACCCTCCTCAGCTCAGGTAATGTTGTAGTGATTTGTGGGTCTCACTGTAGCTTCCAAGCACATCCGGTGGCTTGTTGCCCACGTGATCCACAGTAAGAAATACAACTTATATTTACAATAACCCTCATTATATATTACAAAAATGGAAAAACTTTTCACATAATATTACCCTTACTGGATGTGATTGATGTGCTCTCATATCTTGTGTTTTAGCCGGTTCCTTTTTTAAGGCTGGTTTTGGATCACTCAATTGGTTTAAAGATCCTTTAAAAGGTCATGACCTTTACTTTGAAAAAACACTAGTTTTGGTGGGAGTGAGGAGGATGCAGGATGGAGGATTGGGAGTCTGGATTTTCTCCCTCTATTAATATATTAGGTCCTTTCCCAGAGTTTTGAGGGTGCCTCCTTGTAGTTGGAGAAGCTGCGAAGCCCATGCTATTGATCATTTCCATAATGCATAGGTGAAATGGCAAAACGTGGAAAGACAAAACTTGGTGATACTCTCACCTATAAGAAGAAAAGCAAAGGCTGATTTGCAGCATAAATGTTGTATTGGAGACCACAGGATTTGGAGTTATATGGACCTGGGTACAACTCTACTATTTACTATGTCATGATGCCATATAATTTAATATCTCCAGTCCTCAGCCATATCTTCTGTAAACTGGAGATCAGAATGACACAGTATCCTTCTCATAGGACTTTTTGGATAATTAAGTGCATTAACATATAAGAACTGAAATAACCTGCTGTATAATATAGTATGTAAATAAATTTCCTGAAACACAACTCTGCATTCACACTTTCTCATCTTATCAAAAAGTCTAGTGTCTGTAACTTACTGAAGGCTTCCCCAGATATGACCAGAAATCCAAGTGCTTACTCTTGTCCAAAGATTATGTTCTCTCTCCTTGTCTCTGGAGCCAGAGCTCAGATATGCTCCCTGGAGGCTGGAGGATTGGAAAATTTCTTCTGCCACTTGAAGATGGTTGCTGCAAAACAATACACTATGTTATATGGACTTCATAGCTAGTGTCAAAGCCAAAGGCTAATTGACACAAATTATATAAGACAAGGATTTCCAAAGGGATCCTCTGCTTGTTTCTGCAGGCACATCTGAAATGCACGGCTAGATCTGAATCACCTGCTCCAGACCTTGCAACTAGGGCTGATGCAAGTGCTTGTCCCAGGCTGCAGTGGATTTCTCTGGAGCTGGAGAGAATATCCTCTACCCGCAGTGCTGTGCTCGGCAGAAAATATTATTGCCTTGGAGGAAAGTGTGGAGTGGATACAGCATAATGTGGAGAGAGGAAAGAGGAGAGAGGATAATATTCCTACACCCCCATTCAGGAATGTCACTGCTGCTTTAGCATCCTTCTACTTTCTGGGCCCTGTCCTAAGGAGAGAGTAAAAACTACTCATTTAATTAGACATATATCACTGCCAGTTCCATTTGTCTTAAGTTCTTCTGGAAACAGGTTGGAAAGATCCCTAAGTAATCTGGAGGAGTGGGATGGAGGTTGAGTACACTATCAACTCAGACGGTTATAGCACATCAATGAAATTAGGACTTACTCCCATTTTGTTGTGTGCTATATCTATACTTTCTATAAAAGTGTAAAAATCTTGTGATAAATGTGTTGTCTGTGGTCCCAGATAACAATAGAAAAAAGCATGGCAGAGTGGAACGGACATGAGCTTTGAAATCCTTTATGGGTTTCAGTCATGATTCTGTCACGTACTATCTGTGTTATCTCAGGTAAGTTATTGACTTCTCTGAAATGATTCCTTGTTGATAGTGAATCTATTGCATCTGCTTCATATGTGTCTTCTCTCACAAAATATAGAAAAGTATAATTGAAGCAAAGCATGGAAACTGCAAAAACAAACCAAATAAAGAAGAAAAGAAAAGAGCTTTGGTCACTGCTGTTGAAGGAGTTCATCCAGAGGACGTGATTGCTGGTTGACCCACAAGCTAGACCTGGGCAATCAGAAGCTCTTTATCTCCTCTCCTTTCCTTAAAATGTATGTTCTGCCCACTGTTCTCATAGTGGGAACAATTTTAAGGATACAGCCTTGAGAGAGCAATGTGTAGTTGAGACCATCTGGACTGAACACGTGACTGAACTTATCAAGGCCTTTATATAAACTTTCAAGATTCTAGTGGGTAAGTGCAAAGATCTACTCATTTTGTGGCCCTCCAAGACAAGTCTTGTATGTAACTTTCCTTGCTTATTAAATGTGCCACCTACCAATATGGAGTGGTCTACCTCTTTTTTTGACCTCTCCTTTCCCTCTCTGTACAGGGGCCAGTTGCAAATTTTACCCAGGTTTCGAACCAAACTCCCCAGGTTGCAAACCATCTACTGCCTGATTATTTGTCATTAATTTGGCCACGTGTATGTGCAATCCTTTTCTATTAAGGGCAGTATTTCTCAACAAAGACACTACTGATAATTCTCTGTTGTCATGACCTGTCCTGTGCACTGTAGGATGTTTAGCAGCATCTCTGGCCTCTACCCACTGTATGTCAACAGAAACCTCACACTCCAGCCAGAGAATAACAGTAAAAAAATTTCTACAGACATGACCAAATGCTTCCCTCTATACTCATTTCAGAAATTCCTAGCCAATGAGACAAATATAATTTCCTACTAAATAAATAGAAAATTCCAAATTCTCATTTTCCTGGCTGTCCTTGCAGTTGAGGCTCAGGGATGTAATCCAGTCTCCTCCAGTCACAGGCACCCAAGCTGCTCTTTGAATCATATGTTAGTAATGCAAAAGATGGTAACTGCGCAGAGTCTATTCTCCAGAGGGTGGCGTCAGTGGTAAGGCTGAATCAGTAGTAACCTACACCATGTATCCAAAGCTGGTGCCATGGACCAGTGTTGATGGTGTCTGCATAGTATACTGTGGTGCCCATGACCAAGAGAGTGCAGTGATGTCTAGACCAGACAAGTTCTTCAGTGTCATTTAGGGCATTGTCCTTGGCTACATAGATTCTAACCATTTTCAGAGATCCTGAGAGCTGCTCAATAACCTTTCAACAAATGTTCTGCTCAAGTGAGAGTTATTACTGTTGCTTCCACTTAATAATCCTGACTGATACAGTAGCTATTGCATAAATTCAGATGTCTTAGGAAGCTTTGACAAATGACTATGAAATATATATAATTGTTTCCAAGTGAATGTTGTAATACTCTCCTTGAGAGAGGCTGGCCAACCTTTACTGATGTCTGCACGTTGGAAGAGAAACATCATAGATAGGTATTTCATGATACATTAGAGAAAGAGATGCTACTGATTCTGATAGATAGAGGTTGCTTTTAAAGAGAAAAGCTAGCTGGAAAGAAAGAGAAAGTGTGCCCTTTGCTATATTTTTGCATGGATTTTACAAGGTTCTTGTACAATATGACACTGTTATTCCTGAAAGATGATAACTGGTCCAGTGCCAAGCTCTTAAAAGGCTCTCAGGAAAGGCTTCTTAACTTGACTATACAGAGCAACATATATGAAAAGCCCCTAATCATATTTTTACCACTTTCTGAACAGAATGATGCTTTGGCCGGTGATTTTAGAATAGGAACTATTCTGTAGAAAACCACAACTTTTTATTCAGAGGCCTACAAATCCACTTCTTAACGCAAGATGCCTTCCGTGGTTCAGAGCTTAGGGAAAGGGGAATTGAAAAGATGCTGGGACATTAGAAAAAGGACTCATTTATCTCTATGATGTTGTGCTTTTAAGCCAGGATCACACACTCCTTAGGGGGCAGGAAGGGATCCAATAGCTACCAGCCTTGGACACCCTATTCTTTTCATGGAAATACACTTAATTCTCTCACTTGACCCATACTCTTGCTTCTGCTCTCCCATAAGAAACTTCTGATCTTTTGTGTTTTATCTTTCATTCTCAGCCTACTTGAAGGTTATGGTTTTTCCTTGACTTTGAATCCCTAAGCTTCCTGAAAATTAATTTGCCCTCATGCAGAGAGTTTTTTCTCATCTGGAGGCTTCAGATGCCCACCTCTCCTTAGTCCAGCTCTATCCCACTACATCCTGGCACAAATCCACCAAAATGATGCTCCAGCCCACCCCCAAAATCAAAAAGGTACACCAAGTTTACCTGTGAGAAGGCCTGTTCCTGAGAAAACAAGATCTTCAATAATCACTTTGCTGTTCACATGAAACTAACACAACATCGTTAATGAAGTATACTCCAATATAAACTAAAAAGTTAAAAAAAAAAAAGAATGTCCAATGTGATGGTATTAGGAGGTAGGGCCTTTGATAGGTGCTTTAGTCTTGAGGGTGGGGCCCTCATGAATGGGATTAGTACTCTTATTCTGGGTGGATTTTAACGGTGACTCTTGTCCTCTCCTTGATGGTATTGCTCTGGATTTGCTGTGCAACTGTGGCTACAGCTGCAGAGCAGTATGTTCCTTCTGAGGAGCTGAGTATCTGTGGTGACTTGGAATTTGTGAATGAACAAAAGCTAAACAGATATCCAGCTTCTTCTCTTGTGGTTGTTAGATCTAAAGGTGAAGATCACGAAGAAGCAGGGCCTCTACCTGCAAAAATGAATCTTGCTCACTCAGAAATTTAAGGTTTGTTTTTTTTTTAAAGAAAAGTATAACAGACATCTAAATTTCCTTTCCACATAGTGCTTTTGAAAATGGTTTCATTGGATATAGGGCTTAAAAATCACTATTAAATGCAAATAAACTTAAAAAAAACCAAAAAAACAGGTACTTACCATCTCACCAAATCAGAAGTCTAGAGGTAGGATGGGCCAGCATTGAAGTGGCCATTCAGAAGTGCTACCAAAGACTTCTCCCAACTTTTCTGTCACCATTGCTGGGTTGGCAACTACTCTCCATGTGGTTGTGAGAATGGTGCCACAGCTGGAGACACAACAGCATTCTCACCAAAAAATAAATAAATAAAAGGCATGGGCAAAATGGGTTTCTACTTACATAGCTCCCTTTGATCAGGAAGGGAGATTATCCTCAGCATATCCGTCTCAAACTTGCCTACATCTCCAACTCCCAGACCAATAAATACCATGTGGCTGGGCATCTTATCACCCAAACCTGTTTGGAATCCTGTTAGCAAGAAAGGAAGAGATGTGTTTAGATGTGCAACCAAAAATGCCTGCCAGCCTTGCCTTGAGCAGGAGTAGAGAAAGGCATGGCAGTGCATGTGCTATCCTTGTTCTTTGTACCTTTTTCTCAAAAAATAACCAGAAAAGAATCAGAAGTTTGGAAACAGAACTTGAGTTTTATTCAAAGAGGGCTCTTCAGTATTAGTACCTGTGTAAATTGTAGTATGCAGTCCCAAACTGGAATCTCCTGTTTGTAAGAGCATGCCTTTGGTTAAAGTCCCACGAGAAATCATCTTTAGCTACTAAGACCAACATCTCTGCTCTTGTTTCCTTTCATCATATTTGTGCCGCAATATAAGGCAGGAGTGACGGCAGCAGCAGCAGAGCTGAGGCGTCCACATGAAGATGAATCACACCAGTGCTTTTTTCTGCAGGACCCTGGAGCATAGCACATGTTGGGGTGAGCGCTGCATGTGGAGAGGAATGAGACACAGGCAGATGGAAACCTTCTTTCGTATGAGTTATGTAGCCCGAGGAGCCGTGGTGATAAGTGTTTAAAAAGCAAGGGATTCAGCTGAAAACTGTTCTGACTGCACCACAGAAAACGCTGTTGACTTGCTGGGATATTTGCTAAAATAGAAGGCTTTAGGATAGACATCTAAAGCAGAATTTATCACAGCACACAAAGCCTTCAGTCAATACTCGTGGCCTTATAACATACTTTGCAATTGCCTGTGTGAATGGACTGGGTTGCGCTGAAATAACCCTCACATCAGAGAAACTTCTTTGTGAAGTTTTACTTTCTTGGTAACATCTGCTCAAGAAAACAGTCTTGAACCTGAGTCATCAGCCTTATTTCATCTCAAGTAAGTTCATTTTATAAATCTTGATGTTAAAAAAGGAGCACAGCGCTGTTAGTAGTGATTTTTTTTTCAATAGATAAGGATGGCAATTGTAATAATGTAAAAATGTACAGGAAACATTTTCGTTAATGTTTTATTCATCAGACTGCATAAAATAGATAATAATAATGTTGATCATTACTTTCTTGAACATTGGCCTCTTGTGTGCTAAACACCTTGCTTTTATGCTTTATCTCTAATGGTTATAAAAATCTTACCTTAGAAATAACTTATCTGAGGCTCCAAGTGATTTTCCCAGGACTATGCAACTGATAAGAGATAGAGCTAGTCTTCAAACCCAAGTTTATCTGACTCTAAAGCCCTTATATTTGATATTTCCTAATACACTGTTTCATACGTCCTAGTCTTTCCCATAAAACCAGTTATACTTCAGCCCATCTAAAAATGCCAAGCGTGAGGAATAAGGATAGAGGGAAGAACCACAAAGAAGATGAGTTTCATCTTGTCTCATGAAAGGCACAGAAAGGGATGGGGCAAAAGGCCGATAAAAAGTTGCCTCCATAACATGAGGATTAACCATTGAGAAATTCTGCTCCAAATAGTGGGAAAAAGTAAATCAAGGGAATTAAAACAGCATCTAATAATTTTGCTGCTGAATCTTAACATTGGCAACATTCATAACATGATTCACAGCATTGCATTGAATTTTCAACTTCTCCTCAATCCAATTAACTAGTAGAAATATCTTAAAAATACTTCTGGACATGTCTGTAAAGGTGTTTTCAGATGAGATTAACGTTTGACTCCATGGACCCAGTAAAGTAGATTGGCCTCCCAGTGCAGATGGTTATCATCCAGTCTGTTGAGGGCTGAATACTATAGAAGTAGAGGAGGTTGAAATTCACCCTTTCTTGCTTCCTGCCTGCTTGCTTCACTTAGAACATCTCATCACATCTCATCTGGCCCTTGGGCTGGGATTTAAACCATCACTCCCCTGGTTCTTAGGCCTTCAGAACTAGACTGATTTATATCACTGACTTTCCTGGGTTTACGGCTGTAGACCACAGATCATGGAACTTCTCAGCTTCCTTCATCATGTGAGCCAATTCTTCAGAATAAACATTTCTCTTTCTCTCTCTGTGTGTGTCTCAGTCCATGTTGATCAAGGAAAATCAAAGGTTATAAAGTATTTCCCAGTCTACAATCCAGATACCACTGATAAAAACTGAAGTCAAAAATGATTAGGGAAGAAAATGAACTTTTTGTTCATATAACCTATATGTGGCACTTTGGGATATCAGGGTTGAAGGGGATAAAGTTTCTTAGCCCAGAAACATGGATATGGGTTGAGATAGAGCTTCCTTAAAGGAAAACAAATACTGTTTTTACTTGAAGAAGGGTATAAAGGTCTGCTGAACAAGCTAGAAAAATAATAACTGTTTCCAATGGAGTAAATGAGATAGAGATAGATGAGATAGATAGATAGATAGATAGGCAGGCTAACACATGGAAAGAAAATAGTTGTATGACAGAATGTTAATAGCACTTTTTCTGGATGGCCATATTATTAATAGTTGTTTTTCCTGCTTGGAACTTCCCTATATATGGTGGATATTTTGATTCTCAACCTCAAGTCTTCACTTTGGAGGGTTTAGAAAGTTATCACCTAAATCCCCCCCAATACTCATGCAGCTAGCATTCTGGATGCAAATTACATACTGCCAGTACTTAGGAGAGATCTGGAAGGCAGATTGAAGAAACAGCCATTTCCCTACCACCTTTGGCTTTTGCTGCAGACAATTTAGAAATGTGAGACTTTCACACAGCTGCACTCCAGTCCTCGTGTTCAAGTTTGGTGGAACACACAGAGTGTTACGAAAACACTGAGTGACTTCCTAGCCTGGATTTCTGATAGCCGTGTCACAGCTTCAGTTTGCTCGTCCTCCGGAGTGAGGGGAAGTTGTCACAGCAAGGAACAGTGGCTGCCTCTGAGATGGTAACTCCCCTTGTGGTTCAGCTCTGCGTTATTCTAGGAACCCATTCAGAATGTCTAGCCCAGGACCTGTTTTTTCAGTCCTTCCAACAATTGCGTAAGCACCTAATATCTTGTATTAAATTCTTTACTGCTGAAAATACTTATAGCAATTTCTGTTTTCTGCACTCAGCCTTACTGATTCACCTATATTTTATTATATTGTGACTGTAAATCTTATATCTTGTGTAACAAAAATACTCCTTTTAAATCTCATGCCATTTCTCACCAACACAAATTCTTTATTTAAATTAGCTGGTCTCTTTACAATTCCCAGAAATGCCCTTTGCTCACCACTATACGTATGCTCCCTTCTGTCTACTCAAGCCTACTGAGAGAAACCATGGCATATCTGTAATAGTTAAGAGTTCTAACATTTCTGCCATATCCACTGTGCTCAGTAAAGCAACAGCAGTCCTGTGGGGAAATGGTGGCGTCCAACATGGTAGGACAAAAATGTAGGGAGATGGAGCTGTGAGAAATCCCCTGGGCCTAAAGAAAATTTGGGGTAGAAAGAGATTTTGCAGAAAGCTAGAATTTCTCCTTGAGCTGGTAAGGGCAGGAGCAAGGATGATTTGGAAGTATATATTTAGTTATTCTGATCCCTATGTGTGATTTCATTATTACTCTTCTCACAACAGAACTCTGAATTTTGACAGTGTACACTGGAAGTGAATGTCATCTTAGTCTCTGGCTATGATTCATTTCCTCCTCTTTATTCTTACAGATGAAAGTGAACAATAGATTGTATTAGTTCGTGTCCTTCTTAGGTTTTCTTTTTAAAGGTAAATGCATGTGGGAAAAAATTTTACCCACAACAAAGTGTATCAAATGTATAAAAAGGGAGATTCTAATTTTCATGTTTGCAGCCATTCCAATATGCAATCCCACTGCCCAGAGATAACCAGTGCTACCAGATTAGATAAAAACTTTCTGACATCTTTTGATATATTTACATCATTTTTAAAAGTGGGAACACACTGTCCATACTGTTTGCTAATTGATACTTTTTCTTAATAGTATATCATGGACATATTTCCATGTCAGTATTCGTTACACGGCTTCATTCTTTTAAAAGGCTGTATTGTGGCTTACTTTACATATGTAGTTTATTTAAACTTTATCCTATCAATCAACTTTGAGATTGCTTCCTCATTTTTGTTCATGAAAATGGTACAATGTATATCTCACTGTACTTGGAATTAAATTTATATGAAGACCTTCAAATGAAAGTTTTGTTTTCAATCTACCAAAAACAGTTAAGAACGACTTAGTTTATATAGTATCATGAGCCTGAGGGTAAATTAATATTTTTGTTTGTAGTTTAATATAAAATCTGGGTTGAGGCATAAAAGTTAGGAGCTTATATATTAAGTGCAAAGATCTTAACCCTTTTTCCTGCGGTAGTCTGAAACTAGATTCACAGAACAAAGAACTCATTAACCACTTACATTTATGGATGGAATTGAGATGTGTGAAATGCAGAATTTAGAATACCCCCAAAAACCAAAATAAACAAATTTTATTGTTCCCAAAATCAAATGTATTCTCAAAAGTTTATCAGTAAATGTTATCAGTGATGCAGTAAAAGTTACATAAAAAAATGTAATTTCGGTTATCAGAGGAAATAATATATCTGAAGCAAGTTCTAGTTACATTTTGTTTCAGGTGTATCCCAAGAAGAGGTTGACAATGTAAATCTAAGCTGAAATTAGTGGTATGGATCATGTTAGGAAATCACATGTTCTTTTAAGTCCTAAACAGTGAAACTTATTCTCCAAAACTCTAAGAAGCCATACTCCATTCAGCATTCGTCTCAGAATGCAATCAGCATGGCAAAGACAGAGATAATCTTTTTAACAAATCATACCTCCATAGAATCTCAAAGCTCATAGGGACTTCAAAGGCCACTTAATTGCCCTGCTGGTTCTTGAATTCCCCTTTCTGCCTTTCACCAGATTGACTACTAACTTACGTTCAAATATCTCTAAGTTATAGGCATTTCTCCACTGAATGCAGAAATTTGTCAGATACTCAGATTTTTAAAATCTTGGATTTCTTTCCTTCTGTAAGCGTTCGGTATTAGATCAACCCTCTGGATACACAAAGAATAAGCTTCACCCTTCTGTCTCATGACAGCCTTGTAGATATCTGAAGACAGCTCTCATCTGCATCCTGAGGTTTCTCTTAAGGGTAAACATCCTGCCAGTGGAAGATATTCTGAACCCAAAAGTTCAACTACACTTTTCAGAGACTTCTGATTTTTTTTTTAATCATTCATTCCATCAATTGACTAATATTTATTGAGAGCTTTCCACATGTCAAGTATGGCACTTTCAAACTCACCAGTAAGAAAAGTGAACACCCCTCTGTCCTCATGAAGCTTATGGTAGAGTTAGGGCAAAAAGAGACATTGATCAATTTACCTCCCATAAACCATGTCAATTACAGAGAGGAGTGCCACAGAGGAGAGTTAGCCAGTCCTGTGGGACAAGTAATAGAAAGCTCTGATATCCTGAGTGATAGGGTAAGCTTTCCTGAGAAAGCGATGATTTGAGTTGTGATCCAAAGAATGCATATGAGACATCTAGATGGAGACAAAGGAGAACAGATTTGCTAATTGAAAGAAGACAAGACCTGTAGGAGGAGGGAGCATTGTCTGAAAAAGGTCATGTAGCAAAGGCATAGAAAATGAATGGGAAGAATGACTTTCTAAGAGATTGACCTGGAGAAGTGAATTTTGGGCATGCTTGAGGTTTGGTTGTTTACAAAGCTTATTGAAGAGTTTTAAGAACAAGAGTGAAATGATCAAATTTGCATTTACAATATGTCGCTTTGATCTCATGAGAGAAAACAGGTTGGAGGGGGAGAAGGAGGAAATGTAAGTCAATTACTAAGAGGCTATTGGAATAGTCCAGTAGCTGAGGCTAGAGGATGAAGGAGATGGGGTGACTGGTGAGAAATGGGTGCATTTAAGAGATGTTTACTAGGCAAGTGTTGAGAATTCCAAATGAACCAGCACAAATTTTTAGGATAGTTTTTTTATTTTGTTTTTTTTTTTAACATTTATTTTTTGTTTTAATTAATTAATTAATTTATTTATTTATTTTTGGCTGCATTGGGTCTTCATTGCTGCGTGCGGGCTTTCTCTAGGGATGGCGATCGGGGGCTACTCTTGGTTGCAGTGCGTGGGCTTCTCATTGTGGTGGCTTCTCCTGTTGTGGAGCACGGGCTCTAGGTGCACGGGCTTCAGTTGTTGTGGCACACAGGCTCAGTAGTTGTGGCTGGCGAGCTCTAGAGTGCAGGCTCAGTAGTCGTGGTGCACGGGCTTAGTTGCTCCGCGGCATGTGGGACCTTCCCCGACCAGGGCTCGAACCCGTGTCCCCTGCATTGGCAGGCAGATTCTGAAGCATTGCGCCACCAGGGAAGCCCCTAGAATACAGTTTTTGTTTATATGAAAGTTTAAAGCAAACTTTGAAAGCAGTTTATTTTTTTATTTTCTATTATTTTAAAGTGATTAAAGACTTGAACATTAATAACAGAATATACAAAGATGTTAAACAGTATTTTAGAAAAGTCCACAGGGTATATACAGAAGAAATGTTTCAAAACTTTTTTTTTCTGATTTGGACATGTCAGAAAGCATATCTGCAGGTTCTAGATCTTCCAATTCAGCGTTTCATCTTCCTAAGAGAATCTTAGTGGAAGAATAGAAGGAGAAGAATAAGGAATTTCGAGGTGGACAATAAGTCCTTATATTTTTAAAAAAAGTATAATCTTGAACATATGAAACTAGAGAAACAGTAAAATAAAAAAAATTAAACATAGTCTTTTCTCTTTGCAACCACTGTGAGTTATAAAAGTAGAGTAGAAAAGTATTTCTTGCTTTCTTGAGCTGGTCAGGGATCTTTTATTGTATAAATAATAAATTTGAAGTTTAAAATTGAAGAATTTCAAACAATGGTGTCAACAGCATCCTGATTATAAATCTTGGAATTCACTAAAATTGAAGTTGCCTATTTCAAACGCAGATGTTGATTTTTAAAGATTGGTCACCTAGCACCATCTTCTGGCTACATAATAATTTTTGTTTTTCTCCCTCACTACAAACTTGTTACTGTGTAAATATTATGATTGTGGTGCCACCTGCTGGATATTTTTCTAAAAATGAACACATTCTGAAGAGTTGTGCTGGGAAATCGGTTGCTTACATTTCACGGGTATGACTTTTAACCACTCTAGAAAAAAATAATAATACTTGCAAAGTAGCTAGACCTCCTGATTCTAAGAATTATTCTAAGTTATTCAACATAATACTTTAATGTTATAAAGAATTATTATGCATTCTATTGATTCTTATGGAGAAAGGGGCTATATGTTCCTTTAGTAACTCATTCCCTTGCTCTTCTTTTGCTGTCCCTGTGCAAACTTCAGCTATATGAGAGATTATCCCCAAATAGTTTTAAAGAAGCGTAAAATAATACTTGAGCATGTTTTACAGTATTTCTTAAATCTTACAACTCTAAGAAATAGATTAGCTCCGTCTTACTGACTGGAAAACAGCGATGTGGTTTAGCTGTACCTAAGGTAGCTCATACCAAAACAGAGCAAAGAAAATTTGAGCCAAGATATTTTTTACAGTGAAGCCTTACTTTTTCTATCCTGCCTGTTTTCATTGCTACTTAACGGGGTTTGAGTAAATGTGGATTGTATATAAATCCGATTTTTAAAGCGTAATAAAAAGATTTTCTAATCTCCACTAATACATTTCCTTCTCAGAACTTTACAGTTCTTAGCTGAGTTCACTTTATTTCCTTTATTAGTTTTCCACAGGCTGAATGACACACTTTCTATTTGTCATCCTGGGCTTCTTTCTGCGTGGGTATCTCTAAAACCAACCATGACATTCAGATTTCACTCATTTATACTTGGACAGAAAAGTCCAAAGAAAGGAATAATAATTTGTCACTGTTCTAAAGTGTTGATTAGATTCAACCTAAAAATGAGAATGCTGAAACTTCTGAGTTAAAGAAAAGATGCTCCATTAATTTATTAGTACTAATCATATTTAATGGTGTATTTTAAAAGTTCTCTTAACTGGTCCTATATACTCATTAGACTCCTCCCCAAAAGCTAACAGTGAGGACTCTCTATTAGATAGTGGGTCAAATTGCAGCAGGATGGGGGTAGAAGAGGTCCCTTTTATTTGCAGAAAAATCTATCCACAGCAAGACAAAGTAAGGCCAACCTATAGAGGGAAACAAAGCTAATGGAGATGAATAATTATTTGACTGAACGAGATTTCCTCCTGTATTTCCCAGTCAGGTAAACCAAAATAATAAAATCTTTCAGTTTGTTACTTTCATAAGTTTTTCTCTTCCTGCAACTAAAGGAATACTAACTAATACAGTTTTCAAAAAATACATATTGACTTAATAAATGTTAAATGAAATCACTTTGGTTAGTTCTCCTAAGTTCTCTGAGCTTCACCTGTTTTTAAAATTTAATTTTAAAATAAAGGGAATTATTTGCACTTTACTTTCCTCCCAAGGTTTATGGAGTTCAAATGAAATGAACACCATATGAAATAAATGATTTATAAATGAAAGATTTAGAAACTTATGTAAAAGTGCTATATAAATGTCAAAGTCATGGTATCCAAACGTGCCATATTGTTGAGCAAATCAGTCCATGTGACCAGCATGGTGCTCCTTAAAAATGGCATCGGTTCAATAAAGTTTCATCCTTTTCATTGTGTCAGTTCTACATAAAGGTAGGAAAGAGGAACTTTCCAAGGGTTTTATTATTTAATCAACACTGTAACTTAATGTTATGACAGTCAGTTAAGTATCAATATAATGATCCACTGACATATATATTTGTCATATATGCTTGAAAGACAATACTTTTTAAGAAACAACATTACTTTTAATTTTTTTGTCTTTTGTAAAAAAGCGAAGTCATCATATCTGTAAGGGTAAAGTGAGATATTTCCCACACTGGTTTTTCAGTTCCTGGTATCTGGAAAATGTCTTCTGTGAAATACTGATCCAACTCTTAATGTTCCTATGCTTGTATAAAGAATCAGAAAAGGGACTTCCCTGGTGGCGCAGTGGTTAGGAATCCACCTGCCAATGCAGGGGACACAGGTTCGAGTCCTGGTCCAGGAAGATACCACATGCTGTGGAGCAACAAAACCCATGTGCCACAACTATTGAGCCTACTTGTCACAACTACCGAAGCCTGCATGCAACAAAAGAAGCCACCGCAATGAGAAGCCCGCACACCACAAAGAAGAGCAGCCCCCGCTCACCACAACTAGAGAAAGCCTACATACAGCAGCAAAGACCCAATGCAGCCAAAAAAAAAAAAAGAATCAGAAGAACAATTCATATTTACTTCTATGATGTTAAATACCCAATGCAGTTTTGATAGACTAATTAAATAAAGATTTAAGATAAGATGGAATCAGAAGTCTTAAAATAATTATGTCTTAATTCTTTTTCTTACTTAACAAATAGATCTCTGTGCTATTTGGATAAATTTTCAATCTCCAGTTCTATACTATGTGTTTTTATTTGTGTTCTCAAAATTTCAATTTGGTGTAGAAAACTATATCATAGTCAAAACTAAAGAATACAGGAAGGAAGAGATTTGTAATCCCCATGAAAATGAATACAACTGTCTGCTCTTACATGGGATGACAGTTTTAGCATTTTCATCTTTCCCATCCCACCTTTCCCACAATTTGAGATTTTAAGACTTTTAAGTACTTAAGAGGAGCTCCCTCCATCTGTAAAACTTAAGTGTTAATTAATTTTGTTCTAAAATTAAATTGCATTGTGCTTTTTTCCAATAAATACGTCAATCGAAAGATAAACGCACAACATAAGGGCTGTGAGTTGAGTTTTGTTCCGTATCTTACTGAGAGCTGTAGCCTGGGAGACAGCAACAGAAGTTTTTCCCTCAGTTTGTGAACGTCACCCCTGATGGGGAGAGAATCATTTAAGTTTTGCTGTGAAAGTTGATCACATCAGCGTAAGTATTTTTCGTGTTGTTGATGCTCTGAAGATCCAGAATACTCTTATGTGTGAAGATCTACTTTTTAGGATGAAGCAAGAACAAAGGATCCTATAACCTAGACGGCCATAAATCAGAAAATAAATGCGAAGCTGAGAAGAGCAGGTCCCTACATGTTTCTCTAGGCTGACTGTATGTAATGAAACGCAGAGACTTGAGAGAATGTTTTGCACTGTTAAATTAATCAAACAAGGAGGCCATTAGATGGATGAGGCTCTAATGCCACTGTAGCCTATGTAAGCAACCGAAAATCTAAGTTTGTAAATACCTCAATGTTAAGAAATCAAGAGGCTAATTACAACCACTCTCAAACAGCCAATAGGCTTTAAACTATAGACAAATAACCTTTCTTTGCTTCTGCACTTTCGCTGTATAAGTCTAGCCCCTGGCTCCTGTCAGCCAGGGTGCCCAAACACTTCTGGTTTGATGCTGCCCCATTCGAATCAATTCTTGCTTAAATAAATTCTTAAAAATTTCAATATGCCTCAGTTTACCCTTTAACAGCACCATCCTTTGAAGTGTGCGTGTGTGCGTGCATGCTTGTGCGTCTGATGATTTAATAGTAAGACTGGGTTCTTTAGGGTAAGGAATTGTGTTTGCAGTCCTTTCTAAACATTTTGAATTTGTAATATACAATTGATTAAAAGTTAAAACATTCCAAACATTCCAATTAAGAAAGAGACCATTTAGGAGGGCAAATATCCCCAAGGTTTTTTTTGGGAGGGGTCAACTTGAGCCCTTAAACGTTTAGAGAGGTAACTGTAATAGCTAAATGTCTACTTGTATTACTTAACTTATTTTCTTATACATCCATGTTTAATACCACATTATATAAAAATATATTAGTTTAGAAATATTGCTTATTTCCATACCCGCATTTCATTAAACAGTTTTATTCAACCTCTTCACATGCATTTTCAACATCACTGTCTTAATTGTCACAAGCGCCTTTTTTTGAGCAGTTTTCAACAACTTTCATTTTCACGTCCATCTCAGTGCCTCAGAATACAGCACTTTTAAAATTTTAGTTTGATGCTATTACATGTTACTGGAAATTTATGCAAAGCCTAGGTACTCTTTCACATAACATTAGAACAGTTGTTTATTATTTTCATTTGTCCTTTATATGTGTATTAGAAATCTCCAAAGCATAGCCATTTATTTAGTTAGTTTTTAAAGTGATTTCTTAAAAGCCTTGTTTACAAGACTTTCAGTACTTCCAAATATGAAGTTCTACTTCAAGACATAACTACTAAATTTCTTTGCGTTCTTACTGATTCATCTAGGTGACCTCAATAAGTACTCAAAGCTGGGATCCATTAAGGCCAATTTCCAACTAATGCATTTTCCTGAGAAACTTTTTCAAAATAAAGTTGTTGAGAAAGAGTTCTGAAATAGAAACTTCATAGGCGTTCTGACATAAGGTAACTCATTTTTTCTGACCTTACACTGGGGCAGGCATGAGAGATGCAGAGAACCAGCAAAAAGGTAAAGAGGCTGAACTGCAGATCAAGTGCAAAACAACTTAGGAGAAAGTTTAACTGGATGGAAGCAGGGTTCATGGTATATCAGCTCCCCAAAGCTCTAGAAGCTGGAGACCCCCACTGGTTTGGGGTCTTCCAGTTGATTTACTTCACCTTTTCTAAGCTCAATTCTCAATTCCATCTCTCTTTGTTTAACCTCACCTTTTAAAATTGCCAGATTGCACCCATAGCTTTCTTATCACCCAGGCTAATGTGAAGGTGACTCCCTATATGGTCCCTCCCTGCCTATAGGGCACGTCATGTGGATTCTGACGTGTCTCTTATCTCTCCTCTGTTCACTCATTACCTACCCACTAATACAAAGGTAAATTAGGAGACGGTCTCTGCCGGCCTCTGATTTCCCGTGTCTTGTGGAATTTCTCTAGTCCAAGCCCCTTATCTCCTCTCCTATAAGTGCTTGTTCTGCCTTGTTTTTTCTGGTAGCAGTCTCTGCCAGGTCCAAGATTCATTCGGCACCATCACCAGCTAGCAGCTCACTAACTCTGCCAGCTCATTCCTGTGCCCAGTCTCAATCAGAGACCGGACTTATCTGCTGGTCCAGAAGGAATTCAGAGACCAGAAACAGTGACACATGACCTATGTCATACCAATAGAGATATGTGATTAAAAGTGCCATAAATAAATTGTCAAAAATAATTTCTTACAGTTAATAATGGCAAAAGATGTCACTTGTTACTTCTAGCATTCCAACTGCAGCAGCTGATTACTTGCTTTCCTTGCAATGGCCCAGTAACCTAGAGACACGTTAAGTGTGGCCCTAGCTCTACAACACAAAGGTGAGGAGCTACAGCCCTAGGTGGTGGAAAGAACAAGCAGGTTCTCATGAGAAGCAGGTGAAACTAGCCCCTACCCAGGGCCAGGTTAAGATATATAGTAGCCCTAAGGATGAAAATGTACAATGCCCTTCCTATATGTAATTCAAAATTAAAAGGCAAAATTATCTGTGGTAGGTTAATAACTGTTCTCAAAGATATGCCCATGTCCTAATCCTTGGAACCTAATGAATGATGCCTTATTTGGAAAAGAGGTCTTTGCAGATGTGATTAAATTAAGGATTTTGAGATGAGATTATCCTGGGTTACCTAGGTGGGCCCTAAATACCATCACAAGCACCTTTATAAAAGGCAGAGAGGTTAGACATACATAGAAGAGAAAGATGTGTGAAGATGAAGACAAAGATTGGGATGATGTAGCTTCAAGTCAATGAATGCAGGCAGACACCAGAAGCTGGAAAAGCCAAGGAACAGATTCTACCTGAGAGCCCCCTGAGAGAGTAAAGCCCTGCTGACACCTTGATTTCAGACTTCTGGCTCCAGAACTGTAAAAGAATAAACTTCTATTGCTCTAAGCCACCAAGTTTGTGGTAATTTGTTACAGCAGCCATAGAAAACTAATACACTAACCCACGAAATAAATATAAAACAGTCCAACAAAAATGCTGTTTTTTTCCTCCCTAGTTTAACTCCTTTATTGCTTTCTTTATGCAATATTAACTCTAGAATTTTATCTAAGTCAATTTCTAAGTTAGGGAGAAGTTTACTGAACAAGCTTCAATGTGGACTAGTAGCTGAAAGCACATCCAGATTCCAGTAATATATTTGAAAAAGTATTTCATGATACTAATGTGGACAAGATGGATATCATCAGATCTAGCTGATATCAAAGTTGAGTGAATTTATAACTGAATAAACAATTCTGCCAAAAGGTACTGGTAAATACTTATGGATGAAACTTCTGTGCATCTTTCTGCACTGAGACACAGAGCGTTCTTCTCAGTCCTGTTCTGTGCAAGATTTTCATCACAAATTTGGATGATGATAACAAGCTGATCTGGTCAGCAGATGACATGGAGGTGCTCTGCTATAGAGAACAAAAAGGGCTCTTGACAGAATGAAATGATAGGTTGAATTTAAAAAGATGTAACTTAATATAGACATATTAAAAGTCTCTAACCTAGATTTCACAATTTAACTGCAGGGGTACAGAAAAGGAAAAATCTGCTATAAACTCCCTACATAAAATAATAATAAAAAATGATACGAAATGCTACTGTGTCCCAGAGATATAATGATAGATATAGATAGATGATAGATAGAACGATGTTCCTCACAAACGTTGTGGGGTAGGATCAAGACAACCTGCACAATTTGCAGGTCCTAGTGCCAAATGAAAATGCAGAGCCACTTGCTTAAAAATTAAGAATTTTAAGACAGCAAGAGCAGAGCATCAATCTTTCTAAGTGTGATTACACAGACTGTACACCCATGGAGTCAGCCCTACACTGGTATTATTTTACACAGTACCCATTCATATAGGAATCTGGCTTATTCAGTACTAAAACTCTAGCACAAGCCACAGAGACTGGAACAGAAGTTATTCACTGGATATAGATATTTGTAGAATGAAAAAATGGCTAAAAAGAAAGAGTGATGAATCTGTCAGCATCTTATTTACTAAGGAGACAAATAGCATTTTATCCTGGAAAGGGAACAGACTTTAATTGTAAGAAAAATTTCCAGTGTTTAGAGAATCTTAGGATCTAAAAAAGTTTTACTCCCTCAAAGCTATTTTTAAAAATAAAATCATAGGAAAATTCTAAATATATGAATTTGTCAAAATTCTCCAATGTACTGTGGAAAATAGTTTCAAATTGAAAAATAGTTATATAGAAGTCAAAGTAAATAAGTAAAGTTCCTTAATGCCCCCAAATAGGTTCCATGGCCTGTTGGAAACCCAGAAAACAAACTAACAAAACAGAAAATCTGTAAATAATGGCACAAGACAGATCAATGTTGACATTCCATTTGTATTTCTGCATAAGTTGTTTCATTTATGTAGAAAAGCTTACAGTTTAGTTTTTTAAGAACTTGCACTATATTTGTATAATCTTACAAAATAAAATCTAATTATGGAAATGTCAAACATGACAAGCTTTTAAAAATGTGAATGAAATATCTAAATGTTTTTATAAATTCAGTTGCTAAATAACCAAGTTTTGAAATACTAGGGATGATAGAAAAGAAAGCTGAAGAGACACAAACCTAAAATGATTTCATTTGCAAAAAATGAAAGAAAATACTTAATATTTAAACTAAGGAAAATTGTGTAGATATTCTATTTGATAAATCTTATCCTGTTTTACAAGATATAGACATAGCATTTATTAGTGCAATGTTACTTCAACTGATTTCATCAGTATATATTTTTCAAATACACAAAAATAATAAAAATACCAGCTGCAGTGCAGAAACACTCTAACAAGTTAATCTTACTTGCATTATGAAACGGCCACTTAAGATATAAAACAAAGATCAGCAAATTTTGCTTAGACAGAAAATGAGAAAAACAATTGCATGTGGGAAAAATCTGATTTAAATATTGATATTAAGAGTCATTGATGGGGATTCCCTGGTGGCATAGTGGTTAAGAATCCTCCTGCCAATATAGGGGACACGGGTTCAAACCCTGGTCCGGGAAGATACCACATGCCACGGAGCAGCTAAGCCCGTGCGCCACAGCTACTGAAGCCCGCATGCCAAGAGCCCGTGCTCCGCAACGAGAGAAGCCACTGCAATGAGAAGCCCACGCACCGCAACGAAGAGTAGCCCCCACTCGCCGCAACTACAGAAAGCCCGCGTGCAGCAACGAAGACCCAACGCAGCCAAAAATAAATAAAAAAATAATTAAAAAAAAAATTATTGATGTAATTTATGACATTGCAAGGTCATGCTTAAAGTAATATTAAATAATATTTAGTTATTCAGTAAAAGGATTCAGTCTTTAATCTAGAATCCTCCACGTGTAAATGAGAGAGATTACAGATGGGACACTGAAAAAGGGTCCCATAAGCAATAAGTTAGACAAAAGTATAATATATACCCTTTTGGAAATTCATAATCACTTTAGCATATTAATAGGGTTTGAGTAGTTCTACAGTAAAGATACTTATTTAACTTTGTTTAACCCATAATGTCCAAAACTTATTTGAACTCAGTACCCATTTTTAGGTAGGAGGGAAGTGTGGCTTGTTTACTTATTTTGTTTTTTCATGTAAAATTTCATGTAAAACATTTTGGGATGGTGGTATTTTCTGGAGTTTACTTTGAGAATTGCAGCTCTATACCAATCAAACATGAATAAGTAGGAATATTGATTCTGCTTACATTTAGTATTTAGGAGTTTTCATAATTTATTTTACAGTTAAAGTGCATTTTTTTCTGCAAAGGCAATTTTTATGCAAATATACTGTCCAGAATCAGAAAGTTAATACCCTTGCCCCTTACTCTTGGCCATATCACATTTTGAGATTTGTGTCTGGTGCAGGACATTGGCTGACTGTAGTGTGATACAGGTTATCAATATGGGTAGTGGGGAGGTCTGAAACCATTCTCAAAGGTGTATAGTTGAAGGACTGCAAAGGGATTTAGGGCACGATGGTTGCTGTGCCACTTGTTGACCTTTTGTCTTTCAGCTCTAAACTCACTCTTCCATATTCTACTTTGTGAAGCCAGAGCTGGGACTCTGCGTATTTTATTTCTCTTTAGAAATAAAAGAGCTGGAAATTTAGCCAGCTGGAGTCCTTGTAGATTTAGCCAATAGTGGGTGCTGAAGGAAGATTGGAAGGCAGGTGGAGGGGAGAAGGATTGGACTCAGACCTGTTCTCTTGCTCTCAGTGTCACTCTAGCCATGACACTTCACCTGGCAGTAGCAATGGACCGCAGCAGCAGTTATTCCCAGTTACTAACTTCTTTCTGCATGCCCAGAATTAGTTTTATCGCTTTTAAAAGCAGTTGGTAGCATAGCACAGTATTAAGAGCACAGGCTCTGGAGGCAGACTGTGGATTTAAATCCCAGCTCACTCTCCAGTTGTACAACCTTGGGCAAGTTATTTAACATACTAGTCCCTTATTTTCCAGCCCGTAATCATCACACATTTACCCTGTTGGGATGCTATAAGAAGTTAATGAGTTAATATGCTAAGCATAAACTCTATAGAAGTTGTAAGGTCGGATCTTAACAAACGGCACCGCAAAACAGAAGAAAGCTTCAAGTGAGCTTTATTAGGGAGCGCTCCCGGGCGAGGTTCACTGGTCCGAGAGAAAGGGGCCAGAGAAGTCGCACCCGGGCGAGGGTTGGGCAAGATTTTATAGGGGAAGAAGGGAAGGGGTGTGGTGAATCTGGGAGGGCGCAGGGTATTCCTTATTTGGTGGTCTTTTCGGGTATCCTGGGGGACCGTTAGTCCCGCCCCTCGAAAGGCAGGAAGGCTGGGCTGGGTTCAAAGTCCTCAGGTCAGTTCCTGGAACTGGGTGGTCCGGAATGTCTCCAGGTCAGTTCCTGGAACTGGGTGGTCCGGAATGTCTCCAGGGCAGTTTCTGGAACTGGGTGGTCCGGAGAATTTCGGTCTGATGCAACCTGTGAATCTGATTGTGTTCCCCTGCCTCGGGCCAGTTGGCCTTACAGAAGTGTTAGCCATTATTAGTGTGTGAAGCAAGAACTGTCCTAGTTCTGCTAAAAGTGATGGGGAGATGGTGGATTCAGATTTTAATAGAGGGAAGAAAGTTTGAAGGAAATGCTGAGGAGTACTAAAAAGAAAGAGGTAGTGCAACATGAAAGTGGTTAAGCAGCGATGAGGACCCAGTTTAAGCTGGAGATCATGAATATGTATTGTAGCTATCTTCAAGATTTCCCCCCCCCCTTCAGCCCGGTTATGGACCTGAAGACAAGTAGTTGGATGGATCCAACTGGAAACTGTGACGGAAGAACAATGAGGTGTTGGAATTCAGAACCCTGAGGATAGGCTAATGTGAGGGACCGCGGAATCTAAGCTAGATGTGTTAGAAGGGAAGGGAACTCCCTGGAGAGAGAGTAGAGAGTTCCGGACTAGAAAATTGGTGTTATGTGGGTGTTTGAGCGACAGAGCCGGAAGGATAGGGGATTGTGGTGACCTGACATCCCTAGTTCCACAGATGCTCTTCCGAGGCTAGGAACTCCACCTTCCCGGCACTGGGATTGGAAGACAGCTAAGGGAAAGGGCGGGGCCCTCCCGGCCTGGATAAAGAGAATTGTGACGGGACCGGGTGGGGCTCGCGGGCCGTAGGTGGCGCACCCGCGAGGACTTGGCGGGAGTCCGGCAGTGGGCGCCGCTGCGCTGCGAGGCTCTGCAGAATGTGCCTGTGCTGCAGGCAGGACGACGCTGTCCAAGTCAACCCCGTGAGTCCCCCCGGGCCCTCTGCCGCCCTGGCGCCGGCCTCCCCCATGGGAGGCCGCCTCGGCCGCTCGCGCTGCTGGCCTTTACGCGGGGGTTGGTGCTTTGGGGTTGGGAAATCCCGGGTGAAGGAGGCAGACTAATTTCTGGGCTGCAGGACCCACCGGGAGGAGGAAAAGCCCCACCTCACACCTGTTGGGGGCCAGGCGCGTGCAGTCATCTGTTTGTTGAATGACTTATTGACCCAGCATGACAATATTCAGTACCAACAGAAACATGAAATTTTGGATTTCTTGTACACCCTTTCCTTTCAGAATAAATCTCAGTAGTCCTGGTAATGTGGTTCATAGCAGGTTCTTTTTTCTCAAAATACTATCTCATCTTCCACCCCAATGTTTACTTTGATGCTCTTATTCTGATCCTGCCTCTTGCAGTTGAGATAATAGGCGTCTATTACATAAATAGAAAACAGTAGCATAGGCTTCCTATCATAATAGCTGATTTTTCTGTTTGCTCATGAGTTTTATTTTATTTTTTAATTTTACATGTTATGTAGGAAGGCTCAAAATGGCATTATCCTTCAGACGTCACTGAAAGGCAGGTAATGTTTAAATAAATAATTATGGTTAATTCAAAAGTGTGACTTTATCTTGTCCCTTTATGTGTGATCGTCCCTAATAGGACAAAAGTTCTATCAGCTAGACACTTCTGTGTTATCTTTCTTGAGACTCTAGGATCTTGTGACTACTATCAGAATGAGTCTTAACTAGGATAACCTAAATGGTTTAATATTCTCCTTTTTTTAATGTAACATGTGATACATACACAAGGATATATGTAGCATACATAATTTTACAGCAGGGTAACAAAATATACCTCCAATTTAAGAAAACATGAGTATCCTTGAACTCATCTAGGAGCCGCTTCCTTACTCGACCTCCCTGTGTCTCTCCTAGAGGTAACCACTACCTTGAATTTTATTTTTATCAAGCTAATCTCTTTCTTTAATAGTTTATCACCTACGTGCTTCTAAAAGGATATTGTTTTTCTTGGTTTTGAACTTTATAAACATAAGATCACACAAAGATCATTGTATGATTTATTCTTCCTTCTTTTTTTAAAAAAATAAATTTATTTATTTATTTTTAGCTACGTTGGGTCTTTGTCGCTGTGTGCGGGCTTTCTCTAGTTGTGGCGAGTGGGGGCTACTCTTTGTTGCAGTGTGCGGGCTTCTCACGCGGTGGCTCCTCTTGTTGCGGAGCACAGGCTCTAGGCGCTCGGGCTTCAGTAGTTGTGGCTCGCGGGCTCTAGAGTGCAGGCTCAGTAGTTGTGGCGCACTGGCTTAGCTGCTCCGCGGCACGTGGGATCTTCCTGGACCAGGGCTCGAACCCGTGTCCCCTGCATTAGCAGGCGGACTCCCAACCACTGCACCACCAGGGAAGTCCTATTCTTCCTTCTTAACGTTGTTTTCTATTGTTCATATTGTGCACTATCGTGCACAGTTAATGAAGTGGAAATAAAGAGTAAATAGTTTCATTTGAAAACTCTACTGAGGTGGGACTTCCCTGGTGGTCCAGTGGTAAGGAATCTGTTCTGCAATGCAAGGGACGCGGGTTCGATCCTCGGTTGGGGAACTAAGATCCCACATGCTATAGGGCAACTAAACCCGCGCACGCCACGACACTGAGCCCAAGCATCTCAACTAGAGAGCCTGCATGCCGCAAACTACAGAGCCCACTTGTCCTGGAGCCCATGCGCCACAACTAGAGGAGAAAATCTGCACGCCACAACTTAGAGAAGAGATAAAACCCTCGCACCACTACTAGAGAGAAGCTCACGCGCCACAAGGAATGATCCCGCACGCCGCAACGAAGATCCCACGTGCCCCAACTAAGACCACAAAAACAAGAATACTGAGGCACCAAAATGTTTTCTTCATCTATAAATCACACATTTGCAAAAAGTTTTTTTCCTATTTCTATGTAGCTGTGTAAGCTGTATGCACTGATTGTATTTATCTTTTTTTATGGACACAAACCAAAAATGTTGTCAGCATGCTATGCTGTTAACATTGTAAATGTCTTCTTTCCTTTTAATTTTCCCAAAGTCCACAGATAAACATATTGAGCGTATGCAAAACCTAAGGAAACAGAAGAGGAAATTTAGTAAACGTTTTTCAAGGCCTGCCCCTGTTCCAGAACCAGGACTCCTAGTAAGCATAGAGACTCCACTAAAATGAACAGATCCTTAAATGCAAGAGGCATCCTCAATTTTTCATTTATGGAACACTCTAAATTTTGTTTCTTTCTTTTCCTTTGAGAAATCAGTAACTGCAGTCTGGGAAGATACCTTAAAACTCCTCTAATCAAATTCTCATCTGTTATTTAAATCTCTTTTGTAGTTGTCTCCTGGAGATGATGTGGTTTAATGGGAAGAGTGTGGTCTTTGAAAGCTCAGTGCTCTGGATTCCAGTTTTTCCTTTGCGTATATTATCTGACTCCCTAAAATTATTCACTTAAATCTTCTGGGTTGTATTATTTGGACAATAAATCACAAAATCTCCTGCCAAATAGGTTTTCAGCCTAGGCTTGAACCCTTGGCAACATCAGAAAACTCTACCATAGCTTATATTCCATCCTTGCATACTTTTGACAAGGATTTAAAAGTTCTTCCACATAACATGGTTATATTGCCTCCATGAGCCTTTTACATGTGGTACCAATTACACGTCTAATAGCCAGTCATAAATCCAATGGCCCTTCCACTGGAAAGTCCTTCAGATATTTGAAGAAAGCTGTTACCTCCCTTCATATGCAGACTTTTCTTCAGGGTGAAAATCCCCAAATTTCCTCATCCATTCCTCTTCCACCTTAGTAGTGAGCCCTGGCCTTATTCAGGCAACTTCCAGGATCAGGATTATATTTCATTATAGAAAGATTACAGAAAGATTTGGGAAAAGTTGTATTTCTGATCATTAAGATTTTTTTTCTGTTGCTTTTCTTTTTGAAAGAAAATATTTTATAAGCGCAGCTAATGGATAGCTATGTCAGTTAGGAATTTCTAACTTCATCTCCTTATAAGAGAAACTCAACTGCAATGGTTTAACCAAATAGGAGTATTTTTTCTTCCAAAGGAGAACTCCTGACCTAGGCAGTCTAGGGTTGATAGGGTGGTTTCAAAAATCATCGAAGAAGTCTCAGGTTCCTTCTGTCTTTTTGATCCTTCACACTTTTCACATGATTTTTATTCTCATTGTCTCATAAAAGCGTCTACATAGGTAGAGATTGTGTCCACGTTCCAAAAGAAAAAGATACAGGACAAAGGGCGAAAAGTATACACCTGCTGAATCGGTTCTTTTTGATCAGGAAAATAGCCTCTTTATATGTATGTATGTATTATCTTGTTTGTGGTGATGGTTTCATGGGCGTACACGTGTCAGAACATTTAAAAGTGTACACTTCAAATAAATATGTGCGGTTTATTGCAGGTCAACTATACTTCAGTAAAGCTGATAGACACTCCCCCGCACAAACATATATATGTGTGTGTATATATATACACGTTTTATATACTATTACAATATTATACAGGAGATTGTTTACTGTCCTAAATATCTCCTGTGCTCTATACATTCATCCCTTCCCTCTTCCCTCACCCCTCTCAAGCCCCTGGCAATCACTGATCTTTTTGCTATCTCTATAGTTTTGCTTTTCCCAGAATGTCATATGGTTGGAATCATACAGTAAGTAGTCTTTCAAACTGGCTTCTTTCACCTAGTAATACATACTGAAGTTTCCTTCATATCTTTTCATGACTTGATAACATTTTTTTAATCCATTGTATGGATTCATTCACCTATTGAAAAACATCTTGGTTGCTTCCAGTTTTTGGCAATCATCGATAAAGCTGCCATAAACCTTCATGGGCAGGTTTTTGTGTGGACATAAGCTTTCAACTCATTTGGGGAAGTACCTAGGAGCACAATTGCTGGCTCATATGGTAAAACTATGTTTAGCTTTGGAAAAAAACTGGCAAAACTGTCTTCCAAAGTAGCAGTATCATTTTGCATTCCCACCAGCAATGAATGAGAGTTCTCTGTGGCTTCTCATCCTTGGCAACATTTGTTATCAGTGTTTGGAGATTGTAGCCATTTAGACAGTTGTGTAGTGATATCTCATCGTTTTAACTTGCAATTCCCTGATGATATGTACTCTTGACAATCTTTTCATATGTTTATCTGCATCTGTATAACTTTTTTGGAAAGGAGTCTGTTCAGACCTTTTGCCCACTTTTTAATTTTTTGTTGTTGTTGTTGAGTTTTGAGTCATTTGTATATTTTGGATACCAGTTCTTTATGTGTTTTGCAAATATTTTCTCCCAATCTGTGCTTTGTGGTTTTTTTTTTTCTTTTTTTTGCGGTACGCAGGCCTCTCACTGCTGTGGCCTCTCCCGTTGCGGAGCACAGGCTCTGGACGCGCAGGCTCAGCGACCATGGCTCACGGGCCCAGCCGCTCCGCGGCATGTGGGATCTTCCTGGACCGGGGCACGAACCCGTGTTCCCTGCATCGGCAGGCGGACTCTCAACCACTGCGCCACCAGGGAAGCCCTAGTTTGGTTAATCTTTCTATCCCTTTTCCAGTGCTGATATCTTGTGCCATTGATCTCCTCCTTTTGTGCCTTGCCCTCAATACCAGACCATTTAGGGCATTCCATGAAAAAGCTCCTTTTTCTTTCTTGAGCTACCAGATGTGTCTTATAGAAATATCTACAAAATGTTCTTTATCAATTATCCCACCAACTCACTTGAGCTTTCAGAGACAACTGAAATGTCTCACAAAGAAATACAAATATAAAAAATAAAATGCATGATCCATGAAAAGCCTGAGCTCAATCTGGTACTTAGTATTCATTGTCGTTAATACAAAAATTCTGGAGTTATCTTCAGAACATCCAGATATTTTCTTTTGGCAGTACTAGGCAGTCATGAAAGTTCTGATATTCTGTAAAGGAAAAAATACACGTTTTTCCCGAAAAAAAGAACGTCAGGGGCTCAAAGGTCCAAAGTATACATTATCCTAGTGTTTCTTCTATATGTTGACCAAAATATATAATACCTCCTATTTAAGCTCAGGCTCTCCCTACTTCTCAAATGTGGGCTAAGATAAATTTTGTTTGGTTTAATTTCCAAACCATTGTGGACTGATCATTCTGTAACATGCAATCAAAATGTTATGGCAATATCAAATTATTATAAACGAACATAAATGTTTACTCTCAATTTCTCTACTAATCTTGTTGCAAAGTAGTAATGAATGTAAGATTAGCACCAAAACCAGACCACACAGAATAACACTACTTTGTACATCTTAAATGGTTTGGGATGAAAATAAAGGTCTGAGTCCATACGTACAAGTCCTTTATTAACATGGATTGTGCCCAGTAGAACAGAAGATGCAGGATGAGGCTAGAGCACTCAGTTGTGTTGTGAAAAGTTTGAAAAAGTAGTTTTTGTTTTCATTTTGTCTGTTTAAAATCTCTATAACAAAAGTTTTCTCCTAATTATATAATTATAATATTCATGCATATTAAAATTATCCTGAAGTATTATTTTAAGGTTCAGTTCTTCCTAATAGTGATATACATAATCTTTCCATTTTCACTTATTTGTCCCTCTTGTTCACTTCATTTTGGGTCATTTCAAGACTTCAAACACTCAACAGATGTGTATAACATACCTTCTCAGTCAATCACATACCATAAGACTTGGGAAGAAAAATCCTTATGCTTAACATCTCTGTCAAATCCATTATGTTCAGAAATGCCTTTACCCTTTCTCCTGATCGTTAGTTTTGGTTTCTGCAAATTCTTTTTACTTGTAGCATTTGTTGCTTGACTCATAGAAAAAAAAGTTTATGTCATATTTATTCCCAGATATGATTTATTTGATAATAGTGCTTCTCATATCTGGCTTCTATCTGAATGTGACCTTGTTTTAATTTAGAATAGCATTTCTAGCTCTTTATACAATTCTTTTTGTATAAGAAAGGCTTCTCTCTCTGAGACTTTTCCCAGAGGACTTACAGTTTGTATAAACTTTTCCTTATGTATATTTTGATTGAATTTATTTTTCTTTGTGTATTTTAATCTCTTCTAGTGGACATAAAGCTGAAGTCTGTATGGAAGAAACCATGCCAGAACAAAATATGCAGATTTCTAACATCAAGTGGCATTTTGTGATTTGACTTCGTTTAAAAAATAAAGACAATGTTCTGCCATTTCCGCAAAATAAAGAGTGCAGCCATTTAACATCCAAGCTACAGGGTCTAGAATTTTATTAAATACCACCTTACTACCACTTTCTTTTCTGTGATAATTTGAGATTTGCTTCTTTTCAACAAATAATAATATGCATAAGCCTTTGAAAATGATGTATTCATGTTTAAATTTTTACAATTGGATTTACAACTTATTTAGAGATTTAGAATTATGATTTAATAATGGGGGAAATAAATTTCCTCTGCTGTATATTTATAATGACTTGTGTTTAAACAAAATGTTTAAAATCTTTAAACAGTCCTAGGAGAGAGTTTTGTTTTGTTCTGTTTTGTTTTTTATTGAAGTATAGTTGATTAACAATATTAGTTTCAGGTGTGCAATGTAGTGACTCAATATTTTTAAAGATTATACTCCATTAAGTTACTATAACATATTACCTATATTCTCTGTCCACATAGTGGAAACTATGTGTCTGTGTGTATATATTTATATATGTGTGTTGTAGAGGTGTGGTATTGCCAATATTAATTTGTAAAAGGACTCTATTTAATTGGCTTAAAGGAAATTAAGTGCTTATATAAATACTCAGAAATATAAAAGAAAGTAACCCAAATGAATTTTAGGATCACATGATCTAGAATTAATAGATTAAATAAAATAGATTTAATTTAAATGAATGAAAACAAGTTTGTTTGTTGGTTTAATTAATACATACATTTCTTTAGGGTCATCAACATTAAGTATAATATTTTTATTTTACCTAGGTTTACTAGAAATCAGATAAGATCTTATCCCCATTACAAAATTTGTCAGCAAGAAAAATAACTTGATATGATGAAACTTTTAAGTAAATTAAATGTAAATAAGAGTTTTAAGTGAACTCTTTAGGAATAATTATGTTTTAAGTATATCTATCGAAAATAGGACCTCCAGATTTTTTTTTTTGTAACTTGAAACTGCTAAATTAAGTTCAATGATGGCAATTCATTGAATATCCAGATCATTTCCAAATAAGATACTGAAATATTAATTACTGAACAGAGGTTTCCTTTTACAGAGAAACTAAAGATATTTAGGACTATTAATAAATATGTAATAGCGTATACTAACGCATATATGTGGAACCTAGAAAAATGGTACAGATGAACCAGTTTGCAGGGCAGAAATAGAGACACCGATGTAGAGAACAAATGTATAGACACCAAGGGGGGAAAGTGGTGCGGGGGTGGTGGGGGTGGTGGTGGGATGAACTGGGAGATTGGGATTGACATGTATACACTGATGTGTATAAAATAGATAACTAATAAGAACCTGATGCATAAACAAATAAATAAAATAAAATTCAAAATAAATAAATAAATATGTTCGGTGTCACACTGAGACATTTTCTTTAAGGAATCACCTGTTTTTAGAAACTACAAATAGTATTCACAAGCTTGCCTATCTACAAAATGCTAATGTACAAGTTCATAAATTGCTTACTCCTTAGTTTTCACTAGAAACTAAGTTTTTTAAGGTTAAGAATTATAATAATTAAAATATGTAATTAAAACTAGTAAAAATTAATAAGGAAAACATCTTTGTAGAAGGTATAAAGAATGGAAATGCGTTTTGTTAAGGGAAAAGAAAGTAATTTTGTCCTAAAGCTGGTTATTCCTAAATGGGAAAGAAAATAAGGGACAAATTAATGTGGATATAGAAAGTTGTAGGAGATTGTGAGGGGGAAAAAAATGAATCTTTAGAAAGGCATTCTATGTGTGGTCAGGAGTGATAAAGATTAGAATCAATTTAATTGAATAAATTAATTTTATTATGAAAGGTAAAGTGGTACAAAACCTGAATTTGGCTTTCTCTCTATTAAGAAGACAAAGTTTTCTTAAAATATTGATTTGCTTTGGATAACTGACTGCAAAGTTTCTTTACCTTTAAGCAGTAATCTGTTACAACTTTTGACATTTACTTTTGAAATCTTTTATTGTCACTGGTTAAGTAATTAAGTATTGTTCCACTGTGACATACAATCCTATGTGACCAAGTATTTTGAAACCTTTTTGATACTTTTGAAAAACTTCCCAAATACCAAATTCTAATCGAAGTTATTTTTACTTCTAGCTAACTCTAGGATGCTTCAGAGAGGATACCTGAAGCATCTGAGAAAGAGAAATATTAAACAAATTAGGCTTATTTGGTATGTTAAATTACATGGGAAGCATTATCAAATGAGTGCTGATAAACCTCATTTTATATTGTATGGGTAAATGTTATTAATATAGATATACTGGAAATTATATGGAGCTCCTAAAAATCTGGTTATGTCTTAGTAAAATGTTAACAGCCATAATGTTAGTAATTATCTTGAATTGTATGTCACAGCAGTAACCAAGTTTTTTTGTCAATTGCACTGTAATCAGATCTTCAATCATGTCTTTTTAAGTCCTTTGTCATTTACATATGGTCACTATTTCACTCCCATGCTCTTGCAAAAAATGCTTCATCTTCAAGAGGAGTCATAGAAAGGATTTTTTTGACAGGTGCAGGCTTCTGATAATTTTTAGACCATAGCACTGAACTGGGTAAGAAATTAAAGAATTCTAAAGGAAAACTTTGTGGCTTCATAAAACTGTTAACAGAAGATTAAGATCAAGAACCCTGCACGCTTGCATCAATTTTCCAATGATACATCCATTTTGGCTGTGAAATTTGTTAACTCATATGTTAATTCATTTAAGTAGATGCCCAGGTGATTCTTATGCCTATTAAAATTTGAGAAGCATTCAATGTAAATATTTCTGAATATATCAAACATTATTATTACTCTTGAATGGATAAATGAATCCAAAGCACCAGAAACTAATAGGAAACTCAACTAAAGGTGCATTCATGAGGCTCAATTCTAAAACACAGTGATGGATTTCACGTTCTGCCCTCTTAACTGAAGTAGTACTGAGTGGCACTTACCTAAAGGGGGCTGACATCAACTTGAAATCTTGGCTTTAATTTCTTGGAGGTCAGAGTCCCTTCTCACAAAAGAGGCAGCATAAACTATCCAGAGTCTTGTCACTCATTTATACAGGGCTAGCCAACTGGGCTAGCTTTGAGGCCATAGCCAAGCTTTTCCACCTCTCCTCTGCATGTCGCCCTCAGCAGGTGTTTCCTGGGATCAAGGCCCCGTCCTAGCAGAGCCTCTGGAAGTGTGGGTGGGGCGGCTCCTCAGTGGGGCGGAGGCTAGCTTCAGGGGTGGGGTCCAGGCACGACCAGGGTGGAGGCTGGCATCAGGGGGGCGGAGCCGAGCCCCAGAGGAATGGTGGGGCGGGGGTGGAGCCGCGGGGCGGTGGTGGGGCGCTGCGGCAGAGGAGCGGGGCGGAGCCGAGCCGCCCGGTCGCCAAACCGCCCGCTGAGGGCGGAGCGAGCACCGCATAACTGGGACTCGGGTCTGATCGCGCAGTTCGCACGGCCTGGTCTGGGGCGGACCCAGAAGGAGAATCCCCCAGCCGCGATCCCCATGGGGCTGTGTTTTCCCTGTCCCACGGAGGCCGCGCCTCCTTCGCCGGACCTGGTAAGTAAAACCGCCTCCCAGCGTCCCGGCGTCCGCCCGCTCACGCCGCGAGCACCTGTTACCGGAGGGGCGCGCCGGAGGCCCCGAGCTGCGGCCCCATGGAGGGGCGCGCCGGAGGCCCCGAGCTGCGGCCCCAGGACTGGCCGTTGGAAGCGGCGGCACGGGCCGTGGAGCCCGTCGACGGGGACCTTGGTGGCGGAGATGGTGGCTGTGCTCCGAGGGACCTTGAAGTCCTGCCTGCCGGACCTGGGTTGCTGCCGCCGCGTCGGTGTCTTTCTAAAGGCGGCTCCAGCGTCTCTTTACCTTCAGCCGGGTGGCAGAATTGGCAGTTCGTAGGACGCAGGCGCACGTGGACGGTGCGATGTGGCGGCCATTCCTGGCGATGCGGTAGATGGAGTTAGGGTGCGAAAAGAAATCCTTCTTTCTCCCGGAACTGAAGTGTTTAATCTTGTAGGAGATGTGCATCTTCCTGTTTGTACCAGCTGTTTAAAGAAGGTGATCAATAAAGTCTCGTATATTTCTGCGCTTTATTGGATATTGTATTAATGATTTACCTTTAGTCTTGATCACTTTTAAGGTTTTTTTTGAAATATTTTATGTAGTACCGAGTGTACAGTTTGTAAAGTTGCCACGTTTAGCAAATAAAAATATAGGGCGCCCAGTTAACTTTGACGTTTCAGATAAACAATATATTTAAAAGATACGTAGGTTTGTTCCATGCAATATTTGGGACATACTTGTACTAGAAAGTATTCGTTATTTATCTGGATAATTTCAGATTTAACTAGGTGGTTTGTGGTATAATACATTTATACTTTTTGTACCTTTCTAATTTTTAACAGCAGTTTTACCTTAATAATCCTTACAGGAAGTTGATAACGGAACACCTGAATTCCTCTCTTGTATCTGGCTAAAAATTCGTTGAAGGAAATGAGTTGTTTAGGGAAGTACATTAACTCTTCAGCTATTTGATCATAAATACTAAAAATGACCTGGAAGTTGATATGAGAAAGTTCACCTTGTCTTTCTTGCTACTGTTGCTTTTAAATGTTCTTAATTTTGTTTAGCTATTGATAAAATACCAATCTGCCAGCATTTGTTAAGCCCTTCCTCCCCTCCCCCGCCCCAGATAACCACATTGCTTACTGCTTGAATGTCACTTTATCTTTGAGGCTTTTCTTCACCACCCTACATAAAGTAGATCCTCCACGCTGCCATCCACCCATCCTTCCATTTCTTATTGACCATACTTTTCTTTATATTTCCCTAAAGCACTTACTTCAGTCTGACAGATGTATATTTATTTGATTATATGTGACTGTCCTCATTGGAATGTAAATTCCATGTGGGTGGAAACATTTATCTGTATTATTTCACTGCTGTATCTTCAGCATCTAGAAAAGTTCCTGAGGCATGATAGTTGCTCAATAAGTATTTATCCAGTGGATGAAATGAATGAATGAATGTATTGTGGTATGGAAAATGGGGGAATTATTAACACAGCTCCCAAGAGAATGCTACTTACTGTCATATATTTACATAATTTATAACTTATTATTATGAATAATATAGATACAGAAAAATAATATTCACGGTTTCCCAACATGGAACAGTACATCTCATAAATTTCCTCTAGTCCTTCCTGTCCTACTCAATAAGATTCACTCACTTCATTCATGAACTTCCGAAAATACCAGCCTGCTTCAAACTCCTTTTTTTTTTCGGTACGCGGGCCTCTCACTGTTGTGGCCTCTCCCGTTGCGGAGCACAGGCTCCGGACGCGCAGGCTCAGCGGCCATGGCTCACGGGCCCAGCCACTCCGCGGCATGTGGGATCTTCCCGGACCGGGGCATGAACCCGTGTCCCCTGCGTCGGCAGGCGGACTCTCAACCACTGCGCCACCAGGGAAGCCCCAAACTCCTTTTTAATTGGCAGTACCAAACCGTGTATTTCCCTGCTTGTATTATTAAATGTCATTTGTTTTATTATTGCCCTGACTAGCTTGTAAGCTGTTTTTTTTTGAAAAAGCAAATAGATTATATTATAGGCCACTCTGTGTGTGTATGTGTATGTGTGTATGAGATATATAACGTATACATATGATATAGATGTAGGTGTATGTCTCATCATGTGCTTATTTGGAGGGTTTTTAATTTTTTTTTAATTTTTATAAATTTATTTATTTTATTTATTTTTGGCTGTGTTGGGTCTTCGTTGCTGTGCGCGGGCTTTCTCTAGTTGCGGAGAGCAGGGGCTACTCTTCGTTGAGGTATGCGGGCTTCTCATTGCGGTGGCTTCTCGTTGCAGAGCACCGGCTCTAGGCATGCGGGCTTCAGTAGTTATGGCATGCAGGTTCAGTAGTTGTGGCACGCGGGCTCTAGAGCGCAGGCTTAGTAGTTGTGGCGCACGGGCTTTGTTGCTCCGCAGCGTGTGTGATCTTCCTGGACCAGGGCTTGTACCCATGTCCCCTGCATTGGCAGGCGGATTCTTAACCATGTGCCACCAGGGAAGTCCTTGAACGTTTATTGATTGGGAGAATGAAATTCAGAAAGTTGAGTACTTTATAAATGTCATAAATAATGGCATTCTTAATAGGACATTTGGGGCCAGTACTATTTTTGTAAACTGTTATATTACCTATAAGATAAAAGTATAAAATATCAAGGATAATGTTTGGTTTTGTTTTAAACCATATTTCTTACACATTTTTCCTAGGAAGAAAAAAGAGCAAAGCTTGCAGAGGCTGCAGAAAGAAGACAGAAGGAGGTGAGAGTAAAAATAAAATTCTACCTTAGATAATTAAATTTGCGTTTTGTTCTCTATAGATGTCTATTACTAGTAGTATTCTCTAATGAAAATGGTATCTGATATCTTAGAAATTTAAATTAAAGGAAAACATTTTCAAAATGATTTCTGTTTCTATAAATTGGTTTAATGCATTTATGTCATTTAATGTATGAAAGTATCTATACACGTCTTCTGTTGTGGGAGATGCCAAGGAAGAATCTTAATAACATTCTTCCTTGAGATGAAATGACTATGCCTTATAAAACACTGACAGATGTGAAGTAACTTTAGGGGGGAAATGTGTATGGTTGCAAAATACCCAATGAAGAAATCATATGTTGTACGTAAAGCTGTTGTAGAAATAGTCTAATTCTTTGTTACCAAAAATAGACCAACCCCATCCCCTACCCCCCACCTCCAAAGAAAAACCTAAAAGGCAGAAAACAAACAACACCTTTTGGTAACAGGAAATTAATTTTTGTTCTTTTTCTACACTCCTTAATAATTTTCCTGAAGGCTGCATCTCGGGGCATTCTGAACGTTCAGTCTGTGGAAGAAAAGAGAAAGAAAAAGGAAAAAATAGAAAAAGAAATGGCTGCATCTGGACCCCCACCAGAAGGTGGCCTTAGGGTAAGTATTAAAATTTACTTAAGGTTTGATTTACCTGGAATTTTTCAAAACTCCAGTAGCAATCCGTTCAATAATGTCCTCGGGAAATGGATTTTCAGAAATTTGTGAATTAATTTAAAAGCATGAACAATATAGATTGGAAGAAGTGTCAGCTTATTTGGACGTTCCAACATTCATTGGAATAGATTTGCTTTCTTTTTCCCAAAATGAAAATAGACTTTTCCTGTTTATCTCAACCCTATATCATAATACTTCATACTTATATGATTAATGGCAATCTTAAATGTGTAGAAAACGTAGGCAAAATGGAAGGACACAAAGAAGAAAGTAAAAGTCACCCAAATTCAGTGTCATTTTGACAGTCATCATTTCTAATCTCATTTTATACTTCAATCTTAGAAAATTGGATTATACTGTAAACTACTTCAAACTCTTTGAGTTTTTTTCACTAAATGATTTGAGATTTTGAGCTTCCCATTGTCACTCATTATCATAGTTACGTTAATGTTAATTTGGACAATAGGGTGTACACAGGTGAGTCTGACACATGCCCATCCCAATAGCAGCAGTTGTAGCTCTTGACACTAGAAATATAATGATGGACAAGTTAAACAGCGTCCCTGAACTTGGGGATCTTTACAGTCTAGCAGGATTATAAAGGTTTTCTTTTACATGTTAAAGCTCAGGAGGCGAATGGTTCAGATATTAAGATTTTCTTCTTTGTTCCATTTTTAAAGGAAATACATTTCTCAAGGGTATTTGTGAAAAGGACAATGTCCTGAGTTTCATTTATATTTAATTTGTCAGTGATTTATGAGGACTTGTTTAGCTGATTCTCTGTCTTCTCCATTTGGTTTGGTTTTTGCTCTCAAAACTATCTGTATGAATACATACATGTACGTACCACCCCAAGTTGTGGGGCAGGCAGTTCAGGAGCATCCTGAGCAGACGTGATGCTGACTCAGGACTATCACATAGCAATAAGATTTATCTGTGTGCATTTTATCGTTATATGTTACTTCATCTAATCTCATTTAATAAATGAAATGAAAAGAAAATAATCTTTTATAGTTAACTTTTAACAATATATAAAATAATTGGTTTTGATATTAAGGTAAATAACTGACCATTGTGTTTATTTATTTATTTATTTTTTAATATACCCCCATAATAGAATAAATGTAAAGTAAAACAGTTGGAAGATACAAGGTCAGATATTTATCAGAAGTATAGATGCTTACTTTCAATATTCTGTTGAGATAAAGATCTGTGTCACCAGGTTTACTTCATATAGAGTTCTCAAAGACAAAGAATTTGTGAAAATTAAATTATGGAACTGAAAATGATGCTGAGATCAACTATTTCATAGTAGAAGAAATAGAAGTTCTGAATGACTTGAAGTCACATATAATGTTACAAAAGCGATACTTTATGTATAGTCAGAAGGTACTTATTTAACATGTTGTAACCTAACAAATTTAACATCAGCTTTTGAACTCTTAAGGGAGAAAGGGGCTTTCTTAATTAAACCCAAAGCTTCTGTGCCCTGAAGCCTATAGATTAAAAATAAATTAGGCCCTATATTTCTTCTGGTCCCGTCAGAAGTGCTCAAAATGAAAAACATCTCAGTGTTAAATTTAGTACCTTTTTTCTTTGACCACCTGCATTGCTCATTGAGAGCATAAAGTGAAGTTCAAAATAAATTTTTGGAGTAACTTTAAAGAGTAACTTTAATGCTCAATCCCTTTGGCCTAGGCTCTTTTAGGGGCTGCTGTCAGGCCTGTTCTACAGGCTGGCCTTGAGTGTTCTGTGGTATAGCTAGATTCTTCCTAACCCGACTTCATAGTGTGAGGAAAACATGTCCTTCCCTGTGTTCATGCCCTCCATATATTCATCTCCTGACTAGCTGCCTCTTCCTGGGACACTTGGCATTGGCCATGCTCACTGTGTTCTGGAAAGGCAGAACTTATTTTACGAAGTCAGTGTGATGATAGCATCAGGACACAAACTAGCATCAGTTCAGGATATACTAGTAGAGGAGTGGTGGCAGATGTCTAGAGCAGTGGCTCATGAGGAGCTTTCAGAAAAGACTGAACCTTGGGTCTGACCTTATATCAATCAGAATCTCTGAGAGTGGGACTTAGCCATCAGGATTTTTAAGCTCCCCAAGGAGTCTGATGTCAAACCAGATTGAGAATCACTGCTCTAGTGTTTGTAACACTAGTCCTAAGAGATATTTTGTGGAAAATAGAATCCCATGGTAAAAATGTTTAAAAATCCTGAATATTGTGTTATATATTGAATTCCTTTCTTAGAGATTAAAAAAGGCACACTATTTAAGTCTGTAAGAAGTTCTAAAATAAAGAAAAGCAAGTTTACTTGGATTAATCCTTAATTTTCAAACTTTAAGTAAAGATTTTTTTAAAATATGTTAAAAAAAAATTCCTTGAATGTACTTGGAAAACACTACTTTAGAGACTGGTAAATATCTCTGATAATATCCCAATGGCTTTTTCAGAACTTACTATTGCAGATTTAATAAACTTGATTAAACAGAACACCAAATGGAATAGTTTCTCAAGTTAAGCAAGGAAAAGACTTTGCCAGACCATTATTTAATAATTTATACCGTTTCTTTGCTCCCCTGCCTCAAACAAGAATTTCTTTATTTTTATTTTGTAGTTTCATTGTTGTTCTTGTTTTGTGATGTTTTGTTTTTCTTTTACTGATTATCAGGTATTTGGGAATCTAGCTACCACTCATTTATCTGCCCAGATATTTTGTTTTATTTCTTTATATTTTTATACCATCATGTATCTTATTTCATACTATAATGTAAAATTTTACTAATCACTGCTACTCACAAAGATCATTTTACATTTGTATAGCCTATATTTCTCTCTTATCTGTTTGTTCACTAGAATATAGAAACATAACTTTAAACAAAATGTACTTTTCTCTATATTTTTATCTTTTCTAGTGGACAGTTTCATAAAGCATAACATGAGTGGAAGAGTCTACTGCCAATAATTAATATCTGCAATCAAGCGGACATCCTCAATTTAATTTCTTCTCTTTGAATAAATGAAGATTCAGACTTCATAATTTTAGTGCTCTTAAATGCAGTGCTTTTTCAAAATTGAATACTGAAAATGCTTTTGATTGTTAGACTTAGAAAATGGCCAGACCTTTCATTAAATATTTATTTTCCCTACATTTGCTCTTCTGCAGACAGTGGGTGATTTGCCGTTTTTTAGTAGTTAAAACATGGGCCTAAATAGTGAATATATATTTATATATTGCATGGAAAAATTCTGCATACATCTCAGATATTAAAGTTTGCACTTGTATTTTCCCTCCTTTATAAAATGACCTAGCTATTTATAGTTTGCCGATTAACCTTATATCTCTTTATTTCATTATATGTGAAGACTTTTGCTTAAACTTATGGACTTAGTGCCTTTAAACTGATCATCAGGGAAAATCTTGAAAAATCATTTGAAGGGCTTATATGAAGGAACACTGTAAATTTTTATAACTTACTAAGAAATTAATATTTGTAGAAAACATTGAATTTCCCCTAATTTATTTTCTACTTCTGTAGCTTATAAAATTAACATACTGTGTTTTACATTATAATACTTTTTGGGTTTTTTTTGCTTGCTGAGTTTAAAATTATATATTAGTGGTACCATCAGAGGGCAGTGATGTACTATTATACAGTATCAGATTCAGCTCTATAAAGATCTTTGCAGTAATTGAATGAGTTAAACTAAGAATCTGGATGGGTTAAATATAACAAAGTATAGTGGTAATGTGTTTGTCCAAATTTCATAGGTGTTTTTATTCTTTTGTATTTATTAAAGAATGATCATAAGATTTATATAGATGTCAAATTACCAAGGCAAGTATGAATATATGAAAGAGAAATATGTAAGTACTGTAGTTAAAAAGGTCTACTTTAAACATAAAAATATTGCAAGGTAATTCTATATGATACATTGCCATAAACTGTGTAGATTTTTGTTCATTTGTAACATGTATTATAACATATTTGGTGTTTTGAGTTTTTTAATATATAATAAGCTAAAATAGAAGAATTGCTGTGTCTTTTAATTTGGTTGCTCTTTTGGATGACAAGGCCACAGTCTGAGCCCTAAATTAGAATTTTCAAATATCAAGTACAATAGGGACTGTAAATTAAATAGACCAGCTCATTTGATTTACAGAAAGGAAACTGAACCACTATTGCGCTCTTCCTTCCCACAAATCTTGTTATGTTGCAGTATGTTATATATGTTAATTTTAAAGAGTTTGAACTAGAATATAGATCTCTTGACTCCTCATTGGAAAAATCACTTCCTTCTATTACAGAATGAAATATCTGTGACTATCCAGGTAAGATATGTAGTTATAGACAGGTTCAATTTTAAGTTTTAGAGAATTAGTGGTATGTTTGTTCATAAAGGATAGTGAAGCCATTGAATTATATTTTAGAAATATAATTTTTGACTTTTTCAACATGATTAATTTTTCCAAGGCAGAAAAGAAAAGGAACATTAATAGATGAATGGATATAGAACCAGAGCATACTATCCTAGAACTGTGCACGTCCTTGCTTCTGTTTTAGTATGGAAAGAACAATTTTATCTGTATTACAGCTTAGAGAATTACAGCTTGGGTTAGTGTAAACAAAAGGTTTACATCTAGGGGATAATGCTCTATTTCTAATAGCAGTTTATATCCAAATACCATGCTTATTTACTGTTGAACCAAGAATGCTGTGCTGATGAATTGCTTTCTAGGAACAGTGGGATATGCCATTCCCGCCAATCATGGCCTGCCTCCATGGGTGTGATCGTGTTTCCTCAAAACCACATGGGTTGCATGGGCTAAGGGGTGATACTCAATGTTAGGAATAGTGTTAGGAAGGGGAAGGAAAAAGGGGAGACTGGATGCATAATAGGAAACCAATAAGTGACTACTTAAAAAAAAAATGTATACACACATACACATATTCCAGGAATCTTCCTCAAAGTTATGAATCAGTTCCTGATGAAAACTAGAGCCAGTTTCCCATAATTCATAATTTAAATAGGAAAGCATTATAATGATTGATATGTCACCCAAACTCCCCAACCAAATTACTAAAATAAAACCAAACAGTAAAATGCTTATATGTAACTATCATGTTGAGATATAAAATGCTTAAATCACTACGTCTTCATTCTAATCATTAAACTGTTACTATGGTAACAAAGAGTTGTATATTACCACACAGCCCCTTTGCTAACGTGCTGCATGTTTTTTAAAACATCTGTATGTGATACTTTTGTTCCACTGATTGGAATGTAATTAATAGTTTTGTTATAAATGCTGTACTGCCTTACAGGGTACAAATATACATTTTCCTATATAAGAAATTGGCTTTGGCCATCTGTTTAACAAAAATTTATCTTTACTACATCTTAAATAATTTATAGGTAAGCATGTTTCTTTTCCAAAAAGAAATGCTATTGGGCTTCCTTGGTGGCGCAGTGGTTGAGAGTCCGCCTGCCGATGTAGGGGACATGCGTTCGTGCCCCGGTCCGGGAGGATCCCACATGCCGCGGAGCGGCTGGTCCTGTGAGCCATGGCCGCTGAGCCTGCACGTCCGGCGCCTGTGCTCCGCAGCGGGAGAGGCCACAGCGGTGACAGGCCCACGTACCGCAAAAAAAAAAAAAAAAAAAAAAAAGAAATGCTATTATTAGTCTGGATTTTTCTTAGAGAAATACTATAGTAAAGGTTCTAACTATCATCCTTGGTACCTCAGAAGAATTGGCATAAGCTATGAATTTTCTTTTTCTGCTCCAACATTTCAACTTGTTTATTTTCACTGATAAGAATTATGCTCTGCCCTTAGAAGAAAAGGTAACCCTTGTCAGTTTTAGATTTGAATAATATCTGCATAAACAGATCAGTAAGAGGTAGGTAGATATGTATACCTATCTGGGTTGATATTTAAGGTATTTAAGGTATTCCTTTAACATCTCCAAGCAAGCATGTCAAATGCCCATGATTACTGTATGTACTTTAAGTTGATTGAGATGTGGTAGTTTTCTCTTTCTCAAAAGCCACTGAAACCATCCATCTGCATATATAGCAGACTTTGAAACTAAGGTGATTAGCAAGGTTGCAGAATACCAAATCATTATATGGGAAAAATCATTTCTGTCTTTATATGCAAGTAATGAACAATCTGAAAATTAAAACAATATCAATCATACAGTATCATCACATAGGATAAAATACTTAGGAAAAAAGAAAAAGGTAAAAGATCTGAAGTAAAAAACACAAAACTGCTGAGAAAAAAAAATTTTTTTAAATATATGAATGGTGAGACATTCGTGTTCATGGATTGGTGGACACAGTGTTGTCAAGATGGCATTCTCAAATTGATCAATAAATTAAATGAAACATCCTAGCAAACTCTTGCAGAGAAACTGACAAAACAATCTAAAATTTATATGGGAAATGCAAGATCTATGATAGCCAAAACAAGTTTGAAAAAAGAACCTAGTGATTTTCACTAAGTCAATGAGTAAGAGCCATCTACACTTAGTCCTTTCCTTCTGAATATAGTCTCACTTTTCCATATTCTTTTTCAGTGCCATTCAGCTAGCAGCTAGACCCCAATGTCAATTGTGACCATGTTCTTAGCTCCATTTAAAAAGGCCATCATAGGGCTTCCCTGGTGGCGTAGTGGTTAAGAATCCGCCTGCCAATGCAGGGGACATGGGTTTGAGCCCTGGTCCAGGAAGATCCCACATGACATGACGTGGAGCAAGTAGGCCCATGCACCACAACGGGAGAGGCCACCACAGTGAGAAGCCCATGCACCGTAACGGGGAGTGGCCCCCGCTCGCTGCAACTGGAGAAAGCCCATGCGCAGCAACTAAGACCCAACACAGCCAAAGGTAATAAATAAATAAATAAATTTTAAAAAGACCATCATAAGATGTGTAGGCAGAAAGAATAACACCACCCTCCCCAAAAGGTGGTCCCATCCTAATCCCTGGAATCTGGGAATATGTTATATAACACAGCAAAAGGTATTTTGCAAATGTGATTCAGTTAATGACATTAAAATGGGGAGATTATACTGGATTATCCAGGTGGACCCAATCTAACCATATGGATCTTTAAAAGCAAAGAACCTTTCCAACCTGTGGTCAAAGAAATGTAAACAAAGAAGCAGCATCACTGCAGTACTCTATTGCTGGCTTTGAAGATAGAGGAAGGGAGGACATGTACCAAGGAGATCAGACAGCCTCTAGAAGGTGGAAAAGGCAAAGGAACGGATTCTCTCCTAGACTCCTCAGAAGGGAACATAGCCCTGCTGATGTATTGATTTTACCCCATTGAGATCATCTCAAACTTCTGACCTACAAAACTATAACATAATAAATTTGTGTTGTTTAAGCTACTAAGTTTCTGGTAAGTTGTTACATCAGGAACAGAAAACTAAAATAGTAACTAAATTAATTAAATTAACTTTAATTATTAAAGACATAAATGTTTAGGAGAAAAATTTAAGCACAGTAAAAGTTTTGATGGAAATACTGCTGATTACTATACAGAGAAATTCAGTGTTAATATTAGTTGAGGAACATAAAAGTCAAATTACTCGGGACTTTCCTGGGGGTACAGTGGTACAGAATCCACACTGCAGTGCGGGATGGGGTTCGATCCCTGGTCAGGGAACTGAGATCCCACATGGCAACTGCGTGCCACAACTACTAAGCTCATGTGCCTCAACTACAGAGCCCACACACCCTGGAGCCTGTGCACCACAGCTAGAGGAAATCCACAGGCCACCACTAGAGACAAGCCCACGCACCACAGTGAAGATCCCACGTGCCTCAACAAAGATCCCATGAGCTGCAACTAAGACCCAAAGCAGCCAAAAACAAATTAAATAAATAAATAAATCTTTTTAAAAAATCAAATCACTTGTATTTTAAAAGATATAACAATAGGGCTTCCCTGGTGGCACAGTGGTTAAGAATCCGCCTGCCAATGCAGGGGACATGGGTTTGAGCCGTGGTCCAGGAAGATCCCACATGCCGAGGAGCAACTAAGCCCGTGCGCCACAACTACTGTGTGTGCGCTCTAGAGCCCGCGAGCCACAACTACTGAGCCCACGTGCCACAGCTACTGAAGCCTGCGTGCCTAGAGCCCGTGCTCCACAAGAAGAGAAGCCACTGCAGTGAGAAGCCCGTGCACCACAAGAAGAGTAGTCCCCGCTCGCCACAACTAGAGAAAGCCTGCGCACAGCAACAAAGAACCAATGCAGCCAAAAATAAAATTAATTGATAAATAAAAAGATATAACAATAATCACTATTCCAAGATGATTTTATTTTCTACAAAACTTTAGTTTTTTTCCATAATGATTATCATGACTTCCAGCACCACCAAATTATACCAGGCCTGTTGTTTTTAAAAGGTTATGTCTGAGATTGGTTCAAGATTATGGAGTAGAAGGACATGCACTCACTCCCTTGTGAGAGCACCGGAATCACAACTAACTGCTGAACAATCATTGACAGGAAGACACTGGAACTCACCAAAAAAGATACCCCATATCCAAAGACAAAGGAGAAGCCGCAATGAGATGGTAGGAGGGGCGCAATCATAATAAAATCAAATCCCATAACCACTGGGTGGGTGACTCACAGACTGGAGAACAATTATACCACAGAAGCCCACCCACTGGAGTGAAGGTCCTGAGCCCCACGTCAGGCTTCCCAACCTGGGGGTCTGGCAATGGTAGGAGGAATTCCCATAGAATCAGACTTTGAAGGCTAGCAGGATTTGATTGCAGGATTTTGGCAGGACTGGGGGAAACAGAGACTCCACTCTTGCAGGGCACACACAAAGTAGTGTGCACATCAGCAGCCGGGGAAAGGAATAGTGACCCCATAGGAGACTGAACCAGACCTACCTGCTAGTGTTGGAGGGTCTCCTGCAGAGGTGGGGGCAGTTGTGGCTCACTGTGGGGACAAGGACACTGGCAGCAGAAGTTCTGGGAGTACTCCTTGGCATGAACCCTCCCAGAGTCCAACATTAACCCCACCAAAGAGCCCGTAGCCTTCAGTGCTGGGTTGCCTCAGGCCAAACACCAAACAGGGAGGGAACTCAGTCCCACCCATCAGGAGACAAAAAGATTAAAGTTTTACTGAGCTCTGCCCACCAGAGCAATACCCAGCTCTACCCACCACCAGTCCCTCCCATCAGGAAACTTTCACAAGCCTCTTAGATAGCCTTATCCACCAGAGGGCAGACAGCAGAAGCAAGAAGAATTACAATCCTGCAGCCTGTGGAACAAAAAACACATTCACAGAAAGATAGATAAAATGAAAAGTCAGAGGACTATGTATCAGATGAAGGAACAAAATAAAACCCCAGAAAAACAACTCCATGAATTGGAGATAGGAAACCTTCCAGGGAAAGAATTCAGAATAATGATAGTGAATATGATCCAAGACCTCGGAAAATGAATGGAGGCAAAGATGGAGAAGATGCAAGAAATGTTTAACAAAGACCTAGAAGAATTAAAGAATAAACACCTAGAAGAATTAAAGAACAAACAAACAGAGATAAACAATACAATAACTGAAATGAAAAATACACAAGAAGGAATCAATAGCAGAATAACTGAGGCAGAAGAACGGATAAGTGACCAGGAAGAGAGAAGGGTGGAATTCACTGCCACAGAACAGAATAAAGAAAAAAGAATGAAAATAAATGAAGACACCCTAAGAGACCTCTGGGACAATGTTAAAAGCACTAACATTCGCATTATAGGGGTCCCAGAAGGAGAAGAGAGGGAGAAAGGACATGAGAAAATATTTGAAGGGATAATAGTCAAAAAGTTCCCTAACATGGGAAAGGAAATAGCCACCCAAATGCAGGAAGCACAGAGAGTCCCATACAGGATAAACCCAAGGAGAAATATGCCAAGACACATAGTAATCAAGTTGACAAAAATTAAAGACAAAGAAAAATTATCAAAAGCAACAGGGATAAATGACAAATAACATACAAGGGAACTCCCATAAGGTTAACAACTGATTTCTCAGCAGAAACTCTACAAGCCAGAAGGGAGTGGCACAGTATATTTAAAGTGATGAAAGGGCAGAACCTACAACAAAGATTGCTCTACAGGCAAGGATCTCATTCAAATTTGACAGAGAAATCAAAAGCTTTACAGACAAACAAAAGCTAAGAGAATTCAGCACCACAAAACCAGCTCTACAACAAATGCTAAAGGAACTTCTATAAGTGGGAAACACAAGAGAAGAAAAGGACCTACAAAAACAAACCCAAAACAATTAAGAAAATGGTCATAGGAACATACATATCAATAATTACCTTAAATATGAATGGATTAAATGCTCCAACCAAAAGACACAGGCTTGCTGAATGGATACAAAAACAAGACCCATATATATGCTGTCTACAACAGACCCACTTCAGACCTAGGGACACATACAGACTGAAAGTGAGGGGATGGAAAAAGATATTCCATGCAAATGGAAATCAAAAGAAAGCTGGAGTAGCAATACTCATATCAGATAAAATAGACTTTAAAATAAAAGAATGGGGTGATCCCACATGCTGCAGAGCGGCTGGGCCCGTGAGCCATGGCCACTGAGTCTGCACATCCAGAGCCTGTGCACCACAACAGGAGAGGCCACGACAGTGAGAGGCCCGTGTAAGGCAAAAAAAAAAAAAAAAAAAAAGAATGTTACAAGAGACAAGGAAGGACACTACATAATGATCAAGGGATCAATCCAAGAAGAAGATATAACAATTCTAAATATATATGCACCCAACATACAAGCACCACAACACATAAGGCAAAGGCTAACAGCTATAAAATAGGAAATTGACAATAACTCAATAATAGTGGGGGACATTAACATGTCACTTACACCAAACGACAGATCATCCAAACAGAAAATTAATAAGGAAACACAAGGTTTAAATGACACAATAGACCAGATAGATTTAATTGATATTTACAGGACATTCCAACTGAAAACAGCAGATTACACTTTTTTCTCAAGTGGACATGGAACGTTCTCCAGGATAGATCACATCTTGGGTCACAAATCAAGCCTCGGTAAATTTAAGAAAATTGAAATCATATCAAGCATCTTTTCTGACGAGAACACTATGAGATTAGAAATAAACTACAGGGGAAAAAAACCATGAAAAACAGACACATGGAGGCTAAACAATATATTAGTAAATAACCAAGATATCACCAAAGAAATCAAAGAGGAAATCAAAAAATACCTAGAGACAAATGACAACAAAAACACAATGATCCAAAACCTATGGGATGCAGCAAAAGCAGTTCTAAGAGGGAAGTTTATAGCAATACAACCCTACCTCAAGAAACAAGAAAAATCACAAATAAATAATCTAACCTCACACCTAAAGGAACGAGAGAAAGAAGAACAAACAAAACCCAAAGTTAGTAGAAGGAAAGAAATCATAAAGATCAGATCAGAAATAAATGAAATAGAAACAAAGAAAACAATAGCAAAGGTCAATAAAACTAAAAGCTGGTTCTTTGGGAAGATATATAAAATTGATAAACCTTTAGCCAGACTCATCAAGAAAAATAGGGAGAGGATTCAAATCAATAAAATTAGAAACGAAAAAGAAGTTACAACAGACTCCGCAGAAATACAAAGCATCCTAAGAGACCACTACAAGCAACTCTATGCCAATAAAATGCACAACCTGGAAGAAATGGACACATTTTTAGAAAGGTATAACCTTCCAACACTGAACCAGGAAGAAATAAAAAATATGAACTGACCAATTACAAGTAATGAAACTGAAACTGTGACCTAAAAATCTTCCAACAAAGTCCAGGACCAGATGTCTTCACAGGTGAATTCTATCAAACATTTAGAAAAGAGCTAACACACATCCTTCTCAAATGCTTCTAAAAAATTGCAGAGGAAAGAACACTCCCATACCATTCTATGAGGCCACCATCACCCTGACACCAAAACCAGACAAAGATACTACAAAAAAGAAAGAAAATTACAGACCAATATCACTGATGAACAAAGATGCAAAAATCCTCAACAAAATACTAGCAAACAGAATCTAACAACACATTAAAAGGATCATACACCATGATCAAGTGGGATTTATTCCAGGGATGCAAGGATTCTTCAATATATGCAAATCAATCAATGTGATACACCATATTAACAAATTTAAGAATAAAAACCATATGATCATCTCGATAGATGCAGAAAATGCTTTTGACAAAATTCAACACCCACTTATGATAAAAACTCTCCAGAAAGTGGGCATAGAGAGAACCTACCTCAACATACTAAAAGCCATATATGACAAACCCACAGCAAACATCATTTTCAATGGTGAAAAAATGAAAGCATTTCCTTTAAGATAAGGAACAACACAGGATGTCCACTCTCGCCACTGTTTTTCAACATAGTTTTGGAAGTCCTAGTCATGGCAATCAAAGAAGAAAAAAAAATAAAAGGAATACAAATTGGAAAAGAAGAAGTAAAACTGTCACTGTTTGCAGGTGACATGATACTATACAAGGAGAATCCTAAAGATGACACCAGGAAACTACTAGAGCTAATCAATGAATTTGGTAAAGTAGCAGGATACAAAATTAATGCACAGAAATTTCTTGCATTCCTATACACTAACATCAAACAATCAGAAAGAGAAATTAAGGAAACACTCCCATTCACCATTGCAACAAAAAGAATAAAATACCTAGGAATAAACCTACCTAAGGAGGTAAAAGACCTGTACTCAGAAAACTATAAGATATTGATGAAAGAAATCAAAGATGATACAAACAGATGGAGAGATATACCATGTTCTTGGATTGGAAGAATCAATATTGTGAAAATGACTATACTACCCAAAGCAATCTACAGATTCAATGTAATCCCTATCAAACTACCAATAGTATTTTTCACAGAACTAGAACAAAGAATCTTAAAATTTCTATGGAGACACAAAAGACTCTGAATAGCCAAAGCAACCTTGAGGGTAAAAAACAGAGCTGGAAGAATCAGACTCCCTGACTTTAGACTATACTACAAAGATAAGTAATCATGACAATATGGTACCAGCATAAAAACAGAAATATAGATCAATGGAACAGGATAGAAAGCCCAGAGATAAACCTATGCACCTTTGGTCAACTAATCTATGACAAAGGAGGCAAGGACATACAATGGAGAAAAGACAGTCTCTTCAATAAGTGGTGATGGAAAACTGGACAGCTACATGTAAAAGAATGAAATTTGAACACTCCTTAACACCATACACAAAAATAAACTCAAAATGGATTAAACACCTAAATGTAAGACTGGATACTATTAAACTCTTAGAGGAAAACATAGGAAGAACAGTCCTTGACATAAATCACAGCAAGATCTTTTTTGACCCACCTCCTAAGGTAATGGAAATAAAAACAAAAATAAACAAATGGGACCTAATGAAACTTAAAAGCTTTTGCACAGCAAAGGAAACTATAAACAAGACGAAAAGACAACCAACAGAATGGGAGAAATTATTTGCAAACGAATCAACGGACAAAGGATTAATCTCCTAAATGTATAAACAGCTGATGCAGCTCAATATTAAAAAAACAAACAACCTAATCAAAAAATGGGCAGAAGACCTGAACAGACATTTCTCCAAAGAAGACATACAGATGACCAAGAGACACATGAAAATCAGCTCAACATCACTAATTATTAGAGAAATGCAAATCAAAACTACAATGAGGTATCACCTGACACCAGTTAGAATGGGCATCATCAGAAAATCTACAAACAACAAATGCTGGAGAGGGTGTGGAGAAAAGGGAACCCTCTTGCACTGTTGGTGGGAATGTAAATTGATACAGCCACTATGGAGAACAGTATGGAGGTTCCTTAAAAAACTAAAAATAGAATTACCATATGATCCAGCAATCCCACTACTGGGCATATACCCTGAGAAAACCATAATTCAGAAAGACACATGCACTCCAATGTTCATTGCAGGGCTGTTTACAATAGCTAGGCCATGGAAGCAACCTAAGTGCCCATCGACAGACGAATGGATAAAGAAGATGTGGTGCATATATACAATGGAATATTACTCAGCCATAAAAAGGAAAGATATTGGGTCATTTGTAGAGACGTGGATGGACCTAGAGACTGTCATACAGAGTGCAGGAAGTCATAAAAACAAATATCGTATATTAACGCATATATGTGGAACCTAGAAAAATGGTACAGATGAACCGGTTTGCAGGGCAGAAACTGAGACACAGATGTAGAAAACAAACGTATGGACACCAAGGGGGGAAGGCGGTGGGGGATGGTGGTGGTGGTGGGGTGTGATGAATTGGGAGGTTGGGATTGACATGTATACACTGAGGTGTATAAAATTGATGACTAATAAGAACCTGCTATATAAAAAAAATAAATAAAATTCAATAAATACCAAAAGCAAAAAAAAAGGTTGTGTCTGCTTTGATTAAATCATTCATGTGACAAACTGAAATACTTTCTCCCTGACTTTCTGGAGCAAGAAAGGTGGATTTTGTCTTTGTTGAAAAATGAGGAAATGACAAATTAATTTCGCCTATACTTTTTATTTCAAGGCAGCCCTTAAAGTACTGTTTATGATAAAACCTAGACTCTCTGCTAAGGAAAACAAACACCAGCACCCCTCAGCTATCCAAAGTGAAGAAGTGCTAGGTAACCATAATTTGACTCTTCCTTTAACTCCCAGGGGACGTTTCCATTTGAATATGATCTTTATTTCAGAATGAAGCATTGATATAGAGACAGGTAAAATTTTTTAACATCTTTTTAATTCTTCAATCAGTGAGGACAATATTTTGCTGTTTATGGGTACAAAACAGCCCTGTCCTAGGTATACAAGGGTATACATAAGTCTGTAACATTATTAGCTACAGTGAAATTACTTTACTAGACAGCACAGCAAAGTTGGATTAACTAAAGATATAATAAGAAAATGCTTTGAAATAACATGAAGTCAATGGACATTTGTACAATTTACTCTTTCAAAATATAAACGTATGTCAGCTTATGTGTGTGAATTACACTCAGTCTCAACACAGCCACGTGTCTAGGAATGTGTAAACAACTCATAAGCCATTCTCTAAGGGGTGCAGTGAAAACTTCCAAAAGTGCCCCAGGTGTTTGTTCAGAGATAAGGGATAAACTTTAAGGCATTCTTCCAAGTGAATGTAAACTTTTCTGAAGTGGCCTTTCCAGTAACGTATTACTGTCGTAGATACACTGTACTTTAATTTATAGTGCTGTTGGATATTTTTAGTAGCACATCATCACACTAATTGTCATTTTTAAAAAATCAGCTTAAAAATCCTGCAATTATAAAAAATGTCTGGGGTGTTGTTATTCTGTACACATTAGGCAGGCACTTTCTGTTGACTTAACTGTAAATCCTATTTTCTTCTAATAATTTTTATCTTTAGCTAGAATTGTATTGCTAGTATTGTGTTCTAAATACCATGTTCACATATTGAGAAACAATGATTTGCCTACAATTTGTCTAATTTAAATCTGAGTTGATAATTTCTTTTAATAGGTCATTTTCTACAGAAGCATTCAAAATAAATAGTGCTACTCTTTGAGCATGTTTCAACATGGTGACGTCTTTCTATCTGTTATGTCTTTTTCCAAAGTAATTTTCAGAGCATGTGAACTAAACTGACTACTGGAGATGTGGATACAGGCCATTATGAGAGTCCCCTTGTAGTGACCAACTAGTTTCATTTAATTTCCTTCTTTCCCTTATAATTGGCAGAGACCACCAGGTAATTATCTGGATTCATGTCCTTGAGGGTTGGAGATTTGCTCTGGATGGGGGATGTCTTGCCATCCACACGGGAGATCTGCAGCATCCGGCAGGGGTCGTGTTTCAACAAATACCCTGCAAAAGTTTCCCAACCTCCTCCCACACGGACCATGACATGCTTGTTGTGCAGCATCTGGAATGAAAAGAGAGCAAAAGAGTTAAATTCTGAGAATTCTCGCAGTATCTCAAATCAGCTTCCAGCTCTAGCGTTATTGTTTTCTGTTTTGTTTTTCAAGCCCCTATTGTCCTTCCACTTCTTGCACAGTGTCTGAGTTAGCATACAGTTTATGAGAGAAGCTTTGTTTTTCCCATGCAAGTGGATCATGCATGGTACATATCCCCAGGATCCTGCTTTGCCCTGCTGTGGGAATCAGGGTGTAGGTACAATCCCTTGCTTGGTTCAGCGAGTCTAGAGGCTCCTTGCTGACACTGACACCTGATGTTGCATCACAGCCTCATCATTGCCCAATTTCCGGCTTGCTGCCTCAGATCAGAGCTCTGTTCTCCCCACTGGGTTATTCCCCTCTGAACCAGGACTTAAAAGACCATGGAAATGCCTGCTATGGAATATAGCTTTTTTTAATTGAAGTATAGTTGATTTACAATATTGTTAGTTTCAGGTGTACAGCAAAGTGATTCGTTTATACATATATATGTATATATATTCTTTTCTTTTCAATTCTATCCCATTATAGTTTATTACAAGATACTGAGTGTAGTCCCTGTGCTATACAGTAAATTCTTGTTGTTTATCTATTTTTGGAATATAAAGTTAATAATCACACAAATACTCAATGCAAAATAGAACTGAAAATGCACTCAGAAAAATTGAAATCTTCCCTAGTCACTGTCTGAGGCTTTCAAGGAAAGATATTATGGAATGGCCAAACATTTATGTTGTCTTTACTCTCATTCTTCTTAATTACGATAGAATACTTCTTTAGAAACAAAACAAAAACAAAAAAAAACAAAACCCTTACCTTCAGGGCCATGAACCATCTAGAGCTCCAGGGTTAACAAGGCTACAGATTGAAAAGGTGAAGAATATGTGGTTCTTTCTACCTAGTAAAAACATGTCCAAGTTGTGGAGGATTGGCACAGGGAGCCAAAGATTTGATCTTGGCTTCTTTCAAATATCACAAACTGTAAGAATAAGGGGGAATGTCGCACCTTCACCGAAGACCTCTCCCCTGCCCGAAATATGATGAACACAGAGTGGCAATGTAATCTTGGGAAGGGAATATAGGTTTGGGAGGGGTTTGGTAAGTACTTTTCATGGTAGAGCCTATGAAATCTCTCTGAATTCCTCTCACTCTGTGTCACCTTCAGATCTGGGTTTTTTTTGACTCCTATCCAGTGGGGGAAGACTTTGCCCTTAGCTGTTGAGATTCTGATGAAAGTTTTGGATTCTCTTTCTGTATGCCCGTACCCACAAAATATTGCACATATATTTAGGGCTTTCACAGACTCCCCCAAATCCATCCATTGGCTCAAGGTAAGAAATCCTGAAACATGGGGTTGACATAAGGCAGTTTTCAAAATCAGATATTGTGGAAAGTAATAAAAATGTGCTGAATAACAATAATTAAAACTGTTAGACTCATGAGAATTAAGTGTAACTATACTCGTTATTCTCACTTAGAATATTAGAATTTTAGAATAGAGGGGATCTGGGGAAACATTTTCTAACAAGAAGGCTTCAAACTTATTTTAGCACCAGCATCTACTCATTAAATAAAATCTCAGTGAGAACCCATGAAATATAAAGCATATAAGAGGAGTCAGGATTTAGCTTATAACCATTCTGCCTCCCCAGGTCCGCCAGTGGTCCCATGTTCCTGTTGTTTAGGATGGAGATACCGAGGCCCAGATCTTTAATGTGATTTCCTGACTCCCAGTCTAGTACTCTTCCCACAACGGCTCCTCCTTATAAAATCCATCAAGGCTTTTATAATTTTACGGGACTATTTTCATTGCCACAAGTTCCTGAGTGTGCCTCTACTTCCTGTTTTCAAAACTTGGGAGTTACTGGGACAAAAACTGCAAAGGCCAGGGTCAAAATAGCACTTTGACCCTTTCTCCCATTGTTCCAAGAGCACTGCTTTTGCCTATTGTTGAAGTTCTGGTACCTCCTCGCCCTGCAAATTACATTTAAGAATTGCCTCTAAACGTCCTTGGTATGAATGTCCCTGGCAGAACGCCCAAGTTCACTTGACTGTAAGCAGGCTGTTTCAACCAGAAAGAACCGCCAACCAGAAGAGTCTTTAAACAGTTAGTGAACTCTGGGAAACGGTGACAGAAATGCTTTTCAGCCTGGAGTATATGATCATGAAGGTAAAAACTCTGCTTGCAGATTCTTTAATGAATCCATAGGACAATGCAAAGTGGATTCAACATGAGACAGGGTCATTCTGAATGTGAGTAACACAGGAATTAAATTTCTGCTCATCTCGTCTTCCAGAATCTTCCTATAGCTAATCAGCAACGTATAATTTCCCAAAGAAAGCCAATGGTCAAACTGGACAAGTTTCAAGTACGGGATTAAGATATCAGAGCCACAGGCATTCCTATAACCTGATTGTAGAGATTTAAATTCCATGCCTTTTCTTAGAACATGCTCAGTCTCAAGAAAAAAAAAGGAAGAAACGAATGCCAACCTCATGTCCATAAACAAAATCCCTATTGTTTAACCTAAAAGCAAATCAACCTGCTATAAACTAAATTGCTCTCAACCCTTCCTTCCCTTCACAGCATTCACCGTGTCAAACTCCAACCTTGGATTAAGTGTATAATCTTCTTCCTGAATCAGGGCTGAGCTGCTCAGCTCTTCGGGAAGAACTCCTTCCACCTCAGAGATTAGTGACATTAGACCAAGTGCAGTTAATTGAGCCTTTTAGTTTTTGTTTTGGTCAGTCCCATTTCTTATTCCTCTCTATTATTCTCAAGTACACTACCCATTTCATCCTCATCAGTCTACCATGACTTCATCTTTGTCAGGCATGGCTTCCTCTCTCTTGGTACCTTCACTGGCTAATTCACTCCAATCTACATTTATTCTTTACCCTGCCTTTCTTGTCACAGAAATAAGTCCTTCTGTTCAAGGTCAAGTCCTGCCCTGCCCACCCCCCCACCCCGTCCTAATCCCCATTTCCGCTCATGAAGAACCCAGCTACATCAAACATCTCATCCCTCTTCTCTCTCTTTCCAATTTAGTGTATAATGGTCCTTACCCTTTAGGAAATAAACGTATCCAAGCCCCTCCCACTCTTGTGCAAAGAAAACTCTTCTTTCATCCCAGTCTACTTTGCTCTCATACCTTCTCCTTACACCTGAGCTTCCTGACAGTTAAGTTTACACTCAATGTTTTCACTTCTAATTTCCTATTTACTGTCCAACCAATAGTAGGCATTGCTTCTGCTTAACTGACTGCATGAGAAAGAAAACCAGATGACTTCTAGAATTATCAAATCCAGTGGACTGTCCCTAATCCTTGTGTTCTTTGATCATTCAATAAGGTATCTGATAGTATTGACACTCTTTCCTTGAAACTCCCTACTCTTTTACTCTCCATGACAAGACTCTCTTTCCTAGACGTCCTGATACCTACCTGAGGGTTCTCTCTCTGCTTCCTTCACAAGTTGTATTTCTTCTACTTATTTTTAAGTTTTGCTTTTCCAGAGGATTCTGAAGTTATCTGTCCTTTCTCTACTGCTTTTCTCAGTCTAACCACTCTCTATTTGCAACGTCATGGTTTTCACTGCCATCTACTTTTGCGTCCCCAAACTATAACTCTAGCCCTCGTTTCTTCCTGGAGCTTCCAAATGCAAAGGCAACCTGCCCTCTTCCTTCCATTAGGACCCCACAGGTCTTTCATCATAGGGTTGGTGACATGAGCAACCTCTGTACCTAGTCAGATACCAAAAACATTCATTTCCCACTAAATGTTTCTCAGGATTTTTGCTACCATTGCCACTACTTAGTTCAGGAATTCATCTTTCCCTGGTCTATTGTAGAGGGCTCACTGCCTCCAGGCTTGCTGTGTCCAATCCATTTAGTAAACTGCCACCAAATGGAATTCCATAAGTGCAAGTGTGATCCTGTCCTGCCTAAATACTCTCACTACCTCCCTCTCTCCTGTAGGGTGAGTCACTTTATTTGCATATGTTACTCTCCGTGACCACTCCTGCCAGCCTCATCCCTTCCCTGAGCCCTGGGACCCATGAATACTTGTAGTTCTATATTCCCAGATAACATACTCTTTCTTTCATGCTTTTTGCACATTTGCCCCTAAATGTGGAACGTCCTTTCTGTTCTTCCCTCCCTGCTCACCAGGACCATAAACATTTCCCCAATTCAAACACCTCCACCTGAAAAAAATCTTCCAGGGTCATACCCCTCATTGATAAGGGAATCCTTCCTCGACATGTGCTGTTTAGTTTACACATGATTTCACTACTTTGCTCATTCTACCGAATTGTAACTATTAATTTACCTGTATGCCCCTTTTAATAATATGGAGCTCTCTGAAAAGAGTGATGATGTACCTCTCATGTTTGGACTCTCACATATGTGATCTCAGAACAGTGTCAATAAGGGTAACCATATAGTACTCCTTTTCATGTATCTTTCCATACTACTTACTTTGCCTAATGTAAGATATCAGTATCAGTATTACTCCCATTTTATAGATAGTAAAACTGATGCTCTTAGAAGAACTGATGCTCTTAAACAACTTGTGCAAGATCACACAACAAATCAGTGGCAGAACTGGGACAAGAATCCTTTTGTTTTTGTCTATTATACCATATCCACTTATTCTGTAAAGCTCCTAGATTTGGATTTTCATACCTGCTTAGTTACTTACAAGTGATAATTTAGCACAGGCAAGGAATTATCAATGTCAGAAATAGTTATAAGTTGCTTAAGCAGATTAAATGCTCACATAAAATGATTTATAGTTTTATGTCCTAATAAACTTTAAATAAACATTGCATTTAATTTAAGAAGGTTATCCTCTAAGTGGCCCTAGTTATTTCAGAAATAAATATGTGTCAAGTACAGGTAACACAATAAAATATATTTATAGGTATCTGTTGGCATAAGGAGAGCTGGGCTTTGATTCTCTGTTCAGTGTGCATTTTACAGCTCCTTTATTTTTAATGCTTCACAATGTTGAACAATTTTGTGTTCTCCATTCCAAAAGATAACTCGTTTTGGCTAATAGGGCTAATATACATGTGAATTGAGTACTCAGTGTAGTTTTCTATGTTGTTTGTTGCATTTTCCTCTTTTTTAAATATCTTTATTGGAGTATAATTGCTTTACAATGTTGTGTTAGTTTCTGTTGCACAGCAAAGTGAATCAGCTATGTGTATACATATATCCCCATTTCCCCTCCGTCTTGAGCCTCCCTCCCACCCTCCCTATCCCACCTGTCTAGGTCATCACAAAGCATCAAGCTGATCTCCTTGTGCTAGATGCACTTCTCTTGAGTAAAGAAAAATAAGTTAGAGTTGCTACAAATATTCCCCAACACTGCACAGTGCAAAGCAGTAGTTTTTGCATATTAGGCTTATTCTAACATTGCTATTTTCTACAGTTGACCTCATTCCTCACCATGCCCCTGATTCTAACAAAGGGAAAAAGATTCTTTACCAATTTAGCAACATTTCTCAATGCTGAAGGGGAAAAGAACAAAATAACAAAAATCTTGTCTCAACATTTCTCCCAAAGGCCTTAATGAAGTTTCATAAGCAGATCTGGGTTATTGTAAACACTTTTTTTTTTGATGTCTATGAGTGACATACATACTTTGCCCAGGGAAAAGAATCAGTAGGTCTCAAAGTTATGTTTTTGTTTTTTAATAATTTCTTCTAATAATGGGAAAAAGAACTCCCATTCTTACCAAGGGCATTTTGATTTCTGCCTTTGTCCTATTATGATATTTAACTACGTGTTGTTTTCTTAGTAGGTCTCTTCTCATGTGCCAGCAAAAGGGAAATTTTTTCCTTAGTTGACACAGAGTCATAATATTAGAGCACCTACTATGTGCCAGATAATCTACAAATATGCCTTCTTGAATTAAGCAGGATAAAAAAATTGAGGTCATTGGCAATGCTGTCATTTCACAGATGTACAAACTAGCAGACACAGGGTCACAAAGGGGGTTCCCAGAGCCAGGCTAGAAATCACACCTCCTTTACTCCCAATCTAGTACATGGCCTTACAATTGAACAGCTATACTCTTCCAAAAATTATTATTCTAAAAATGAATCCAATCTTGAAAGGTGGATGAATCACTTAATATATTGACCCAGTAGTGGTTTATAACATGTCAGATAAGTCTTTTGATTTACTGGATTCAGTGCACATCTTGTCAGGCTACACTATGTTTACCTAAAGCCCACTTTCTAGTACCACCTTTCAATCTTATTTTCCTAACATAGTAAGGTAACAAACTATCCCATAAACAACAAATTCTGTAACTCACCCAGATACTTAATTTAAAGAAAAAAATGGGTTGAAAGGAAATAAGTTAATTCTCTTATATCAACTTAAAACATAATGGAAAATCCAAAAAGTTGTAGAAATGATTAATCAATAGCTTCCTACAAATTTTGAGATCACTGCAGTGTCAGGGGGTCTAGTGGTCTGGCTCTTATGATGTGTGATAACAGGACTTCAGGAAGAAGATTTTTTTTCCTTTCTAATTATTGGAGAGACAGACTGCAACCACATTATGTGTAGTTGTTAAGAACTTAAAGTAAGAAAAAGTATGTATTTTTCTTCTTCTTGGGCACATTAATCAGAATTACGTCGACTCACTTTTTGTTGACAAGGCAGAGCTGATATTTATGTATGGATCACAGAAAATCATATGTGTTACTAAATGAAAAAAATGGTCACATAAGAGAGCCAGGAAATATTATGGATTTACTGGTAATGTATTTGGTTTTTAAGGTGATCAGGTTGTATAAATTTATATTATACAAACAAAAAACAAGCAAAATACCACCAACAAAAATAACTAACTAACAGGAAATGTCTTTTAGGTATGCAGAATTTAAAGTTAAATGCTTTAGGTCCATATTTGATAGCTTTATTTTATTAATTCCCCAGCATAGATCTGCTTGCATGTTCACATCTGTCCTAAATCATAATTCCTATGAAATGCTTCAGGTGTCGCCACCTTCTCAGCAAAACACTGACACATCTCTTTCATTCTGATTTGAGTCTTTTGCCCGTGAACTTGAAAATGCAGGGAAGCAGGAGTGTCACTCAAGTGCTCTGAATACAAATGTCATTAGACCCAGAGGATGTGAAAGCTTTCCAGCAGGATGCCCTCATCATCTCTCACACTTCACTAATCCACCCTCCACTCCAGTGCCAGAGTGATCTTTTTTTTTTTTTTTTTTTTTCAGAGTGATCTTTGAACAAGGAAAATCTGATCAGGCTACTGCCTTGCAATGGACCTGTGAGTGGTTCTCCATTGTCTGCAGTGTTCCTCAGCCATTTTTAGTTCCAGTCCATCTGAGGAATATGACTCTTTCTCATCAGAACAAAAGCCCGTGGCAAAGATTCTGGGAAAGCAATGGTGTGAGCGTGCGAGCATGCATGGGTATGTGTGCTTGTGCGTGTAGGGATGGGGCAGGATCTGCATCTCTAGGATGGGCAGAAGAACACATAATTTGAGGAAACAATTTGCCAGTGTTTCTGATATCCCTTCCCCTACCTCTGTCCCTCTCCTGCCCCCATGAGAACAACCACCCTGAGACACCAAGCACTTCACAGTCCAGTTCCTTTCCCGCCTTCTTTCTCATTATGCCTTAATGATCACATACTGTTGTGCAGGTTGCACACTGCACAACTATGCGCTATACTGTGGCCCTACCTTTCTGTACCCATGACCACCTTCCAAATTATTTACCCAACAAATATTCTGAACTCCTTAGAATCCCCTGAAAGTTTCATCTCTTTCTACATGCAGAGAATTGTTCCACATTCACCAGGTGAATTAAAGTGAGTCTCTTCCATTGGCCATTCAACAAATATTTGTTGAGTGCCAGACAAGGTTATTCCTTGCTAAATTTTATGCCCTGAGGGCCTAGGGCAGTGAAAAGTACATAATAGGCACTCAATAAATGCTCGTTAAATGGATGAATGAACAATGTTAACACCTACTAATGCTCCACCCAGGCATCCCTGCCTTTATGGAATATTTTTGCACTCTCTGACATTTAGATTACCTTCTTTGGACCTTGAGATTTTCCTGCACAGACCTCAAGCAAAGCACCTACAATACTTTGTTGCCTTATTTCTTGTCCATCTTTCTGACCTCTCTAAAGGGTACCTGGCAACTATTACCATATGTGCTATGTAAAACATCACATACGGAAAGATAAGAAAAAAGAAAAGATGAAATGCTTTGTCTTTAGAAGGAAGAGTCTAAAAAAAAAAAAAAACCAGGATGTGAATGATAATCCACATCAAACATTGTTTAAAGAATTCCTTTGAGAGAGACAGATTTTGGGAAGCTTTAACAGGGATCATATTTAAAAGGGGGAGATTGTATTGAGAATCAATAGAGCAATGGACAGAAGAGAGAGAAAGGAGAAGGGGAAAGAAGGAGAGAAGAAGAAAGCGTCCTGAATGAATCCAAAAGTAAGTATATTATTCTCTTCGTTATCTGCCTTCACAAATTCTCATAACACCAGGAATGCATATTTTTAAAAAATATAGTTCACTATAGTAACAAATCACTTGATAAAAATTTCACCCCCTCCTCTTTCTCTTTCAATGCTTAAGTGTTTGGGGCCACTCTCATTAAGCCCTTCCCCACTTAACTGACCACAGTGGCTCATATTTCTGCCCAACCTGTGAACTGCTCTCCACCTGAGCCATCCTTCTAAGAGGCAACCATCTCTGACACGGACTGAGGAGAGGAGACAACCCACCTAAATATAGATCAGTTTGGCTTCCTGGGACATCATATGTTTCCAACCCTGCTCTCGGTATGTTTTTACAAGCCCTCATAACTCGAGTGAAAATATTGTTTTTAGAATGCAGTCATCCAGATAAAGAGTGTTAAATTTATTTATAGGACAACAGACTCTGTCATCATCTAATGTTATATTGAAATGGCATACGCTGAAAATTGGGCAACTGGGAATTCAGCTCTCTGCCTAAGGTACCCTGACACCTGGAGGAGTAAGAGGGCAGGTGTTCAATCCCTAGTTGAAAGGCTGAAACCTGCATTTTCAAGATATGTGATGAGGTTGCCTGTGAATAGGGCAGCTGAGGCTCTGTTAACCACAGGTGACATAGGAAGGCTCCTTTTGGTCAAAGGTTGGGGATTCATCTCAACATCTCTAGCTACTTGAAATTTTAAACGGTTAAATACTACCCAAATAAACAAGCTTCTGGAATTATTGTTTACAAAGAATTTTTCATGTTTATTGTCTCATTTTTATCTACCTAACCATCCTTTTGTTTATTACGCCCTTTTCCTAAATAACGCTTCAGAGATTTGAACTACAGTCACCAGAACAGAAGCTACCATCTGTTTTGCCTTTACCAGACTGCCTAGGTATGGTTAACACTAACTAGCTGTACAACCCTAAGACATTTATTGAATCTCTCTGTGCTTCAGTTTCTCATCTGTAAAATGATTATAGAGCTTTTTGGATAAAGATATTAATATGTGCAAGCATTTAGCCACGTTGCCTGGGGCATGATACTCAATAGCAACCTGCCATCATCATATTATTATTAAAAGAATAATACTGTTATTGTGATAATGATGATAAGCTTCTTATGGATTTTATTTCAGTTACTTCTTGTAGCAACTCTAAGTGGCTTGCATTATTATCGACATTTACAGATGACAGAATGATAGCTCAGAAAGGTGAAGTAAATTGTGCAAAGTCACTTAGATAGGAAGTGACAAAGTTTAGATTTGAACTTGAGTTTCTCTGACCTCGAAGGCAATACTCAGTACTCCTTACCTATACATTCTAAAGGGGCTTCTCCAGGAGTCATGGTTGTCTGAGTTCTTACCTAGACTCTTCCCATGGACAAACCTCTTTTCTTTAGGAATAGGTGTTGTCAATTTATGATGTCTCCCTTTATGATCATATCGCTCAGCTCTCAATGTACCCAGACCCAGAACATAAAGGAACTTAATACATGCTTGGAAGGATTTGTTTAAATTTGAATCTGATTGTTTAACCCATACAAAAATACTGAAAATTAGGTATACCCAGAGTGCTTTGCCCTGGGCCCCATACTCTGAAAGGAAACTGTAGAGCAGAAATCTCTGACAGCCTGCAAAATACTTTCACTCAAATCATTTCATTTTGTTATCACACCTGCTCAGTGGTTTGGCAGGTTAATGTTTGTTCCCATTGCACAAATGGGGAAAAAGAGGTTAGGTGGGTAGCTCATGGACACACAGCAAGAACACAGACCTAGTCTCCTGATTCCCAGTTTTGTGATTTGTTGTCTTCAGTAATAAATTACAGCAGGGGGAATGTAATCCTCGAACCCTCATTTGAAGGGTGAACCGTTGCAGTGTCCTAATGATGAGAGCCAATCCTCCAGCATGAGCAGGGCCTTGAATCAGAAACCTTCTGGCTATTGAGGCTGGCCAGAAAAATATTCCTGGCCTGCTTTTGTTGTTTCCCTCTGGAGGGGTAAACATTTAATTCCCAGGCTCAATGTAGACAAATGACTCTCAGTAGCTTCTTTCTGGAAGCAAACATGAGACGAGCAGCTAGCAGATGAATGTAACCATTGACTGGTAAAAAGTTCCCTTTGCATCTGCCTTGAAATATGTGCAGGAGCCCTTACTGCCAACTGTCTGTCAGTTCTCTTCTCCTCGTTATGTAAGGTCTCCATTTTCCCAGTTCTGCACCAAAGGAAATTAAGAAGCCTTAGCCGCAATCTAATTACCAGTCCATGGCACCATTTCAGACAGGGAAGGCAAAGTTACGATAAATATTTAATAGAATACTCAGCATAGTGAAAGCAACAAGCTGGAAAATGATGGTGCCGGAAAGGGAACAGTTGTCTAGAGGAAGGATTTGTAGCTGGTATATACCCAACTGAAACTAGAATTCATCTACCCCAAAAGATGCAACATCTATTCAGGAAGGGGAGCTGAGCTCCAAGAGGCAATGAAAGCCCAACCCTTCCACTAATCAAACAGGGCCATGTTTGTCTGACTCAATCTGAACTCCATTCTCTTCTACGTACTGATAACAAAACCCAACAGACTGAAATCAGTACTGGGAGAGCCAAAGGTTAACATTGCCAAAGGTGGCAATTCAGGTCCTGAAAAGTAACAACAGTGTCTGGAATCCAGACACTGGAAAAATTACTGCTTTGCCCCTGTTTTTAATGTATCTTTAGCATATTGGTAGACCCATTAAAGTGGAAAACCAAGTATTACTAAATATACTCAGAACTTTTATATTGACAAAATATTTGAAAACCTGAGTCTCCTTTTTCTCAAAGCCCCATTCAAATGAAAGGCAAGGAATAAAGATGTTATAAAGCTACCAGGGCAAGGAGAAATTAAGAGGATATAACAGTAGACAAAAAAGGTCAAACACAGTTTTAGAAGATGGAAAAAAGATAAATGAGTCATAACTGACTGAAGGTAGAGAGAGCTGAAACTAAAAACTTGAAATGACAGCTGACAAAGCGAAGCAAGTCAGATCAGGCCTTGAAACTATAGGAAACTCAGGTTTTAAAGTCGTCAGGTACTTCCATCAGGTAAGGAGAGAAATATAGCTGAAAAAAAAGAAATGGCTGAAAATCAGTATAAGAATCAGTTAGCCCCCAGATTTTTACTACACCCCACTCCAGAGTTGCTATGCCTGTGACTATCCCCACGGTACCAATGACCACATCATCACAGCAGAAGACTGAAGGTTTCTCTTTGTAGAAATTGAATCAGAGATGCTCCAGACTAGGGCTCAGGAACAGGATGGAAAGATGGACAGATACATGATAAAGCAAGTCCAGCAAAGTGTTCATTGTAGAACCAGATGGTAGTTCTATGGGTATTGACTTCTCTTTGAAAAATTTTCACCATAAAGTGTTAGAGGAAAAATTCATCCCAAATCCGAATCCAATCTGTTCTCACCATCTCCACTGCTATCTCCCTCATCCCAAGGTTCCTTCGTCTCACCTGGATTTACCACAATAACCTCCCAACTGTTTTTCCTGCTCCTGTTCTGCCCCTTGGTACACTCTCAACAGAGAAACTAGAGGGATCTTGTTCAAACAGAAGTTACCTTGGGTCACAGCTCCACTCGAAACACTGCCTGGCTCCCCATTTCACCGGGAACACACTACAGAGTCCCTCCAACAGCCTCCAAGTTCCTCCGTGACCTGAACTCCTGTTACTTCTCTGACTTTATGCGCTACCACGGGGCCCTTCATATGCTCTGATGCAGCCACATTGGCCTCCTTGCTATTTCTCAGACACTCCAGGGCTACTCCAGGCACATTCTTGACTTGGTGTTCCTTCTGTCTAGAAAACATTTCCCCTAGACAACTGGAGAGCTAACTCTGCACCTCTTTCATGCCCCTGCTAATCTCTCATCTCCTCAGTAAGCTGACCTTAACGACTCTTAAAACTGCAGTCTCTGCTCCCGGCACTCCCAGCCTACCTTACTCTGCTCCACTTTTCCTTTCCCACTCCAACAGGACACTTATCACTTCTAGCAAGCTCTATAATTTACATATTTATTATAGTTATGGTTTAGACAGTAGAACCCGTCCCAACTAGGGTTGCCAGATTTATCATATAAAAATACAGGGCACCCAGTTCAGTCTGAATCACACGTAAGCAACAAACACTCTCTCAGTATAAGTATGTCCCCTGCAATGTTTAGAACAAACTCATTCTAAAAGGTATCTGTTGTTTATCTGAAATTCAACAGTAATTGAGCATCCTGTATTTAATCTGACGACCCTACACACACACGCACACTCACAGGAATATAAGGTCCTCAAGGGGGCCAGGGATCATTTGTTTTGTTCTCTGATATATCCTCAACTCCCAGAACACGGCATGTTTCAGAGTATATGTTGAATAAACATATGTTGGGTGAATGAATGATTACATTTTCTCAGGTGCGCTCTAAGAAAACAAGGGAGTAATCCCCAGAAGACACGTGATCCAGGAAATAGGGAATCCACCATCAAAGCAAGTTTAAAAAACATCAAAGCAAGTTAAAAAAAAAAGTCTCAAATGATACTGTGAGGCCAATCTGGGGGAGGAGGACACATGTGGAGAGGCCAGAAATGAAACCAACAGATGAACTGGTGCTTCTGCCTGTGACACGATCATCGTGATGGGCTTCACAGTTCTTTCAGGGGATCTGATAGGGGTTTTTAGTCATACTTAGGACCAAAAACAAGACATTATTGACTTCAAGGAAAATAAAAATATTACAAAAAATAAAAGTAATCATGGCACACTACAATATTTATGTGACAATTATAAAGTAAATACTGACTACAGTACTGATTTGACCAACATTGTGGTACCACCAGTGATGCTCGGCAAATGGGAGGAAGGAAAGTGTATGTGTGTTGGGGGGTTAGGCGGAAGCCTCAGATTCCTAAATTGTCATCTTCCTGCTCTTGCTACCTTGGCTTTATAAGCAGACCATAGAAAACATCTAAAATTTAGAAACTAAGGAAGAACATGATTACATAACTTAGAAATTTGGAGACAAATGAAAGAAGAAACAGCTTCCAGAGGTGAAACTAGCTGCCTCTAGGGAAAATCTGGGAGAAGAAGAATGGAAAAGGGTAGAAAGGGATGGAGCAGGTTTGCTGTTTTTGAACATAAATCTTACAGCACCACTTTATTAACTATATATATATATTTACAAAAATTAAAATTTAATTAAAAACCCTCAGTTCTGCTACTTAAGGAAACAAAACTAAAAGGGGAAAAATAGAATTTCTAAAACATCAACATAGAAAACATATTTTATTATCCACAAAATTATATTATTGCTATAAAAACTTTATTCTTCTTTTGCAAACTCGCTGGCAGGCTCTCATACACCTCACTATATAAGGGTGCAATTTTACCTGAAATCACTACACATTTAATGATGAATCTTTTTTCCTCTTTGACATACTTCAGGAATAGTAGATAATGGAAGAGTATTCAGACCTGAGTTCCAACCTGGCTACCTAATCTCAAATGTTTACTAACATTTTATTAACACTTTTTGGTTTACAAAATCCTTTATACCACCATTTCATTTGATCCTCTAATGTTACTTTAAAAGTTATTTTCATATTATACATATTTGGATTTCTCCCAACATTAAACAAAAACATCACAATTTCCTCAGATAAGATGGCTACATGAACTTAGGAGGGCAAAGCTTTGCTACTTGCATGTTTCCTTATAGTTTGTCTTATCCTCTCCTTTCTGACTCTTGAACAATTATAAGTCTACAATTAAAGCTTAGCATTTCTTTTCCAGAAACTTTCCTTCCAAGATCACGCTTCCTGGTTCTACCTATTTCTCCCTCCATGCTAATTAAATGCCAGTCACTGCTTTCCTTGTAAACCTTATTGTCTCCAAAAACCTTCTCTGAGGCACAAAAGTATTGCTTTTCCTTTCAGTTTTTCATGCTATTAAAACAGTTCAAGAGCATAGAAGAAGAATATACACCAATCTCACTTACCAATATATACGTAAAAATATTACTTTTGCATATGGCTTTAAAAAAAAATCTTTATCTTCCACACAGTTACTCTTTGCTACATCTTTTAAATAGATTGTACTATTCTGAACTCAAAAATCTTTCTTTATTGAATACTCTATTTCCAGCCTTCATTTTCCAATATGAGGAGGTGAAGTTTGGAGCTCACTTTCAAATTATTCAGTCTTCCTAAAGACCAAGTGCAGAACAATTAAACAATTCATCACTGACTGTGTCTACCCACCCTTGCTTCAGGGACTGGTCATATGTTCACTTATAAATGAGCCTACTGTTCCATGGGGCCACCCAGAGGTTCCCATAGGGAGGATGACACACACTCTCTTGATAAAAGCCACACCTAACTAATACCCTAGGAAACGATCACCTGAAACAGCTCAAATTCACCATTTTCAGACAAGAACATCCAAAGCTCGCATATTGATTTTCTTTGCTCTTAAATTCACTTTTGCCTCCAAGAATTCAGGTATCTCTTTGTCTGTCAAACTTTCCGTGAAAGTTTTCAGCAGTCTATCTTTTCTTTTTTTTTAGTATCTTTTTTTAAATTTTTATCTTTTTTTATATCTTTTCTATGTTTCCATAATTTTATATTTCTATTCTCTCATTTCTGTAATTTTACTCATGCTTTTTTAAAGTCTTTCATACATGCATGCTTGTGTGTGTGTGAGAGGTGTGTGTACAGGTATGTTATAGCAATAAAAGTTATAGCAATAATTTTTATAAATTTATCCCAGCTGATATAAATATATACACATCCATCCCCATTACCATGTCTTTTCTTCCTTCAACTATTGTTAGAGGGATGTTGTTTGTCTAACTAGGGCCTGGCTGGAGCAATGGAAGACTTTCTTCCTGGTTTAGTCCATCTGCCTTAAATAATGTGAATTTTCTCATCACAAAATCCACAGAACCATTTCTCAGTCATGTGGGTTCCACTCCATTTTCTCTCCTCAACAACCCACTGCACATGATGACATGTTTCTGTTTACACAAGTGTCCTCACATATTTCAGGAACCTACCTGCACAGCTATACCTCTTCATGTCAATGAGAAATCGTGGTTTTTCTGATAAACACTTTCCTGTGTCTTTTTATTCCAAGTCAAATTATGATGTTGAAGGAGCAACAATGCCCACTCCTCAGTGACAAATCTAGTCTGTACTTCCTAGTGCTTTGTTTCCAATTCAGCTAAGCCTCTGGTAATGTGTGTGTTAATATAAGGGCCTCAGATACAGACTCTGTCCTTAGCTTGCTAATAAAAATGTCACCACTGTAGACAGCTTGAGGCCATCCCCTTATCTGCAGTGTAGGTCTACAAGAGGGAAAGCCACCAATGATGTAAGTCGCTCTGATTCTGCTCTTTCCTTTTTCAGTCTTAAATGTCCTCTTTTGTTTGTTCTAATAACTTTTAAGGCCACTCAAAGTTCTTTTCTGTCACTTTGTGATTCATGCCCCCTAGCATCTAACCAGCTTATGTTGCAAGATCAAGACCCAAAATTTTGTAATTAATGTTAAAGTCACATCAGTGGCCTTCAGAAATGGATACTCCATATTTTGCCCATTAAGTAGCTATTAAAAGCATGACTGTCTGAGATCTTGAAGATCTTGAAGGCACTGAGGCCTACAAGCTGAGATGTACTTTCCATCTACATCAGCCTGGCAGTGGTCTTTGAAGTGTGACATCTTCACCTAATGCCCTCCTCTCTGCGCTTTGCCTAATTTTCCATTTAGAGAGCTCTCCCTGCCCTCTATACCTTTACAAGCTCTTTGTGCAATTTCATAAAACTCCATTCACCAGTCTCAGCACATTCCCCATCTATTCATTCTTAACTCTCAAGTCTACCACCCTTTCTTCCCTGTCTCTCCCATATCCTAAGAGGTCTTCAGGAGGGTATTTAATCCTGCCTGACTTATCTATTTTTTCTTTCCATTTTGAGCCTATTTGATCCTTTTATTCTAACATAATTTAAATTATCTCCCACATAGCTTTGTCAAGCTTATGCTGATAAAGGTTTGCAAAGGATGTTATGAAAGAATCTTAGAGATACCTTCACCTTAAGTCTTGAGGGGCAAGAGTTCTTGAGACTATTTCTTGGAGGAAATGATCTGAGTCTCAAAGAGAAGTAGGATTTCACTGGGTAAAGAAGGGCTAGAAGGGCATCCCGGGTTGGGGGAAAAGCACATGCAGAGGGACAGAAATATAAAGCAACACAATCTGAAAATAACACCGAGTAGTTCACTGCTACCATGGCTAAAATGTGAGAGGGATGAGGAGAGACTGTTAGGAGATGCAGCTAGTGAGGTAAAGAGTGATCAAGAATAAGATGACCCTCATGGAAGCAACCTACATGCCCATTGACAGACGAATGGATAAAGAAGATGTGGTACATATACACAATAGAATATTACTCAGCCATAAAAAGGAACGAAATTGGGTCATTTGTAGAGACGTGGATGGACCTAGAGACTGTCATACAGAGTGAAGTAAGTTAGAAAGAGAAAAACAAATATCGTATATTAATGCATATATGTGGAACCTAGAAAAATGGTACAGATGAACTGGTTTGCTGGGCAGAAATAGAGACACAGATGTAGAGGACAAACGTATGGACACCAAGGGGGGAAGTGGTGGGTGGTGGTGGTGGTGGTGGGATGAATTGGGAGATTGGGATCGACAGGTATACCCTAATATGTATAAAATACATAACTAATAAGAACCTGCTGTATAAAAAATTAATAAAATAAAATTAAAAAAAGAATAAGATGACCTTGAATTCTGTACACATGGGACAGGGAGGGCCACTCATGGGTTTAAAGCAAGGGATTGGCATTGCAAGATTTCTATTGCTCAAAGATCTCCAGCAGATCCACAGAAAAGTCAAAGCTTGAAGGAGGAGAGATTGGATAAGAGGTTGTTACAGTATTTAGGAAAGAGGTGAAATGACTGAGACTTGGATCGAGGTGGAGAGAGAGGGACAACTTGACTGATCTTTCTGGTGCCTTCTCACCTTCGAGTAACTTCATAAGTTATCTCTTCCATCCTTGGACCTTTATTTTGATTTATAAGAGACAACATAAAATTATGAGCATTATGTTTCAACTCCTAATCTTGAAATCTCTTCTAGTCTGGGGTTAGGACACCAGGAGGTCACGGGATTTCAGGATTTGAAAGGGTTTATTCTTGGGAATGAGCTAGAAGAAACCTCAGTGAGGAGTAAAGGAAGCTTTGGGGAATGTCTCAGAGAACATGGCTTTGGACAGGGGATGAGCAGTACAGACTCAAAACAAGACAGATAGCTGATAAGCCAGCCCACTCTAAGAAGTTAAGACATTGCCAAGCTCAATAGGCTTTAATTTCTGATATCTATCAAATCAGTTCCATACTTTCTTACTTCCATCAGCCATTATCAGATTTTTGTTCTCTTTCTTGAACAAACAATAATTGCTTTCAGTTTCTCTGCCCTTCTTCTCAGGGCCACCGTACACACTGCTATGGGACTGAACTTACTGTGTACTGAGAAATCTTTGATACGTATATTCCAGGTTCTTAAAATATGGCCTGAACTCAACTCTTCAGCTTTCTTCCCCATATATACCTACCTTATGTAGACATTAGCCAAACTATATCACTCACTGTTTCCTGAATACTGTCATTTTCTTTGAATAGGATACGTTCTCCCTGATGACATATAGAAAGTCATCCTCAATCTACTTCTTATCTGGATGCTTTCATGGCTTTCATACTTTCCTATCTCCAAATCAGATACCATTTGTCCCTCCTTTGAATTGCCCTCTTGAAATTTTTTTTTTAATTATAATGACTTGTTTATTTGCCTTATCTCTTGTAAAATGCTTACTGTGAGCACAGAGTCTCACTCAACATTTTATCTTCCGCATTGCCAACTAGGTCCTTTGCACTCTTTATTCTTTCTTTCCAAAGATATTTATTAAGCAACTACTAGGTGGAAGATAATATATTAACCACTACAGAAAGCATATAGAATAAATCCAATACATCCTTGCCTTCATGAAGCTTAGAGTCTACTGAGGAAACAGACATTGAACCAATAAAGGTAAATATGAGTGCCATCAAGGATCATTCCAGGGGGCTAAGGGATCGAAAATTATGTTTTGAAAGTCAATTTAGGTTAACAGACTCAGCAGCCATTCCCAATCTCTTTCTTTCTTTTCGCTTCTTTGCTAGAGACTGAGAAATCAAGACACCCACTTTCTCAGCTTTCCTTGCGGTGGGGGTGACTATATAACTCTACTAGCCAACAAGGGGTGAGAAGATCTCCAGAAGGAAGTCATTACCAGTACCACTTCTTCCACCTTCCTCCTGTCTTAAACTCAGAACCACTGGCCCCAGCCATCTTACAACCACAGGGAAGAAACATGAACATGGAAGCCAATACATTCAGGGCAGCAGAGCAGAAGATGTAAAAAGCCCATGTCCTTAGTGGGATACCGTGTTGGTGAAGAAGCAGCAGCGGTGATCTCTGAACTTCACTGTCTATGAAGTTTAAGGCACCATCAATGCATTTTTTTTGTTACATGTAATCAAGTGCAATCCAAATACATCCAAAGGAAAACTAACAGTGTTGGGAAGTCTAAGAAGGCTGCCTGGAAGATGAACCTTTTGTGCTGAACCGTAAAAAAGGTGTATATGCTAATCTGTCAAAGGAAGTTATGGGTAGTAGTAGACAGAGAACATTCCAGACATAGGAATCAACTTGGTCCCCGATGTGGGGCACTCGACTCACTGAAGATGCTACAGAGTGTATGTGGCGATGACATTGCAGAAAACAAAGGGAATAGTGTCATCATACCAGCCTCAAGAACCAGGCAGGAGCCCTGTAGAGCCATTTAAGGCTTCTGGTCTCCAACTTCAGTGGAAAGCCTTCTACAGACTCTGAGGGGGGAAATAATGTGTTTGCATTTTTACAAGCACTCTCTAGCGGCACTGTGATGACTACATAGAAAGGAGGACGGAGTAGATGTAGTAGGCCAGCTTGGAGACTGTTGCAGCAGTCCGGGCTAAAGATGGTGGCCTGGGCCAGCGGGCTGTGCCTGATAGAATATTTTTCATAGTGTCCCAATTACCTCATTCCCTCACCCCCCAGGATTGATGTTATCTTCTTCCCAGAATGCACCCTGGATTCCCAGGTGGGAATCATGACATGATGTAAGGTAGATGAAATGGGGAGGGTATACATTCCCTATTTGACAGCAGAGAAAAGTTAGACACAGAAGGCAAACCGCCTTGCCAAACATTTCATCCCTTTAGAGCAACTTCCAGGACAGGTTCTGAGGTCCATGCTTGTATATCATGCCAAGTTAGAAGAAACTTTGTCATAATTAATGTGTTATAATAAACCTTCACTCTGAACTCTTATTTTATAACTCAGCATAAAACTGAGTTACAAACATAGGTAAAACATATTTCAGAGGTAAAACATATATCTTTTCTGCTAATTAATTTCAGAGTGTATAAGGTGGTATAGGTTTTTTAGTCTAGGGGTCATGATACGGCTCCAGGAAGTAGGATTTTTCTCTACTTCAGCTGATTGATTATTGACTAGCAGTTGATTCTCTAAAAGCATCTCTGTCATGTTAGTATCGTTCCCAGTAAAATGACACCTAATAGGGCCATGTTCTTCTCCTTCATCTATCACAATAGCAATCAAAATAATTATGTAAATCTTTATTTAATTTCGTTCTCCACCACAACGTTAATCTATTTTGGAAAAATAGGTTAACCAGCATTATCTCTCTAGTGACTGGCATCATCCCTGGCACAGAGCATTTACTAAAAATATGTGTGAAACAATAACCAACGATTATTGAGCAATTACTAATTAGTAGATGCTGTGTTAAGGACTTTAAAGACAACATCTCATTTATTTTCATACTACTCTTATGAAGTAGATATAACTACTCTCTCCAGTTTAGAGTTGAAGAAAATGGAACCTAGAGATGTCAAGTTGTTTAATCACAAAATTTAGTAAGTGGCAGAGCTGGATTCAAACTCAGACCACTTATTAATATATGATACTGCCTTTCTTGAATATATGAGTGAGTGAGTGAATAAATCAATGAATAGATTGACTGAATTTTCTGACAATGCACCAGGCATCATACAATCTGTTTCCAACTAGACTTAACTAAAAAGTATAAAAATCACCTGTTCATATGTAATTACCATAACATGCTGTCACATTTGTGTTTCTCAACCCAGGAGACATTAGGTAATTTCTGGAGAAGTATTTGGTTTTCACAGCTAGAAGGGGGAGTTGCATCTCCCACTAGTGGCATCTAGTGGGCAGAGGTCACAGATGCTTCCAAACCTCCTACAATGCACAGGACAGCCCCTCACGACAAGAAACTGTCTGGGGGCTTCTCTGGTCGCGCAGTGGTTAAGAATCCATCTGCCAGTGCAGGGGACACAGGTTCAAGCTCTGGCCCAGGAAGATCCCACATGCCGCGGAGCAACTAAGCCAGTGCACCACAACTACTGAGCCTGCACTCTAGAGCCCGCGAGCCACAACTACTGAGCCTGAGAGCCACAACTACTGAGCCTGTGCACCTAGAGCCTGTGCTCTGCAACAAGAGAAGCCACCGCAATAAGAAGCCCGCACACCGCAACGAAGAGTATCCCCCACTCGCCCCAACTAGAGAAAGCCCACGCACAGCAACGAAGACCCAATGCAGCCAAAAATAAAAATAAATAAAATCAATCAGAATATGTCACTAAAAAAAAAAAAAAAAGGAACTGTCTGGTTCACTAGGTCAATTGTGCCAAAGTTGAGAAATCTTGTTCTATTATCATATGACTGTTCATATGAAGTTAGATTAAAATCATATTTAAACCACTCCTGTAAAAAAAAAAATTCTCATCAGATTAAATAACATGCAAGACTCTCACAAAATAACACTTTCCTATAGGAATAATAAGAGTGATAATAGAGGAAAAGTGGTGGGGACATTCCTTTTTCTTGTAGGTCAGCAGTGCCTTGCTAAAATGCAGAGCTGAGGAGGAAATGTACACCATTTCACTTTGTAGATACACCTTGACACTTTGTAGATACACCTTGTCTTGCCTTAAAGGCAGACAAACCACATGACCGGCAAGGAGCCAGTAACCCATTCTGCTTGGGCCTGAAGCTATCAGCTATTACATACTTAAAAAGGGAAGGGGAACAAATAAATTCCCACAGACACATCTCAACGTTATTTAACATCTGTTTCAAAATAATTAACAAGGTACCAAGCTGTTTTACAACCTTGAAAAACCTGTCAAAGAAAGGAACGCGTAACAAAATTGCAGTTGTTGAATCTAGGCACTAGGGGGAAGCAGCACATAAGAGCGTGGGTTCATCCCTGAAGAAAAATTTAGTGCTGCATTGCTTAAATTCTCTTGGAACAAAAGAAGTAAACATGCTTTTCCCCAACATTTCTCACCATTGTCTTGTATTTTTTTATTGGACTTAAAATTATTAAGCTGCTTTTGTTTTCTAAATAAATCTTTTATTCTCGGATATTTGTTTCTCTGTGACAAATATGTAGTGCGTATGTGGGTATGTAGACATACAATTATGCATATTATATGAACATAAATTGCATATATTGTATGTAATTATATAAATTATACATATGCCATTTATAATAATAATGCTGGTGAACAGAATCCAATAATATCTGTCACTCTCTGTTGAGCATTTTATCTCACTTGATAATTTTAACAATCTTATGGGGAAAGTATTAGTTTTTTCCTTTTGTAGTTTAATTTCCAAGGATCAGAGGGATCAAACAACTTGGCCAGGGTAACACAGCATAATGAACTACAGAAGTGGGATTCATGTTACACATTTCAGAGAGCCCAAAGTCTGCAAGCATTTTGAGGTCAGGGATCTTGTCTTAATTTCTATTCTTCCTCACCAAAGTTAAGTGCTACAAATGTATCAGTTGTAATAACAGCTTGTGCCCATTTCATGGCATTAAAGAAAAATAATTCATATGGGAAAATGAAGGAAATTACTAGGATGCATGTTAAAATGCAGATGACCAGGCTCACCCTGGACTAATTAAATCAGAATTTCTCATGAAGGGTATTTTTCTTAAAGGTCTCCAGGTGATTCTAATACACAACTATTACTGAGAATCCATAGGGTAGTGACTATGAGAGTCAAATTTTGAGTAGTTTGAGAAGCATTTTCTCACTTTTTGGTAAGTCCTCAAAGACAGAACTGAAAATGACAAATAGCTGTGGAGAAGGTTATGAAGGTGATGTTTGCCACTGAAGGAGACACAAGTTTGCAGCCCACCAACACTGCTAATGTCCCACTCAATTGTGTTCTATTCCATTTGTGGTCAATTTTGTGACTTCAGTGACAGAGGCAGGAACCTATTCTTGTCTATTTCCATAAACAGCATTTCCATGCAAGGCCAACAACATTCATAGAAGTTCGTGGTAGATACAATTAGAATCATTTCTGTCCTACATCACTGATTATCTTCTAGAACTTCAGCAGAATGTCCAAGATACATCTCGAGATGTGATTTATCATTAATACTAACTCTAAATTACTATTATTGAACACAGATCCTTGCACATAATGAACAAGTGACAACATTTTGCTGTGTGGGTAAGTGGATAAACGGACTGACAGTGACTTGTTAATTGATGAGATCCCTTGCTGGTCTCATTAGTTAATCTTCAAAAACCCACCACAAGGCTACTTAGTTATCTCTACCAGTACTTCTATCTACCCAGTTGCTTAAAAAATACAAATCGATGTTGACAGCTCAGATAAAGTTCTCCTTTTCCCATTTTTTTAAACTCAACTGAGGTAAACGTAGATCTGAATTTAGAAATGAAGGAAGGTCTGAAAAGCTTTGTGATTGTTTTAACATAACTATGAGATATAATTAGGAACATTTTAAACTATTCTGAGGTGGCACAAGAAAAGTGGCTTGCCTTTGGGAAGACGAGAGGGTGGGGGTTTTTTTGTTGTTGGTTTCCGTTGGATTTTAACCAAACCTCCCCATGAAAAAACTAAGTCATTCTACAGGACTTTTTCAAGAAGCCTGACTCCTATGTGTTGTACTCATTTGTGTTCAGAATCCATTCAAATCACTACATATAACTCATAGTATCAGCATGAAAGCAATTCCTGGATGTGCTAACATGTTGATATCTTTCAGAATTATCATGCCAATTCCCACATAAAATAAAACCGTCTATGTCAATTGTTTGTTTTGTCATTTATATTCCAATAGGCACATCATTCTGAAGAGTGGTGCTCAGGAAGCTAACAACCCTTCCAGTGAAGGTGGCATAATATCCAGTACTTTGAATGGCTGAGAGCTCAGAGCAAAAACTCCAAGTGTTGCAATGTAGTAACAAAAAGTAAAGGTGGAGACACACTTAGCAGAGTTCCCAAAGAACCTTGTAATCCATACAAAAGTGTCAAGGCACAGCTGTGGGGAGGTGACTGGGGCATTCCCTGGTTCCCAAGACACCAGCAAAGTTCTTTAATCAGCACGAATACTGTTCTGTTCTGTATGTAATATTGTTCTCAAATATTAAGCAGCTGCCATCTGGCAGCTCTGATACAGTAGGAACGTGTCAGGAGCAAGGAAGAACAGTTTCCAATGAGAATACTATGTCAGAGTGAATCAGAGAGACTAAGTGAGTGTGTGAGAGAGGACAGACTACCCACCCACCCAGGATTAATAGAAAAAGAGGGGGTGGGAGGGCACTAGATGCCTTATGTCACTGACCTTCTTTGTCCACCCAGCCTGCAAGGATGTACTTTCCGAGTGTGTGGGTTGTTTGGCTTTTTTTTTTCCATCAGCAAGGATGTTGTGCAGTGTGAGTCTGTGATACACAGACTAGGTTGGGTTTAGATGATAAAACAGCCACGACTCTCGCGGGCCAAACAAGCTGTCCTTGTCATTCAGAATTCTGAAGATGAAGCATTTAGAGCGTGACAGAAGAATTTTAGAGTTTTTTCTATTCCCCCTGCCCTTTTTGTTCTCCAAGAGGAAGGACGTCCTTGCAATTTAACCACAGGCTTTTGCCTGTCTCAGGTTTACTGGAGCCTTCTGTGGCCAGGCCAGACAATGGAATATGGTCTGCCAATGACTCTAACCCATGATCTCAGACCTCACAGTTAGAGGCAACAACCAGTTGAGAAATAGTGTCAAGAGAGCTGTCTCAGAAATGAAGGTTAAATGCCCTTACAGGAGAGTGGAGATCGAAGGTAGGCAGAGGACCTAGACCCCTTCTGAGAACATGTGTGCAGGACTGGGTCTGATTCCCAGGCATAGTGGGGGAAGGATAGAGTCCGCTTCAAGTGCACCCAGAAAGGATGGCCAGGAAGGTGAAGAGCTTAGGAAACCTTGGTTGTGAGAAGGGCTGAGTGGACTCCTTAGAGCGATCAGCCGCCACTTACAGTTCAAGCAATTTCTACTATATATATGCCAGGTTCTTAATATGCAACAAATCCAGAAGCCACATGTTTCTATATCCATTTTGTAGAAAAGGAAACTTAGGCTCATTGACGAGCAGTGACCTGCAAGAAATCACTGTCCACATAAGGCAGAGCTGGGGAGGGGAAGTCTTGGTTGGGGGGTGAGGAGTATAAACTACCTAAGCTACAAAGTACCTTACAGATCAGCATCCAATACTTTCCTTTTCACAGATGGTGACCAGGAGTCCTTTAACAACAGCATGATTTGCTCAAGCTGGCTTTGCCCACCTCAGCTGAGTCTTATCTTTGTTGGGTCTTCAAACAGTGCTACCCAATAGGTTCTCAACTAAGGAAGTGATTTACTTTAATTTTCTTTTAAACCTCCATGTGTTGATGGAATGAAATAACTTTGAGGATGACGATGATGGTGATGATAACCATCCTTTAATGAAGTGACTACTATGTGCCCGTTGCTGGGCTAGCTTTCCTCTCTAGCTCCCACAATGATTCTGTCATAGATATCACTAATCCCCTTTGCATAGTTGAGAAAATTCATTCTCACAGTAGTTGCATGATTCACTCAAAGTGACCAAACAGTATCAGGTCTCCATCTTATATTTTATTCTAAAATCTGCATTCTTTTTACATATCATGCTGAGAGAATTTGTCTGCAAAAATTATTCATTAAGAAATAACTTAGTCCCCATTTAAACTAATCAAAAGCAAACAAAAATGCTATGTAGAACATCCATTGATTAGTATAAAGAAACGATTATTATACTGATTTGACCTAAAGCCTAATGTTTTGGTGAGCTCATGCACCCTTGCCTTTGATGAAGGTACAAGTTCCATTTTGCTTTTTGAGATACTAAAATTAGCCTATGAAGCCCCATTTCTGTAAGTACCAGACAGAGGGAGTCTAGACATCTCAAGTTGAGAACTACTTTGTTACAAAATATTAAAAATAATTCCTGCTGATTTTACACTTTTGGACTTTGTATTACACTGAATTAAATTATAAACCTCAAGGAGTTTACTCACACATTTTTGGCGAAAAGCACAGACCAGCATTGTGATTTGGTTTCCATTAAGGTTACCAATGAAAATCTATGAGTTGCTAAAGGGTTACAAATCTCTTCCTGTAGCAACAAAAGCACTATAAATCTGCAAGAGCTTTTCCCTCTGAGGGAGAAAAATTACAAAAGAGAAATGATAGATGGGGCTTGCTAGAAATTTTAATTAAAGGTGTGAGTGAAAAATTCTGAATCAGGCCAGTGGCAGCTGCACTCAGACATGACCTGCTACAACAGCAGAGGCGGGGACATGTGTCGGGAAATAGCTATCCTGTGAGAACAGCCATAATACCCTTGAATTTCATTTCACATGGCTCTCCATAAAGTCTAGCTCTGAAAGGCCTTGTGCGAGACCTCCCTAGCTCAGAGAATAAGTCAGAATACAGAGAAATCGGCTCTTGGTTGCTTAGTGAAACCAGAGTGTAGACCACAGCATGTCTTTAGTGTGTGTGCGTGTGCTGTCCCTTGTTTGTCAAAGGACAGTATGCCCTGCCACCGTGCACTGCTTGCTACAGTAATTAAGTAGTTAAAAGCCCTGGCCATTGAAGGTTCCGTATGAAACTTCTTTAAGAACCAGGATTGAAGAATATCAGCTACCCATATAAATATTGTAGTGTTCTCCTCTTCTATTGCAGGCTTTACCAACAGGGCATTTAGGAGATGCATGTTTTCTTGTCCATACTTCCACATGTTCACTCACCAGGTTTTGACATGCTTTGGGGGACAGGAAGAAGAACTTGAACTTAATATCACATGAACATGGTTCCATCTCGACTCCATCACTTATAAATTGTCCGACTCTGGTCTGTTAATTTCTCAGGTTCTCATCTATAAATCTCACTAGCCTTGAGGGCTATTTGTTATAAGGTCATATGCCCTTAATTCAAAGTGCTTGGTAAATAGTCAAGCATAAAATACATATAAGATGCTGTGACTATTTTTTCCTTTATTTCTAAATCACACTTACTCTCCTTTACCATACTTATCGAAAGTTAAAGACTTCTATGGCTGATTGAATTTAATTTTGACTTTAAATTAGAATCAGACTGCTTACAAGTCAATTCATTTCATGAGAAAAGCACGCTACTCCTTATTACAACCATCCTCGTCGTTAGTCTCCTGTATGGACTCCCCCAAAATAACAAAGCAAAAACAAGAGCCACTATTCAAAAGAACAGATCATTTTAGTAACAGTAATAAGTAACTCTTATGCCTTTAATTTTTGTTATAAATTATAGAATCAAAGCCTTAAATCCAAGGGCACAGGATGATCTGCTAAGTGGTCACTCAGATATGCCTGATCTCTGTGATGTGTACCCTGACCTCCTGGGAAAGACACGGTGGATCCCTAGACCCTCGTACTTTCCTCCAGAGCAGTAGAAATCTTAGTTGGGCACACACCTGACTAGAATAAAGGCTACTTTCCTAGTCTCCCATGCAGGTAGATACGGCCACATATCTAAGTTATAGCCAATGAGATGTAAGCAGAACAGTCAAGTGAATCAGGAACTCTCCTTAAGTGTCCCTTCTTCATCCTTCCCTCCATGTTTCTGCCTGGAACACAGAGCCACCCTGGACCATGTGTCTGAGACCCACCACTAGTGATGGTAGAGTGTTGAGCTGGAGCCACCGAGTCTCTGAGAACCTTGAGGAGCAGAGTCATGAAACCAGTGCTGGACTTTCATGACGGAGAAATAAACATCTATATTCTTTAAGTCACTGATGTTTTTCTTGTTTCTGTCACTCACAGCCAACTTATGATGTTACTTTTCCACAGCTTTGTTTCCAGAGTCCCTCAACTTTCAAAAATCCTGCGTTATGCCTTAATATTTGTTTATTTTAGTGCAATACATTTGACAAATATTTATTAGGCAACTTTCATATGCAAGACCAAGTACCGGAGAGTATGTTGTACTGAGAGAATCAGTGAGCAACTCCAACACAAGTCACACCCCTAAGATCCTTAATAGTGAAAGAAGAAGTTATAGGGTGCTTAGGATCAGTACCTCTTAGCAGAGAAACCTAATCTATCAGGGGCCCAATGTGCGGAAGGAAGGTTTGTTGGAGGATGAAACATTAGGAGTGACAACTTAAAAATGAGATGTTAGGCAATGGGCAGTGAGTGGAGGTGCATTCCAGGAAAAGGAACAGTATTTCCAAAGGCCTTTGAGCAGGAAACAACATAGTGTGTTGAAAGAGGAGAAGTCAATATAGTTAGAGCAGAACAAGGGAGACACCAGATTAAGTGCAGAGGGAGTCAAGGTCGAAAACCTCTCACTCTATTCCTTTTTGTCTCTCTGTCACCTTCTAAACTATGAGAATGGACCGAACAATGAAAAAAAATGACTACAGTTCATAAAGAACAAAATTCTAGGGCCTGGTTTTCAGAATTTTCTTGTGGGTGAGGATATGATAGAATTTAAACCCACACCAATCAAAGTATTTCCTGATTCTAGTGTTTGATTTTTTCCCCCAAAAGGAAAAACACTGAAGTAAGCAAAGATAACACTTAATGGGGTCATTGTTTTGCCCTAGTTTATAAAAGAATGAACAGACCAAACTGAAACATGCAAGTCATCCCTCAACAGAACACTGTTTGTTTCCCTCTGTTTCCAGTCCTTCTCATTTGCAAAAATAAATAAACAAATGGAACTCTCTTCTTTGACAGAAGCTGGCCTCTCAGAATTTTTTGTTTCCTACGTAAGAAAATATTAATGCATTTCACTGAACCAATGTGTGCATACATCCTTTTCTCCATGGTACTGAGAAGAGTTGGGGAAAGCTTATTACAAGGATTAAAATGATCCATGGAGCACACTAGAGGGCAGGTATCCCTTTTAAATCTGCTGTAATGTCCACCCACAGACTAACAGCCAACCACTACCATCGTAGATAGCGCTCCTAGAATGGCCCCATTTTCCCAGAATTGTTCAAACGTAAGGTAAAAAATTTGCTACCTGCTTCTCAAATAAGCCAAGCTTTGCTCTTGTTCCTCCTGTCACCTCTAAACTGTTTTCCCTGAATTTCTCAAGCCTGGCTCCTTCTCAACATCTAAGTCTCACTTCCGATATCACCTCCTAGGAGAGGCCATCCCTTAGAGCTTTTCCTAAAATAACCCCTCCTGCTTTATGTTACATCACATGTTTCCTTCTAACATTTACCAACCTCCAAATTGCTTTGTTATATGTGCTTACTTAAAATGGATCTGTCTCTTCTAGAAAGTTACTCCTTAAAGGCAGTGACCTTGCCTTACTCACTACTCTATTTTCAGGAGGTAGAAAAAACTTCGTAGAGTATCTGGTGAATGAGTGAAACAATGGTCAGTCCTTTAAAATGAATATTATCATAATTCTCATTACAGATAACTCACAAAGATTTGAAATAACTTGATCAACGTTATATAGCAAGTTGATGGCAGAATCACTTGACCTCAGGGACCTTTTTCAGCTATCAATGTTTCTTCTCTTAAATTTTTTGGGAAAAAATAATGTATCTTAAGAAAATCTTCATTTTCAAAATTCTAGTCTCTTCTTTGCCTTTTCCCTCTATTCTATTAATATCCAATCAAATCTACTTTCAAACTACTATTTACATTGTCCATCCTTTTTCCTTCTACTCTCTCTGCCACCATTTTAATTAATAGTCATACCCTATGAACAATTGGAATAGCCTCCTAATTAGTTGCATTGCCTTTAGTTTCTTCCTGCTCCTGTCTATAAGTCTATATATGTCTCTCCCAGATTAATTGCCTTAAACTTCAATTTTATCATGCTATTGATCAGCATCTCCAGTTGTTGTCTGTTGCCATCAGGTTAAAATGTAAAGTTTTGGCTTACATTCAAAGCCCTTCACAGCTGCCCCCAACCTACCTTTCTCACATTATCCTCTCCTTAAACTCTCTACATGATCTCCAGCTAAAGTGGCCCACTCACTATTCAAACATCTCTTGAGTTCTTCCTATTCTTCAACCACACTTACCCTATTATTCTCCAAAAAATGCCTCGCCACATTCAAATTACATTTATTTCTCAAGACACTGGAGAATTTCCACCTTCTCTTGGAAAGTTTTCCAGGTAACTCCAATGTACATGGATCCACCTGTCTCTAAATTCATCAGTACCTAGAACAGTGCCCAGCTCATTGTAGGTATGCAGCAAATTTTTGTCCAGTGAATTACTGAATCTGTGGTTGAAATCATGCTCTGTCTTATGGCAGCTTTTATTTTGTCTTATTTTATTTTACTTGTATGATTAAACCTCGGGTCCCTTTCCAACTGGGTCTTTGAGATCATCTCCTTACACACAAGAAGTAATGCCTCTTGTCTAACAGATTACTCCACATGCTTTAACCAAGTGAGCCAAATGTCACATTGTATTACTGATAAACGTACACTCTCTGATTTGTTTTATGGCTTAGGATTTAACAACTACTACACATAAAACAACTGACCCTACAGATCTTATCAGAGATGCACTTGAGATTCAAAGTATACCTCTCCTTTTTCTTCTGTGAGTATTTTACCATCATTGATACATTATGAAAGCAAATTGTCAATCTGAGCCATTTCTTGCTGGAATTCTAGCTGCATTCTTTTTTTTAACTTTTCTGATCCTCATGAAATGATAACCCACAGTTATGGTGTGCCAACAATGTAAGGGCACCAAAACACACTATAGGATAGGTACCTATAGCTATCTACCTATAGGATAGATACCTATTTCTATCCTATTCTATACTAGGATAGAAACTAGTATAAAACAGGGTCCATACACTTCTGGGCAGCACACACAAAAGGCAGCATATACAAAAGACATACTGACCAATATCACTTCTTCTCAATACTATGTGAGTATCGTCAGTTAATAAATGTCATGGAAATTCGAAGGAAGTATGAATTAATGAAGGCTGGGGCATTACAAGAAGATACCGGAAACTCTCTTCAACAACAGTGCAGTTATTTTTGAGTCCATGTACATGTCAACCTGCTCTATACAGTCGCTACCTCCTATAAATATGTAATCTGCAATTTAACTTTACTACCTTCACGTATGTTTTTAAGAGAAAGAAAAGTAGATGATATTGACAACTTGCTCTTTAATCGCTTGGACATTGATTTAACGCAATCACAAAGAGGTCTTGCATCCACTGTAGCCAAAGCAGCTACACCCCATATATCTCTTCCACATTACCCTATTCTGGTCCATTTCTTACTAGTACATGAGAACAGCTAATTTATTTATTGACCTATGTCAGGGGCCGCCAAAATATAGCCCATAAAACAAATATGACCCTCATTCTACTTTTATAAATAAAACTTTATTGGAACACAGTCATGCTTACTCATTACACATTGCCTAAGGCTGCACTTGTGCTAACACAACAGGGTTGAGTAGTTGTGACTGAAACCGTATGGCCCACAAAGCCTAAAATATTTATATCTGGCTTTTTCCTATCTTACCCTTGGCCTATGAATCTCTTGTCTGTCTCCTCACTCTCAGAACTTGAAAAGGGACTTTTTTGTTTACTGCTTTGACCATGACATTTGTACCTGGGACATAATAGATGCTTCATTCCTGTTGCCGACCACTCTTGGGGACCTAACAGGAGGAGTGTAAATTGTGTTAACATGGACCCAAAGCTCTGAGCTCAGCTACACATCTGGAATCACTGCTTTCTGGGTATATATGTAACGAACTCATGTAAAGAAATTTGTAAATGGCCAAAGAATACTCTGGGGAGGATTCTTGGCCCAAGAAACAGTTTTATAGAAAATGTCTTGGCCTCACTGCTGGGCTTACTGGGAGCAGAGCACTGTATTTTTTATAGCCCTGCTATGCTAAACAAAACATGTACCAAATCACCAGGCAGGCCTGGAGCTGAGAATCTGGGTAACATTTGGAGAATAAGAGTTTAGGGTAACACATTTCTAAAAACTTGTTGATAGGAGCACCAGCCTGTGCCTTTTAATTAATTTATTTGACTCTTGTCAATTGATATTACCCAGAGGTTTTAAGAAAAACACACACACACACACAACAGTTGTAAAATATAAAAACACCACTTCCCATCATTCTCTTCTAGTTTCTAGGAGTAACTTACAATTTTATTCTATGCAACATTCTCACCAAAGAAACTCCTTATTAACAAGTGGAAAGTCTGACCTATTGAAACCCAGCCAATTCCTCTATGCCAGGCAGATGTGTCAGAACAAGTCAACACCAACATGTCGATTTTTCGATATTCTATTTAAGGGACAAAGATGAACGTAACAGTGTCTCAACATTAAATAACCTATACACCAAGATAGAGAGCCTTGCCCAGTAGATCATAATATGTATTATATCTGGAAGTTTTATCAGATAGGTGTCCAGGTTGAGCTGCCCCTATCATGACCCATACACTCCTCAATTCCTCGGCATTCCTCCAATTTTACATCATTTCAATCCATCCTCCACTCTATAGCCTTAGCAATTTAAAATGTAGTCTACTCACATCTCTCCCCTTCAAAAAATTCTTATCTCCACACTGCCTTCAGGAGCTAAAGCTCTCATAATACAATATTATGTACATAATACATAATACTCATGAACTCATCGTTCATGAGTTAGCTCTGTGCGTCTGCCTGCCTGTCTCCCCTTTGCTACAAGCCTCTCTCCACCCCCTCCCTCCCTTGTCCTCTGCTCTGAAGGCTGCACTTCTAAGAGTTTTGATAATGTCTCATTCTATCTCTGGCCCCCATTCCTCCCTTTCTATCTTTTTCCCTATCCCTTTTTCTCTGGTGCTTCTGAGCCTTTGTGCATGCTGTTTCTTTTCTGATTCTGATTGAAACACTCTCCTTTCTACTATTTTTTGGCTAACCTAGACTTATTATTTTAGTCTCATTTCAGACTATTCTTTCTCCTGATAGCTCTTCCTGATTCCTGAAGTCCATATTAATAGAAAAACCCCATGATAGGTAACACTTTATTTGGAATTCCACCCCCAAATCTAACCCCCAAAAATGTTTTACCTGAAAAGACTAATGAAAGGTAGAGCTCTAACTTAACTGTGATGTCTCCCCCAACATGATCTAAATTCTTCAAATCAATGTACTAAGGACAGCTTTAAGTACTCTCCCAGCTCTCCCAAGCAATTTAACTATGCATCTCTTGGATAAATCTTTAAATGCTTTGCTATTTTTAAAAAAACAAAACCACAGAGATTGTTCTATTAAAATATGGAAAAAGTGCTCTGTTTAAAATGACACACTAAATGTATTCTAATCAAGGACATAAGACTTGTTTTGAAAGCCTTTCACTTTAAGGAAATCAAAGACAGAACACGGATGAAGGCAAGCCACTTGTAATAAAAAGCTCCAATGCCTATAGTAATATGAGAAAACACCTGTTATTCTGGAGACATACTTGTAACAGAGTAAGTAGGCTTGCAGATAACAATATGAAGTTGCATGTAAAATAAAAATGGAGTGTTAATGTTTTTAACTGGACACGTCTGGGCAGCAAACACTGCGTGGAGGCATTTTAAGTACATCAACAGCTCCCTCACTAGCCTCTGGTTATGTGGACATTGCTGTAATCTAAGTGGTTAAAATGACGCTTGCCACCTTTCTTATAACCTGCTGTGGGTAGAGGGTCAAAAAGTGGTATCTTGGGAGTGAAGAAAATTGATCTCAGAAGTGCCAACAACAGTAGGCAGAAGAGGTAATCTTGCTTCAGAGAGAACCAAACAAATCCCAAAGCAGGCACCCAACTCTAGGCCTCTACAGACCTGGCCAGATCCGAAGCTGGTGTAGATTTCAGAAACTAAGGTTGAGGTGTGGCATTGGGTATAAGGAGCAAAGATGACTAGAGCATAAGTCCCACCTGTGGAAAGGGGTTTGAACGAGGCAGGGAGAACTGAAAACTGGGAACAGAACTGGGTGATGAGACTCGGGAATGAAGATAGCTTGGCAAGCCTCCCTGGCAAAAGTTGGAGGGGCCACGGGGCTGAGATTCCTGCAGGGAATAGTGTGAGAGCAGAGTGAGACAACAAGCAGCAGACTGCAGCCCCCAGGAGGAGGAAGGACTAGGGGCTTGGCCTCAGCTGGCCTCTGGTATTTCAGCCTGCAGGTCCAATGTACAGCAAAGCTTTCTCAACTCTGCTCGTCACAGCCTAGGAAGCTCTTACTGTTCTTCCAGAACCTCCTGCGTTCACGGGTGAAAGGAGAGGTAACTCCCAAGAGGGGCTGTACCCACCAAATGATAAAGCTCAGCTCCAAACTCTTGCTTTGGGCATCATAGGGTCTCTGAGAAATGCCTCCAGGAAGCAAGTCTGACTTTAGTGCATTTCACTTCAATTAAGACAATGTCCCTGTTGTCGTTCTATGTCTGTATTTGAAAGAAAACCAAGAGTCCAGAATGGGGATCCCACCCCCAAAACTTAGCAAAGTATGCTCTCTTCCTCTACTCATCTTCTTAGGGGAAAAAGGGAAGGTAAAGAAAAGGAGAGAAGAGAATTCTGCACCGTTTTTAGCCTTCCCAAAGGAGATGTTGACTGCCTGCCAGCTCCATTGCAAACCTCCCCTATAAAATCCACGATGCCTTCTGAAATCATACCAACTTCAAATATAGAGATCCACCCTAAAATGTGAAGCACTGTGATGAGGGTTATCAGATAACTATATTCCTGACTGTCTAGTTCAATACCCATGCCCTTTTAAAAGACATGTATGAAAAATTTTTTTAAAAAGAGAAAAGCAGAGAGAGGTGTGGCAATTTTAAGTCGTGAAAAGAACACAGACATTCATGTTCTTTGAACAAAGAAAACCTGTCAGGCAACATCTTCCTCTTTAACCAAGTGACATCTGAAAAGTCAAAAGGGAAACTTCACACCCAGCTAGGAAGAGTGGTTCAGTCAATTTTGGTGATCGATGGGGGTCAAGGCTGTCGTAGTCAGATCAGAGCAACGGATTTAGGTTTCACACTCATTTAGCAGTAAGTTGCTTCACAGGTCATTATGCAACGACTTTCAACAGGTCCAAAGAAAGTTCTGTGTGGTGTTTTTCTGCCACCCAAAACAGTCATGTGCTCTGTTGTTCTATAACATTTTAAGGTTCAGTGAGGAGATTTTAGAAGTGCTTCTAAAGGAACTCATCTCCTTCTCCTGCTTGTCAATTACTAATGTGGATAACCGGTTAAGTTATACTTCATTGTCAGAATTATCAGTAGTGTGTGACCAATTATTTATATAATTAAGCATTATCTTTATAAGGAAACACAGCTTGCAGAGGAACTATATCCTTGAAATTTCTAAAAGTTCTTTGCACATGCCTCATACTCGTGCATTTGGTGAATGAGTGCAGAAATAAATTACGGATAAGTAGATGCATTCAACAACTCTTCTTCTGAAATCTAAACTAGTTCTCATAAAGTAGTTTCAAGATATATTCATCCTGTTTAAAGAAGAATTGACAAAATGGATCTTTTCTAACAGTTATTTGTTTATGTGAAATAGATAAGACTTACTCAAGTAAGCTATTCTTTCTAGATCATAATTATTAATACTTAAAAACTAAAAATGAGCTAATGTTTCTGTCTACACTGGAAACCTCAGGGCCTCAAATTCGAGTCCTATCCCATTCCTATCCCCTGTAACTTTTCTTATACTGAAGTAATAAATCACACGTGTTAATTTAAAGTACTACTGATATATCTGGAGGTTAGATATGGTGTCAGGAGCAGAAATTTGGCAAAGGTCCGTGGGGTTCCATGTGTTAAACCACACAGGGCAATTTGTGCTATGGGAGTAGAATGAAATTATAATTTCAGAATTAAATATGCTGAAATTATATGGTGTTTCTTTTTTATTCCACAGTGTATTATTTTAAATGTTTTAAAGCAAAGGCTAAAACGATATTGCATACAGAAGCTAAACTCAGGTTTATACTTTCCAATAATTTAAATAATAAGCTCAATGAAGGAACACACTGGAGTATGGGAATTACAGTAAGAAAAGACAAAAATTACTAGGTTACTGCCTGCCACTTATCCTCAATAAGCTCCAGATTGCCATTTTTACAAACTGCTACAGGAACACCAAAGGAGAAGCAGCATTTTAATACCTCACCAAAAAAAAAAAGAATAAAAAACTGGAAAAAGATTCACTTTTGGATGCCCAACTTCCCTCATTTGATGGGAGGCCAAGGCTCCACAGTGAAAGCAAAGTGGAGAGGTTTTCCCCTAAGTTTTTAAATTACTAAATCATTACTTAAATTATCTAAGTAATTACCTTAAACGTCTGCTTTGCTTTGGCTGTGGAGACATAGTCACAACCATGAAGACCCTACTGAAACAAGAAGATATGAAGTTCATAAAATGTTCTCCGTCTCCACTGCAGAAAGGAACACGAACGTTACCTGAAAATGCAAACTGTGATCTTTTGTGATGAGATTCAAGAAAACCTTTACTTTCAAGTTATAATGACTATTCCTATATTTCTTCATATCCTATAGTCAAGGGAAATTTTATTGCCTAATTATCTACATTAAGTGATAACTAAAGCATACATAGTCTGAGAATTGTAGACTGTGTTAGTCATTCACATTTTAAAACATAAATGTTTAGAACTAGCCATTTTCTGGGGTCCTTTGGTCTCTTGTTCCTTTCTGAGTTCTTACTATAACAATAAGAGATACATGTAAGGAAATAATTTTTCCCCAATAATAAGCATCAAGTCTGTGTCTCGATTCCACAGGTGAAATATACCAGGCTCTAGAGAATGTTTCATGAAACTGTAGAGAAAATTGTTAAGTAAATGAAGTGTTTATTTTCTGTACGAAACTTCCTGTTTTAGGGGAATATCCTGCCATCTTGATCTTACTTCCCCACTTACTTGGCCTATTGCTTTTATTCAAGGCCTTACCATTGTATTTCCACTCAGAAAATTGTGACACGTGGGTACACTACCATTTCCTTCTGTTGTAATTAAAAAGGTATTTATGCAGTGTTCTAATCTCACAATGGTCACATACTCACAGCGAGATGCCTAGTTTATCTGAAAGGTCATTGGTTGAAAGTCCTTCAGTCAGAATTGAAGGACAGGTCCCAGATTCTCAGCTTAAGCGTCAGGGTTTCAAAGTAAAGTTATCCTTGGGAAACATTCATTTCCCTTCCCATGATTAGATAGTATTATGTCTGTAACTTATTATTCAAGGCTATCTTCCATTTTATCCTTAGAATATTTCATCTTTACCTTTCCTCTAGCTGATATATATAATTGTGTTATCCACCAGTTCTATGGATGCTGTACATGAAGAAAGACCTTACTCAATCCTTGGTGCCAGGATGTCAGTTTAAAAACCCAGGCTTCTTTGGAATTCTTTCAGTGCTCATTGGAGGATTTCTCTTTGTTATAAGACGTTGAGTAAATACAGGAGATAGATGAGCTTTCCAAGGTTGGATATGAGACACACTCCGCTCTTGGCTTCTGAGAACACTTTGGCTCCTTGTCATGTTGGTTGTAGATTGTTAGGGAACTTAGAAGAAGGTAGAAAGACATTTTGTAAACATCACCATGGGAGAGGGATTTTTTGACATATACATTTTGGTCCAAAGTTCCTCTCTGTGCAAGGCTGAAGCCTACCTTAGCCTTAGGTAGACAGGCTAGTAAAACTCCTAAGGTTCTGTGTGCCATATGACTTTCCATAATTTTTCTGTTAGCCCAGGACTTCTAAAGACCATGATTATCTAAAGAGTCCTAGACTGGGTGACATTATCATGGCTAACACGCTGGTGGATGATGACAAATTAATGTGTTACTATTTGTCTGGGTGTCGCAGTTAGGGAATGGGATCCTTGGAGACGTTATGCCTAATGCCAAAGTCAGAAGTGAATTTGAAATCCCAGGTCTTCCCTTTACCTGCCTTCAAGTGAAGCCTCAGAGAGACTATCCAATCATCTCTGCCCCACATGTTCTATGAGGCTGGACTTCAAGAAAAATACAAGTGACCATGTTTAGAGTAAAAGTTAAAGACTGTTAACTAAGGTGTCAGTTTCTGTGAAAATGAACCCCCAAAAATTATAGAGTTAGTTTAAAAAAAAAGAGAGAGAATGAGAAAGCCCTTTACATGGTGATAGCTCAAATAATTATAATTTTTCCATGGAGTTTATAGTGCCCTAACATGTAGCTGTATTACAAGTTAGGTTATAAAACCTCTGGCCTAGAGAGAAGGCATTTCTCCATAATAGCCAAGAGCTCTGGAAGGACAAGTTGTGAGTATAGTGCAGGAGAATTAGAAGTTGGCAAGAGAAGCTAGTATGTAAAAGGAAATGAATATAAGAGAAAGCTGCAGCTAGGAGAAGAGTGATTTCTTGCTGATGTTCTTTTTAGAGAAACAGGGCAAATATCTCTAAATAAGTCACTGTGATTTAACATTGTTTTGGGTAACATCAGGATTTTCATTATAGTAAAGCAAATTGAGTATTTATCCTATTGAGTATATATCCTAAGGCCAATATTAAACCCAAATTCTTATACCTTGTTCCTCCCAAAATCTACACAAAGATTTCCTCAAGATCTTAGTATGCTTCTAACAAGATGGCGGGAAATGGCAGGATATATCCTAAACAACATACAACCAAGCTTCAGATGAAAATGTTAATACTAATAAGAGCGGAACACACCATTCCAGTGAATGAAAAGTTGACGTGAGTCAGTAAGATTCCTGAAATAAAAGTCTTGGCAGTTAGGTGGTGAAGGCACCTGCTGGGTCCAGAACCAAGATTCCATGTTTTTACTGAGGAACTGAAATTCAAAATGTCAAGTATTAGAAGAGAAAGACAAAGCAAGGTCTAACATGACCAAGTCTGCAGAAATTTAACTCATTGATTTTATGAAAAAGATACCACTAAATAAATGAGCTCTAATTTATTATAGTCATTGTTGTAATGACAAAATTGCTACCACGCTTGACTACATTCAGCACAAACTCAAGATGGCCACAGTTGCAAAGTATGTTTCTTAATGAATCTGGCTGAATCCTGTTTATGCAACTTGAGCCCTTGGAAGGATTACATACAATTTATAATGACAGACATTTCACAGGTTTGTTCTCTGGCTGCTAGAAGACTCATCAATAATTCAAGAACACAATACCCTTTGTGTATAATTGTTCCATTTCTTTCCCTTTTGCAAAAAATCATTCAGATTTCAACCATTAAAAAAATCATTCACATTTATACCAGCATAGAACATGTAAACCAAGAAATGTTCTTGTTGGGAAGACTACAAAAGGAAGAAAGAAAGATCTTATAAACTTTACAATTTCATATTATTATGTAACACAGGCAAATGTTTCTTAAGTCAAAAACAAGGAAAAACAAAGGGTTTTCATTTATGCTAAAATTTATAAAAATTAAAACTTCAAAGGGAAATTTTATTGTGTGACATTTTAAATATATGGAATTTAGTATATAAAAATTATAATATGATTTAATCCTGGATCAACCACTTACTAGCTGGATTACCTTGGGAAAGTTCTTAAATCTCTATTATCTGCAGTTTCCTCATCAATAAGATATGTAGATTAACAATCACACAGATTTTTTTAAAGAGTAGTGATAAAAAAATGACATAATGTATAAGTAAGTGTACTTTACAAACCATATAAAAGTAAGAAATACTCTAGCCTCCATCAAGTAACACGATAAGGAAAAAATGTTATTTAAAAATTACTCAAAACTTATTTTTAGGAAACTTACTTCAAAAGCATTAATTGCCACGCCCAAAGTTTTCAGTTCATACTTCGTCATAAGTCTAATTTAGTCCCTTTAATAAAAATATTAAAAGGTACAAAAGGCAATTTCACCTCCCTACTCCACCACAGTATGTTCAGAAAATCCTTTCATATATAATCAAATTAAGGGGATTTAATCTTAATAACATGAAAGCAAACTGGAAATGGAAATATATAATTGCAGTAAATTGAGAATATTCCTTAGTTTGTTCATTCATCAAATAAATTGTTGCTTTGGGAAGACTTTTGGTCAATATATGAAAAAAAAATCAATAACTATGTTGAACAATGTGAAAGCTATCCTGGTTTTTCTGAATTGTTTGGGCGGGGGTGGTTTGCTATTGTTTTATAAGACTGTTTCCTGGGTACTCTCTTCTGTCTCTCTAACAGGGACTGGCTATTAAATTCCATGTTTTACCAAACCACATCAGCAAAGGAATAAGCAAATTAGGAGCTGCACATTAAGTACAGGTCAATCATTAGTGGATGTTGAAACGCTGAACAGCAATACTCACAACACCACATGCCAAATGACTAGATAGTCTGAAATAGAATGAATAGCATATAGTTAAGATCATGGGCTCTGAAATCAGATATATTGAATTCAAAGAAAGGTTTTGACTCCTACAGCTGCGTGACATTTGGCAAGTAATTAACTTCCTAATACTGGTTTCCTTATTGTTAAAATGGAGATAATAATTGCACCTATCTCAAAGAGTTGTGAGGGCTAAATAAAAGAATCCAAGGAAAGTACTTAGAAAAGCACCTGACACACAGAAAACAATCCATGAGTGTTAAATCGTATATGTAAAGAAATGTAGACAAAATAAAAGATTAATTTTTCTCACAAACTTCTTGATAAGGAATTCAAATCTCTGGCACAGAAAAATCAACTTGAGATCTCTTTTAAAATAAAAAAATGCCAAATCATTGGACTTATTTAACTCCCTAAATTGTGCTTTTTCACTACACACACGCGCATGTGTACATACACACACATACATATACCACTATATAAGATGTATATATATGTGGGCTTCCCTGATGGCGCAGTGGTTGGGACTCCGCCTGCCGATGCAGGGGACAAGGGTTCGTGCGTTCGTTCCCCGGTCCGGGAGAATCCCACATGCTGCCGAGCGGCTGGGCCCGTGAGCCATGGCCATTGAGTCTGCGCTTCCGGGGCCTGTGCTCCAACGCGGGAGAGGCCACAGCAGTGGGAGGCCCACATGCCGCAAAAAAAAAAAAAAAGATGTATATACATGCAACAAATTTATCTTAATGTCAGGAAGGGTATAGCAATGCAGAAATTGGGAATGCAGATCATAGGACCTGTGCATTTCCTCAGTGAAGCCATTTAATTTTTCAATGCTTCTGTAAGTTTAAATAATTTTGATTTGTGGCTAGTGAAAAAAAATTGTCCATTTATTCCGGATGCAGTGTACTGGCAAAAGAAAATGATTCAGGGTGGAATGGAGTCAAACATGTATTGTACAACGTAAAGGCAAGCTAAACCTTGCTAATTCAGTTGGAGATGAATAAAAATGCTTACCAGTTCAGGTAAAAGGAAGACACAAAATTTAAAAAATCTACTCATTGCTAAGTGGCTAATAATGGTAAATTCTCAGGGAAAAAGGATTTTTGGTTTTGAGCTCTCATTTATTTATTGTTCTTCACACTTGATGTACTTCCTAACAATTCAACGGGGAGAGAATAAGTGAATTCCCTAACTTAAATAGGAATATGGAAAATGGCCCAGATACACTACTCTTTCCATTCTTGTAAGAGATATCAAATTGCATTTTTTCTTGCTTTCAAATTTGGTGTCAAATGTAGTGTTGGGTGTAATCTTAGACAAAGTCTAGTGTAAATTTTTCTATGTTTAAAGGTTTTCATTCTCAAGGAATCTCAGAAAGGCAACATCCCATCAGCTGACTTTTTTTTACAGTGGTGGTTGATCACTTTGTTTATTTTGCATTCATCCAATCTCCGAAAGAAGAGGTTAAGAAGACATTAACATTTGCAAAGTCCTTTGAGAGATGTGTTACCGAAGTGTAAATTATATCCTATTAGACCAGCCTTATTGAACATGAATAAATTACAAAGAAATGAGTGTCTTTAATAGAGCAAAGATATTATTAAAAAGAAATCTGAATTTAAAGCGTTTGAATATATTTAAAATTTTGAATATGCTTGCTTTTTCTGAATTAGTGTTCAGGTTTGAGGCAGTTGGGCAAAGAAAGGTACTAAGTCTGGAAATATTCATGTGCTAGTAACAGCCATGTTTCTCTCATCATGGATTAGAACACTTATAAATGTTTTGAGATTTTACATATATCAGAGGCAAACATAGCCATATTTTTTCCTAGAAATTAATATAAGCCATTAGATAGTTTTGAAATCATAATCACTGCTCCCATAAATTGCTAAATTAGATGAAATATTTAAATCCTTATTATTCAAAAAAAGTGAATTTTCAACATTCAACTGCTGAGTAATGGCTGTTTGTGCAATGTTTCCACTAAGATAAATGAAAGTTTTACTCCCTGCTACTAGTTTAAAACTCCTTTGCATTTTTACACAAGAGCCCATTTTTCATTACCAGGAAAGGTATGCAATTTGAACCATGCTACTTTTTATTCACAGTAAATCAATATGTGTCATAAGAGCAGAAAAGGAAGTAATATTACTCGCTATCATTGGACCTTCCCTTAGAGCAAGTCCTAGAAGACATTGCCAGGTTGGGTTGCTATAGCAACAGAGCTCTGGTACCTCTCTTGCTTGGCTTGTTATAGTGAGTTGATTTCTACCACACAGATATAACCCAGAAGAATTTTTATGGTAAAGAAGTAATTACAAAGAATCAACAGCAATGTGTGTGACTTTTCCATTGATCTGCGATGATTTAATTCAGAACTAGTATAATGACTCTATAACATTTCAAAGCCTTTTGCTGACTTCCAATTAAATTATTCATTGCCTTTTCTTTAGGCTTCTTAAGTAGTCAGATTTCTTAAAATGTGAAGAAAAAAGAATACCCAGACCCTTTAGAGTGTTAGCATGAAACCTGATATGGTTTTACCCAACTATGAAAATCTGCTATTAAAATGCCTTGAAATAATATTAATCCACTTAAAAATATCAACAATTAGTAAGAAGACTCAAGAAGACTATACTGGCAATATAAAAAATAATCTTTTGACTTCTTCTTAAAAGATATCAAGACAGAAAAGAATATATCTTATTTTCTTATATAGGCCATATAAGCCATTTTGAAGTGTCTGACATACATATAAACACCTAATAAATATTGTTATAATTTTATTACCATCACAATACAGTCAAGCAAACAAATTATATTCCTTTCCTTACATTACATAGCACTACTGATTATGCAATTGTAATGCCCTTTGTATTCTGAATATATGTAAAGTAAAAATGATATAAGGAATACACTACTATACAGCTGAGCCTTAAACATATTGTAAAAAGTTGCAAGTCATTTTTAGAGGACTAACTAACCTTGTGAATAAAAATTTGCATCTAATGGACATTCCATAGGGAAGCTACTTGGAATGGAGTGTGTTATGGGTTTGGGAGACAGGACCTAGATTTTGTGTATCATACTATTTACTTGAGACCTTAACCTAAGTCTTTGTCTTTTTACCTGTAACAAAAGGATAAAAACATTTTCCCAGCTGAGTGGTAGAGGATTCAGTGAGACAATGTATATAAAGCACCTGCTACAATGCCTGGCACAAATGATACTTTTAAAATTTTAGCTGCCTTTCCTTTAAAGTTTTCCAGTCATTTCCTTGAATCATAATTTCCAAATGGAACTTACAGGTGAAACTGAGTATAAATTCAGTATTTCTTAGAAGTACTTTGATATACATGGATTTTAGTTCTGGAAAATGTAGAAAACTTTCATTTCCATATAATTCTATGTTACAAATTATTTTTTAATTAATTTGATCGATAATGTCTTTCCCAAAGTATGTTTTCATGACCCCCTAGCCCAGGATAATGCTCTGGGGGAAAAGAAAAAAAGAGGTGGCAGAGGGACCATTTCTACAGTCAGATACATTTGGAAAATGCTACATAATACATCTCATTCTAGTGATTAATAGATCACATTAGTATATTCAACCCTCCAAGAAATCCCAGATAAATAAATCAGTATTGCTTAGTGGTAAAGAGTGTAAATTCAGGAGTTAGGCTTTTGAACCTCACTTTCATCACTTATTCCCTTATAACCTGGGAAGTTACTTAACCTCTATGTTTCTCAGCTGTAAAATGGGAATGGCAACAGTGCTTCCCACACTGCAATGAGAGGTTAAAGTGAGATATATCACACCTGCTCAGACAGAGGCTGAGTCAATTATCAATAATAAGAGTTATTAAAGAAGCCTGTTTAAACCCATTACTATGACCCTTCTTCTTTATGAATTATATTTTTGAACATCTTCTGGAACTATAATTCCTTGGAACACGCTTTGAGCAATGCTAATATTAGGGTAGTGGTAAATTGTAATTAAGTAAAAAATTATTCATCATATTAGTGCCCAAAGCAAGTAGCACCAAAAAAGTCAGCTACTTCACAACATGTGAGCCCACAGGCTTGCTCTCATGCTTCTACTATCAGAACACTAGAGCAACTGTGTTAAGTGTAAATATCTTACCCCCATGGATGTTCTACTCATTAGAGCCATTTACACCCATTTCATGTATTATCACAGATCAGTTTATTGTGTAATATTAGATTAATTGCATGTCACTAAAAATTGAGCCTTAAAGGAAAGAGATATCAAATGATTAAAGCCTTAATGACTAGCAGAGAGAAAACTAAGCATATGGCTTACTCATGGGGTCTGCAAAGAGAAGGGACATTATTAAGATGTTTACACATTTCCTAGTGCTAACGGAAAACAACTTGAGTGAATTTTCAAAATGGAGAAATAAAATAGTACAGAACAACAAGGAAAGGTAAGAGGTTCATCCCAGGAAAAATATGGTACAAGTTCACAACAAAATGCAAAGCCCTCCCTGGTCTAGACAACACCATGTCTCCAATGAACTTCCTTACCCTTGTCCAGAAGATCGGAAGCTTAGGCAAAGGACCAGAAAAATGAGCAGTCAGCTGATTAATCTGACACCTTTTAGAAATCCTTTTATTTATTCTCACATTTGCAACTGTATCAGGTTGCTGACTTCTCTTCTTTTAAAGAGTTCTTATTTTTCAGCATCAGAAATAAATGCAAAACAGAAAAAAATAATCACTCATAATTTAATGACCTCTGAAAATTAAAAACCATTTTCAATTATTCCTGTTCACTTCAAGTCTTAATCATAATTATATATCATTTCTACACGGGTATTTTTATATGTAAACACAATTTCAAAGCCTGGGGTTTTTTCCACTTAACACTTTATCTTCAGTTTTTTTCTCACAATGATACAGAGAAGTCTTCAAAATGATCATTCCTAGTACCTGAATGGTTATATTCTTCCATGATCAAAAATGCAAGTGATTTCCAATTGTGCTGTTATATTGATTCAACAAATCTCTTCCTTCATATAGTTAGTTCTTTCTTTTAGATTAGTGGTTTCAAACTTTAGTATGCATCAGAATCAGCTAGAAGGCTTGTTAAAGCACAGGTGTCTGGACCCCACCCTCAGAGCTTCTGATTCAATAGGTCTGGGGTGAGGCCCAGGAATCTGCATTTCTAACAAGTTCCCAGGTTTTTCTGGGAACCACTTCTAAAAATTACTGTTAGATTATTTACATGGAATATTATCATTGTTGCACTGGGGCTGACAAATCAAATAGTATAGACATTTTCATGGCATCTAACACATATTTCTGAAAACCTTCCTACAAGCTTATTCAGCTTTATATTGTCAAGTGACTTCTCAATACTTGAAGCCCGGGTAGATACCAACTAACTGAACGAACAAAAGAACAAAGGAAAATTCTTACTTCTCTCCTCCTCAAAATCATAACATTAGGCTGAGATTCATCTATTTACATTTCAAAGATACACAGCATGGCTAAATAGTAATATCTAAATCTCTGTTACTACAGACATCAGCAAGGAGGTTTTATCATCACTCAAAAGTCAGTGAAAAATAGCTGTTATATTTAAACCTTGGAAGAGAGTAAATCTGTATCTGTACCACACAGTTAGAAATTAGCTGCATTTAGCTTTGTCCACCAGATAGTTCAAAAGAAGTGTTGTTCATTGCAAGGTGCAGGGCAAAAATCTGGCTATGAGAAATTGTGTTTGATAAACTAGAAACAAGAGAATTCCCACTTTAGCAGGGGATGATTAGCATATTTGCCTAAAAGCCACTGTCAGAAACCTTGGAGGTTTCCCCTTGTACTAAAGGATTCTTTATATTATATATAATATATATATTATATATATTCTTTATATTGAGATTACTCCTTCACCTTTAAATGGAGACCTGTGCATATAAACAAACATGTCTACATGAGAATATAGATGCATCTACATAAGTAACATCAGATAGCCATGTATGCAAAGTATCTATTTATACATTGGTTTCTAGAAACCCACAGATAAAACATATGCTTAGCAAAGATATCATCTGCAGAAATGTCTTCTGCACTCTTTCTCTGTAATCTGCACACATTCTTAATTTTTTCATTCTTTTGTGTTGTTATTGTGTTGATTTGAATGCATAATGAGAAAATGTGTTCATATATATGATAACCATAAAACCATACATAAGTCAAGTCATTGGGTGTTGTCAACAAACTTTGGAATTTGGTTAGACATAAAATTGTTAACTCTGGCTCACGTTAAGAAGAGTAAATCAGGAGTAATTGTGTTAGATAGAGACTTATTAATAGAATCATGTATTTATGACTTCCTAAGGGATAGTGTTTTCTATGTCAGTGTTTTTTGGTGATTGTGCTCTCTTTATTTTATTTTTTTTTAAACAGCAAGCAATTTATTATAATGTTAAAAATAAACCTGCCATACAAATCAGGCTTTGCATTCCTAGGTATTTATCCAACAGAAATTAAAGCATATGTCCATACAAAGATTTATACATAAATGCTCATAGCAGCTCTATTCGTAATAATCTCTAACTGGAAACAACCCAAATGTCTTATTGATATAAGTGAAGGAATGGACACATGTTAATGTATCCATATAATGGAATGCTACTTAGCAATAACCATAAATTATTAACACAGGCAACAACACTGATGAATCTTAAAATAATTATGCTGAGTGAAAAAAAGCCAGAAAATAGAGTGTATACTGTAGAATCCCATTTATATATATATATAAACCTCGGTAAAATGCAAACTAGTGTGTTCTCTTTAATTAAAAGTAAGTCAACATTCTTAATAGCTTGAAAGGAACCTAAATTGGTTTTTTTGCATGGATAGGTTCATTATGACCACAGGAAGACATGGCTGCTCTCAGGACGGACAGAAAACTAGAGACAGATGCTAAGATACCATACATATTTCATGTTATGAAATAATATGCATAAATGTATCCACTTACTATGTACTATGTCGTAAATATGACTATATTTGGAAGCCTTAGCAAAGAGGACAAAGTTTAAAATACGCCAATGTTAAAAATGCAAACTTAAGAAACCCAGAACAGCAACACAGATACCATGAGGCAATCATTCCCCTAGTGTGTCTGAGAATTTGACCAAAGGCACTCTCTACTTAATTCGGGTGTTCAAAGAAACTTAAAGTTAAGATATTAGCGACAACAACCATCTAACTATCATTTGAAAATCAATACCTCTGAGTTTTTTTTGACTAATAACTGCCAACTCCTTAATAATGTGTTAGTGCAGAACGACAATCAATTAAATATAGCCCCTGCCACAAATCCAAAAGTACTGGCCAAAGTGCGCACACATCAATGAGACATTTCTAGTTCATCCATTCAGTGCAGGGAAAGAAATAGGGAAAAATATGTGTTGAAATGTGCATATGGCCTGCCTGTGAAATTTCAATTCCTGAACTCCAGGGAATGAGAGGTAAAAAGTCTTTAGGGATAACCAGATACAAGAAAAGTTTTGGTAGAATCCCTTTACTCCATCAGGGTAGAAATGGACCCCTGACAAGCCAAAAGATAAGAATTGAAATGAAAATATATTAATGGATATTTTCCTTTTTTGACAAGTAGTTTCTTTTGCAATTTAGGCAGTAATAGATTCTTTCTTTTTAAAAAATTAAGATTTTAAAAAAATGGGTCAGGGCTTCCCTGGTGGCGCAGTGGTTGAGAGTCCGCCTGCCGATGCAGGGGACACGGGTTTGTGCCCCGGTCTGGGAGGGTCCCACGTGCCGCGGAGCGGCTGGGCCCGTGAGCCATGGCCGCTGGGCCTGTGCGTCCGGAGCCTGTGCTCTGCAACGGGAGAGGCCACAACAGTGAGAGGCCCGCGTACAGCAAAAAAAAAAAACAAAACATAAAACAAAACAAAACAAAAGGGTCAATTTTAAAATGAAATCTGTAAAAAATAGTACAAATTAAAAAAAAATTTTTTTATTGTGGTAAAAGTCACATAATATAAAACATACTAGTTTAACCATATGTAACTTTACAGTTCAGTGGCACTAAGTACATAAAAAAATAAAATAAATAAAATAAAAAAGAAAAGCTGATGGGGCCTGAACTAAGGCTGTGGCTTTGGAGAAGAGGTAATTAGAATGGTTGCTTCACTCAAAACTGATGAGGTTAAAAAAAAAAACAAAAAAAAACTGATGAGGTTACAAGAAGGTAGGAGGGCTTAAAAAAAGAACCAAAGGAGAACAATAAAAGAAAGTGTTGTTATTCCACAGGCAAGGTCATGCTCCTCTGAGATCTTTAGCCCTTTGTTGGGGGAAATGACTGAATGGGCCCTTTGGTTACACAAATGTAAAATAAAGGTATGGTCTCTCCACCAAGTGGGGAAGTTTCCACCAAAAAAAGAAAAAAAAAAAGTACAAATTATATGTGGATGGAGCAAAATGAGAAAAAGTGAATGACTAAAATTCACTAAAACACTATCTTAAAACATCTATCATAGCAACATGATGCTATAACTTGCTGGGCCAATCAGTGAATAACCACATTACAGTTAGTTCTCTTACTGCAGGCTCTCCTGGAACTATAGAAGCATGAAACTGCACATTATGTTCTACTGTGGTAACTGATATTAAATTCAAATGCTATCGCTTGATGCAATTTTCTTCAGTAAAGTGAGTCTCAATTCCTTTACAAACAATACATGCATAGGTTTCACCAAAAGGAAACGATTTACTGAAAAGAAAAATGGAACATCAAAAAATATTTTAAATGTTAAATATGATACACTTATGTTATTCACAAATATAGACATCAAATTCTTTGAGAGTTGACTAAATATGGAAGACCAGATACAAATAAATGTATGTAATATATATATTTTTGCCTAAAGATATTAGGTTACATTAGAGGGAAAAATCTAATTCATTAATCATGTGTTTTGTCAACACTTTCATTATAAAAAAGAATAATTGTTTAAATAAATAAAACCCTATGTTTTGATTCTAAGCTTCAGGACTTAATAGTCTCAAGAAGCCTGAGCTTCAGTTTGAGAAAGGCCAACTTAGTAAAATTTAAACACATCTGTGGAGGTACTACTAAATCACCATTTACTAATGTTTTAAAGCAAAAGCAGGCTGGTTGGCTAAAATAAACATGTTATCCTTGTAACAAAGAACAATAAGTGATGACTGGGCCAATTGTGTACTCTAGGGAGGCCAATCTCCTAAACTGGTTCTCAAGCCCCTAATAATAATAACATATCATTATATCCCTTTCATTGCCTTTCCAAAGCAAAATAGCAATTATTACCTGGACATTTTTGTTAGATCAATAAACACTGACCTAATGTTAGATTAAAATACAAAATGATTGACATTATTTTTGAAGGCTAATTATAATTAAACTTTTCTTTAAATTACATCTTGTAGAGCCTTAAAAAATTGTCGTACAAATAACTTTCAGTCAAAAGTGGTCATTAAAAAGAAAACTTTACACTGGAAAAAATTGCTACTGGGTCATCACTGATTTGAGTATGTTAAGAATGTTCATTGATTGTATTAGATGTACACATCCAAATTATTCAGCTCTACAAAATAAAATAAAAAGGAAAATATTTTAACTTATTCAAATGACAAGACAAGCTTCTCAGAATCATAACCTCTATTCTTTAGGAAATGACTAAAAATAAGATAGAAGGACTCATACTTATTAATTGCAGATTTCTAGGAGTATATCAGTGCTTTATTTTTCACTTTCTTATTTTTGAAAAGAAGAATTCTTGGTCTCAGGAAAAGCAGCAAACGTAATTTGAGAGATTAACTTCTCTTGATTATTAACAAAACAGATCACAGCCTGAAATGCTACTTTATTGAGCCAATAATTACAGTCAAGAATTGTTCATGACATCTAGTCAGATTTTTCATTAGGATGATTGTAAAATGGACAGAGGCCACCAAATCATTCATTGGCACAGGCCCATGTTTCTTTATTCTAACCCAGAAAACCAGTAAAAAAAATGGCAGTCATCATTTAACCATGCCGTTGTAACGAGTTTTGACTGTCCTCACTCTGGTTTACAACCCAAACTTTTTGAAAAGACATGTTCAAATAATTTGAAAGTTATCAGGACCTATAGGTTAATCATTTCCCAAACTTGAGATATGGAAAACCAGGGCAGAATACTGTTTTTATTACCCATTGAGGTGGATTTTCTTCCTTTGAAACTAAATGCATAGACAAAAAAGGAATTTGTTTTCTCTTCTTTTCCTCATTCTATTTGATTTCTATGACCTGTTTGGGGTATACGTTTGTGTATACATACAAAAAGATAAAGTTCTATTTATTTAGCTCTCAGTGATAATTATGTATGATAATAAAAAATTTTCATACCTCATGTCTTCAAATCCAATCGTAAGCACCATAAGGGAAGTTCCTGCTGAGTTACTGGTCATATTTTCCCTGTAACCTGCAACTTAAGTCCTGTATATGCTCTGAAAGGACAAGCTGTCAAGTGAAAAGTAAAACTTTACCCTAATGAAGAGGATCTTCTCTCCCACTCGGTATCTTCCTTGCGAGAGCCTCTCCACACAGAACTTGCTCGGGCATTTGCAAGGAGGATCTTCAGAAATCCGTTTCACCTGAAATAGAAGAGCAGGCAAGTTCATTCTCCTTAATCAGGTTGCCTTTAGATTAATTTGTTCCATGGGTTCAAAGGCCCCTGAACCATTAATGCTTTTAAATTTGCTCTATATCAGACTATGGACACGATGTGAGCATAGACATATCACATTAAATCTTAACTATGTAAAGGTCAGGCCCTGAAGGCACTCTGTGAAGGTCAATAGCTGCACTAAGGCATAAGCTGGATGACGACAATGATAATGATGCTGGAGGATAATCACAAGCAAATCAGCTGGCAGTGTAGGGATGACGAGCTGGGTTCTCACGTTTAGAGGATTGCAAAGATCATGTACATTGGATTGTCAAGATAAATATATTGAGAACTAGAATACAAGGCACATTAACATAGTCTATTATGATGAGGAAACATATAGACATAGTCTATATGTTTCCTCATCATAACTTTAATATTAATTTTACTCATTTTCAAAATAAATGAGAATTTTACAATTATTATTATTTAAAAATGAGACTATTTAACCTTATTTTGAATCCTGAGACTTTCTTTAAGGAGTCATCTCTAATTCATCCAGACTAATCCAGCAATTCACTCCTCAGTAATTCCCACCTGCCAAAACCTATTTCTGTAGCAGCATCTTACAATTTGTATGTATTTTATAGAATCCATGTCCGAATATCAGATTTTCCCTATTTTATCTATCTCTGTACTCTTTACAAAACACATACACTAAATGATAAGTGCATAATGCTTATAGACAGTTGTGACTATTAAAGACAATGTACAGTCCTTGATTTTAGGAATAAGGTTTATTTATTTATGTTTTCCTTGGTTGGGAACCTGCCATGCTGTGTCTCATAACTGTCCTCTCTTCAACTAACCAACCAACCAAAAACCCAAAAGAATAATAGGTTGTGTTTTTAGTCAAAGTTTCCATAGAAGACAGATCTAAATAATGTACAGCCTACATTTGAGAAGCTAGGCGGAACAAATTTAAATTCTGAAGGGATTGGCTTGGACACCCCTCACCCAAATTCTTGCTTCCACAAAGATACGATTCCTAGAGTTTTGTCATCAAAGCAATTCAATCATTTCATCAAATAATTCAAGGTCTGACTTCAATCAGTCTTCCACTAAGAAAAACTGTGGGAAGAGTCACGCAGGAACTCACTTGCCTGTTGGAGTAAAGGACTTAAGCATCTCGGTTTCCCTAGAATAAGCAAGGTTCCAGAAAGTATGGAAGCATAAGACACTAGAGGGGAAAGCTAGAAAGAGTGGGGGAATCCTGAAGCAAAACTTATATTGAGATAAGTTTGGATAAATAAATAAATAATAAATGGATAAATAAGCACAGGGACCTAAAAAGGACGCAGGAGGAAATTAGTGTGACAGATTAAGCCTGGATTCAAAGAATCTTAGAGATGGCTTTCATTCAAACAGTGAGGGAACTGTCTAACATCGTTATGTGAGTGATTAGGCCCATGTCTTTGAGTTCTGAATTTCCCATACCATATGATACTTGGGCCATAGATATATCCACCCACTCCCCCAGTATTAATAGAATCCTACCCCTAGGGATTCCCTTCTATAATGCAGACCCACATTCTGGGGTGGGGGTGAGGTCACAGGACCAATGAATGTGTGCTGTCTTAAGTGTTGTAAGTGTTCCTCTATGTGTATCTCCTTCAATATGTATTTATAGACATGTTTTAAAAATATAAATGTGAGGAGATATGGGGATATATGTATATGTATAGCTGATTCACTTTGTTATACAGCAGAAACTACCATACTATTGTAAAGCAATTATACTCCAATAAAGATGTTAAAAAAAATAAATGCTAAAAAAATATAAATGTGTGTGTATATATATATATACATATATATAAATTGTGCTTATTGCATACTATTGCTAGAAGCAGTACAGTTTTCCTTAGCACCACAATAATTCCATGAGAAAAGAAGGAAAGGAGGGAGGGAGGGATGGAGGGAGAAGGACTTTGGCCACCCTGAAAAAAAATCCAACAGTCAGCAACATAAAAGCACATGGCCCAGACTTTAGGAGAGTCACGCCTGGCACAGCTTTACCACGATGCAGTAACTGAGCAAACAGTAAATTGGTGTTCAAGTGGTTCCTCTGCTAAGAAATGACAATCACAAGTATGGATGGAAAGTATTTCCATCTTGAAGTGTTTTTAGACAAAATACAGAAACTATTGGTACCAAATGAAATAAAATACAAGAAACACTTTCTCAAGTGGCCTGTCCTTCTCTAATGCCTTCCTAAGCTTTGAAAATATACTTGCTTTTTAAGATCAAGGGCTTTTGTGTGGCTGTGTGAGAGCTGGAAGCAGAAATGGAAGAGACAAGGCCAGGCTGTGGGGAGTTAAGTAAACAGTGACTGATGACATCTTGCTTCTTACATTACCTTGGGGTAAGTCAGTCTGGCAGGTGTTCTGGTTTTGGCCAGGAACCCAGCCAGCTTTTGTTGAAATGGGATTTCAAGAGGAGCCTGATTACTCAGAATTATACTATCTCTCATCCCCAGACTGAGGAAGTTGATGGAGAAGAGGAAGAAAGTAAGAATGGCTTCTTAGAACTGTATTCAACTCATTGTGTGGGAACAGGCTCAACACGAGGGCACTAAACCTGACCCCATCATTTTATCACAGCCGAATCACTCTATCAGGACATCAGGGGAATAAATTAATTCGAATGGACTCCACTGTGTTTCTCTTACGATGTCTGGCTTGATTAAAGAAGTTGGGATGTATTATCCACATAAAAGGTCACCTATTTTGTTTTTCAATTTTCCACAATTCTCCTAAGTAGCAAACAAAGAAATGTGAGGACACATTGAAAGTTTCAAAACTGGCAGTCATTGAAACTGTTCACTGGAATATGACATCTTAGCACAGGTCTGCGTCTCTTTCTTTTTTCTTTTCTCCTTTTTTTTTTTTTTACTCCCCTTCTTTATTCTCCTTCTTTTTTTTCCTCTTTTTTTTTTTGATGTAAATAATAACTTTGCCAGAGTAGAAATAGCCAATAGTATTAACTAAACACAGGAACTTTGCAAGCAATATTTTATATCCCTATTCTAAAGAACATGTTGGTGTATATGAACTTCAACTCCCCAATGGCTATATATGCCTCATATGCAGTGAAGCAGTTGCCATAGGAACTATTTCCTTTTTATATCTGACATATGAAGCTCTGATTTAAGCCATTAGTGAGGTTCATACGTTTTTTCTCTCTGTTCCACTGTCCCTGAAATAAAACACTCAATGAAAAACTATCACTTAAACAGAATGCAAATATTTCAATGCAATTTCCCCAATGTGGAATGAAGAAGACTGTAAGAGGCTTCTGTGGCCAAATAAGCATGGAAAATTCCAGGTTAAACAAGATCTTATTATGTAACTCACTAGTGCCTTTGATATGCCAGAATGCATTGCCAAACTCTAGGTAGGGACTATAGTAAGCTGTTTTTCTCAAACTAACCTAAGCATGGAATTCTTTTTCCACGGGTCATCTGGTGGTATGAGTGTTTGATTAAACATTCAGACTAGCATGAGAAATGCTAGTTTGAAGACTGTGAACATAGTATTCTAGCTGGCAACAGTATAGAAATATATGCTTAGAACATTTCCTACATTCAATGAAAACCCCTTGACTATACAGATGGTTATGTTCCCAAACCCTGACAAACTTTAAAGTTTCTCTGAAACCCCCTTCATTGTTTCCAGCTAAGAGAACAGAACTTGGAGTAGGGAAGAACAACCACAGAGTGACAGTCTTGCCATTTTGAAGAGAGTCCCTATCTCATCTACCTCTTCTGAACTGGAGTATAGGTAAAACTTTTCCAAAATCCCTTTCATAGTTGTTTCACCACCTTCTCCCTCCTGTCCTTCTTCTCCCCTTCTCAAGGATGAGGGATGGCCACATGTGAGACAAGCTGGTGAAGAAAGGGAACCATTCTAACTACTTTTCCCAGGCTCATGGAAATGGTTTCAAGGGGCAACATCTCCTCACTCTGCAAAGCTACAGCAGAGCTGAGAAGTGCACATATTTCCAGAGCACATGGCCATTCCAGATAAATAGAAAAAGGGAGAGTCTTTTCTAAACTTTGATTACCCACATTAATAATTTATCCAATAAGCATGGTACTAGATCTAGCTGAATAAAATTTGGTCCTTGTCTTTGAGAGCAAGGACCATACCTAGAGAAGAATAGGTATTTATGCCCAATAAGGTAAACACTTCATTAAATATATAAAAGAACTTGAGGTACCAAGGACAAATTTGTCAATTTTACCTGGGATGAGAGATGCCAAGAAAAGCTTTCTATAGAAGGCCACACAACCTGAATTTTAGAAGATGAAAAGGTGTCTAAAAGTAGATTTCAAAGATAAGCAGTGTGAGGAAGCCAAGTGAGGAAAAACACAGGGTATAAAAAATCCTTGGGAGTTTGGGATTAGAGTATAGGTTTACAACAGATACATCAGAATGCAAGAATGAATCCATAGGGCAAAAAAGTCTGGGAAAGACAAAATGGGCCAGAACATGGAGGGCTTATGTGACACATACCTGAGTCTGGGCTTTACCCTGGATATTATAGAGCCCTTATACAATTTTAATCAATTCTGAGTTGCGTTTAGGTTGACCATTCTGGTAGCAATAAAGTTCATGGAGAAGAATTTCAAGAACAGAGTGCTCAACAGTGTCAAACACCAGAAAGTGGTCTCATAATTTGAGGACTAAGAAATTCATTTGATTCAGTAATTCATTCATTAGGAGGTTAAGGGTCAGACCTCTGACTCTAATGCTTTAAAGGAAGTGAATGGAGGTAAGTGCTGAGAGGAAAAGGCCTAAGATCAAGCATAGTAACCCCAGAAAAACACTTTTATGAGAGAAAGACTAAAAGGAAGATCTTACTCTAAAGTAGGTCTAATCAAAAAAGTATAATTGAGAGAGAAGAAAAAATTGTTCTCATCAATATATAAATAATGTGCCATTATCTACTATTAGTACAATGTTATTCAATTACCTTACAAAATAAAAATGAAACAGCAGGATTCAAGACATGTGGCTGATCATTAAGAACATTCCTGTGATTTTAAAGTCCTTTTAGGTGTATTATTAAAATGCCCTGCCTATCCTTTCATTTCTGAGTGGATTGAACAAAGGAAAACTAAATTAAACTGGTATTGGATAAGATACCTTGATGGGCTAAGTTTATGTGTGCTACCCTTAGCAGAATTAGGAGTTCTCAATCGGTCAGACAAATTGTTATATTTCTGCTCATTTAAATCTGCAATATAGGTTATAGTGTCACATGGAAGAAAGAAAAGATGGGGGAATCTTTCTTTCTGCATCCTACAGCACCAATCAGCCATTTCCCCTGCTCTTTTCAGCTCAGACCCTTGGGAGGGAAACTCTCAGCTACAGGCTAGCTGTCCTTTTCAATCCTGCCTATTCCTTATAACTGGCATTATGGTTGGTGCTAGTCTCTAAGAACTCTCCTTGTGTATGTGAGACATACTTCAGTCTGACATCCCCGAGGTTTTCATTTTTTATAAAACCCATAGGTTTTTGACATTTACGCTCAAAACATATGTGCTGGGAAGTAAATGCACACACATGACACACTACTTAAGACACAACAGAAGTAGCCAGAGAATTTTATTTCATCCTGTTTACTGTTACACCCAGAATCTGTTTTCTGTAATTACGAGGGTATAATGAAAATATTTCCTAATCTGCCAAAGATGGTGTCTCAAGAACTCTGAGGGTTGGTGACCTCAGAGAGTTAGACAAAATTAGGTTGGAATCTAAGCTCCTCTCTTCCTCTCAGCAGGTATTTCAACTTCAAGTCTCAGGTTCCTCAATAAGAAACCTGCCCTAAAGATAACAAGAGCACTTGAAGAATACTGGCAGAACCCGGCCCATAGCAGGCAGTCAGTAAAGGGAAGTTATCTTCTCCATGGTATTTTGCTTTTCCTTCTTTAAAGATCCTCAAGTCCCATGCCTCAGGCTTCTTATCAGTGAATAAGGAAACAGGAACCAATAGTATCAAGGCTTAAGTGTTTTCAAAGACAATTTTCAGGAGGATGACTTATCCTAAAATTTTAGATACTACTCAGCAGAATTAAGTGACACTTTATTTTAAATAAGTGGCTCAGTTTTGAATCTCAAAATGAATTGCAGGACTATAAACTTCCTCATAGGATTTTTTTTTTTTTTTTTTTTTGCAGTACGCGGGCCTCTCACTGTTGTGGCCTCTCCCATTGCAGAGCACAGGCTCCAGACGCTCAGGCTCAGCGGCCATGGCTCATGGGCCCAGCCGCTCTGCGGCATGTGGGATCTTCCCGGACCAGGGCACGAACCTGTGTCCCCTGCATCGGCAGAGGGACTCTCAATCACTGCGCCACCAGGGAAGCCTCCCTCATAGGATTTTAAAATAAATTTCAATAACATTGGAATAGGTAAAGGTTAGACTGATCGAAGATTGTACAGAATGAGTTTTGAAGTTCAAAAAAGACCAAGTGTTGATAAGAAACTTGACCAATTTTACTTACTGCATCATCCAGTAAGTTTCCCGTACTCTTTTTTCCAGAAGACTTTGATGAAGGCGAAGGTGAAGGAGAAGGGGCAGAGAGTGTTTCTTCTTGTTCAATTTCTTTTTCCAACTTTATCAAACCAGGAGGCTCCACACCATACCTTTTTAAAAGACACCAGATCAATATACATGCATAAGTTGTAATAATGATACACTTAGCCTTATGTTGCATCCAATTATACCATAGGACCAAACTGCTAACTTTTCAAAACAACATTAACTTTTCTCTGGCATTGAAATAGTATGTTCTTAAATTGGCACCCTTTTAAGCAGGGAAAAACACACACACCCCCATACATACATATATATTTATAGTTACATATACATATGCATATATGTTTATATCTATATATGAACATATAAATGAATAGATGCATAACATATTAAAAATAAATTAAAATACTCCATATAATATATTAATGAGTCAATAACATGAATTACCATATTAATTTAGTCTTCAGCTTTCAGATTTACTAGCTTTAATGATATTAGTGCTACAATTGAACTCCTATTTTTAATATATAAGCTTGTTAAAAATGGAAATAAAATCAGGGAGTCAGAGTCAAGTTGAAAACAGCAATTTCCCCAAATAAATGTCCTTAAATGAATTAACAGAGAAGAAATTCACTCTTACGTGTATATCTTTATGGACCCAGAACAAGGTAGAATGGGTAATACAGTACATTGGTTATGCTTTTAAGACCAACATAATGAAAGCATGTACGGTATTACTGAGAAAGAAAATGAATAAAGAAACAAAAAATAATTTAGAATAACAATATGTTAAAAATTATGTGTTGTAAATTGTAAATGCCACAGCAGTTCAAAGACAGAGATGTAGTTGTTAACAGCATTCTAATCTCCCATATTTTTCTTAGGCTAAGTTTAAATTTGGTTTGGTTTCCTAGATGCATATCAATTGTACCTAAGTGAAGGAGGCCAAAGATAATTCCAGAATTTGAGAATTGGGAAGGATCTTTGGGTTCATGTAGTTATACCCTTTCATTTTTACAGAATAAATAAAACAGATCCAGAGGAAATATAGGACGAGCTAGGAACAGAATAAAGATGCAAATCTAGGTTTTTTTACTTCAGGTTTTTCTCTGACATTTTAATCAGGTGATCACGTGTTAGAAAGAAGAGGAAAAAGTCACTTGGAAATTTTTTCAAAATAGGCTGTGGACTACCTACAAAGTAAATAACCTTTATAGAGAGAATAAGTATGTTGGCGATAGGTCGAATACCTTAGAGTGAGTGAATAGTATATTAAAACATCATTAAATGTAAAAGCTTAGGTTATCGTCATCCTGTTCTAATGGCTTGTTATTTTAACTGACATCATCACACACGTCAGGTGGCCTTTGAGAGCTGGAAAACTTATATCAGAATTCAGTACAAAACAGTGTAAGCTGGCACAACTCAAATAATAATTGCTGTTTTGCTAACTGCCTCTAGTGAACAGAGTAATTTTTAGTTACATAAATTATTAGCTAAAAGACTTTAGGCACTATTTATCACATTTCAAACCTTTTATACAGATTAGCCAGTTAACAGGACATTTGTAGAAACATGCAATAGACCGCAGATTCTATAACAGCAGAGACTGTCTGATTCACAGCATACCTAGCAGCCAGTGTAGATCATGGCACACAATAGATACTTAATAGCTACATGTTTTGAATGCAAAAAATTTCCATATTCTCATATAACAATGAGTTCAGGCTCCAAAGATGAATTAGATTTCATTATTTTGGACCTTTAAATGCATATCACTTTAATAAAACATATCGACATTAAATGTAAATAAGTGTTTTACCCCCCAAGAACGTTCTTCTAGAAAACTTTAAACCCTATTCAAAACTAAAATACATTTTTAACTTTCTAGCACTCATTAATTACACTTAACTCAACCCAGCATCTCATTACTGTTGACAAGTACCAGTAATATTCACTTGAAGATTTGGGTATCATTCTTCCCTGAGGCAGACTTGAGCTAACTATGCCATTAACCTACTCTTTAAATTTAGCAAATCACTTAACCTCTAAGAGTCTGTTTTCTCTCAGGAAAACACAGATGAAAGTGGCCTGTCCTAGAGGTCTGATGTAGCAGGAGAGAGAGAGAAGGAGGGAGGGGAGGAGGGAGGAAGAAGAAAGTTAAAAGAGCAACTGTTACTGAACGTCTTCCATGTGTCTGGAACTTTTGGGCATCTTGACGTACACTATTTCTGAGCCTCAGTTTTAGTTCACTGTAAAATGCAAGTTCTAATTCCTGTGTTTTAATACAGTTAGAAGGAATTAAAACAGTATCCATTACACTCCCAGTACAGTGTCTGACACATGGCACCATCTCTGAGACGGCTGTTGATAACTGATGTATCAGAGCTTGCACAACCAGGAAACTGCAGCACTGAGGTCCTTTTGCCAAAGTTTTAACTTTTTAAATATACCACCCAATGAAATTATGTAACAGCCTCAAAATTAAGATGTAGTGTTATTACTATTGTTATATTATTACTATTGTTGGTATCCTTTACAAAAAAACTCACCATAGGCTTTCTTTAAATTAATTTTCCTAGAATTGTAGGATGGCAGGAATATGTTGGTGCTGGAGCATAGCAGAACAAGTTATAAATTCATTTTTGCTGCTAACTCGCTGGATGAACTTCAACAGGCAACGCTTTTTAATCCCCCTAGACTTATGTGAATTCTTAGTTCCAACAAGGTATAACATTTTGCTACATTTAATGTTCTCAAGATAATAACATAAACTGGGCAGTGAAGCTAGAGGAATTTAACATGCTAGAATTCACAGCCAATTAAAAGTCAATCATAAATGAAAACATCATATTTGAAAGTATAAATTGGGTCAATTGGAAAATATGATTTCATTTGTAATTGTAGGTGGATTCATGCCACCTTTCAGGAGCAGGCTGGTTGGGTTGCACAATTTTTTCTTTTTCTTTTTTTTTTTTTTAACAAAGTGAAATAATAAGAAATATGTTATTAAAGTAACAACAAGCTCCACTCCATGTTGAATACAAAACAAAATTTGAATGACGTTGGTAACAAAGTCATACATGGAAAACTTTGCCCTGGAGATTTTTCTTTATCTGGGAATGCTGAAAATTAGCTATGCCACTGAACATAGAAAGTCAACACTAAGCCCCAAATTTCTGCTTATATTGGCTTTTGAATACTTCAAGCTGCTTAAGGTACAGTCAGCCAGTCCTGAAATACACACTTCAATATGATTCATTGGCTTCCTGTCTGTCTGGAGGTGTCAAAAGTCTGTAAATCATGAAATTCCCCTTGGGTTGGGGGCCTGCACCTGAAGCCAGCTTAGTCACCAGTAGGTCTTTTTTCTGCTCTCCAAAAGGCTGCTTCATTCTGGTTTCCATGATTAACTCTATACCACCCTACATTTTGATTTTGTTTATAAGGTTTTCAAAAATTTATAGTGTTTTCTATTCTTGTCCAACTACAAGATTTCAAAGCTTTGCGGGAGAAGGGGCAACTGTTGCTTTCAAACTGAATAAGGGTAAACTAAAGATAGCAAGAAGGTTGAATCCACTAAAACCAAATCTTTGCATCTGTATACCCCAGTGATGTGAAAGTAGGGGGGATTCTGAAAGGGCAATATCATATTATAAATTTTTGGTCTCATTTCAAAAATGCATAGTGCTAGGGAAATGGTCTTATGGTTAATAACTTTATGATGAGATCTTAGAAATGGACTTTTCATTTTTCTGGCACAGGATATAGCTTTTGAGATTGGTCTAGATGAAATAATTGAGCCCCTAAACTAAGCCCTGAACTAGAAAATTTACTCAAACTATTTACTAGACTATAATTTTCAAAGAAAAGACATCTGGAGCCTATTTTACTAGAGTTGGAGGGATAAAGTTTAGAAACTCCCCCTTCTTAAGGCATACAACAGATAGTTTATAGATTCTTGCAAGATGGTTTTTGTCCCATTTTTTATTCTGTTTTAAAGTTATTTAAAGATAGATTTAAATTTGGATGGAAATTTCACTCATATGAAAACAAATTTTATTCTTAGCAGTCAGAGTCAAGCTCTTTAAATAGGATGAGTTAATTAATAAGCCTTGTATAAGAATATTTTCTTTTAAGTAACATTTCATTAAGGCATGGATTAAAATAGGAGACTAACAAAAATATTCACAAAGTATATTTCTTTTGAATGGTCATAAATTTTGTTGAAAATGAAGAAAACACTCAAAAGTAAAAATATAAAAAGCTTCCCTCTGATGTTGACTATTCATCACAGCCCCAAACCAAAATATCAAAAGGTTTTTTTTAGTTTTATCATAAAGCTAATCTTAATTCTGCAGTCTTAAAAAAGGTTGAATTCATAGTAACCTTTTTTAAACAATGAATATCAAAGCACCCTCATTAAAAAGATCTTTTTATTGACCTGTTTTTGCTGAATGTTTTATTTCGCAGAAGGCAAACATGCATATTTTACACACAGAAACTGACATGGTTTCTGAAATATTAACAGAGGGATTTCACTCTCCAGTGATGACAGCTCTGTTTAGTTGAAAATAAAAGGAAGTTTCACCCATGAGAACAAAAATAAGTGGTCTCATTCTCCCACCCCACAGCTCTCAAAGGAGCTTCACGGAGTGTTCCCAGGCAAGAGAATACAGCAGGGAATTAGAAATATTTAGTGAATCATTTCTAAAGTGATGTTGATGCTTTTAAGATGACACCTATGTAAATTTGAGAAATAAATGTTTAGAATCAAGTGTAAAGAAACATCATCTATCAGTGGAAAAAACACAAAACTCGCAAGGTTGTATTAGGATTTTGTTATGGTCAAACCTCATCTGTTGTGTGTACAAATTAATGTGATTCTTGAGAGCTCTCCAAATACCACTTCTGGTTTTGTCTAATGCTGTCTTAATTCAATAATTCAATAACTCTGTCTTAATTCAACTCCATAGAGGAGTACAGGGAGGAGGAAGCACACATACAATGATCTAGATAAAGGTTTACTATATCTAAAGAAAAAATTAGGAGTAAAATAAGATGGAATGATGAATTTCCCTTTTTTCCTTCAACGATTATGCTTCAACACAGGGCTAAGGTAGTGATGTTTGGGTTTATTGGGTTACTGTTTTTAAAGCACAATTGAACTTCCATTAAAATTTTGATAAAATCTTCAAATGTGTACAGAGAGAAACTTAAATAGACATTTATACTTAAAGGTTCAATCTACCCACTTGGCATTCAGCTGTTTAACCTTATGCCGCACACAAAGTAGGTGAAGAAGATAAAAGGCAAAATTTACAAATTGAATATTGTAATGTATGGTCTTAATCCTTAGATCACTGCTTTGTGAAATTAGTAATTTTCTTCTGTAATGTGAATCATCTCTGCTTTTATCACATGGTCATAAAGTGAGGTCAGAAATGTAGCCACCCATTCTTATTAATAATAATAATAATGATGATGATGATAATAATAATAATAAAGAAGGCAGCGGAAACTTTTGGAGGTGATAGATTTATTTATGGCATAGATTGTGGTGATGGTTTCATAAATGTATACTTATATCCAAACTCATCAAGTGGTTTGCATTAAATATGTACAGCGTTTTTTGTATGTCAACCGTGTCTCAATAAAGTGGCTTAAAAAAAAAAAAATCGGGCTTCCGTGGTGGTGCAGTGGTTGAGAGTCCGCCTGCCGACGCAGGGGACACGGGTTCGTGCCCCGGTCCACGAAGATCCCACATGCCGCAGAGCGGCTGGGCCCATGAGCCATGGCCGCTGAGCCTGCGCGTCCGGAGTCTGTGCTCCGCAACGGGAGAGGCCACAACAGTGAGAGGCCCGCGTACCGCAAAAAAAAAAAAAAAAGAAATGGAGCAACCCAGAATCTCAATTTTAAAATATTTGGGGAAAAACACACACAAAGCACTTCATATAATGCTTCACCTTCAAATTGACCAGGCCATTATGATTCCCTTTCATTAACCATGATATTAATTTGTTTTATATACGATGGCAAGGGGCAATTCATGACAGACTCAGTAGCTGGAGGAAAGGTGATTCCTAAGGGAATTTTGTCATTGGATAGCATGCCTTCTTCTTTGATGACGTGTCATAGTTAAAATGTTTAGTTCAGCAAGATTCCTAAGTGTTCAGATAATAAAGAGTATAATTACAAAAAATAAAATAAATCCAGAAAATAGGTAAGTAATGTACACCAAGCAAGAGGAAAATGACAACTCCCAGCTAATTCTGTAGACAGCGCCACTCCTTTTTACCTCTATCACAACTTTCAGAATCATGATGCCTGTTTGATCCACATATTTAGGTTATCAAAGCACGAAAATAGAATCTGGCATTTCAGAATATTCTAATGATATAATTAAAATAACCAAGCAAACAAAAAGTTTTCTGCCTAATCTCCTATTACCCAGGAACTTTAGACAATCTTTCTTTTACTCTAGCATTTCAGGGGCAGCAGCTCATTTACTGAGATTTTACTTTGTGTGTATTCCTCCCTCCTGTATTTTTAATATCACCTTTCTTAGGGGATATCTGCTGAGCCCAAGGACTCAAGGCTGAGTCCTTTGACTCATAGCTGTTTGTCCTGCAGGCCAGAAGGCTTAAGCACGGTAGAGGAGTGGCTTAGCGGAGTCCTGAAAGCAATAGGTACCTTTGTCTCGCTCCCTCTCAGAACCCAAGAAAGTGACAGCATTGAAGGGGAATGGGGTCCTAAGAAACAGTCAGATACTATGAACTATGCCTGAGTAGTAGAGACCTGAGTGGTCAGAAGACAAGGGGACCCTCTCCAGAGGCTGTCACACAATATAGCTGGGAAAGGTGTGGGAGAAAGTAGGGACATCCCTCAATGTCTCAAATTGATTTTTTTCACTCCTTATTGAGTGGAGCCTCATTCTTATTTAATTCAAATTTTTAAAAATTAAAACAATCTCTCTCATCCAATTATTATGATAAAGTAAAATCCATACCTGATGAACAATTTGTTAAGATTATGTTGACTATGATGTTTTAAAGAACTTGGGGTTACTTCTGATTACAATGAATTTCCCACTGGCTCAAAAAAAAGGGCTATTCATTGGCAGCAAGTTTTCTACCCATTGCTGTAATTTGCTGATGTGCTCACCTTGTCTTTTCTTTTCTTTATAGCTCCCCCTTTGAGAATTAACATCCAGAGCAAACTCTTACTTTGTCTTATTGGTTCATCTGATCTCAATGCTAGAAGTATAATCAGATCTGGATGAGAAATGAATTCTAATTAATTCTGAAGTTTTACTTTGCATCAAGATCTATTGAAACATTTATATCTTCATTTGTAATTCTTTGGGCTTTATAAAACTGTCAGAAGCCTTGTTTGAGGATTTGCAATGTAATAAGGAGAAGACATGAAACCAAATCAAGTCAGCTGAGCTAATAAAGTCCCTTCTCCTGCTTATTTAGCTACAGTTATGATTTCTACAATTACTTCTTGTTTTTCTTTTCTAGAAAAAAAAGATTCCAAAGATATCTCTACATATGAAGGATAATATTCTATCTTTTTCCAATCAAATTATGGAGAATAATTTTAAAAATATCCATCCACTCAGGAGTAGAAACCAAAAGAGTTGAGGGATGAGATGTTAAATGGGGAAAATGAGGAAAAAGGAACAAAAGAAGAGGCTGAAGATTGTTAAAAAGTAAACAGGAAGAGAGGGGTGAAAGAGCTGAGAAAGAGAGAGAATAATGGGAATAGACTTTCCACTAAGGAAAGCATAATTGTCACATACAATTTCATGTACAAGATCCTCCCCAGCCTCCCAAGAAAGAGCTGCAAGGAAAATGTATTCAATTCAAGGATGTTTAGAAAATGCTTAAACATAGTGACTTTGACGATAAGGCCACGATGTTAAGAATATTGGTGGTCCACTTTTTTAGTTTGAACAATTGCTCTCAAGATGTTCATACTGATCATATTTGAAGGAGTTGCTTCTCAACACCTAGGTTAAACATCAGCGATGAAAAGGCAGCAAGCTTCTCAGCTGCTTGGATGCTGAGATGGTCAAGTCTTAAGTAGCGGCAGTAGTATGACCTACCTGGCTGCAATCCGGCCAAGCTCCAGCAAACAGAGACACACTTCTCTGGGTTGCTTGTGGAGGACTGAAAGACAAGACAAAGGTGGACACCTTTACAATAGAAAGAACAGTAAAGCAGCTCAATGGGGAGCAGGATGGACTCCCTCATCGCTCATGGTCCCAGTAAATGAGCTAGTCTTCATTCTGATATTCATAGAAACCATCCTATCCCACAGTACAGTTAGCTTTACTAAAGTCCTAAAGCAGTTTTCAAAACTCTTTGCCCAACTTCCTCCCCAAAAGCCATGAGTCTCAGGAATCCCACCCTGAAAATATTTTCTTCAATTAGTTAATATTTGTAAGTCAATATTGGAAACACATGTAGCTATAATTATGATATAAATAGTTGATGGATTACTTAAAAACAGACGGCAAACATAAGACTATGAAGCAAAGTCTGGTCTTTTAAAAATCCTAACTCTATCTTCACCAGTGATTTTAGCAGAAATAATGCAATGAATAAGGATTAAAAATTACACATCACGGTCCTTTGTTATTCTCCAAACAATAATGTCAAGTGAGCCCTCTGAAACTTGATGTCTTCTCCTAATGAAATTGATTAAATGATACTTTAGAAAGAAACACTTTCAACTGACTGAATTTTGTAAATATGTACAAATATATGCCATCAGCCAGTTTTGCCCATAAAATGAGCAAATTAGAAGATGGTTCTTTGCATTGATATTTCTTTTCTAATATAATATGATTACTTAATAAAGCTGCTTTATCAATTGCTCTGGACACGTTCAGTAATGTTGACAAATCATACTTGCATTTGTTGAGCCTACCAGAGGAGTATGTACTGCTTATACTTTTTTCTTTTTAAACTAAGATTAGAGAATTTTAAAAATGTTATTATATACAGCACCTAACAACAGATATTGGGGGGAAAAGATTGAATTGAGAATGGTCTTTACATAGACACAATATCCTGATAAAAGAAAATACTAGCTTACTGATAAACGTTAAGAAAAACAGCAATATTGCTTCAATTCTTAAACATAGAATTTTATAGTAATTTAATTTCCCAGCTTTATTCTATTCCCCCCACTTAAATATCTAATTCCTTCTCTCCACAGGTTATGGCAATGGCAATATTTGCCACTGACGCCAGAATGGAATTTGCTGGGAGTGTGTGGTGAATAGAAAAATACATTTACTTAGATTATAAAAGTATATGATTTCACTTGGCTTTAAACAAACAAAAATTTATTATCTTGCTATAAAATGTCATCTTTAAAGCTTTTAAAATAAGTTCTAATATCATCAGCAATGTTCATTAAAATAGAATTGATTATGGGAAATCTGAATTACAGAATCTTTCCATTCTTGGTAATATAAATTTGAGTTTCAGCTAACGCTTAGTGAATTGTCATAAAATCCAGGTTGGGGAAGTCTAAAATTACTTTTAACTAAAGGGCCTTAAAGCAAAGATATTTACTACCTCCAATTTCAAGTGCACCATTAGCTGACTCTGGCTAAATGATATGACTTTTGATATATTAAATCGACTTCAGTGCAATGAAATGTACGGACTGTAATATCACGTAGGCATCAAATTCAAACAGAGAACAATAACAAAAATCATAAAACGAAAGCAAACAAATGAAAATCAATCTTCTTGTCTAGATAATCAGTTTCTTCTGATTTGGACATTTTTTATCCTGTCCATGGTACAAAATAACAAACAGGAAAAAGGAATACATGAAAGCTGAAGTGAAGAAGATGTTTAAGGCCCTGCTAATACCCTCATCTTCAGTGAAAGCTGTGTGAAGCAAGTAGCTAAAGCTCAAGGAGACTTGGATACAATCTCATGCATTTTGTGATGGAAACAGTGTTAAAATATGAAAATTATTAGTGAACTGACCAAACTGTGCCAAGATGCAGTCAACACCAACTCTAAAAAGCAACAACCTGACTCAACTATCATGATTCTTTAATCAACGTATTGTACTTAATTTGAGAGTATGTAAGAATTGGAAGTAAATACCAATAGATACATTCAATGGAAAATAAAATTCATTCTGAAGAAAAACAGTAATGTGGGTAATGTAAGAAAGACAATGTGATATGTAGGATGCATTGCTATTGTGTATTCAGCTATCAATTTAAAACAGCCTTTGCATGCCAACACTAAAATATCAAATCTACCATGGACTCATTAGAAAATCAATTTGGCAAACTGAAAAGTAACTGCATGATTCTCCTTTTTATATCCTTAACAGAACCAGCTTATAAAATTTAAGACAAATAAACATCTCACTCAGCATCATTCCTTAGGAAAATGATAATAGAAAGATGATGTTTTACTTCCCAGTTTTCTTGGAAGTGTTATCTTTAATAAAGCAATTACTTTGTTGCTTCAAAACACACCTATAATATTGTCTCACTTGTTAATGGCATTTTGAATATTGGGCATATCATGCCTGATCCATAATGGCCAAAAATATCATGTTTGATGACTTGTAAGCAATGAATGAGTTAAATCTGCAGAGAGGCATAACAGCACAATGACAAGAACAGAACAGAGTAATTACTCAGTAAACACTATGTCTCAAATTATCAAGGATGATGACAATTATGTCGTGATGATAATGGTTGTGACAATAAACAAACTGAATAAAGGCTAAAACCTTACCTAGCATATTTAGAAAAGGCAAGAATTTAAATTATGTCAAAGTTTATTTAATTGTAAAAGCAAACACTCTTACCTTATTCTATAAAATTAAATTCAAGTGTCTTTAAGTAGTATCTACATTATACCAAAGATATGACTGTGTTTGGTTTTTGCACTCAAGAAAATTCTAAACTAAAGTTAACAGATGGAAAGAAAATAGTGACCATGGGATTTGAGCCACAAAGATCTGGGTCTGAGTGTGAGCTCTAAAATTTACTAGTTTGTTATTTTGGGAGAGTATAAAATCTCAGTTTTCTGAGGGAAAATAATGGTGTGTATCTTGCAATATTTTTGTGCGGATTTAACACAGTATTATTCGTGTTATTCCTAGCCAATGTTTGGCACATAGAAAAGAATTCCCAAGGTTAGTTTTCTTTCTTTATTATTATTTTTGTTGTAAATTATTTGCTTAAAGATTATCTTCATTTAGCTTAGTTAATACACTCTTTTTTTTTTCCTATAAGCATTTTTTTGGCTGTGCACCTGTCATGTGTAAGCCACCATACTAAGCAGTGGAAGAAACTTCAGAATTAAAAAAACGACTATGGATAGATGTGTATAATTTAAAGCGGTTATTATAATGAGTGTATTTTGAATATTTTGTCATTTATATTATATCAGAAATAGTTAATTCTAAATTTAATCAAATTTAAGGTTAAGTAGGTCAATTTGGCCAGCATATATAGACAGATATAAAGGAGAGAGCCTATCATTATTATGGGTTTGTGCTAAGCATAAAACTTAAGTAACAATTACATTAGAACATGGCATTTTGTCAAACACTAAACATCTTACTGTCAATTTTTCTGCATCTCTGGGAATAAAATAATTTAGATGAACCCATTTTCGATAAGTTACCTAAGTTGATTATATATTGTATATATGAATGCATGTTTTTGTCAGGATGATTAGAAAGACAATTTTTAGTATATTGCATTTGAACTAAAGCCTTTATGTTGAGTTGTATGTACTACTCATTTTAAAGACATTTTACTGATTTGTCTTTTCAAAAATATAAGGAAATTTATACTTATATTGAGGTTTATGGTAGGAAACATTTTTTCACTCTATCATTACAATATTAATATGGTCTTTTGCTTTGAGTTATGGTTAGAAGGGGGGATCACTATGGCTTTCTTTCCTCTAAACAAATTATCTTTAAAACAAAAAGCTGTCTAGTCACTGGTGATTATTATGCAAAAGGTCTTATCATTGGAGGCTTCTTTTTAAATAATCAAAACTGTTTCGAAGAAAAGTATAAGGCAGAACACCTCTGGGAAAAGCAACACAGATCCCTGTTCAAAATATGTGGCAATCTTATAACCTAGATTCTGTTAAAATCTCATGGGCATCAAATGTCAAATGGAATGCTGCTAGCTCCAGGAATAGAAAATGAGACCTTCTGCTAAGGCAAGGGGTAGAGTTTTAATGTCACAGAATCTGCAAGGATAAAATGCATTAGACCATGAATGTATAGTTTTCCTATATATATTAAGTTTCAACAGATGGACAAAAAATGAAAATAAGAAAATTTCATTATCTATTTGGTTTATATACATTAGAGGCAATAATATTAATTTTGGTTTTAAAGGCAACTATATTTTAGATTTATATTTAAGAAAATCTTTGCAAAACTTTTATTTTTGACTGAATATTAAATTGTGACAATATCATAAATTTAATAGCTTCCCACCTCCCCAGAGCAGAGAACAGATTCTCATACTCAGAAAGAGTGACATAGTAGAAGACATTAAACTAGATGTCAGAAGAACTGGTTTTACTCCTTTGCCACTTAAGTGATGGTCCACAGACCAGTAGCATTGGTATCAGCTGGGAGCTTGATAAAAATGCAAATTATTGGGTCCCACCCCAGACGTATTGAGCAAAATTTACATTTAAGCAAGGTTTCCAGGTGATGAATATGCACATTAAAGTTTGAGAATCATTATATTAATCAATGTTATGATTATTACAATAAATGTCAATTATAATTCTATATCTATTTTGGTTAAAGTATTAAAATGTGATTTGATATATGGAACATGTTCTAGAAATGTTTAAGATAATGGTGATTATGATGATGAAGATGATGATGAATGGAGGAAAAAATAAGTTGTGAATTGGATTAGCCCTTAATGGGTATTATGGGCATTTATCACCTACCAGGATCTATAAGGTACAAAAGATGCCTCCCAAGAAAGTAAAGGGATGGCTGTCTACATCATGTCACTCCCAGAAAGTCACACGCAGAAATCCTTGAGTTTAAAGGTAGGGAGCAATGAGGAATAGCAAAATTTAGGTGCCTTAAAACTGATCTGAGGGAAGCTAAAGAGAAGAAAAGGCAAACAAGAATAAACCTCACAAACTCAAGAATGCTGAGTGCGTGTGTATCCAAATTTCTCAGAATCACTGTTCGCATTTAAAACAGGATACAGCAGCCATATAATTCACATAAACAAAGAGAATTCATTCATAATCTCATCAGTGATGGAAGATGTATAGAATAAAATGTAGTTAATTGCCTTTACCACTAAGTCAAAAAATGTCCCACAGCAAGGAGTGCCCTTTCTGTCTCCAGCACCCAGACCTTATGTGAAATTAATGGATTAAGTCACTATCACTCAGAGCAGCAGTAGGAGTCAAGAGTCTCTTCTAATTTGGTTTTTATTTATATTTTCCTTTTCCTTTTCCTTGAAATCATCATATGAACTTCTAAAATTAACTCATACGAAGCATAACTTTCTGTAACACAGGGATATGATCTTGGAAGGTTAATGAAGCTGAATTCAAATCCTAGCTGGGTCACTGAGAAGTTGTTAATATTGGGCAAGTTATTTAATTCTCTTGGTCCTAACCTAGCATTTTCATTATAAAATGGTGGTTGTTGGGAAAGTAGATACGATATCACATGTGCACTGCTAGGCTACCCTTATTGAGCATATAACTATTGTTATTTAATATTGTACAGTGAAAATTTGATTCTGGGAAAGCTAAAAGGCTGTCCCCTTTCCTAATTCAACCCTGACTCCATCAAATCCTTGATACTGGGAGACATTTTGTTCTCTCAAGGCGTGAGCCATGGCCGCTGGGCCTGCGCGTCCGGAGCCCGTGCTCCGCGGCGGGAGAGGCCACAACGGTGAGAGGCCCACGTACCGCAAAAAAAAAAAAAAAAAACCAAGATGCTAATAAAGTACTTTATAAGAACAGGTGTCAAAAAATCCAAAGTCTAAAATAAATTGTTCCTGGGGAAGAAATAATGTGAATATAAATGATCCAGAGCTAATTTGGTATCCTGAAGTTGTTATTCTACATTAATATTAATAAAAGTAATATAACTTTTTTCTACAGAAATACTCTTATAGTCCTCAATACAGACAACAACAACACCAAGGGATGATTTATCAAACACTGGAAGGCAGGCATAGATTCTTTTTCTGATGCAATATGTATAAAACAGAAAATGTTAATGTTTAAAAATCCACACACAATCCTTTTCACTTTTGTGCAACATCAGACCAATACTGTAGGTAGGTCAGTGCTTGACCAGTGTTCAATAGAACAAAGAATTGTATAAAACTACTCTTCAGAGTCATGCATCAAAAGAAGACAGTGCTACACAGCAAACACAAATACAAAAGATAAAAATAAAAAACAAATCACACACATTTGCATGCTAGCACAGCAGATAGCAAACCCTTTTCTTGCTGAGTAGATTCTTTCTCAGAGAAATAGATGAAGAATAGTCACTGGCCTCCAAATCCTATAATCATCCAATAACATAATAATATTGACACAATTACAGCAAGCAAAAAAATGTGCATTTTTCAAATATTCCCTCCCCCATCCTTTTATCTTTTTCCATCTTCCAGCTCACCGGAATGTACATAAGTAAAGCAAAATAAACAAAGCTCTGAGGAAAAAATTAAGCTAACTTAACAATTTCTAAATCAGTGGGCTAAAGGAAATTACAAATAATAAATCCTCCATGCAAGAGTATCACTAATTTAAGGAAATAGTTTCTACTTAAAATATCCTAAAAAAAATCATATAGGAGCATCAATTTTAGGGCTCATAACTTAAAATTTATTTAAATTGAGAAAAAGTCATAGATATTTGGTCCTAATATAAAACAGCCCTTATAATACATTGATGTATAAAATATACTGATGTATAATATACTGATGTCAATAAATCTCTACGCAACTTGGTTCAAATTATCTTAATATAAATAAAATTGTTCATGTTTCAGATTACATGCCACACCTGTTTACGGTCTAAAGTGTGTTAATAGAGAACTGAAGAAGAAAATGATATTACTTACAACCCAATTACTATTTATCTTACTTTCAGATTCTGAATATAGTATTTTTTTTTGATATTTACTAATGTAAATGCTGAGACCTCATGTTCATATTATATCATAATTTTCCCATATTCTTAAATAGTCTCAAAAATATTATGAATATTATTTTTGCTTGGTATCTATGAATGACTACAGTTTAAGGTACCACCAAATAGATTCAGTTCATCCCCTTTTTTACTCTTATAAAAAATGTTTCAATGGACATTCTATTGCTTATCTGTACTTTCTTCCTTCAAATAAACTTTTAGAAGTAGAACAACTTGATAAAAAGATATGAGCACTTCTTAGATCTTACATAATGTCAAACTGCCCTCCAAAGAAGGCATGCCAACTTCCAGTTTTTTTTCAGCAATGTATAGAAGATCCCACTTTCCTCTCTACTCAGCACTAAATATAAAATTGTTAATCCTCACTAATTTTTCATAGTTTTTATTTGCATTTGCCTTATTACTAAGGTGTCAAACATTTTTATCTGTTTTGGGCTTTTATAAGTCTTTTATGAATAAGCTGTTCATGATATTTATCCATTTTTCTGTTGTCTCACTTCTGAAACACTATTCTGAGATATTAGTAAACTTATAATCCAAGAACTGACATTTGACAGAGGAAAAATTCTCTCTCAAGAATGTCTTAGAAGATAAATGGAAGGTTACACCCTGTATGTGATCGCGTCATGTGGCATAGAAAGTTATCTGCGGGCTTCCCTGGTGGCGCAGTGGTTGAGAGTCCGCCTGCCGATGCAGGGGACACGGGTTCGTGCCCCGGTCTGGGGAAATCCCACATGCCGCGGAGCGGCTGGGCCCGTGAGCCATGGCCGCTGGGCCTGCGCGTCCGGAGCCTGTGCTCTGCGATGGGAGAGGCCACGGCGGTGAAAGGCCCGCGTACCACAAAAAAAAAAAAAAAAAAAAAAAAAAAGAAAGTTATCTGCCAAGAATCAAAACGACAAGCATGAGAGAAGCATATGGAATAAGATGCTGTCTATACTCCCTAGTTCATCCCTGGCATCCCTTCCCCACCCACTGAGATTTCTTGTCATTAGCTGTTGTGGAAAGAGAACAGATAGAGTGAGTCATGAATTAAGATCCTCCCGCAAATAATCGTACAAAAAAAGCACTGCAACAGAGGGTAACGTATCAGTTGCCACAAAGATAAGAATGCTTTATGCAGGCGAAGACCTTTGAAGAGCTAAAGACAGAAGCCTCTTGATACACATTCAGTACAATGATCTACTTTATCATTCATTCAAACAGATTTTTCCCCTTCATCAGGGCATCTTGTCCTTTTATTTGGTGTTCAAAACACTAGGACACAAAGGATGCTCTTCATCTTGTGTGCTACTGAAATGAAATCTTGAGGTAGGGAAAAAAGAAAACACCCTTGCCCTAAATTCCCTTTCAAAAGTGAAGTGTGAAAAGACATCAAGCAGAGTACACAGTATTATTGTTGCAAGAAAGTCAATTCTGCAAGTGCAGCGGCTCAATCACTTCCTCACTCACAAGCGAATAATAAGAAAAAAATCCAAGGAGAATGGGTTCCACCTGGGGAAATGGAATTTCTCATTGGGCTTCCTCCTGATTATCATTAACATCTATGGGTACAGCTGTTTCCTTTCTCTCAATAATCCTGAAGTCAATGCTATAGTATTGGCTCCCTTCTTCCATCTCCACAGGGCCTATTGTACATCACCTCATGCCCTATTCTGAGCAGCAGAAATTTCAAATTTATCTTTTCATTGAGTAGCAAACTAGAAAGCCTAACTATTTGATTTAGTTTGGTACTGAGAGGATTCAAAATTATTTTAAAAATTTATAGCCTTGAAAATTTGGTCTTATTAAACCTTCTTGGCTATATAAATACATTTTAATTGCAAGGTATAAGTGAAGTTATACTGTAGAAGGTAACCAGAATCAAAGATATTTTAACAAACTACTCAACAGTTATGACATATAAATTATCATGTATTTAATATTTATATAAAAATTTCTTGTTTATAAAGTCAGCTTTTTTCAAACAGGGTGAAGAACTCGACCATCTAAAAATTCTTTATGACATAATTTTATATGCTACAGAGTATGTATTTATATACCAGGACCATTGTTACATGAGCTGCTTTATGCTTTATTGTTTCAAAATAAAATGTATTATTTATTACCTGAATGGGGTTTTAAAAAGCCATCCAAGCTTCTTGGAGTCCAACTGAAAGTTTGGTTAGTTCAATTAACAAAAGAACTCATGAACAGTAAGAAAATTGAGACAAGACCATATTTACATTCAGAGCTCCTAGTAATCCACTTAGCCTACAGTAGTCACTGAAAAAATGCTTTTTTTAATGGAAACCTGTGTAGTAAACAAATTAACAACAAATAAAGCAGTTTCCCCATGTGGCAGTCCTTCAGCAATGCAGGGGCACTCCAGAATTTTAAATCATCATGTTATTTGTCCACACATAAAGAGTGTGCTTCTTGTGACTAAGATTTGAGTTTTTAAAATTCATATATATAAAAATGTGTGTGTGTGTGTGTGTGTACACACACACACATTTACTAGATCTTTCAAGGGTTTTTTTCACAACTCATCCACGTGCATAAACCTATAAACATGAAAGTTAAAATCTATTTGTAAAATTACCACTGCACTGAAAAAGAATTATATCCATACATATCTTCCACCAACTTCTTTTTACTTTGATGTGAGGAAATGGTTAAGAACACTCAAAGCTCACATATACAATGAGCATCCATAGAGCACACTGTTGTATACAGTATACTTCTGTGCAATTTTTCTGGTTAAATTTTTCTTTCAGGTATAAAATGTTCTCCTAGTCTAAGTTCATGTTATTCTCTTCTCTGTTGGGAGACTTGTCAGAAATTTGATGACAGTATTTCTATATCACATCAACTCCTCTTAGTACAAATACAAGTTTCCTTAAGCACATAAAATGAGTAAGACGTTAGCTGCTCCACCACCAATTTCCTAGGTTCAGCAGGGGAACGCTGTTTTGTGAGGTCTCAGAGCAAAGTGTATTCTCATTGTTCAGAAGGCAGTTTGTATACTTGTTCTCTCTGAAGGATGCTCAGCTTACTGTGATGTTAATATTTGTATTACGTGATTTTGTGAATTGATTTTTTAAAGCCTCAGGTAAAAGAACCAAAGCATTTTTCCCGCTAAATGTCTCCTTTCTTCACTTAGTTCCACTTTACTAGAATTGGACTTTAATTTCAATATTTTCCATAGTAGAGTTCTACTGGGGTAGATCTTATATCGAAGGTTTGAACATTTAAGGGTATCAAGTAATGTCAAAACACTGAATGATCCAATGTATGTTTTCTCCCAAGGAAAGACAAAACTATGGTATGGAAGTGGATTTGCCAAAATTCAATCATAAAACAAAACAAAAACCCCACAATTATCTGGGTAGGCCTAGGCGCTAACGTATCTGTCTCTTATCCCATCGTCTTCAATTATCCTAACCTCTTGCTTGTTTGCCTCATTTTTAACTAGCTAAAAATAAGTTTCATTAACTAAAAATAAGCTTAACTAACTAAAAAAATCAGTTTCAAGAAAGATAGAACTTATGAGAGATGGGGTTTTCATACTTCTGTAGAGGTGAAAAGACGAAAATGCTCTTGATGGAGGGCTGGAACATATATAGCTACCCTTCTAGTCCAGGTAAGAGCCTGGTGGTAAAACTTAACCCTACATTTTCCAAATATCCCCCAATTTTGCATTGTATGTACTTATTTTTAACCAGGAAAGGATTCTGCTACTTAACGTTCCTGTTATTTTATGCACAAGGTGACCAAGATTAAGAGGGTGAACTTTTCTACCTTCAAAGACTCAAGTTTACAAAAAAACCGCAAGCTTACAACAAACTACAATTTTTTTTAAAGTTAACAAAGCGTGAAATGACATCACACAAAAAAAGTTAGGCTTGAGAGTTATACAGACAAACAATAATTTTAATATTATATCAGCTAAAATTCTGAAGGAAATGTACATACCCAAACCTTCTGATTCAAACAGACATGTTTCATCTACCCCTAAATCTCGGCACCAGGATAAGAAGTTTGCTGTATTGTCTCTGGCAAAAAAGGATCCTGAGGGTGCACTGGCCTTGCATGGAATCTTCTTTAAAGGCAGCTTCTGAAAAACAAAGAAATCTCACTCTGGTGGAATATCTGGCAGTCATCACAGTGACACGTTAAGTGTACATTTATGTTTTCAACAAAACACTTTGGTACAATCTTATGTCAATAAATAGGTTTGGAAAGAACTATAGGAAAGGACATGAAACTCAAATGAAACTTAGTTCTTAATTAAGAGACTAGGAAAATCTGTGCCTGTAAACATATACTTGCCTTTTTAGTATCTAGAAGTAAACATACATAAATCCCTTCCCTGGCTCAGATTGCCTCTTTTCTTTCTCTTCTACTATTTTTTTTTTTGGCCTTCTCTTTCATCTAAGTATTCTGTCAGTATTTCTCATAAAGTATGTATAAATGAATTTCTCACTTGTGAAAGAAGAATGAAACACAAATGCAGTATACGAATATAGATAAAATGTAATACACACACCTGCATTTTTATGTGTATACATACACACACACGATAAAAATTACAATAGAATTATAAAGTCAAAAGAAAGCAGCAGAATTGTCTAACATCCATAATTCTCTATCACCAATATAAGAAAAGGAAATATTAAAATTTTTTATCTTTTAACAATAACATTTTACCATCATTCTTCCAGACTATTTCCTTTTAAACCATAGATTATTGCTCTCTTATGTAATATAAAAATAATTCTGGTTGGATTTCTGCTATCTGACCTTGAAACATGTTTACATTCTGTATCATTTCTCTTCCAGGATAAGAAAACGTTTAAGAAAAGGAAGTGTGTGAACCCGGATAGACTTTTCTATTATCAGCCTCATAAAATTTTAGCCCTGGAAATCTCCCTTACCACACCAAATGTTATAAAGAGTTGTGTGAGGTTTTTTCCTTTAATAGAATATAACCAGTTTTCACGGCATTCCATGAAGTCACAGAATGTGATTCTATGTGATGTGAAAGACTGAGCCAAGTGTTTGGATGATCTGGGCTAAATAGAGCTTTGCCTCTGAGAGCAAAAAGATCAAGGGAGAAAAATTTTGTGATTTCAATTCACAGATAGGTTATTTCCTCTATTCTCTGTGAACAAGAAAATATAAACAAAATGTTGTGGATTGTTGAGGTCATTTACAAAGATGGTTATAAAAAAATGAAATAGTGGTCTTGGTGTACTGGTGAAGCCTACTATCATCAAACTATTACTAGGGCTTTTTCTGTCCAGGGATTTTATGGCTACATAACTAAAATATGCAGTTACTACATCACTCAAAGACTGTGTCTGTCCAATAGCAAAGATCCATCTCTTTGTTGCTGACTGAATTTGTTTTAGGCTTAGACATAAAAATTTTTTTGCATGAATGCACATATATTTATATATACATATAACAATACCCCTTTACCAATTTGGTTAAGTAGTGGTTTTCAAAGAAATGCTTTCCTATATGAATTGTAAAAAACAATAAGAAATAGCATAGTTTAATGTCCCCTTTATAAAATATTCATGAACATCAATTAGTCAATATTTATTAAAATTAAAAATCATATATCCCTAAATCTAGCAATTTACTCCTAAAAATATATCTTGCAAATATAATAGTATTATTACTTTAAAATATATGGACAGGTATATTTGTTGCAACACTGATTGAATAGGAAAAAAATAGACACAGGATAGTCAAGAAAGGGCTGGTTGAATAATATAAAGTATACAAATACAGTGGAACTCTGTGCAATAATTTAAAAAGAATAAGATAAATATATATGTGTTGGACCATAAAAATGTGCAGTATATACTCTTAAGCAGAAACCAATAATTTGCAAACACAGATGTACACTACAATTTCATTTTATGATGTGTGTGTATGCACATACATACTGGTGCATGTATATGTACATACACAGTATAGATGGTCATATATAAAGTTAAATTGCATATAAATATGTTGTATTATAAATATGAATATTGTATTTATTTATATAACATTCATTTAGGAAGAATTCAAGGAGGACATCCATCAGATTGATAGTAATTACCTTTGAGGAAGGTGATTGATGCATAGAGAATCATTTATATCTTAATTTACATAATTCCAAAATATGTAGTAGGATTTTGAGTGACTTTTACATTTTATCAATATTTTCCAATTAAATAATCAAATAAGGTAAATCATGTCAGCCAAAACATCACAAAAAGATCTGCTGAAAAAAAGTCTTCAAGAGGTGACTGTAAAGCTTCTTTATGATGCAAATAGGAAAAGAACATAAACAGAGTCAAACACTAAGCCATTTTAAAATCTACCACCTCTATCCCTGGTGGGGAAAAAAAACCTTCTGAAACCACTTCAAACTGATGAAAGAGTCTGCACACTTGCACACAGGAACTATAACCTAGGAACTATAAAATACTTGACATATATAAGGGCGTGCCAAAGGACATGAGGTGCATGGGTTTCATGGCAAAAAGGAATACAATATCCAGATTGCACCAGAGAAGCCAGATTGATTTGACACTTAATCCACCAAGGGACATAGCTCATAGCTTGTAGAATCCAATATTATTCCCGGCTGCATACCAACCGAAAATCAAAGGGTCAACAGTCTTCCCAAGGTTGCTGTGCCATTTATACATAAGAGTCTTAGAGCAGATGTCATATTTCACTTGAATTAACAAATGATTCGATAATATCAGTACTCAATGCCTTTGGAACTTATAAATATTTTTTGACATATTTTACACAAAAATATTCATAAAGTTCCAAAAACCTTAGCAATTACTGTATATCTCTCCAAGTTCTGTTATTTTAAAAAAAATATTAATTTCTCTAGGTTCTCATGAAAATCCTAGGAAAAATGACAGCTCTGAATCTCTTCTTTAATATTAGTAAATAAAATAAAAGCAAATTGATGTATTGAATAAAATCAGCTTTCACCTTGCCACAAAAATTTTGAAGAAGAGGTTTAGAATAGAGAGCTGTCTTGAGTGATTATGACAGTGTCTACTTGAATAGCTAAAAAATTGACCACAGATAAGGAGAGGAATACTTCAGATGTAAAGACCTAGGGATTCAAAAGAGAACCTCCACATATAGCTCATCTTCCATATTAGTTTTCCCTTTAGTGCTTAACTCTCCAAAGAACTCCTATGGCATTTAAATACCATCTCTAATTATTTACTCAGATGAGTTTTTCCAGACAATGCTGCTATATATTATGTCCTCAGAACCTGATTGATGAATACACGAATGAATGGTTAGATTTGACCCCTCACACTAGATCATAATCAACGTGAGGGCAGGAGCAAACACTCTGCCTTCGAGATTTTACATCTCCAAGGGACATGTTTCCAGGGCCTTCAAAATTCAGTAAATTTATAGTACACATAAAATGCTTCCCATAAATTAAGAAAAGTATAACTGAAAAATATAATAAAACCTTTGAACATTTTTTGAAAGTTACTGAATATGGAATGAGTTGAGAATAGTTGCCAAGCTGAGCTGAGATCGGGTAGAAATTTAGGCTCGCTTACTCACTAGAAAAAGTCATGCTACCGTCCTCCAGCCTCCATGGTATAGGTTTCAATATTTTGTGTTAGCAAAAGGAGAAATGACTACCAATAAAACATTAGAATCATGTACAAGTAGGATACATGTTAATTTTTCTTCCTTTTTTTAAAATTGAAATGTAGTTGATTTACAATGTTGTTAGTTTCAAGTGATTCAGTTATCTCACACACACACACACACACACACACACATATTCTTTTTCAGATTCTTTTCCCTTATAGGTTATTACAAAATGCTGAGTATATCTCCCTATGCTATCCAGCAGGTTGGTTATCTGCTCTATGTATAGCAGTGTGTATATGCTAATTGCAAATTCCCAATTCATCCCTCTCCCCTCTTCCCCCCTGGTAATCACAGGTTTGTTTTCTATGTCTGTGGGTCTATTTCTGCCTTGCAAACAAGTTCATTTGTATTATTTCTTTTTAGATTTCATGTTAATTTTTCTAATATTGATAGTCTAATGTTTATCCTTTTATCTCTCAGCGGGATTAACCTAAGTTATATATTCTCAGCCTCTATACTAATACTTATGAATTGAATGATGAACATACAAGAGAATGGACGGTTTGAAATCTGAAAGTGTCCTCCCCATTCCCTCAAAGCAACAACCAAATTATGTTGAAATGAAAAGAAAGATTTTAAATTTACTTCTAAAATCTTTTAATTCAATCCATTACCTCTTAGGTTAATCACCTGCTAGGGTTTGGAATTCAATTACCTGAGTTCAAACTCAGCTATGTCACCTTCTTGCTATGGTACTTTGGAACTTTGGACAGATTACTTTATGTTTCTGTGCCTCACTCTCAGCTTCTGTTCAACGCACATAGAAAAAAAAAAATGCATCTCATCGACTATGTGTGAGTGCAAATTAAATAATATAATTCAAGTATAGAAGTAAGTATTCAATAAAGTTATTATCACTGCCATCAATGCAAGTAAAAATATATTGAATTGCCTATGATTTCCTTCTCTCATATTTTCTTGAAAACATTTCATTTTTTTTTCTGTTACAGGTACAAGAATTCAGAAAAAGATTGGCAAACAATTTATTTCTGTCTTTGCCCTAAACTTAAACGTCACTTTTAAAATAGCTTTCCGGTAGAACTTTCTGTGATAATAGAAATGTTCCATATCTGTGCTACCCATTATAGTAACCACTAGTGGCATGTGGCTATTGAGTATTTGAACTGTGGTGAGTGTGACTGGAGACTAATTTTTAAACTTTATTTCTTTTTAATCAGTTTACACTTAAATAGCCACATGTGGCTTGTGGCTATCGTATTAGACAGGGCATTCATAACAGGGAAAGTAAAGCCATTATTTGGGGGTTTAGAGAGTCCAATACTTAACCCCTTGACTACTTTGTCCCTAACTAATAGTGTCTCCATGTCTTTCAAGTCCCCTCAAATCCAATAGATCCCCTGGATATAGTTACTGAGATGCATAACTATGTTGGTCATTTAGAAAGAGTTTACTTATGTGCTGCAGAGTACAGCATGTGTATGTCCTAGTTACGGTGTTGTGGGTGTTACAGCTTCAGAAGGGCAGTAGTGACTAATTCTATTTATATTACTTAAAATAATCTACACCTAGAGAACCAGGATATTATTTATCATTATACTGCCGCAGTGTCAAATACAATGCTTCACACATAAGCAGTCCTGACTTCTTGTTTTCTGAATCTTACGGTAGATGGGGAAGGAATGAATTAACATTGTGAGTGCTTACCGTGCTCTAGGCACACAAAACATATACTTTCAGATAGATTATCCTCTTTAATTATCAAAGAATAATGCCATGAATTAGGTAGATAATAGTATCTCCATTTTCCAAGATGAAAAATACTGAGCTCACACATAGTTGAAATCAAATCATTCAGTCTCTTATACCCGTACACTTCTAACTGCTCCATGAAAGCTCACCATTGCCTGGAATTTAATATATTTCAGCATTTGAGTTATTTCCCAAGGTTTTAGCCAGGTAACATTACAATAAAGAAATACGTATTTTCTTTCACCTATTAAACCTAGAAAAAAATGGAGAGAATGGCATCTTTAGTTCTCCATAGGCAGTGAACTGAAAATTTAATGCTAGTAGTTTATTTTTTTTACTTTACTAGTAGTTTAAATAATCCATTCTTCACAAAAGTTTGAGATAAAATACTCCCCTTGATTACATCAAGTAGACATTTCAGCTATGAAACAGAAGAGATATATAAAAGAAGAAATGGAAATTGCCAGGAACTAATATCTTTCCTTTTCCAAAGGGTATATAGAATGTACTTTCAAATTGCAGGCAATGGGCTTCCCTGGTGGTGCAGTGGTTGGGAGTCTGCCTGCCGATGCAGGGGACACGGGTTCGTGCCCCGGTCTGGGAGGATCCCACATGCCACGGAGCGGCTGGGCCCGTGACCCATGGCCGCTGAGCCTGTGTGTCCGGAGCCTGTGCTCCGCAACAGGAGAGGCCACAACAGTGAGAGGCCCACGTACCGCAAAAAATAAATAAATAAAAAGAATTACTAATATTGTAATGTCAACCAGGAGTTACAAACTCAAAGGCCCAGAAGAACTCAGGCAGATTAAATAACAGAACAAAGTGGCTAGCACTAGGGGACTATAAGAAATGGTGGCAATTGTGGAAAACTAAAGAGCTCATGCCATGTCCAGGAAGGGCAGCCATATTCATTTAGTTCTAACTCAATGTTTCCATAAAGAAATTTAGTTCCAGTGTTGTTGGATCTTCCAGTTTCTCAGAAGAATTTGGAAATCTGGATATTTTAATGTGAAAGTCCCCTGAGTTTGAACAATTGGATCTATAGGCAGCTCTATGTGGTCGCCAGTTTACAATCTCAGTGTTCATATGGGGAATAATAAAAAACAAAAATAACATTTTAAACTAAGAAGTAGTTTAAATTACATGCACACTTTGGAAAAATAACTAGGTCATTTGTTGTAGAAGGTGTAAAGAAATAAAAATTTTTTAGATAATTCTACAGAAGTAAAAACCTTCTGTTTTCTTCTGTCACTTCTTTTTTAATTGGAACACCTCTAAATCACAGCTATAGTAGTCAGACTTTAAAGAGTGAGGTTTGAATGGAAGGAAGAGAAATATTCTGTGAATATGAAAGATTTCTTAGAGGAAGCAAGTGTTGGATACCAGGTGTGACAGTCCCTCAGAGTCTTAACAAAATTAATGGTAATTGTTAATTAGTAATTAATTATAGGAACTCAAACAAATGATGATAATTGATGATAATTTAAAAAAATGTTTTTGAGAATGTATGTCAGTTTTCTGTGGCCTTTCTACAAATCAAGAAATTACCTTAAGGAAATAGTCAGGAAAATTCCTTTAAAATGTATCTTGAAATTTTCCTTTCCAACAACATTTTATACATTCTAAGGTGTAATAACTTATGATTACTGGCAGCAAATTTTGAGTTCACAGGGTCACTGATTCTAATATTTTAGTTAAAACTACTTTTAGTACCCATCTGTATAATATCCAATAGAGAAAAGCATTTTCAAAGGTCCAAAGATTGCCTTATGGATGGATTCCAGGAAACTCAATTTATTTTAGTGGCTAACTGATTTCTAAACACTTTTTGAGCAGACTTTTTTTTTTGTAACTCCATGGGACTGCAGATTTGAGGCACCTTGTAAATGCCCATCAATTGACTAATGATAGCTCCATAGATGCTCAGTAGTTTGAAACACAGGGATGTTAAACTTTTAGTAATTCAGAGAAAAGGCTTAAGCCTTGAAACTGCAAATCACTAGCAGTAAGGCCGTGACAAAAAATGGCTATTTATTTAACCTTTTGGAACCTCAGGTCCATCATTTGTAACTTCTTACGAGAATTAAATGTTTGGGAAAGTGCCTAATACCAATCCTAGACCATAGTTTATCTCCAATTAATGTTACTTTCTTTTCAAATACATGTCTACTTTCAGTCTATTTACAAGAAATACCCTGATTAGAGTTGAAAAATAGTTACATCATCACATCTGTACTTACTATAATAAGCTCACAAATACATAGGAAAAAATAAAAGACATGCTTTATATTTATATGGTGATTTAATTCCAATTTGTTTTGATCCATCCTCTAATTTTGTTCATCATGCTGTGCGTTCATCTTCGTACTCCATACTCTAATCACAGTGGACTTTCCAAAAGGCAAATTTAGTTTCCCAGTGCTTTCAGGATAAAGACAAAGCTCCTTATAATATGGCTTCCACAGGTTGTATTAGCCTGGTTCCTACCTACCGACCTAGCACCATGGTCCTTCACTATCTTCTGTAGCCACACGAGCTTCTGTTCCCACCCCTGCATTCTCCCGATGCTCCCTCCCACTGCACAGCCCTTACAGAGAACTGTCCTCTCTGCCCTTCCCATACCTGTTTGCCCAAATACCTCCCAATCCCAGATGACAGATCACTTACCCCAAAACACCACCCCTCAACACTTCTTTACAATTGCTTAAAATCCACAATGTCAAGGGCTCCTGCTGCCATGTTCCTGGGTGAGATTAACTGATTAGCAACTATCTCCCTCAGGACGGTTTAGTTCCATGAGGAATGGAACAGTGTCTGGTTTTGTTCACCATTTTATCCCCAGCACCTACTGAACAGTATTTATGGAATATTTGTTGGATAAACACAAGTCTGAGTATAGCTAAGGCATATATTATGTCCAGAGAGGAGCAGCAGAATGGAGTGGTTACAAGCACAAACTTTGGAGCTAGACTGCCTGTGTTTGAATCCTGGACCTTGATTTACTAGTTATGTGACTTCAGGCACGTAAATCAACTTCACCTGTGAAATAATACTAGTGTCTACATCATAGGGTTGCTGTGAGGGATGTATGAGTTTATATGAAAAGTTCCTGAAATAATGCCTGACATGTAGTAAGGTTTTCTGTTTTGTTTTGTTTTCTCACAAGATCAACTGTTTATTGATTTTTTTCTAAAATACTATACATTTAAAGAAACTCCTAAACTGAAAAGACTTGACAATTTTTGGTACATCTGTAGCAAAGGAATAAGGATTTCTGCTGGTAAGTTTTCATGACAAGCAGACACACATCCATTTTCCAAGCAAGACATGAATCTCACTGGAAACATTGCATAAAATGCATAGCTTGTGATAGCGGCAGCCATTTCTCCAATGTCTGAGTTACACAAAATAAAGGCTTTCCCTCCCTCCCCTGCCCAGTGATTATAGTGTAGCTTCCTGCCCCTACAGTAGTCTGCTCCCTGATGACTAAGGATGCTCAGAAGAGACCCTTGTGCTACAGGGTGAGACTCAGCTTTTGTTTGCTCATGAGGAATAAATATATGTTTGTTAGAAAACTGAAACAAAGAGAAGTTTTAAAAAAATGATATAAAATTAAGCCTGCAGCTTCAATGACCTGTTGGGGATTTTAATGATCACTGAAACACATTGGCAGTCTCAAAAATATTCCTCATTTCCATTTTCATACCTTGCCATCTGGGATAACTATCAAGTTCTTATATTTCTCCCACAGACAGAACTTCCTTCTTTTAGTTCTGTCCCCTCATAATTGTAGTTTTTCAAACTTCAAAAAGCATAGTATAAAAAAAAAAAAAAGCATAGTACAGCTTTTATTCTTTCCTCACCTCTTCCTACTCTGGCCAATAAGTCACCAAACCAACTCACTGTTATTTTCTAATAAATATGTATTGAAATGTCCTGCCCCTTTCAACGTAGTATTGACACTCTTACTTTAAATCCTTTAATATCTCACGTATGAACAAATGCAGAAACTTCACAAAATATTCTTCCTATCTTTAACCTCAGATCTTTCTAACACAATCTGCACATCATCATCATATTAATCTTTCTAAATTTAATGGTTTCAGTCTCCAGCTCACTGTCTACCAAACAAGGATTCAAACGCTTAAGCCTTGCAGCTATCAACTTAATCTGTCCATCTACAAAAAGTTCTCCCCGTATACTCTTCACATCAATCAAGTTGGTCTATTCACCATCCCTAGAATATCCTTACATGTTTCCAACTTCAATATTTGGTTCATTAACCACGAATTTACATTGTATTTGCTTTTTCTCCGTGTTCAGCTATTTGCACCAGGTCTGGGCAATTCAAATTCTAGTGCTTCCATGGAAACTTCTCTAAGCACTCCGACAAACTGACTTTTTTTCTGAGCCCCTATAGAATCTACTGTCTATATCAGTAGATGTCCATGTACAATGATGTGTTTCAATTGCTTAAGAGTTAAGTCTCCAGATGTTTGTGAGTTAAAAAAAAAAACAAAAAACTACTGATCTAACAGTTTAAAACTGAAAATGTTTTAAGGACTTATGGCAATTAAGGCAGCCCCCCCGGCCCCTTATTCATTTGCTTATATTTTTTCTTGAGCAGAAATGAAAGGATTGGTGTGACAGGGAGCCCACAGCACCCATAACCCTTGGGCACCCATGGGGGTATACTGCACAGTATGTAGGAACCCATGATTTTCCTCAGTCTGACTCTTCCCCTGCCTTTTCAGCTGTAAAATAAAGCACGATCATCTACCCATTTCTTCATGTACAAAATCCTGGGCCAATCTCCCTAACCATTCTATCTAATTCATCACCAAATCCTGCCAAGCCTGCCAAGTGTACATCCCAAAACCACTTACTTGTTTCTAGTACTACTGCTACCATCCTAGGCTAAATTGTCATAATTTCTCACCTGACCTGGACAATAGCTTCCTAAGTGGGTCCTCAGTTCCATTTTCACCTTTCCTAATCCATTCTCCACACTGCTAATGCTATCTTTCCAAAAGACTTGATCATGTTCCTGTTCAATGGTATAATATTGTTCTTAAAATAGATGACAACAGGGCTTCCCTGGTGGCGCAGTGGTTGAGAGTCTGCCTGCCGATGCAGGGGACACGGGTTCGTGCCCCGGTCTGGGAAGATCCCACATGCCGCGGAGCGGCTGGGCCCGTGGGCCATGGCCGCTGAGTCTGAGTGTCTGGGGCCTGTGCTCCGCAATGGGAGAGGCCACAGCAGTGGGAGGCCCGCGTACCGCAAAAAAAAAAATAGATGACAACATCCAACAAAACTTAGCACTGGTCTCACCTCTTGATGCTCTAGTATTACATTCTAGTATCCAGACACCCATTTTCCTTTAGTTCCTCAAAGTCATCCTGCACCTCCACATTTAAGGGTTTTCATATGTGCTACTTTCTGTATTTAAAACACTCAGTGTTCCCTCTCTACCTGGCTAATGCCCATTCCTACCTCAGAATTATAGAAAAATCTTTCTACAAGACTAAGTTAGGTCTTCCTCTTACTTACTCATGTACTTAGACTTTCCCATACTTAGTCATAACACAGCTGTAATTCACTATTGACTTCATTATTAGCTTAAAGTTATTCTCCCTTCCCTGCTACTCCACAAGTTACCTTGTCCTGCATATTTTAGGTGTCCAATAAATATTTATTGAATAATTGATAAAATGTCATCAATGTAATATATGTTATGGTGACAAAAGTTTGAGAACCATTGGTATATATCATTTATTGAGCACTTACCATTGATATCTGTATTTTTATATGTTCATATTTTATTTTCTTAACTAGACTGTAAGCCCTTTGAGAGGTGACAGTAATGCTTTAATCTTCTTCTTTTTAGTTATCAGCATCTTGAACACAGTTATCACTCAGTAAATATCTATTTGTTGAAAAATCTAGAACAGCATCTTTAAATGATACTTTATATAGGGTGGTCAGGAATGGCCTCAGCCAAGGGATGACATCTGAACAGAGATGTGAAGGGAGTGAGGAACAAGTCATACATGCATGTGAGGAAGGACTACCCTAAGAAGCTAGAAAAGCAAGTGCAAAGGCCCTGTGGTGGGTGGAACCTGCTTGTTGGGTTCAAAGAACAGCAAAGAAGCTAGTATGGCTGCAGCAAAGTGGGGTGAGGGGAAAGTCATAGGAAATTATATCAGATAGATAGCTGGGGAACAGAGCACATAGTGCTTATAGACTTAGAAAGATTTCAGACTTTTCCTGCAAGTGAGTCAAGGTGCCATTGAAGAATTTTGAGCTAGGAGTTGACATGATATGACTTAAGTTTTAAATTATCTGATGATTTAATCCATGTGAAAAACTTACTTACTGACCTAGAGTAAGTACTTAGTAAATGGTTGCTTTATTATCATATCACATGGTATTCATTTAGTCTGAGAAAAAAGATCAGACATTTACGTTTCAATCTTTAAACAATGCTTAAATATAGCAAATATGACAAATAGAATAAAATGTGGCGTTGCTCTTATTAAATTATTAACATAATAAATAAATAAATATAATTATATTATAACAATATAAATTATAATAATTTATAATATAATTGATACATGTACATTTATACATATGTAAATGTACATATGAATTGCTACAATATTTCTTATATGGAGCAGTGATGCTAGCAAGGCATTCTTTAGACAAGCAGCCTATACTGGCGTGTAATTAGACATGACTAGCAAAGTAATATAAACATCAAATACATACTAGACAGCTTCATGCATGATATGTAATGCATTTTCAAACTGCTAAGTGAAACAATAGAAGGTATTCATGTAGTCAGCCCCTAAAAGCTTAAGATACAGTTGAAAAGCTCTATATACTGTAAACTCAATTACCTCATCTAAAAAACATTATGCCATTAGCCTGTAATATACCAGTACCACATACTTTGGACCACACACACATCAATATGGTGAGCACTTATATTTTAAATCACCAAGCAATCCCTAGACATGTTTAAATTAAAAAGAAACTCTTTTCCCCTGATTTTCAGTCCCTTAAAAAAGGCTCTTGTTATAAAATCTGTGAATGTTCTTCATTAAGAAATGGCATGCACAATCATTATTGATTTGTTTAAATGACCAGAATTTCTCCAAAGCATTTAGTAACAGCTCATTTTAAAATGATTAATTTTCTATTTTCCATGTGGTGAGAGTGACTTTTCTTGACATAATATTCTATATCCACAGAGCTTCGAAACAGCAGTGACCACAATTAGTGCTATCAAATATCATGAAAACACTTCCCCAGTTACACTCCTTTTACAATCTTGTCTTGCCCATGTGCCTGCATGCAGTTAAATGCAGTATGTAAGCGTGTAAGGGGAAGAGATGATGTCATCATCGAAAAATTTGATCAGGTTTGCTTTTATGCTCAGGGGGCAATGTTCTGCTGGTGCTATGAAATCATGTAGATGAAAAATGTGTGTGTGTATGTGCGTGTGTGTGAGCCTCCTTCTTCTAATCCAAAATTTGCTTTAATTTTTTTCATGTTTTCTGGAATTTCAATTCAATGTGTTTTATTTTTAGTCTTATGTTTCATATGTCTTTTTTTTTTTTTTTTGGCGGTACACAGGTCTCTTACTGTTGTGGCCTCTCCCATTGCGGAGCACAGGCTCCGGACTCGCAGGCTCAGCGGCCATGGCTCACGGGCCCAGCCGCTCCGCGGCACGTGGGATCTTCCCGGACCGGGGCACGAACCCGTGTCCCCTGCATCGGCAGGCAGACTCTCAACCACTGCGCCACCAGGGAAGCCTTCATATGTCTTTAATGCAGCCAACATTTACACTACTAAACAATAGCTTACACTTTGAACTTTTGAAACAGTTTTCAAAAACACTTTTGAAGGAGAGTCCTTTATCAGCAGGTCCACATAAACTTGTAGGCTCTGAAACTTTTCAAATTTCTAGATTAAATGCTGCCACCTGGCCTTTCTCCTTCTTCCCCCTCACTCTGGATTTTGGGGATTCTCAGCAGAGCATTAGAATAGGACTAGAAATACCCTCTCTCACATCTCTTAGCACAAAGAGCTCATCAGAAACAAACTCCAATGTGAAAAGAACATTAGAACTTGGGGAAAAAAATGACTTGCTTTTGCTCATGTTAAAAAGGTCAGCAGCTACTGGTCTACAACAAGTAAGAAAGAAGGTAAACATAATAATAATAAAATTTATTTTACTCTCTTGCAGTATGAGGGAAATTCTGAAATAATTCTGATTCTTGTCATTTGCTTCTTTTATGTAAAAACCTGACTCAAACATGAGTGCTTGTCACAAAGGTTAATTCTATGCTTTGCACATGGTTATTTTCCATTTGGCTATACAAGGATCTATACACTTGTCCAAATAATTATAAGTATGTAAAGCCAAAATGTAGTTGAACTTCTAATTCCATCTACAGATAATTGAACAAACTTTACACTGTTTTTAGTAATTTTCCCAAAGAACCTCAGCCTGCCTTTCTAGACACTGGCTTTCTTCACCACCTACCAAAAGAATTATACAATAAGAGGAAGATTGACAATTCTTCTATGATTCATTGAGAACAATCAAATGAGAATAATTTAGATTCTGACTTTGTAGTAATAAAAAGTAAGATTAAACAACGTAATAATGTATGGGTACTAGACATGGTCAAATGAATGTACTGAAATCCACTTGAAAACCAGTGCAATAGGCCCATATAAGTGCACACTGGGCATTCTAGTGTGTGTACAGCCATTATTTTACAAAGCTGGTATTATTATTTTTAATTTGTATACCTTTTGATCTAGGAATTAGATGAGACATACTCAAAATAATGTTTTTAAAACGATGTGTATGAAAACTTTTCAGTATATATTACTACATGTTTTAAGTTCTATTCTAAATTTAGCCACATAATAAAATATTGCCTTTCTCTTTTTTAATCTGTGACTGCTTAAAATTCCTTTCTTCCAAATCATTTTGTATGCTTGATCTGAACATCTATGTACTACCACCTACATATATTCTCCCTGATAGAGAGTAAACTCCTTAAGTAGACTGTGTCTTTGTCACACCCATTCTCACCACCAACAGGTAGGCACATGAATATACAGAGAAAATAACATCACCTCCTGCTCCTAGCATATACTCATCCATCATCTAACAAATGTCAAAATGACATGTACAAGTAGGACTCAATTATTATGAAATATTTGTAGTTCATAATATTCTACATTCTTAAAGATTGATAAAATGATGAACTTGTTACCCTTTAATGACTTTTAAAATTTTCTTTTTGAGCTATCCACTGGTGAATAAAATAACACGTTTTTTTGAAAGCTAATAGCAGTATTTATTGCTCACGTTCCTAAACGCTGGAATTTTCTGATTCCCTCCTGCAGTTTTACAGAAACTGTACTTTTACCTTGGTCGTTAAATAATGTTTTGGTAGATGACTAATTAGGGGCTGAGAAGAAACAATAGTTCTTCTATTCTCATTTCACTCACCAACTATTTTATTGGGCAAAAGAGGCAGTTACTGGGAAAAAGATGTAGAAAAAGAAAAGAAAGAAACATGGTGATTCCATCTTTACGGCTCCTTCAGTAATTGAAAAACACAACCCTTAATTGCTGTAACAATACCTCATTTCAGGTCAGAGCTATCTCTTGAGAATCTATTCCATGAAAGGCCCTACAATTATTCTTCTTCCTAATTCTCAATAGTGAGCAAATCCATAAAACTACTGGTTATCACTCATCTCATCCTTATTTTACAGGAACTGTGGCAAACGTTACAAACAGGCCTTGAAAAGTAATCCCGAAACTAAATAAAACATTTGGATATTAATATGATCATTTCTATCATCATTTTTTTTAACCTTTAGATAATGCTCTGAACTCAAGTAATAAATGTATCATGTGACTATCTAATAACATCTACAATTACCTAAATGACCGACCTCCTCCAGCATTCATTTACTAACTAGTTTAGACCTCCGCGTTCTATTGCTTCAGCCAGTCTCTTGTCAGTACTTTTAATGTCCTCAGATCCTTGTTCTTCCCCTGCACCACTCTAAAATTCTCTAATCTGTTTTCTCCATTACTTAAAAAGTCAACATTGTTCCATATGATTTTGCACATCAAAGACTTCTGAGCTAAGCAAAACCAGCAGAGGGAGGAATTTTCAAGTCGATAAGAATAAAAGTCTTCAGGATTATAAATCGTTTCATAACAACATCTGGATCTACAAGTAAATGTCTGCATTGGTCCATTTATTCACTCATTCATTTATTTATTCATCCAAAACATGTCAACTGAGCACCTATATGCCAGCTATTATGATGGACTTATATGTGAATAGAACACAAACCATGTCCTCGAGGATCTTAGAGTCTAGTAAAGGAATAAAGAAAGAATAAGACAAGAAAACAACTAAATATAACAATAGGGTACAGGTGTTCTGACAGATGAGAGCCAATTTGTAGACCCTGAGCCCAGTGAATGAAAGGAGTGCTGATCTCAAGTCTTTATTGTAAAGCTTCCTTCTTATAAAAGAGACCTCAACTGTTTACTATGCATTAGGGAAAGGGAAATGCCTTGTGGGGATCAGGTGATAGATGGATATATGACCTAAGTCCACATTACACTATGACTATTGTGCCTTCCAGAATGTGTATTTGGCATGGATATTCTCAGCAACTGTCAGAATTTTTATTACCTGATACAGGGAATAAATTCATATTTGACAGAAGGACCAAATAAAATATCACAATTTTTAAAAAATCAGAGATTCACACTACTATCAATGACTCGAACATTGCAAAGAAAGTAATTTCCATATCTCCATTCGATTCAAGGCCATATATAAGACAGGTGGGATGCAAAGAACAGTGGGGAAATTATAATGAAGTAACAGTTTCAATCATAGTTGTTCCAGATGTGGTCTTTTCATTGAAGTATATGAACAAATATCCTGGTACTTGGCATGCATCTACTGATATGGAAGATGCAATTTTCTTAATCCTAATAAATAGAAAAATCCAGAAGCAGTTTACATACACTTGACAAAAATAACAGAACACTTACTATCCTGCATCTCAAGCTCCAGCTCTGTGACATAGCCTACAGGGACTATGGGGATTTCAACAACCCACAAAATACCAAACTCTTCTACTATATCATGATATTTTGCCGATTTGATATTGAAGAACAGGAATAGTAGGCAAACTAGATGAGTTCATAAAATACACGCATTCTAGTGGGTATAAGATAAACTCTATGAGAATCCAGGAAGGGGGCTTTGTCAACTAAGTAAAGTTTCTGGGGCCTGTAGTGGAGGCCATGTAGGAACACTGTCTTTTTTGTAAAGGATATCTTGTAAGTGTTCCTAGCTTGCTATGGTTGTTTGATGGAGGTTGAATCCCTGTCTCGGGATACTAATGACCATGAAACTTGAACAGTTTATAATGAACTTAGCTCCAGATAATTAACTTGACCGTATTTTTAGTTGTGCCCAGCGACACTCTATCATGGAGTAGAAGTGTAACATATGGAATTAGTTCAATCAGTCCTGAAGATCCAGGTAAATTCCACAAGCACAGCATTCACTTCCTATCCTGCTCACTTTTCACACTACTTTTTTTTCTCAGCCTGCACATAGAGTCCATATCAAGTCCCCTATGACTAGCTGACAAAGGGTGAAAAAAAAGTCAAGAAGCTTTTTATATCATTCTACATTTTATGTATGTTATTCTATAAATGTTATTATTCTATAACATTTACTGCTATAGCGTTTAAGCCCCATTTGGGTATATCCCTGTAATATGGTATAGAACAAAAGAAACTGCCAATGATAAAAACATTAACCAAGACATTTCATTGTCTCTGAGCTAGAGAAGTCGGGACAAGAGAATTTAATTTTATAATGGGGAATAATTTATTTTAATATATTTAAAACTTGAAGATATTTATATTTATTTCTTTTAATTCCTAGGAATTGGACTTTATCACTAACTGTCCTATTTTTTCATCTCTCCTCAATCCCAGGCCGAGAAATAACCCATCAAAAAAATCATTTATTTCCATATCATTCCACCCATATTCCCTCCCTCTCATCATGATTCACTCTGTTGGTTTAATCTTGGCAATACATTTGCATTTCAAAATCATGGATTTCTTAAGGAATATATGATTATTTTAGTTGCACAGCTAGATACAAACACCTGTAGATTAATCACAGCTGAGATTTTCTTTTCAAGAAAAACCTTTTACCACTTCTACCATACTTGTTCTGTCAGGAACACCAGCAGTACACACAAATTTCTGGATTTCTCTGAATTTAATCTTGGTAAGATGTTCTCTCAACAAAATGTGCTATTGATTTTTGAGGGGAAAAACTCTGATCTTTATGTCTTATTTAATTCCTGGATGGCACAACATCCTGAGGTATTGCTATCTCACAGCTCAGAGAACTAGGTTTTCTTGATGGGCAAACATACTATGGGCCTTCTATCTGACTAGGATGTTCTTTCCCACAAACAAGGGCTGGATTCTACATTTAGATGGTGAATGTTCAGTTCCTTCCTTAGAGCATAATGTAGCATTCTACTAAGTAACAGAACTTCCTTTTTTTTTTTTCTTTTCCCTTCATGTACTTCAAACCTGATCTAACCACCCAGAGCTCTTTGAAGTCAAAGGAAACTCTGAACCCAGGGAAACTCTGATGTCTGGGGCAGAGACTCTTAAGATAAATGAGACAAACAGGAATGTTAGGAGAAAAAAAGAGGTTGAATCCTTTGAGTATTTTGCACCATGTTGATGCCCCAGTGGTTCAGAAAATCGTGTACACAAATCAGCAAGTCATGATTGGGAAAAAGAACAGAGTAATTATACAATAGCAAGTGAACTCTCTAGACCAGGATATGAAAGTTCATACAACAATGTAACAATTATTTTGTCTTGATTGGAGACGCCAAGTAACTAAGGGTCAAAAGGCATAAAACCTAACCTTGAACTTATCACTTGTTTTGGTTTTCTCATCCCAATAGGATATTGGAAAGATTAATAGTTCAGATTTTTGCCTTTAAAGTTCCTCAGCTCTGGGAATATTAACATTTATATTTATAATAAATTGATTGTATTATGGTACATATAAAGTAATCAAAATCAAACTACACATTAAGTTGCTGTACCCTGGTCTCAAATACTTGTAACCCAACTATGGCGTAACTCTGTGAAATCTCTGCATTGCTTCCATGCAAAATGAGAAAGTGCACAGGCTAAGATTAACTACTTAAAGCTAAAAACATAGAGAGGCTATTTTTAAAATTGATCCATTGATGCTTGGAAAGAAAGAATCACAGGATATAATTTATTTTCATTCAGGGTATTTTATGAGTCATGCATTTATAAATAAAATATTAAATATGTAAACTGTCTAACATATTTATTAAATTTACTTGCAAATATTAATAGTGTTTAAATCACTCTTAACACAGACATACTTCACACATACCAGACATAACTTACTCGCTCTAAAGTATTTACACAGCTGTAAAATCCCCAAATTAACTATCAATCAGGAAAAGTAAAAATATTGCTACGAGAACAAGAATATGAGATTTAAGCAGCTGGAAAAGAATTACAAAGGACTTCCTATAACGTGACTTTAGATGAGATCAAGTTTGCCGTTGATTTTTATTTTAAGTAATATTGTTTTAACATCTTTCTAAACATAACAGTTTCACTAATTCAGCAAAGTAATTGGCCAACTCATCTATCTTCACCACTATTGTCCCTAAATTTCAAAACGCCCAGGTGGAAAATACACACATAAGCAAACAATATTGTGATCTTAATATTGTAACCTCCGATTTGAAAGTCTCCTTTTTTTCCTAAAGGAAACAGTCAATGTAAACTCAACTACGTGGGTCTTAGAAAATCTATTCTGGCTTAAATTTAGATTTAATAATAACAAAATATTGTCGAATATCATATAACAGCTATTTCTGTTTATAGACAAAGGTGGACTGAAGACCATGACTCTTGAGAAAATTATATTTATGAACAATAATGGCCATGAAGGTATTAGCCATTTGGCTTTTCATGTTTTGAAAATTTTCTCATAAAATGCAAAAAGAAAAACTAGCTGTCTTTGCATTTTTCATAAAGTTAAGCACATGCTATTTTGATTTAAGCTGCAGTGGAAGTAAGTTGTGAAATATATGAATTTTGCCAAGGACACAGAAGGCAATTTAGTCAAGAGTAATTGTGTCAACTTCTAACTCAGAGTAAATCTGATTTTTCGAGCATTGAAAGTTAGGTCATAGTGGGTTTTTTAAAACCTACACTTGTTTAATAATGATGGTTGAATTTTTATACTAAAACATTTATCACAGTCAAAATATTACTTGAGTTTTTTATTCCATTAAACAAATGGCTTAGGGTCAATAAATGAAAGGAAAATTTCTTTTGTTTCTTTTTATGTTTTACAGTTTTATTATAAAACTAATATAATTTGAAATAAATGTTTCAAAGGAAACAGCTAGCAAACTCCTGACTCATACCTATCCTCAATATTACATATTACTATGGAGGTTTGGGGCAAATGTATCAATACATATATTTGCATACAGTAGCTATCACATTAACTATAAACTTTTACAAGGTACTTATTTTTTTCTTCTAGTTTCCTCTAGTTAATCTAAAATTCTCATCAGGATCTCTTAACTCAAATGCATGAGAGGTAATATTTACCAATAGTCTTTTTTGTGTAATGCTCTTTGGCAGGCATAGATGCATAATTATTAATCCTATTTTAAAGATAAGAAAACTAAGGCTCAGACACATCCACTCAATAGATAATAAAACTAGAACCCAAGCAAAATGTGTTCAACATCAAAGCCTTTATGCAATAGACTAGTGCTTTGTGGGCTGTCTTACACTTGACAGTCTTATAATTCTCTTCAGGGATCTTAACTTCTGTTTTAAAAAGCAAAAGTTGACAAAATAAACAAAATCAGAAAACTGTGCCTTAGTAGAGTTGTTTATTCTTTGTTACTAGGAAGGATTCAAGATCTTAATATGGAGGCAATGAGCTCTCTTTCCTCAACAATAAATAATACAAACAGAGGTTGCAGGACCTATACAAGCATTATTAAGATAATGCTTTCAAAAATCTGGGCACAACCCTTTTTTTTCCCTCTGTTAATTATTTTAGAGTGAATTTTCTATGCAAATTGTCCTCCTACTATGCATTATGTTTTCTCATTAGTGAACTGAAGTAAAAGCCAGTTACATTACAATGGAGGACACAGCAGAAGAAAAATCAGTTTCCTAACAGTCCTAACATTGTCTGCATTTTCATAAGTGATCTCTTCGTGTCTAAGCTACGCATAGTGAACCAAAGTGAGAGAGAATTAGACTTGGAAAGAGGACGTCTACGTCAAGTTCTTGCTCTGTCACTTACTAGCTGCGTGATCGTTCATAAATCATTTAGTCTGCATCTAAATGCAGGAAAAAAAAAAATGAACTCAATGGTTCCCAAACATTGCTGCACATCAGATTCACCTGCAGAGCTTTTTAGACATCCCAATCCCCAGGTCCTTCTCCATGGGGATTAAATCAGAATGTTCAGGTAAAGGAGCCAGGCCTCATAGTTTTTAAAGATCTTCAGGTGCTTCCTCTGCACAGCAAGGTTTGGGAGCCAATGAGTTAATTAACATTTTCACAGAGCTTCTTTTATTTTTTAAATTAAAAAAAATTTTTTAAACATCTCTATTGGAGTATAATTGCTTTACAATGGTGTGTTAGTTTCTGCTTTATAACAAAGTGAATCAGCTATATGCATACATATATCCCCATATCCCCTCCCTCTTGTGTCTCCCTTCCACCTTCCCTATCCCACCCCTTTAGGTGGTCACAAAGCACCGAGCTGATCTCCCTGTGCTATGCGGCTGCTTCCCACTGGCTATCTATTTTACATTTGGTAGCGTATATATGTCCATGCCACTCTCTCACTTTGTCCCAGTTTACCCTTCCCCCTCCCCGTGTCCTCAAGTCCATTCTCTATGTCTGCGTCATTATTCCTGCCCTGCTTTTAAGATGGAAAAAAAAATGAAGAGGCTTTGTATGTTATGTAATACTTTACAGAGCAATATAAAATATTATCCCCAAACTAACTACAGCGCTATAAAAAGAAACCCATTGTTTCAGGGAGCTTTATCTTTTGTTTAGATTTTAGTTCAGTAATCATAAAGAAATTTGACATAAATAATAAGTTTTACTTTTTTGCCAGAGTTGCAGAAAGCTTAACAGCTTTTCCTTTTACTTTTAAGCTGTCTTCAACAATATTTTAACCTCATTTTTTCTTACCTCTTTTTCTTCTGTCTAAAATTAAGGAAAGTAAAAAAAAATAAAATTAAGAAAAGTGCCATCTACCTTGTTCCTTTCAAAAAATATCAAACACCACACTTTTATTATGTGTTTATAATAACCAGGAAAAATATTAGAACAATGTGCAGAAAGGAAATATGAGCAGTCAGAAAGAAAATAATTTGTTCAAAGTTACTTAGTACTTAAGTACTTAATACTTAATACTACTTACTTAAAAAGAGCAAAATATTACACACTCCAGATATTTTGTTCCAGTATTCAGTCTTAATCTATCTGGAAACAAAGACCTAGTAAGTAAATCTTTCTTGGCCAGATTTTGTTCGTTGCGTGATGACATAAGTTATTTCTCTGTTAAAATTTTAATCAATATATCAGATCCAACCAGTTTATATACAGCATTTGTTTTGTATTAATACCATCAACTTCCATAACCTTCTATTTAATTAGACTTACTGAAAGGATTATGTAATTAGAGTGCAAACAACACGTTACCTAATTAAAAAGCACCCTCTGTGTTTCATTGTTAATAGAGTACTTAATGCATCCATTCACAACAAAATCCTCAAACTCAATTCATAAGCTACTACAAATGTAATCCACCATCTGACAGTGACTGATTTTGCCTTGGGATCTTTTACCTTGGCGGGCTTGTTAGCATCCATGCTCTCTTTGAATTTCTCCTGCACAGTTTCTACAAGTTGACAGAGCAAGGCACCATTATCCAATTTTTCCATAAAAGTTTCTGCCGTAATCTCCTTCCCTGAAATAACAAAAAGAAGCATTATAAAAACACAATCATTCCCGAACCCAAATGTGACATTCATGGCAACATATGCAGTTTTTATCACCAAAATTCCAATTCTAGCTGAGTTACATATCTGAGATAGGAAATCACTGGAAAGAATGGTTTCTTTGGAATTTTACATTTTTCAGTTACTTTGGCCTGTAAGGCAAGAGCCTAAAGCAAAACTGGTATTTTGTGTTGTGTATACGTCTTTCATCACAAGAACTCCATAGCTCCCCTTTAATATAAAATAGAGCCATAGTATATCAAAAATCAACCACCACTGGCAATTTTAAGAGTGTGGCCAATGCATAAAACCACATCTCTATGGGCTCCCCTGGTGGCGCAGTGGTTGAGAATCTGCCTGCCAATGCAGGGGACACGGGTTCGAGTCCTGGTCTGGGAAGATCCCGCACGCCGCGGAGCAACTAGGCCCGTGAGCCACAACTACTGAGCCTGCGCGTCTGGAGCCTGTGCTCCGCGACAAGAAAGGCTGCGACAGTGAGAGGCCCGCGCACCGCGATGAAGAGTGGCCCCCGCTCGCCGCAACTAAAGAAAGCCCTCGCACAGAAGGGAAGACCCAACACAGCCAAAAATAAATAAAATTTAAAAACAAAAAAACACATCTCTAAATTCCATTGAGTTTGTTTTCCTGATGAAGATAATACAGGTAAAATTAATGCAAGTAAGAAACTCTCTATAAGAAAACGCTGCCCCTCTAACCACTCCTCCCCTTCCTGATGCAGTGCTTGAACTGTGGAATTATTAGGTTCAGATCTCTCTCCTTTTTTTTTTTGTCTCCTCACAACCACTCACAGCTTCAATTACTGCTCTTATGAACATGATTCACAGTTGTCCATCCCTGCCATTTTATTGGTTAAAAGTTATTTTTCTTCTTTCTTATATGCTCCCAAAGTATATTTTCTTTCTTCTTTTTTTTCTTTTACTTTGTAACAGCTTTATTGGGATATAATTCACACCCCTTACAATTCACCTCTTTCAAGTGCATAATTCAATGACTTTTAGTATATTCACAGAGTTGTGCAATTACCACCACAGTCAATGTTAGTACATTTTTATCACTCCCCAAAGAAACTGTACCCTTTAACTATCACTCCCTATGGCTCCATTCCCCACCCCACTAGGCTCTATAAAATCATTAATTTCTTTTTTGTATGTTCCTCAAAACTCCTTTCCCTAAGCTCTCTCCTTTTCCTGGTGTTGTAATTCTCTGTTTCAGAATATTTTATTTCCCTGTCTTAATTTCCTATAACTTATTAGTCACAAGTCCTGTAGATTCATGCTTCCTTCTGTTTCTAGAACCATAATCTTAATTTAAAAATTTCATGGGGGCTTCCCTGGTGGCGCAGTGGTTGAGAGTCCGCCTGCCGATGCAGGGGACACGGGTTCGTGCCCTGGTCCGGGAAGATCCCACATGCCGCGGAGCGGCTGGAGCCATGAGCCATGGCCGCTGAGCCTGCACGTCCGGAGCCTGTGCTCCGCAACGGGAGAGGCCACAACAGTGAGAGGCCCGCGTACCGCAAAAAAAAAAAAAAAAAAAAAAAAAAAAAAAAAAAAATTCATGGTCTGATACCTAAACTCTAGCAGCAAGAACAATGGTTAGTCCTCGTATCCTCAACGTCTGCCTCCAGGAACATACCATAAGCACTGCTAAAATTAATATTGCTAAACACCACCCTCACTGAGCCAATCTTCATCTTTACTGCATAGTCCCTAATCTTCTCCTCTACGTAAAAGATGAAACAAACCCGCTTTAACCCAATATCCAAAGTCCTCTCATATGCCACTAATCCACCTTTCTATTCTACCTTGCTTACACCCTGCTCCTTGGTCTGCACCCTGCCTTCCTAGTTCCATGGGCAGATCTTCCCGTTTCCACTCCCATGCCTTGGTCCAGGCATGGCCCCTTCCTATAACAGCCCCCTATCTTCTATCTGCCTGGCCACATTCTACTTTCCCTTTAATCAGAAAACCAGAAAGAGATTCTCCCAGTGTACATCAATCTCCTTCTTATATGGTCATACTCAGGAGTATCACTCACTCTGGCACTCATCAAACTTCTTCTGTGGCTAATAACATGCTTTGTACAAAGTTCCTGTCATCACTAGTACATTAGAAACCTCTTGAGGTATATTGTTTTGTGTGTGTGTTACTACAGAGGTAAGCATAATGTTACTTACATAGAAGGTACCTAGTAAAACATGTTCAGTGAGTACGTGAATTGACAAATGAAGAAACAAACTCTTGGAAAACTTTGAGAAAATGTTGGGTATTATTTCCGTGAAAAGTAGTTGTTAAAGCAAAAAGAAAAAAAGGAGGTATTTTAAAGTTTTATACTGAGAGTCATAGGATTACCTTTTATCTTAAGAAAAATGCATGCAGCTCAATTCCATGAACACTTAAGATAAATGTAAACCAACTGGAACAACAGATATACTACTGCCTTAAAGTTAAACTCTAATATATTTGGTTTTTAAGAAACATCTGTTTGAAATGATTTTTTTACAGTTTGGGGGGAAGGGCAGGTGAAGGAGGAAAAAGAATTACTTTTTTTATGTTCTTTTTTTCCCTACTGGATAGTTCACATTTTAGCCCTCAGTTAGGATAATGACTTCTGCAGGTGGCAAAACATCAGTAGCTCTAAGTACTCACCACAGAGGTAGCCTATACAGAGCTATTAGTATTTCAAAATTGTATGCAGCTCAACTCAATTAAGGAATGAAAGTAATAGTCTCAAGATACAAAAAAGCCAGCACAACAGAATTTGTATTATGCATTCACCATATTGGCTTGCATTTTCTAATGATAATAAGAAAGTTATTTACAAACAAGCATAAAAATAAATATTAGAAATATTTTTTAAATTATCAATTACATTTCAAGGTAAGGAAGGTAAACTTTACCTAAACTGTTGAATGATTCCTTTATAAATTACTTATAAGATTTTCTACATTTGGAAGAGGTCTTTAGGTATTATTTCATTAAGCTACTTGAAAATTTAAAGATTCTCTTCATAATGTCAAGTGATGAGATGCTTACAATAAATTTACAAGAACTTGTAAATTATAAAAAGAAAAATGGCTTTCATTAAAAAGTCATTAGCAATTTACCAAAAGGAATGATTTTTACTTTTTCTGCATTATACCTGAACAATTTTTTGTTATCCTCCTTTTCATGAATACTTGAGGAATTTAACATTGAACATCTGTACCTAATGAAAAATATATTAGGTCTCAGCTTTCAATTCTGTATATTTTATAGCTCCAAAAGGTAGGATTTTTTTTTTTTTTTGGCTAAAGCAGACACTATTACATACTTTATGGTTGAAATGTACTGACTCAAATGAAGGAAAAATGCAAGACAGAGAATTTTTTTTAAACCTTCATATGTAACATTTTCCATCCAATGATTAAGAATCATAAAATATACATTTTAAATGTACTGTATAATTTTAAGAAATCAGTTATAATCCTTATATGGGGTGATATATTATCATACTCTTTATTCTATTAATATTACCAAAAGTATATAAAAAACTGAATATAAAGTTGGCTGAATTTAATCATGACGAATCCATCAGAATAGGCTATGAATTACTAATTACAGTTTCTCAAGGAAAAGCTATACACAGTTCAATCTCTGTCAGACAGAACCAGATCTTCTTTAATATAAATTGTGTAGCTGGTTTGAGACATTAGACTATAAATGCTAGAAACAGTAGGATTCTAGTAGCATAGAATCATTTCTTCCCCAATCCCATCTTTCCACGTTTTTGGTATATTTAGTGAAAGAAGGGGCAATGAACAGACACAATTAAATCACCTTGGAATGCCGACACATACTGGGTTGTCTTTATTATTGACTTGAAGGTCAACCCAAAATAGCCAAGTCTAGAAAGAATATCTTTACTTACTGGGTTCATAATTGTGAACTTAGATCTTCACATCATCAATTCAGTCATGATTTGCCAGTAGACAGAGATCAGGTGGTTTGGTTAAATATTGTGGTTAGTCATTTCCTCTTAAAATATGAGGACACAATGATATGAAATAATCGTGTACCTGAAATATTTTGTCAGGTAACTAAAATCAACACACATACTTGTACATACAAGTGCATTCCTCCCAGAAATGTAGGCTTGCCATAATTTCCATAAAGATTATCCCTTTTATCTTCTATTTTGCTAGGAAAGAATGTTTTCCTCCTAGTAAGTTAGCAGTACTACACTCAGTTTCCTAATAATATATAATATCTAATAATGATATTTAACATTTGAGTTCTTACTATATGCCAAGCACTTTACATGTATTCATGTTTTTAATATTTTTACAAAACTGCGAAGTGAGTGCTTCTATTATATCCATTTTACAGATGATGAAATTGATGTATTTAGGTTAAATAACTTGCTTAAGCTCACACAGTGAATCTGGCTCTTTAACCCAAGAAGTCTAGGTTTAGAGTCTGTTTTTAGCCACCACTCTTAGTTAGTTAAATCAATATTTGCTGGATACACAAATGACTATTATCCATAACAGTGCATTCTCTCGAATGCAGTTGTCTTTTTCTTTTTAGAAAATCTACAGATTTTTTCTCTCTAGAAACTCCTTCAGAAAAAAACAAAACAGTGTAGGGCTGAAGACAGTGGTGCTGAGAAATGAAGAGCAAGCCACCTTGCTGATGATTGGAGAATGACCGAGAATAGCATTCAGGCATGCTCTGTTATGTAGCCTGATTCATTGCATAAGAAAACTAGTATATTTTATCTATAAGGGTGATCTAGATATGATCAAACTCTACTCCAATCTCCACTGTACCTCTCAATCACAGTCTATTTCTCCAATTAGAGAACTCGAAGCAACTCATCTGCTATCTTAACTCAAATCAGTCAGTGTTTTAAGACAGAAATATAAATGTTGTGAGATAGGAAATGATTGATTATATCCAGAAACCCTAGATCAGCACCTGCTCCACACTGATTCAGAGTCTACCCTGTATTTGTATCAACAAAAGACAAAGTCGGTTCTGTTGGAAAAGTTGGGTAAAAAACATTAGGGTTTAACTGCTCTGAAAGGTGTCAATTTGTGAACATAGACTTGATTCTTTAAACTTTTGAACTAGCAGAAGACACCACCTTTCCTAAGAAATTTTTATTGACTACATCAAGAATATGAGAAGTCTGCAGGACAAGTATCCAGTAAAAGGACTTTAAGAAAAGAGAAAAGAGAGCTGTGCCAAACTCATTAGACAGCAGCAACTCCAGTAAATAGGTGCTTAACTTTCTAATGCTAAAAATAGGTTTTTTCAGAAATAACTGAAATAAGGAAAACATTACCTATTGATCATACTACGCATATAACAACTGAATTTTCCTTTATGTAGGAAAGTCAGAGAAAGGGACAATCATCGTAACATCAACTGTCATAATGCATTTCTAAATATGAGTAAAATCAATTTAGCTTAACTTGATTTGTAATACATTTTTTGATTTATTCAAATTCCCTGCATAATCCAAACACATATGCCTACATCTTAACGATCTAAAATCCTTAAGAGCAGTATCAATTTCTGTGATGCTTAACAAACTACAATCTTTTCTCAAAATTATACTCCCATGTGATTCATGCAGTGTTATTAAACAAATACTAATTGAAGATAAAGGTCATTTTCAAATGATTAAAGAAACAAAATAAATAACCAATCTCAGAACATCTATGTTAGTGTATTCATTTCAAAATTAAACCAACAACAGTCTTCAATAGTCTTTCAACAATCATGAAATCTGTAGAATGCACCTCATCTATCTGAATGATGGGTAGTTGCTATAATCTGGGACTGTTAGTTTAATTACATGCTGTTTATTCAAAGTAACAAGTTTTTCTCCAAGACTTATTTGTATAATCATTTGATGTTCAAATATGCCCTAAGGACATAGTTAATTAACAAATGAGCAATAGCTAGTTCATGAACAAAAATAACAAAACAGAAAGCCTAAAATAAAAATTAAATGTGTATATTTAATGTATAGCAGGGGACAATGGCCAGAGAAATGTTTTAGAGGCAAGATTCTCTTGATTCAGGTTTCTTTTGCTGTCTTTTCTGAGTGTTGGTCATAAAACTCCATAGTGTCAAGTATTATCAATAGAAAACATACTTGGACTACAAAGATATGTAAGTAGTCAGTAAATATCACAGGATGAGTTTCTCATGAATCAGACTGGTATGCTACCACATAAACAAATCCCAACCATCATGACAATTTATTTAACTCAACTGGTTAACTTATAAAATAGTTTTTTATATTCTAATATATAAATTTTAGTTAGTCTAAAAATTTGCTATTGCAAATTTGCTATTGCTGCTTTAATTTTATGCTGAGGAATCTAAAGCGCTATTATTGTTACCGATTAAGTAAGTATGTAGTACTTGAAAATTACAGTATTATGCCTTCATATTTGGCAAGAATGTGAATATTGGTCTATGAACCAATGAAATAATTTTCTTTTCTATCAAATAATTTTTATCCACCAAAAAACCTGAATGCAAAGTGAGCGTTCTTTAAAAAAATTCCACCTTTCAATTGACATTTTATATGTAGGATCAGAAATATCTGAATTTAGAATATCATTACTACTTTTTTTGAAAGGAAAAAAAGTTACATTTTAGTCAAGTATTGCTAGAAGGAAATAGGAAATCTTTCCACAAGTAAGGTCCACACTACAATGGCAAAGTCTAGTTAGAAGCTTTAATTTAGTATGTGAATTTCCACCTCACCAAAAAATTCAGATACTTTATCTAGAGACCAGATCAACTTTGAAACTACCTTCAAGATATCTCTAACCTTCAAGTAGATAAAAATGGAGAATTGAATTAGAGCTGTATAATATAAATTTGCAAATATTTCTGAGGCAACAAAATGACCAGTAAGAATTTTAAAATTTACTTTAATGACTCCGTTTCTAAAATACGTGAATACTAAATGTATCTATTATGTGTAGTAAAAATATCTTGTCACATAGCCATACATTTTTTCTCTCTTCCTTATTATCACCATTCTAGTACATAACATATTTTCTTACCTCTGAATGTTTTACCACTTTAAATAACCTCAAGCTATTGGTCTACTTTCCAAGTTACCATGAGGACATTTACTTGAAATCTATCATCTACCTACTTTTATGAATTCAAGTTAACAGAAAGTGGCACTTTACTATATTTTAAGATTCTTTTAAGATTTCTTTTCTGAGAAAATTTCACAAGCCATCAGTTGCTTCTGTGTTACCAATAACTGGCATTAAGAACATTAGCCTTTTTATTCTTTAAAAGAAAGATTATTCATTTACGTAAACTGTTTTCTCCTTGTTTATACATATTGATGATTTCAAACTGGGTCTCAAGAGATGGATTTCTTGGAAACTTAGACTTTTGGAACTGGAATGGACATTAGAGATCATCTACTCCAACCCCTTCATTTTATGGTTGAGGACACTGAGCCCAGAAAAGATAGCTGAGTGACTTTGGGCAAGTTTACCAAGTGAGAGAGCCAGAATCAGAAGCCAGGTCTCCTGACACCAGTTAGGAGCCAGGTCTCCTGACTTTTAGTCCAAGGATATTTCCATTACACATACACTGACTCTCTATTCTTTGAGGCTGTCTTGGGGCTTCTCACACTGCTCAAGCTACTTTGTAAATGATCACATTCACCAAATAAAATGCTTTTGATGACAAGTCATGGGACCTTGGAACACACCTGTGTAATCAGGCTATACTCATAATCATGATTTCCCCCTGCCTGGAACATCTCAGGGACTCCTCGTTGAGCATGCAATAAATTATAAGCTCCTCAACACAGTATTCAAAGCAGTACACGCTCTAGCCCCAACAAATCTCATGAAAGTCTCCCCCTCTTGATCCACACTGTTGACACTAGCCTTTGTTCAGTTCTTCTAAGGCGCCAAACTCCTTCCTATCCCGCACATGCCATTCTTTCCACACAGGCTTTTTTCCCCACGCTTTGTCTGGCTAGCTATTAATTATTCTTCAGATCTCAGTTTTAAATATAAGACTCCTTAAAAATGATTTCCCCAAGCCCTCTGATCATTTGCCCCATTCCCACCTCTTGTTTTTACATTTTTATTGCAACCTATATCTTTTAGTGTTTATACCAAGTCCAATTAATGAATTATTTATTCAGTCACTTATTTATACTAATTTCTTGTTCAATCTACTCCAAGCTCTATAAGAACAGGCACTCTGTCTATTCTTAGTCACCACTCTACCCTCTAGCACTTAGCAGACTGAGACACAGTAAACACAATAGCTAGTATATTTACTATAACTAGTTGATTACTATGTGCCAGACCTTGTTCTAAAGCTGATGATCTTACCTGATGCTCCAACATCCCATGAGGTTGGTACTAGTATTATATGTATTTCACAGATGACGAAACTCAGGCACAGTGCATTCAGAAAATTGCCCGGTATCACAGAGCTAGTAAGTGATGGAACTGAGATTTGAATTCAAGCATTCTGATTCCAGAGTCCATTTTATTCAAATAATTATTATGCTGATGTACACTCAAATATTTGTTGAATAAATGAATGAACTTACCCACCAAATCAAATTAATCATATCACTGAACTATATGAATGGAATAACACCACCACATACAGAGTTATGATATTTCAGGCACTAAGTAGTATACATATTTTAATTATTTAATCTCACAGCAACCCTACTGTCATTACCACTTCATAGATGAGGAAACTAAAGAACAGAGAGATTAAATAACTTGCCCAAGATCATATTGCCAGTTAAGTGGCACATCTGGTGTTCAAACACAGGCAGTTCATTCCAAGTCTGTGCCTTAACTTCTATACTGCCATGCTGTGACAGCCCATATCTGAAAACAGCTCAAAGTTAATAAAATACTAATATAACAATAATTAGTGAACACACAAAAGAGGGAGGAAACCCATCTGTTTAGGCTAAATTGACATCCTCTATATAATGGAGATAAATAAAAATGCTCTTCCCTTGTATAAATGAAAGGTAGCCCTTCCTTCTGGTGGATATCACTCCATAGCACAGTGAAGGGTCTTTCTGGGGAGTGATGGATGTGAAGGATGCCTTCTGCATTTCTTCTCTTACCCTTTAACTGGGCTCCCTTGCAAAGGGCACCACCTGCATTTCCATATGCGGTAGCCCTGGTTAGACTACATAGAATTGTCAAAAGCATGTGCACACAGTAAGGAAAAAGGAAAGATCTAACTCTAGGATAAAGGCTTAAAAAATGCAAAAGGAATGTAAAAATCCAGAGCCATGGTGAGCAAAAAGAAAAATCTTGCTCAAATGTGCTAAAACCTTGTCAAACCTTGCTAAAATTACAGATGCACTATGCTCTTCACTAAACTCTTCAGTTTCAGCAGCTAGAAAGTGATGATAACAACACTTACCTTGAAGGAATCCTTTCAATAATAAAATAATATTGGTGAAATCCTTTCTGTAAATGATAAAGCACCATGCAAATTCTATGTTTACTAAATATTCAAATCTTATAGACTCTATAAGGATCCTTTTTTCAGGTCTTAAAACAATTTTGTTCTCTGTGAAAAATTACTAGTGAAAAAGCATTGCTTTATATGATGATCCTTTGAACGTATGATTCCACTTTGCATATGGCTGAAATTGTATACACTGAATATGCCAGCACAACAGAAACAAAAAAAGAGGCAGCCTTAGCATGAGGTAGCATTTTTCTCTAAGATCGTCCTTTTGGAAGAATACTTAAACACAAAAGTGTAATGAAAAGAAAAATTTGAGTTCAAGGTTGGATGACTCCAGTCAGCTCATTTGGACAAAGGAGAGATGTTATTGTTCCAGAGTTCGGGTATTCAGCAGTTTTAGAAGGTGTGCTATAAAAGTAGGGCAACGAAATCTAGCTTTAGAAGCCAGATCTCACAGACTGTGGCCCGTGTACAGTGTCAAAAGAATAGGCCAAACTGGTCAGTGGCATGAAAGAAAAGTAAAAATAAATCAGATCAGCAAGGGTGTAGATGAAATAAGCAATTTGACCACACAGTTACAATGCATGATATTGGAATTACGAAGCACAGTTAATGTGAGAGACACTGGGAAATTCATTTAAATTCTCTATACGCTTCAGGTCTCCCAGATGCAAAATGCAAATAATGAAAGTCTTTCTCTCTAAAGTGGTGTCATATGCTTAGGAGAAGGACACTACATGAGCAGGGAGAATAAACCTGTTATCTTTGATGACAAAATGAGATCTTATAACCTTACCTAACAGATTGGTTAACCACAAGGCCAGATCTTCTTTCATCGGTAGCAAATTAGCTTCATGTCTGCTGGCCAGCCACTGGCTATACTGATGCATATCAGAGAGGCCAGGTCCACTGCGTACCTTTGGGCTCAGAGCAGTGCACATTATTTATCCACTTGTAATACCTGTTTTGGAAACAAAAGAGCAATTGCTTTTTATACAGACTTCTCTTGTTAAAATCTCACCGCCAATGACACAGTAAGGAACAGGATCTGTGGAAGTTTGGATGACAAGTCAGGTTATTAATTATTAAACCCCCATGAAACACTGTTTGCTTTACTTGTACTGGCCCTGTCACTTTTGACCAACTACTTGGTAGGAAGCAGCAGGTGTCAAAGGTCAAACAGAAAAATCAAACAGTAAGCTCTCTGCTTGTGTAAAACATCATATTTGAAAAAACGACAGTTTCTAAGGAAAGAAATTCTACTTATTCAAAAACAATAAGAAGTGGTTGATTAAAATTTTGGTATCCAAATTGTAAACTCCCATTGTTTGGGTTAATTTTTGAAGCCATCGATTTCCACAGAATTTTAGGACTGAATACTAGCAATGACAGTATTTGCAAAATTTCTTATAAACATATGACCACTACTCTTAAAACTATTACCTATGAGATTAAGCACAGCCCTTGGTTCTTTGCAGATGGCCAAGTAATCATGCACTTATACTTTAGAGAATTGGGTGGGACATGGGGGAGTGCATCCTTTTAGAGTCCCTACTACACTTCTCTTATTTTACAATTAATGAAAACAAAACCAAAGAGGAAGGGTGACTCAACCAAGATCATATAGCTAGATCACGGCAGAGTCAGGCTTGAACTTGGGTCTTTATTCTAAGACCATTACTGCTTTCAGAATGACACATTTTACAAAATAGTGTCATCAGGAACCCACGTTATAACCCAGGAATTACACCGTAATTCTAATAAATATTGTCACAGGTTTTCTTTTGTCATACTTTGTACCTTCTCACTTCGTATGTTTTGCATACTAGGGTTTGTTTGTATTCATGTTTAGCAAAGAAGTAATTACATTACATATCTTATATCTACACAGTAAGGGATGATTTCACTAACCTATGAGTAACACAGTCTTCTATGTGGGTTGCAGAAAAGATGTATGAATATATACTTGGCCTTAAATGTAGTACTATTGTATGCATTATTTATAGGACCTAAGACTACAGATGTAATATTGGAGCAGGAAGGTAATAAACTCATAAGTTTATGTGTAGAACTCCATTCTGTATGCAAATAGTGACTATAAAATAACCAAATGCATTATGACTGAATGAAATGAAAATGAAAATGTTTACAAATGACAAAAAGTAAGATTTATATGATATAATGGGGTTTTCAGCTATATTTATTACTAATGGTATTTTAAGTTCACCTGTGTAAGTTGTATATACCCTTGTCAGTTTTATCATTTGAAACGTTACATAGCATTCTTTTCCAATTAATCTCAAACTCTAATTCTCTTAGCCTAGGTTAATTTTTGTCTTTTAAAGACAGCTTTTAAACAAAATAAGACATTGGTGTTCAGAAAACTGTAAAATGCGACAGTCTCACAAACATTTTGCTGTAGCATTAGAAAAGACTGCTGGGAGCATGGTTAAACACCTAAAAAGTGTCATAAATATATAATTTAAAAGCACAGACAATTTAATTTCCAGAGAAATTATGCTTTGAAGTAATTTTTGCAGAAAAAAATTACTGTAAGTTTTCTTTGAAAACACCTTCCATAAATCTCTGTATATCTAGTCATCTAAAGTAATAACTAGTGAAAATGTGAAACATTTTAATATACCTTGTCATATGCTACTAAGTTGTCATTACAGGGACCAGAAGATCACAACCGTCTATTTTCTTTTGCAGTTAATCATGACATTATTCATATAAAGTCCTAAAGATTCTCCAAACCCTGTGACTAAACCAGAAGGCTAAAACATTTTTTGCCCCAGTTCTTTAAAAAATAGGTCTAACCCCAGGAAAACAAAACATTTCCCAGTAGTTGGTTAGGATTCCTACAGGCTAGCTAGCCTCAGAAACAAACATTTAAGTAATAATACATTTAAGCACATGATTCATACATTTAAATAACTAATTGAAATCTTAAAAGGGTTACCTCTAAAATGCCTTTCTTCTCAAGACACAATATCTCCCGCTACTTTCCTGAAAGTGAGATGTGGTAGTTCAGTAACTTTACCTACATCCTATTATGTTCTCTGCAACTTCCATTTAAGCATCAGAGTCCTATTTTGCTTTGTAAAAGCAAGAAGACACCTCAGATTCGTAAGCTCATTGTCCAGCAAAGAATTCATCAAGGGATAGTTTACAGTAAGCCTAATGGCATGTAACAGTTTCAGTGAGCCAGAGGGACACAATCTGTCCCCTCAATGCTTCTAAACAGTGAAGTTTTTATTTTCCTTGACAGTGGCACATTTATTTCTCATGTAGTCTGTCCTGTATTTTGCCAGAAATGTAATTTAAACTATCTTCTAATATTTACAGATGATCATTAAGTTAAAACAATAAGAATAACTAAGCAATGTTTGTTACTCTGCTTTGTATATAATCAAAATTATATGTAAAGTGAAAAAAAAGAAAGAACAGAGTTATGTTTTCCCAGGAGGCAAAGGTAGGAGAAAGAAGGCTTAGTGGGTAATTAGCATCTGATAGAAGTTAAACAATGAAACACATGCCAAATATGTAGACACCTAAGTCACTGTCATAGATAGGGACTCTTCTGTTTAAATCCCTTTTGAAAAAAATTAGGATTTTGATCCAAATTCTTCTGATCCTTTTTTCACATTTTAAATCACCATCAAACTTGGGATGACTCTATGGTTTAGCTGAAAGTCATTACATGGTGGTCTTGGATTTAAATATAGCTGAGATATGAATAGAAAAGATGAAAATGGACCCAGCTAGCCGGATCAAAATTTGGAGTGTGAATTACCCCATGTTGAAGCAGTTTCCAAATGAAATGATTAAATTGCAGTGAACAAAGGTCAAATAAATTTATATTACCCAGATAAAAAGATCACTACAGGATTATAAACCTTTTATAATTTTCAACAAATGTTTAATCCATCTGAATGAGTTGAATTAGATCACAAAGAACAAATTACAAGACAAAGGTCATTTTTGATCTTTTGAATTCATTCAAACATTTTCGAAAACCACCAGAGATACCAAGGGGTAGCTTTTAAGACAGGAAATGAAATGATACACTGACTTGAAGAAAAAAAATAGGTTTTGGAGAAAGAGAAACTTCTTTTTTTGTATAACATATCTAAATACTGAAAGATGTTACTATTAAAATTCATACAACCTAAATATTTAAAAAGCTTGATAAGTAACTTCAGTAATTACTAAGCAAAGCCAATCGCTTTGAAAAAAAGGAGTAAGGATTCAAATGCTTATATGCCTTCTTTAGACTATGGCTTCTCCAAGCTTTATGGGTCTATCTAAAAATGGATAACTCAACCCTCAGGATTTGGAATTCAGAAAAATAAAACTTAAAGGGAAAAACATGCAGAAACTTAATACAGAATTCTTCAAAGAATGTGTGTGCGTGTATTTTTTTCTTTCTTTCCATAGAAGTGATTCTGGAATAACCATTATGAATATGATGAGACTTGAACCAGCCCAGGGGAAGAAGAAAAAATTAATGACTCCATAAGTACAATATCACATGTTTTAAAGATTCTGTTTAGTCTGTTGTTCCAGAATCCCAGTTGAAGACATAGTTTTGACTCTGAGGAAAAAGTATTCTTTTTCACCACCTAGAGGTGTGCTTCGATTATGACCAAGATGGTTTCTGGTTTATCTCTAGTCTTTGTTGCCATATTATAAAAAAAGTATCGCAATATTGCATGGAAAATAAATTGGAAAGACAGAAATATAAGAATAAAATGATAAACATTATATCACTACTGTCTGATATGAAATTCTGCTAAGAAGTGTGATTAATAGAATATTAGAGCTGGAATCAGGAGTCCTGGGGTCAAATACTGGCTCTACTACCTGGCCATTTAGTAGCTGTTCTATCCTAGTTATATGACTTTTTCTCTTTGTACTTGAGTTCTCCAGTATGTATAATGGAGGTTAACACCTCACATATACGTGTGAAGATGAAATATTCGTGTCAGTATTTGGCATATATTTTATATTCAACAAACACTAGCTAAATTGAAATCATCACCATAGGAAATATGCAAAAATAAAGCTTCCACTGACTTATTTTAAAAAGAAAAGAAATTCTGTAACAAAAATAGGAATATTTTGTAGAACTCTAGATAACTAAGAAATGGCAAAGGCCAGGGGGAGAAATGAAAACAGATAAAGAATTGATGAAATAAAACCATAAATAATGGAAAATCCCAAGTTTTCTTCATATTGAGAGGGATGAAACTCCCAGGATGATGAGTGAAATGCTGAACTCCAAGATGGGTAGTTTACATGTTTTTAAAAACAAATTTTGGTAACATACTATACTTCATTTTGACATCAAAGACTCATAAGCTATTAAGAAAGGGGAATGCCAGGCCTCTCAAAATAAATGTGAAAGGATGTCACCACACCCTTCCCCCCCACAAAGTCACCTAAACAGTGGCCATTTAAAACAGAGTGCTAATGAACCCACAGTCAAGGGTCCCTTCACTAAAGGCCACCTTTGTTCTGATTTAGAGCATCGACCTCCCCTCTGTCTAGTCAGTTTTGTGTGCTATGGGTGTGAAACTAAGAAAACAAAGTTTATAGGCCAATAACACTGTCTTTTACAATTAAAAAAAAATAAAAACACCTTAAGCCAAACACCCTTCCATAATCTGGAAGGAGAAAATGCTATCTTTCAAACTAGACTCAAAGAATTAACAACCAAGGATAGCTCTAGATGGCTCTTTCACCATTCTGAGTCCTTTACGCCTATGTGATTCACTTTGGCTGGCCAATAATATATCTACAAAGCTATATATTCTCAACCAATGTCATGAATGTAAAATCTTAACCTAAGAATCTGAACAGAAAATAAAAGTCCAAAATGTAATCAGAAAGGTAATTCTAGATCTTGTAAATGGACCTCCGCTTCTGGCTAAGGGGAGCAGCTTGTCTGAAATTAAAAAGCGCCAAATGTAAAGGCAAAATGACATTCGTTACTAGTTTTTCTAATTATATAATAAAATCTTTAAACTCAAATGGACCTTAGAAGATTTACCAGCCAAATTTCTGGTTATTAATAAGGGACTGGAAGCCTAAGGCATTTTGGCCAAAGTAACAAGTCTAGTTAGTCATTAAAAGTACCCTACTCAGCCCTTTTGGTGCCCAAACTCAAGGAATGCTAACTCTCTTCCAGGAATCTTTTTCTTATCTTGCAGCCCCATGATGATTTGTCTTGAACCAAATGATGGTATACCTACAATAATAATTCCTTCTCAAATCATGACCAAAATATTAAGACTGAGTGGGAACTAATTTCTTATATTTTCTTGGCATTAGAGATTTTTAAGTTTTTTTTTTTTAATTATACTAAAGTATTCTTCCAAACAATTTAGCTCAGGTTTCTGGACCCCTACCAGATTAATTTCAAACTTAATTTGAATAGAAAATCACCTGAAAGTCATTCATCGATTAGGATGTTTGAGGACTTACATCAAAATTTAACCTAAGTTGATTAAGTAAATCTTAATTCATAAGATGTTGTTGTGTGTGTGTCCATGTGTGTGTTGTTTGCAATAAAAAGATTTCTGTTCTACGTAACTATAGTGTAGTTGAGAGCTAGCAGAGTTCTACATTCTGTTGAATATATATGTACTCTGATGTAAGGGGAGAGCATTAGCAAAAACTCAGTTGCTTTGACTCTGAAAACATTTAGGACAGAAAAATTACACAAGCATCTTACTCTCTTTGCCAAGAGAGATTTTCTACCTTTACTCCAATTCTTTTCTCTAGTCAGAAAACACTGAGTGGAAAATCTTGATAGTCGTCCAGGAGAAATTAAAAGAAACAGCGGGATCTCTGTGCCACCATATCAAAACCACAAAGATACCAAAATTACCTTAATATCAGCTCCAGGTTTAACAACTCCCTCTGCAAACAAACTGTTAGAGCCTCATTATTTGGTTTCAACCAAGGTAACTTTGGCCTTCCAAAGGCTCCCGAAGGCTATAAATATAAAGCAGGCTTGCAGGCTTGAAGCAAAATTCTAAAATTATGCATAACATACTTAGGATTAATATAAGACCTGACATTCTTCCACACCTGCAAGTTTAACTAAAATTTCTTACCAAGATACTAGGACACTCAGTGGCAATCACAGTACCTTTTGCACCAGATGAAATAAATTTTGCCTTGTGAGTTTATTTCCCAGCAAAGCACAGTCCACATCACAAAAGTATGGTGTGTAACACTAAAATGAAGAACTAAGCCCCAAGTTCAGTAGCACACAGGCTGAAATACAAGCTACCTTTCCCTTTCAGAGCCCACTCAGGGAGCTGTGTACTAAAGCTGCAAGGTGCATTGCAAAGGCTGCCTGTCCCACGCCTCAGATATCTGTCCCTTACCTTGTCTTAGGCACTGAGAACCAAGATGCCCATGCTGGAGAGGACTGCCACAGTCACCACCTCCTCCTCCACAGTTAGGGGGGAGCATTCCTCGAGAAGGAACTCATTGATCAATTTCAAAGACAGGCTGGGCAAACCAGATCCAGCTGGAGTTAATCAGCGTCCACACTGCTAAGATGTTGGGGAAGAAAACCAGTGAGCAGAGGCCTCCTCAGCCTTGTCTCTATGAATCTCAGGGGATAGTTGAGGAGAAAAGGTGGATTTCCTCTGCCTGGCTGGCACCTCCGACCTGTCTGAGCCTTTATTTAACACTAGGAGGCCTAATGGGTGTTCCTGTGCACATGCAGATCTTATTTCCTGGGCATAAGATCTCCCATAGTTGATCTAGCTTTGTAGGAGAGGGTGCTTGGGGAGAGGGAGGAGTTTACAAGAGAGACAGTAAAGTTTTGCAAACTTTTCACTGTAAGAGGATGAAGATGAAGAAGGTGGGAGAGAGGAAAGGTTTTGATTTCCAAAAAGGTTAACTGGAGGAAAGTGGACAATCCCCCCCACACACCCCAATTGTACTGAAAGGTAGAAAACAGAATCTGTTAACCCCTGCTTTTGCTTCCCCTCTATTCATGACAGTAGAAACTTCGGATGTCTGGACTAGGCTAATGGCAATTTATTAGGCTGATAGAATTTAATCTTGCCAGAATCGTTAATGCCTCCAAAGCCAAGTTGGCTCCTGTGCTCCCCAAATAATTTCAGATTCCAAAACCTTGCTCTTTGGATGAGAAGAACAATACCAGGCAAAAAAAATCGCCCCAAAGGGGGTTGATTCATAGGCTAGCCTAGCGTTTGTTTATTCACGTAGCAAAAGCTCGACTCTGTCAAACTCATCAGGGGAAGACAGCATCACCCCAAATCACGCGTGTCGTGCTCTTTCTCCCCCTCCCGGCCTCCTTGACTCAAGTAAAGCAATAAGGATCAATCCATTAAGACCATCCCCTCTCCGCTTTCCTCTCCTCAGTAAGGGACAACGCTGAGCATGCAGACAGAGACCCTTCTGCACGAAATGCATATGTGTGTCTTTACAATCGTTGTGCTAATGAGAAATCCTCACTCCTGTCCCCGGTTGGCTGAGCCGCCCCAGCGGGTTTCTTCGTTGCGGCGGTCATTTGGACTGTTCCACAATAGGGATGAGGAACACATGGTCGCTTCCAGGGAGTCAGAGAGTCACCCACTGCAGTGACCACACACCGAGCGCCACAGCCCGTCCGGCTGTCCGAGGCTCTCCACCCTTCCCAGCCGCGTGCCCGACGTTACTGGCAACGACGGCCCCCCTCCCCTGCCGCCAGCCGTGCAGCAGAGGCCGGGGCTCCGCAAGCCGGGCTGCAGAGCGCTCACGCCGCGGCAACGGCGGCGGAGAGCGGGGCCCGCCCGCCTGCTCACCCCCGCGTCCGGAGCTGGGCTGCTGGCGGCTCTCAGGGGCACCGGGGCTCCCGGCTCGGCTCCTGCAGCGTCTCGGGGCCGGCCCCCTCCCGGCGCGGGTCCTGCGGCAGCCGCTCTCCGCACCCCACCAGCCCGGCGGCAGCGGCAGCAGCTCCAGCCGCGCTGCCCCTCTTCATACTTCTCTGATGGCTCCTCTCGGTGCTGTTTGGGAAAACGATTTTTTCCCCCTGCCAGAAACAGATTTCCTACATTTCATCAGTCCACATAGACCGAGCGGAAGTAAAATGCTTACTTTTTCTGGTGGACAGCAAACGCAATTGACACTGATTTAACCTTCAAACGGGGAGAGATTGTATTACAAGCCCTTGGCAGCAATTCCGAGGTTGGGGGCCAAGCTCCAGCCCCCTCCCGGTCCCCCAAACACTAACCTAAAGGGCGGGGGGAGAGGGGTGGGGAGGGGATCATATTTAACTCGGAGGTTTTAACAAAGTCAGTGGCTTTAGCACAATATTAAAATTGGGTGTTGGGAAAGTTTTGCTTTCCTGGTCAGTGATTTTGCAGACTCGGAGGCATGAGCTTGCCAGTAACTTTGGTCACTCTTCGTTAAAATTGAACAATTTGATTTCTTACAACTCCCTTTAAATATCAGACTTTAGAAGAGGCTGTATTTCACGGCTGTTTTCGCTTTACAAAAGGAAATACAGTTCCACCCTTCCTTCTCTCAGCCTCAGCTCAGTATTATGTTGAATGTCATAGACAATTTTCTCCAACTGTTGTTTATTAGGGTATGTATTCTGAGACGAAAAGTCTCCCCATGAAGCAGACAGATGTTCAAGTGTCTGCTTCACCTCTAACAGACATGTGACCTCTTGCTGAGTGTCCTAATCGCCTCAGGTTACTACTTTCCGTGGAGTGTAGGTGAAAATGATCATACTTTTTTGTTGTTGTCGTTTCCATGTTCATCAGTTTCACAAGCATTTCTATCCAATGATTGTGTGGCACAGGTATTCTAGTCCTCTCTTGGATATCATGTGTAAGATGGTGAACAATGTACCAACACACCCAGCCCAGCCTCCCCCCCACCCCCCCAAAAAATAGTAACTACCTGTGGATGGGTAATAGCAAAGTGATGTGGGTAATTTTAGATATAACTGAAAAAAATGCATTTTGTACTTATTATTGCTTTCATCTGGAAATGGTTATTTGCTCTAAAACAGCTAGAAACTGCATCAGTTCTTTGGTTGTAGTAGCCGTACAAATAATGAAGAAGGGAAGAAAACAGATGGAAAAGTTTGCTGGCGCTGAACTCCAAGCTTTTTATTTTAATTCAGTTGGGTACTGCAGTTAGCTCCATATTCCTCCTTAGGCTTCCTGGAAGAAAGGGAAAAGAGCCATTCCTCATTTTAAGGAGAAACAGCATTATAAAAAGGCCTATCTTACTGCTTAGATATACATCAACGAGAACAACAAAACATGCAGAACAGGCTACTGGTGAATTTGAGCAATCATTCTGATAATAAAAGTTTTCAAAATTTAACCAGATAGATCTGAGTGCTACTACAGGCCCAACAAAGAACTCTTAGTTTCTGAACTTATAAAATTTAAGTAAAATCAAACATCCTTGATAATTCTTCATGATCAAAATATCACCAGCCAATAAATGTTAATTTCAATATCTTCAGGGTATAAGAGTTCAAAAAGTTTAACACCTAGATAGTGTTCAAAAGCTCATAGTCTCCTCTTCTTTCTGTATAAATAAATATTCTTGTCACATTATTCAATATTGACATTATAAAAAGCAAAGTGTAAAGACAATATTTTTGTTGATTAAGGGACAATGTTAAACCCAGTTTGGGAAAATAAGGAGGCTTCCAGAAGCTTTGGGAGAACATAATCATTCAAATTACTCCATTACTTTCATGCCCCTTTCTTCCAGGTATTTTTAATTTTAAATTCTGCCTTATATTAGATCCTCTTTCCTTTTTAGCAAAAGCCAAAAGGATAATACTAGGAGAAATATGTATTTTCTCCCTTAGCACCTATGAGTTGTGCTGAGTATTCTTTTGGTGACAAAAGAGAAGTAATACAAAAGATTTCTGAAGAGGCAGCAAAGTAGTGTTTTCATTTAAATTTTTTTCAGCATTTGTAACAATTTCCATTTGATCTTTATTTTGTGTTTTTGAAAATTAAATTTGTACTTATGTATTCCAATCAGTCACTTATAAAAATTTGTCAGAAAATCTTTTCATCCAAGAATTTTCTTGCCTTGGTCTCAACCTAAACATATTTGTCTTAGGAAACCATAGTGCAACTGACTCAATGATAACCTCCCTGATGTGAGGTGAAGGAAGCGAATGCCTCACCTAATGGGGTGAAAAATGTCTAAATACATTCTTGAAACATAATGGCATAAAAAGGAAAAGTCAAGCCAAATTTAAAGAAAACATAGTATTGTTTTCCTTTTTAAGTTATCACAGTTTTGAAGACTTCATATTAAGAATTCCTAGGTTACTACGTTTTCCAGTGTTCTAAACCTTCAACATTGTCTTCAATATGAACTGTGCCTTTTTCTAAATGTATATATATATGTGTGTGTATATATACATATATGTTTAAAATGAGCAATAAAAGTATTTTTTTCCTCATTTATAGGTTAGCCTCTCCTCACCCCTCACCCCTCACCCCCCACTCATGGAAATAATATAAACGCACTTACTCTGAAAAGTGGGACAAACCTTCAATAGATGATGGAGATTATCAGGAATTTTGAAATAAATAATGTGGGAAGAGACACTAGATTAAAGTAAAATAAATTTCCAAGGGTGACCAAGACATTCTTATATCCCTAAATAGCTTTGAAAGGGCACTTAAAGATGGCAAGTGATAGCTTTAGAAGCAAGTGAGAAAAATGATACAGAAAGCAGCATGAAGACATGTAATAGTGCTGAAGAAATGCATAAAGCAATGTAATAAGTGAAAACATTTATTTATGTTTTATTGAAATAGTTTATCAGTGATGTAAAATATGTTGATATTTCCCTACCTAGCTAGCATCTTGGCCCATGATACAGGCCTTCAGTTGACTTACACTGAAATAAATTTTTTTAAATCTCATAAGGCAAACAAAATGGATTTTATAAGTCCTAGTATGGAAATTAAAAATACTGTTAGGGATAAAAAGTCAATGCTATTACTTTTTATCAGTATTCACGTATAAAACTACAAAGAATGAATTAAATGGGAGAAGTTTCACGGGAAAAGTTCAAGATATACTCTCAGTTTGATATGCAACTTTAAAAAATCTATTGCTTTACTCTCAACGGAGAACTTTAAACTTTAAAAGTACAACACAACAGTAGCACAGGTATCTGTTCCCTACTGGGAAGACGTATATTTTTGCAAACTGTGTGTTATATATGAGCATATGTCTTCTAATTTTTATACAGGGGATAGATTGAAATCATTTTATGAAATATGCCATCTATCTTGTCTAGTTTTAAAATATCCTATGAAATATATCCTGCTATGTGATTTTTCTTGTGTAGGTTGGAGTCGTGTTTTTTATTTTTCCAAATATTTGTGTGGCTTGTTTCAAAATCTTTTATTAAAATATCATGCCATCCTAATTGCAAGAAGCTCGAACTTAATATGAATGTTTAAGATAAAATATTTTTACTTTTATAACCTTCTCTTTCTTTTACACGACTGTCATCTCCAGTATCTAAAATACCATTGAGCATAGAGTAGGCACTCAATAAATAATTGTTGAATGAACAAATGACCATTATAGAAGAAGCCAATCTCTTAGGAAGCTTACTGCTAATTGGTTAGATTTTTATATATTGTCTTTAATTTAATAGTTTGGAACTTGGAATAGAAAAATAATGTTAAAATAACATTATAAATGATGGTTTCATCCCCAAGTTAGAATAATTTCATCTGGTTAAATGCAACTAGAGTTCAGTAAAACAGATGCTTGCCTGTGTGCCAGGCTTATAAATGAGGTCAGTCTGTGTCACTTGTCACTCCATTAAAAATCAAGGTTGACTTGAACTTAAGGTTTAATCATAACCAATACTATGAGTGCAATGAAAAGTAATAGAAAATATTACTACTTCAGTGGCTTTCAAACTTTTTTTATTGTGACCCACAATAAGAAATACATTATGGAACAGACACATAAAAACACACTCAGACACACAACCAAAACATGTTTCACAAAACAGTACTTACCTTCCTCAGTTAAGGCACTCTGTTATTTTTCTGTTTGGCTTTATTCTAGTCTTTTCTATGCCATTCAGTTGAAAAGAAATGTTGTTGGGGAATTGCTAAATTTATTTCAAAGCCCACAATTTGAAAGAGAAATCTGACTTAGAAACTAAGCTAAGGAGAAGATCCATCAAAATTGAGGTAGGGCATCAATGAACAGATGGTTTCATTATAAAGAACAAAACAGACGTGCATATATATTCTCAGAGGTAGATGATGTGATGTCCGTCACAATATCCCAAACATTGTACACCTCATAGTTCCATGTCTTTGCTCATGCTGACTTGAATGATCTTCACCTTTAACTTTCTCCCTTTGAAGAAATCAGATTCATTCTCCCAGGACCAGCTTAATCGTCATCCTCTTTGTGGTTCTCTTGATCTCCCTGACAAAATATTGCTGTGCCTCTGGGTCCAGTGCTCTGGGAATTTTTCCATTTCTTTTATATCTCATTTAGGACATAGTATCACAATTATTTTCGTATGCATATATCTCCTCTACTAAACTGTGAGTCCCTGGAAAGGAACAAGTTACCTATCAAGTGCTCAGCACAGCACCAAACCCAAGAGTGTTGAATGACTGAATGAGTAAATAAGTGAACCATAAAACCACTGAATATCTAAAAGGGAAAAATCGGGTGTCACTGGGTGATGGGACAGATACAGGAAGGAAGGACTATGCCCATCAAAATGGAACTAAATGGAAATTCCTCTGTAAAGATGGCACCAGCTATTAATTTTGCATCATTGTGAATAGAAAAATTTACATTATAGGTGAAATTTTACTGTCACATTTCTTGGAACTCTATTGCAGGTAGACCGTGGTCCCGTTATCCATTTATTTTTAATCCTGATAATGATAAATTTAGGATTACAGATCTTCCTCCGCTTATGGTGGGGTTACATCCCGATAAACACATCATTGTAAGTTGAAAATGTCATAAGTCAAAAATACATGTAATATACCTAACCTACATTAAACATGCTCAGAACACTTACATTAGCCTACAGTTGGACAAAATCATCTAACACAAAGCCTATTTTATAATAAAGTATTTAATATTTCATGAAATTTATTGAATACTGTGCTGAAAGTGAAAAACAGAATGGCTGTATGGGTAAAGAATGGTTGTAAAAGTATTGGTTGCTTACAGTAGTGATCACATGGCTGTCTGGGAGCTGTGGCTGCCCGGCATCATGAGAGAGTAACGTACTGCATATCACTAGCCTGGGAAAAGATAAAAATTCAAAATTTGAAGTCTGGTTTCTACTGAATGCATTTCACTTTGGCACCATCTTAAAGTCAAAAAATCATAATTTGAACCATCGTAAGCTGAGGATCATCTGTATTTTGTTGAAGGATGAGAAAACTTGCTGAAATTTCCATTACTGAAACTATAACTTAGTTCACAAACATGGAATCTTTGCCACTGCTGATTTATATGAAGCATTTAGAGAAACGGCTCTTAAATTTATCTCATCAAAGGGCTTTTCTAGTACCAAATAGCAGACCAGGCAATATGCCAAGAAAGGTAGCACACCTAACTCAAAGTGAGAGATGTGGAGAGATACTCTGACACCAGGAAGGGGTCAGGGTCGGTGGGGCTTCTCTTGGCAGAAGGAAGTGTTGCCATCCTGCTGCTGTCACAAAAGCCACTCGGACTCTAGAGCCATTTGCAAAGAGATTTCACCAGCCATTATTCCCACCAAAGCTGCCAAGGAATAGACATATTAAATTGTACTAATAATAGTTACCGCAGTTGAAATAATAACTAAGAGTCCAGATTTGGAGACAGGTAAAACCAGGGTCAAGTTCTAGCTTCTCCACTTACTTGCTGAAAATTATAGGCAAATTACTTAACCTTTCTAACTATAAGTTTCCACAACTGTGAAGTGGGGTTAACAAATAGCCCCTCTCATAGGCATGTCTTGAGCATTATATAAAATGATACATGTAAAATATTTAGTCTACTGTCTGACATACAAGTGTGAAATTAAGGTTAGGTATTTTATTATTAATTGACGGTCTAAATAATCTTATTTACTCATTATAATAATCCCCTGGGATAAGGAAATTCTCATCATTAAAAATACAGAAGATCAGCGAATTTTATGTGTCCTTTCTCTGAATCTTTCTCTCCTCCCCACTTTATGACATTCCATTTTATACCCTTTTCGATATCCATGTTTTTTTCATTCGTTATTTAATCATTCATTCTCCACTTCCTCTGTGTAATTTTTTTTTGATTTGTTACTCCTTTTATTTAAGAGGCAATTTCAAATTATGAATGGGAAATTAATTACAAAATACTACTGATGATTTACAAAGACATCTTGGTTATTGCATAATACTTTGTCCTTATCTTTATAGAGATTGGTTTTTTAAAATAAATATTCTGATCCTATGAAAAGCATTTCAAATACCATGTATTTCTATGTAATAGTCATCCTATTTAAATGTTAATAAAATCTGTTTGCACGTAGATTAAAAAAATCAAAACATGAAAATATCAAAATGCCAAGTTATAATACAGTGTTGCAAGTGGATTAAAGTATAAAATGAAGTCATAATACCAAGGCGTTTTTTCCTAGTTTATGAAATCTTCAGTTTAGTGAAGCTTAAATCAAGACCTAAAAATATTTGGAATTGTAACTAAGTTACAAACAAATAAATGGTCTGCTCCCAGAGATCAGGAGTCTAATTGGAATTATTGACTCTCCATGGAGAGTCATTCTGAACCTCTGTGTAATTTTTTTTTTTTTTTTTTTTTTTGCGGTACACGAGCCTCCCACTGCTGTGGCCTCTCCCGTTGCGGAGCACAGGCTCCGGACGCGCAGGCTCAGCGGCCATGGCTCACGGGCCCAGCCGCTCCACGGCATGTGGGATCTTTCCGGTCCGGGGCACGAACCCGTGTCCCCTGCATCGGCAGGCGGACTCTCAACCACTGCGCCACCAGGGAAGCCCGGAAAAATGAACTATTAAACTGCACAGGTTAAGAGTCAGATTCATGTCTGAGTTTGACTGATTTGAAAGTCTGTGTTCATTTCCCTCCTTCCGCTCTTCCTTCTTTCCTTCCTTCCTTCCATCTTTGCTTTCTTTTTTCCTTCTTTTAAGGAGGGGGCAGAGTCTACACATTAAATAAATGTATGCTAAAATGTTTAAATGTAATAATAAAATATTCTGACAAAAAAGTTAAATCATTTTTGAAAAGAGGAGACTGTTTCCGTCAGGTACCCTAACTCAACCAGATGAGCTGCCCCTGGTGCTGAGGGTTCCACATCACATAGAATTACGTTAAATCCCTTACAGCAGTGTGAAAAAGAACTCACACTAAGAACACAGCAGAAGACATTGAGAAAAAGCTTGTGAGCAGGAAAAGTCAAGAGAGGGTTTCAAACTCTACGTGAAATTACCTCTTTTCTTTTGGCTTTAGCTGCAGGAGAGGACAGACGAGAGTCAAGGAAGGCATCTTCCTAATTGGCTCCTGCAGCCTAAGCAGACTGAATAGCCCAGAGACTGAAAGATGTTTATTATACAGAATTGGCTCATGTGATTATGGATGCCAACAGGTCCCAAGATCTGCAGGGTGAGCGGGCAACCTGGAGTCCCAGATCTGATGATGTAGTTCCACTCGGAAGGCAAGCAGGTTCAAGAACCAGGAAAAGGCAAGGTTTCAGTTTGAATCTGAAGGCAGGAAAAGGGTAATGTTCCACTTCAAAGTCAGTCAGGTAGGAGAAATTCTCTCTTACTCTGGGAGATTCAGCCTTTTTATTCTAATAAAGTCCTCAACTGATTGGATGAGGCTCATTCACATTAGGGAGGTCAATCTGCTTTACTCAGTCTACCAATTTAAATGTTAATCTCATCCAAAAACATTCTCACAGAGACACACAGAATAATGTTTTACCAAATATCTAGGAACCCTGAGGCCCGGTCAAAATGACACATAAAATTAACCATCACAGGAGAAATAGGTGAAAAGAAGCATTGGTGCTGATTTAAATGCTCCGTAATCCTTAAGACTTTCAGCAACATTGTGGAGAGGAGGAACCAAGACAGTGGAGTAGAAGGACGTGCTCTCACTCCCTCTTGCGAGAACACCAGAATCTCAACTAACTGCTGGACAATCATCGACAGGAAGACACTGGAACTCACCAAAAAAAGATACTCCACATCCAAAGACACAGGAAAAGCCACAATGAGAAGGTATGAGGGGTCTAATCACAGTAAAATAAAGTCCCATAACTCATGGGTGGGTGACTTACAGACTGGTGAACACTTATACAACAGAAGTCCACCCACTGGCGTGAAGGTTCTGAGCCCCACGTAAGGCTTCCCAACCTGGAGGTCCGGCAATGGGAGGAGGAATTCCTAGAGAATCAGACTTTGAAGCCTAGTGGGAATTGATTGTAGGACTTCGATAGGTAGGATTGGGGGAAACAGAGACTCCATTCTTGGAGGGCACACAAAAAGTAGTGTGCACATCAGGACCCAGGGGAAGGAGCAGTGACTGCAGCAGAGACTGAACCAGACCTACCTGCTAGTTTTGGAAGGTCTCCTGCAGAGGTGGGGGGTGGCTCTGTTTCACCATGGGGACAAGGACACTGGCAGCAGAAGTTCTGGGAAGTACTCCTTGGCGTGAGCCCTCCCAGAGTCTGTCATTAGCCCCACCAAAGAGCCCAGGTAGGCTCCAGTGTTGGGTTGCCTCAGGCCAAACAACCAACAGGGAGAGAACCCAGCCCCACCCATCAACAGTCAAGTGGATTAAAGTTTTACTGGGTTCTGCCCACCAGAGCAACAGTCAGCTCTACCCACCACCAGTCCCTTGCATCAAGCCTTTTAGATAGCCTCATCCACCACAGGGCAAACAACAGAAGCAAGAAAAACTACAATCCTGCAGCATGTGGAACAAAAACCACATTCACAGAAAGACAGACAACATGAAAGGGCAGAGGGCTATATACCAGATGAAGGAACAAGATAAAACCCCAGAAAAACAACTAAATGAAGTGGAGATAGGGAACCTTCCAGAAAAAGAATTCAGAATAATAATAGTGAAGATGATCCAGGACCTCGCAAAAAGAATGGAGGCAAAGATCAAGAAGATGCAAGAAATGTTTAACAAACACCTAGAAGAATTTAACAGCAAACAAACAGAGGTGAAAAATACAATAACTGAAATGAAAACTAAACTAGAAGGAATCAATAGCAGAATAACTGAGGCAGAAGAATGGATAAGTGACCTGGAAGACAGAATGGTGGAATTCACTGCTGCAGAACAGAATAAAGAAAAAAGAATGAAAAGAAATGAAGACAGCCTAAGAGACCTCTGGGACAACATTAAATGTAACAACATTCACATTATAGGGGTCCCAGAAGGAGAAGAGAGAGAGAAAGGACCAGAGAAAATATTTGAAGAGATTATAGTCGAAAACTTCCCTCACATGGGAAAGGAAATAGTCAATCAAGTCCAGGAAGTACAGAGAGTCCCATACAGGATAAACCCAAGGAGAAGAACGCCAATACACATAGCAATCAAATTGGCAAAAATTAAAGACAAAGAAAAATTATTGAAAGCAGCAAGGGAAAAATGACAAATAACATACAGGGGAACTCCCATAAGGTTAACAGCTGATTTCTAAGCAGAAACTCTACAAGCCAGAAGGGAGGGGCATGATATACTTAAAGTGATGAAAGGGAAGAACCTACAACCAAGATTATTCTACTCAGCAAGGATCTCATTCAGATTCGATGGAAAATCAAAAGCTTTACAAACAAGCAAAAGCTAAGAGAATTCAGCACCACTAAATCAGCTCTACAACAAATGCTAAAGGAACTTCTCTAAGTGGGAAACACAAGAGAAGAAAAGGACCTACAAAAACAAACCGAAAACAATTAAGAAAATGGTCATAGGAACATACATATCGATAATTACCTTAAACATGAATGGATTAAATGCTCTAACCAAAAGACACAGGCTTGCTGAATGGATACAAAAAGAAGACTCATATATATGCTGTCTACAAGAGACCCACTTCAGACTTAGGGACACATACAGATTGAAAGTGAGAGGATGGAAAGATATTCCATGCAAATGGAAATCAAAAGAAAGCAGGAGTAGCTATACTCATATCAGATAAAATAGACTTTAAAATAAAGAATGCTACAAAAGACAAGGAAGGACACTACATAATGATCAAGGGATCAATCCAAGAAAAAGATGTAACAATTATAAATATATATGCACCCAACACAGAAGCACCTCAATACATAAGGCAACTGCTAACAGCTATAAAAGAGGAAATCAACAGTGACAAAACTAGAGTGGGGGACTTTAACACCTCACTTACACCAATGGACAGATCATCCAAAATGAAAATAAATAAGGAAAGAGAAGCTTTAAATAACACAATAGACCAGACATATTTAATTGATATTTATAGGACATTCCATCCAAAAACAGCAGATTACACTTTCTTCTCAAGTGTGCATGGAACATTGTCCAGAATAGATCACACCTTGGGTCACAAATCAAGCCTCAGTAAATTTAAGAAAACTGAAATCATATCAAGAATCTTTTCTGACCACAATGCTATGACATTAGAAGTCAATTACGGGGGAAAAACATAAAAAACACAAACACATGGCTGCTAAACAATACGATACTAAATAACCAAGACATCACTGAAGAAATCAAAGAGGAAATCAAAAAATACCTAGAGACAAATGACAATGAAAACACGATGATCCAAAACCTATGGGATGCAGGAAAAGCAGTTCTAAGAGGGAAGTTTATAGCTATACAAGTTTACCTCAAGAAACAAGAAAAATCTCAAGTAAACATTCTAACCTTACACCTTAAGGAACTAGAGAAAGAAGAACAAACAAAACCCAAAGTTAGCAGAAGGAAAGAAATCATAAAGATCAGAGCAGAGAAATGAAATAGAAACAAAGAAAACAATAGCAAAGATCAATAAAACTAAAAGCTGGTTCTTTGTGAAGACAAACAAAATTGATAAAACATTATCCAGACTCAACAAAAAAAAAGGGGGGGGGGAGGACTCAAATCAATAAAATTACAAATGGAAAAGGAGAAGTTACAACAGACACCGCAGAAATACAAACCATCCTTAGAGACTACTACAAGCAACTCTATGCCAATAAAATGGACAACCTGGAAGAAATGGACAAATTCCTAGAAAGGTATAACCTTCCAAGACTGAACTAGGAAGAAACAGAAAATATGAACAGACAAATCACAAGTAATGAAATTGAAACTGTGATTAAAAATCTTCCAACAAACAGAAGTCCAGGACCAGATGGCTTCACAGGTGAATTCTATGAAACATTTAGAGAAGAGCTAACACCCATCCTTCTCAAACTCTTCCAAAAAATTGCAGAGGAAGGAACACTCCCAAATTCATTCTATGAGGCCGCCATCACCCTGACACCAAAAGCAGACAAAGATACTACAAAAAAAGAAAATTACAGAACAATATCACTGATGAATATAGATGCAAAAATCCTCAACAGAATACTAGCCAGCAGAATCCAACAACACATTAAAATGTTCATACACCACGATCAAGTGGGATTTATCCCAGGGATGCAAGGATTTTTCAATATATGCAAATCAATCAATGTGATACACCATATTAACAAATTGAAGAATAAAAACCATATGATCAGATCAATAGATGCAGAAAAAGCTTTTGACAAAATTGAACACTTATTTATGTTAAAAACTCTCCAGAAAGTGAGCATAGAGGGAACCTACCTCAACATAATAAAGGCCATATATGACAAACCCACAGCAAACATCATTCTCAATGGTGAAAAACTGAAAGCATTTCCTTTAAGATCAGGAACGAGACAAGGATGTCCACTCTCACCACTATTATAGTTTTGGAAGTCCTAGCCATGGCAATCAGAGAAGAAAAAGAAATAAAAGGAATACAAATCAGAAAAGAAGAAGTAAAAGTGTCACTGTTTGCTGATGACATGATACTATACATAGAGAATCCTAAAAATGGCAGCAGAAAACTACTAGAGCTAATCAATGAATTTGATAAAGTTGCAGGATACAAAATGAATGCACAGAAATCTCTTGCATTCCTATACACTAATGATGAAAAATCTGAAAGAGAAATTATGGAAACACTCCCATTTACCATTGCAACAAAAACAGTAAAATACCTAGGAATAAACCTACCTAGGTAGACAAAAGACCTGTATGCAGAAAAATATAAGATACTGATGAAAGAAATTAAAGATGATACCAACAGATGGAGAGATATACCGTGTTCTTGGATTGGCAGAATCAGTATTGTGAAAATGACTATATTACCCAAAGCAATCTACAGATTCGATGCAATCCCTATCAAATTACCAATGGCATTTTTTACAGAACTAGAACAAATCATCTTAAAATTTGTATGGAGACATGAAAGACCCCAAATAGCCAAAGCAGTCTTGGGGGAAAAAAACGGTGCTGGAGGAATCAGACTCCCTGACTTCAGACTATACTACAAAGCTACAGTAATCAAGACAATATGGTACTGGCACAAAGACAGAAATATAGATCAATGGAACAAGATAGAAAGCCCAGAGGTAAACCCACGTACGTATGGTCAACTAATCTATGACAAAGGAGGCAAAGATATACAATGGAGAAAAGACAGTCTCTTCAATAAGTGGTGCTGGGAAAACTGGACAGCTACATGTAAAAGAATGAAAATAGAATACTCCCTAACACCATACACAAAAATAAACTGAAACTGGATTCGAGACCTACATGTAAGACTAGACACTATAAAACTCTTAGAGGAAAACATAGGAAGAATACTCTTTGACATAAATCACAGCAAGATCTTTTTTGATCCACCTCCTAGAGGAATGGAAATAAAAACAAAAATAAACAAATGGGGGCTTCCCTGGTGGCGCAGTGGTTGAGAGTCTGCCTGCCGATGCAGGTGACACGGGTTCGTGTCCCAGTCCAGAAAGATCCCCCATGCTGCAGAGCAGCTGGGCCCGTGAGCCATGGCCGCTGAGTCTGCGCGTCCGGAGCCAGTGCTCCGCAATGGGAGAGGCCACAACAGTGAGAGGCCCGCGTACCGCAAAAAAAAAATAAATAAATAAACAAATGGGACCTAATGAAACTTCAAAGCTTTTGCACAGCAAAGGAAACCATAAAGAAGATGAAAAGATAACCCTTAGAATGGGAGAAAATATTTGCCAACGAATCAACAAAGGATTAATCTCCAAAATATATAAACAGCTCATGCAGCCCAATATTAAAGAAACAAAAAATCCAATCCAAAAATGGGCAGAAGACCTAAATAGACATTTTTCCAAAGAAGACATACAGATGACCAAGAAGCACATGAAAAGCCGCTCAACATCACTAATTATTAGAGAAATGCAAATCAAAACTACAATGAGGTATTACCTCACACCAGTTAGAATGGGCATCAACAGAAAATCTACAAACAACAAATGCTGGAGAGGGTGTGGAGAAAGGGGAACCCTCTTGCACTGTTGGTGGGAATGTAAATTGATACAGCCACTATGGAGAACAGTATGGAGGTTCCTTAAAAAACTAAAAATAGAATTACCATATGATCCAGCAATCCCACAACTGGGCATATAGCCAGAGAAAACCATAATTCAAAAAGACACATGCACCCCAATGTTCATTGCAGCACTATTTACAATAGCCAGGTCATGGAAGCAACCTAAATGCCCATTGACAGATGAATGGATAAAGAAGTTGTGGTACATATATACAGTGGAATATTACTCAGCCATAAAAAGGAACGAAGTTTGGTAATTTGTAGAGACATGGATGGATCTAGAGACTGTCATACAGAGTGAAGTAAGTCAGAAAGACAAAAACAAATATCGTATATTAACGTATATATGTGGAACCTAGAAAAATGGTACAGATGAGCCGGTTTGCAGGGCAGAGTTTGAGACACAGATGTAGAGAACAAATGTATAGACACCAAGGGGGGAATACCACGGTGGCGTGGGGATGGTGTTGTGACGAATTGGGCGATTGGGATTGACATGTATACACTCATGTGTATAAAATTGATGACTGATAAGAACCTGCAGTACAAAAAAACAAAGAAAAAAAACAATACTAAACTTTCTTTGGGTTATTTGTATGGAAATATGTTAATATAAATGTTTCAGACATTACATGAAATTTCTAAAAATCTTATATGTTCTGGTATAATGTCATAAGTCATAATTTTAGTTATTACTTTAAAATATATATCTCAGAAATAACTAAATTTTCTTGTCAATTGCATTATTATGAACTTTCATCAAATCTTTAACCGTGATCATTTTTAAGTCTTTTGTCATTTACAGACAGTTCTGGGTGTACTCTGATGCTTTTGCAAACATGTTCCTATAAAAGGGTTTCATCTTCAAGGAATTCATGGAAAAGACTGACAAGTACAGGTTTCTGGTAACTGACTGTACTGCTGAACTGAATGAATAAGCATTTTCAGAACTCTAATGGAAAACTGATGAATTCATAAATGTGCTAACAAAAGATCAAGATAAAAAAAATTAATTACATGGGACTGAGTGAACTGATGAGGATGATTATAATTTTTGTGACTTTCTGTTTGAATGAAAAAAAAAATCCCACAAGGACCCAGAGGCAAAAAGTATACAAATCAATTTTCACTGCAAAATAAAGGAGCTGTTATGGTTGAGGATTACTGGACTGAATGTCAATATTATGACATAGTGTGAGTGTGTTTCGTGTTTGGTAATTGCAATCATTGTTGCTTTTGTTGTGGTCATCATTTACAATGCTTGGTGTCAGTTTATTTATCTCTTGTAAAAATAAAATATAGTGTGTGTGTCTGAAAAAAAAAAGACTGAGCAAATCTAAGTTTCATCATGTTCCATGCAAATTAAGATGCTAGGATGAAAATAAACATGTATTAGCTTAAAAATAAAAAGAAAAATTGAAAGTAGGAAGGGTTTGCACTGTATTCCAGTTGAAATAAAGTATGACTGAGATTCTGACATGCTCTTTTAGTACCAGAATAGCATTTATGCATCAAAATCTGCTTATGAATACACAGTAAATGTAAATGTTCAACTAATCTTGTATAACAAATGTAGCCACTAACTGTTCCTTTACATATATTGAACAGGATCTTTATCTCTTTACATATATTGAATAGAAAATCAAAAGAATCTTTTTTCTAGAAACTTCTTTCCCATTAAAGTACAATTTATTCTGCTAGCAATAAATTAATAAAATGAGGCATGCCTTGTTCTTTCCAAGTCAAAGTCCCTAACTTCATGGAACTTATATTTCACCAAGGTGAGACAGAAATTAAACAAATAATCCAATGAAATTAATCCACAATATATCAAGTGATAATAAATAGGTTCTGCAGAAAAATAAAATAAGGGTAAACGTGATAGAAAGGGCTGAGAGATGGCAGATGTTATAGGTGGTCATGGAAGGCCTTGCCAGTAAAGTGACAACTGAGCAGAAACCCAAAGGAAGTAAGTGCACTCTGCAGAATCCCTAAGGACCACTGCAGACAGGGCAACAACTAGTGCAAAGTCACTGAGGCAGGGGAATGCCACAAATCAGATGTTCCAGAAAATCAAAAAGGCTCCTATGGCAGAGATGAGTAAAGGGGGAGTAGGAGATAAAATCAGAGAGATTGGGGGGGAGGGGGGAGTTCAGATCCCATAGGGCCTTGTAAGCCTTTGTAACTTGCTTTTCTCTCAAGTTTGAGCAGAGGGGTGACGTGATCAGATTTAGAGTTTAAAGCTGTCACTCCGATTCCTGGGTAGACAGTAGACTGCAGGAGGACATTGATTACGTACAGGGAAAACAGTTCAATGGTTATTGTAATAATGCAGGTGAGAGGTGCGAGTGACTTGGATGAGAGGGATAGCAATGGAATTAGAGAAAGGAATCGGATTCTGGATATCTTTTGAATGGTTATTCTCTTTGATTCACACTCTTTCCCCCCAGTTTATTCATTTTGTAATAAGGCAGATGACTTACGTGAGCATCAAATCTAGTCTACACTATAACATCATCCATGACATATTTCACTATGATTTTTATTTTAAATTATGATTTAAATTTTATCACTGATAGCTGGGTAGGCAGTGTGAGAAACAGACAAGGTGAGCCTAAGATTTTTCTGTGTAAGAAATGCTGCAGTTTACTGAAATGGAAAAGACTTTGGGAAGAAGTTGCCTTGTTTTGTTTTGCCTTATCTTGTTTTGTGTGGCGTGGAAATTAGGTTTCTAGTTTTGCATAAGTTAAGTTTGATGTGACTATTTGGTATCCAAGGGAAGCTCTCGTGTGGTCAGTGGAGCCCAGTAAAGGGTGAATCAAAAATAACTGGGTCTACGGTGCTTTGTGTCCACCTAGAGGGGTGGGATAGGGAGGGTGGGAGAGAGGTGCAAGAGGGAGGAGATATGGGGATGTATGTATATGTATAGCTGATTCAGTTTATTATACAGTAGAAACTAACACACCATTGTAAAGCAATTATACTCCAATAAAGATGTTAAAAAATATTTTTTAAATAAAGGAAAATGAAAAAAAAAAATGGAGCTCTGCACAGATGTGACCCTCAGGGCAAAGAGCCCTGGCATCAACAGTAACAAACACTCTCAAAGCTTCTTATGCACGTTAAAATTTGAAAACCTTTGCCAGAGATTAATAATAATAATAATAACTGAGTCTTTTAAAAGCAAATCTTATGTGTACACACAAGCATTCAGTTGTCTCCATTCCTCTTCCCCACAAACACATCGGATTACTTAAAGTCTCTCACCTTAAACACTGGGGAATTGCTGAATAAAAGTAGAAATATTGTCATTTCTAATTGTTTAGCTACCAGTTGTTATAGAACTCTGGGGGAGACCCAGCTCATTACTAAATTGTTCATTTAAATCCTAATAAAATGTATTAGGAGTAATGGATGATTATGGGCCAAGATACGATGCTTACATAATTGAGCTGCCCCGTTTGACAACCAATGCCTGGGGTAGAAAGAGTGTAAAGAAACAGTTGTCATGACCCTGAAGGTTAAGAAAGAAAATTAGCTCATAACGAATCTCTGGTTCAGGAGATAACCTACTGTTTTTTCCTTCCCTGCTATTAATATTTTCTCTGTTCTTCTTTGCCTTCTTTATATTTAGAGTTTAATTCACTCTCTTTGTGCATTTGTGTGTGTGTGTATACACACACACACACACACATATATATATATATTTCCCTTTCTGGTCCAGGTAAGTATAATAAAGTGCCGTTTGATTGTTTTTATGCTGTCTTGACCTAGTTTCCAGGTCCTGGGTAGAGTCTGGTCAGTTCCCCTTCTGAAGCAACCAATTAAGTCTGCACCCTGACCACTTCCCTTATTGAGGTTTCATACTCTGAACCACAGTGCACTTACCCTAATCTCCACGGGGCCAGGAATCAGAAACAGGGAGAACCCTCCACCCCATAATGCCCTGGGGGGTCCACAGAAGATTTCAAATTAGCCAGTTCACAGGGACTAAAAATTAACCCGGAAGTTCGCCATACAGAGGCTGCCCCTACAGCTCCAGCTTGCTGTTACCCTGTTCCAGGATAAAAGTGCTTATGCGGCTCTGCCTGACAGCCTTCTTTCATTTGGAGCTGTAAGAAAGAGTTCTGGCTTTCATCTATCCAACTGTCAGTGTATTTTGATGTGTCCTGCCCTGAAAAGAAACCTTACGTTTTATAAAAACAGGAAGGAAGGAAGGGATGGAGAACTCTGTTTTTATCCTACTTCCCTTTCTTCACCTCATTCACACTCCTAGAATTCTCTCCTCTTGTATAATTTCTAGATTTTTTCTGCTCCCTTGTCCTTCTCTCTTAAAATGTTCCTTCCTTCTCACTATCTCCTCTCTATAGAAATACAATGATCATAATTCCCTGTGCTCATGAATTTCTGTAAGTTATCTCAAAAGACTTTATAAAAGTTAAAACTAAAAAAAAATGACTAAAAAATATTAAAACTTTAATAGAGTAAAAGTGAAAATGTCAGGTATAGAGTGTAAAAGCTTGGAAGTGCTATAACACACACACACAAAATAATAACAGACACCATAAGTGGGAGAGTAATAAGCAATACCTTCCCATGATATCCATTTTAACTTGAACTACCTTTGACTATTTCCACCATCAGCAATTTTCTCTAGCTCATACATCTTATGGCTTATGTATAAAGCGTGGAGGTGGTTTTCATTTGTTAATACTGCTTTACCACTTGGTTGTAGATTTGTCAAAGCGTAAAGTTTACTTCTCGATACTTTTTATTTAAGTTTTCTTAAATTCCAGTAACTCTTTATAGTTTACCTGGATTATACATTGTTCTTTTTTCCTCCAATATGTGAACACTCTTTTTACATTAAATTTCTCCTTTACACAATTCTTTTTTTTTTTTTCCACATCAATCCTCTTTGTGTCATCAGATATTATTTTCAATGTTCTATGCCTTAGGCAGATCTTCCTAATTGCTGCCGGTGTCTGTCATATGCTGAATTAAGAATAACAGCAAGGGAGGTTACCCAATTCTCTTCATTAATGACATGTGTTGCTGCAACTCATAAGGAGATGATTAAAAGCTTCAGGTTTCAGAAGATAACAGCCAAGACCCCAAAAATCTAAGCCAAGAATCAGAGGAGACATCAGCAACTAGTATCTGCTATGGTTTTACAGTTTGTGGAAATTATAGGTGTGACGAAATAAAAAAGTTCCAATTTGTTTTGGAACATTTTTAGTTCCTTGTTCATGAATAACTTTAATCTGCAGTTTATTCAGATAATGATACATAAAGATATGTTTACTTTTTAGTAAATAAGAACATTTTTATGAAACAACAAGAATAAAGTATGATACAAGAAGCACAGGAAAGATATGCAACAGACATAATGTTTATTTAATATTTTTCCTCAGAATTTTAAAATAATTTATAACATCTCATATACTCAGTCTTAAATATTGCACTAATTTTGCTAATTAAATTTTAACACTTAGTCTTAAATATATAAGCTAGAGACATAGAAGGTAAAGAAATAAGGCTAGGCTCTGTACCAAGAAAGTATATGATTTATATCTTATGGTTTGGTTTAATTTCTTTGCTGAGCCAGCAGAGGAGACATTTATGAGGGCTGCCAGAACATACATTAATTTTTTTCACTGAGGCAGAGTTTACAAGTGGAACCAAATTACGTATGGGAATGATACAGAAGTTCTCACAAATAGAGACACTAATTTTTTCCAAAACAAATTGGTGATTTTCACAGTCTGGGGAGTTTATGATTTCAACAAAGTACAGTAATTTTTGGTTTGGTCTTGTTTTTCAATTTTGGAATTAAAGAGTGGATGGAGACTCTGACAATGCTTTTGGAATGCTTCTTGCTGTATCACAAACTTATCTCAGAGAGTTTCCTATATATATATATATTTTAACTCTTAGGAAATCTTTATTAAGTACCTAAGCTGGGGACCATGGGAATACAAAGATGAATTAGAACGACTATTTCCTTTGAAGAATTTTCCATTGGTGAAGGAAAGAGACAAATGCAGAATTAGCTTAATGCAGAGTAAGTGTTAACTATAGATATTAACAATGTAGAGAAGAGAAAACAGAAGCAATGTCAGCCTGTCTCTGGAATCAGGGTAGGTGAGGTTGTGGAGTGAGCCCACCCACTTGGGTGACCCCAATATAAGGTAAGGGAGTTGAGCCTAGGCATGGAGGTGTGAAAGTGTACAGTCTTCAGGGAATGAGAGGCAGTCTGGAGAGGCTGGGGATTCAGGTGACAGAGGATAGTAGTGGGGATGAGGCCCTGATCAGAGTTTAGATGGTCTTGAATACCATATTAAGAAGTTTAGACTCTGAATAGCATAACTCAAGTTTCAAGTCAATTAATTTTCTAACAGATTTGGTTATTAATTCAGGGGTATACATCACACAATTTCACTTTTTCCTCTGGTGAAAATTTTCATTTTCTAACCACCAGAAATAGTTATATAGCTCTACATTAACCATAACTCTTTATGGTCTATATTTTAGTTTCATAATAAAGATTCAGGGATGCACTTCACATTAGGAAGGAATCTCCTTTATCAGAAAAAATAGGTAAATTTTCTATTATTTATTAATTATTTCTCATCACTTGGACCTACAAGTTCTTACAGGTTATTTTACACTTATTTAGAAAGAAAACTATTTAAATAATTTCAACTAGAGGGGTTTAAAATATTATTGGACCATTAAGTGATAATGACCTCATAGTATTTGGCCAGGTTTTGAATTAAGCACCTTCACCCAGGTATCACCTAATGCTCCAGTTACTATTGCTGTGTACTAAACCACTCCAGATTTAGTGATGTAAAACAACCACCATGTAATTTTGCTAATGAACTCTATAGAAAATATCAGACAGAGCACTGCAGGGATGGCTCATCTCTGTCCCACAATGTCTGAGGATTCAGGTAGGAAAACTCAAACAGTTAAGGACTGGAATAATCTGTATGCTTTGTCAGTTTCATATCTGGGCTTGGATGACTGAAGGCTTCTCCTTGTGAACTGGCCTTCTCAAAGCATGATGACCAGATTCCTAAAGGGAGTGTTGTTAGAGCAATGTCCCGAGAGCAAGCAGTCTAAGAGAACCAGGTGGAAGATGCATGGCCTTTTAGGACCTAGCCTCAGGATTCACACAGCATCCCTTCTGTCATGTCAAAATGGCCACAAGTCCATCATTTCAATAGGAGGACTGTCAAATATTTCTGGGCCGTGTTTAAAACTGCCATACCTAGTATCTTAATCCTAACTCAGACTATTGGCTATTTGAAGATTTCTTCTCTCTTAGACTGGGTCTTGCTGATGCAGATTCCATTATATTCATTATTTTATCCCTAAGACATAATATGGCATATAGTATGGGTTCAAAAAGTATTAGTTGGAAAAATAAACTATTTCCCAAATGCATCTTGCTTGCCTCATTTGTTTTGTCTTGCCAGTCCTGATAGGTAGAATATCCCTTTCATTCCTCTATGAATTCATATATATATATATATATATATATATATATATATATATATATATACATATAATATTTGAATGAGAAAGAAGAACTCTCTAGTATCAATTGTATATAGCAGCTGTTCTAGGTGCCTGGCAAACATGATTTTATTGAGTCCTCATAACAACTTTATGGCAAATATTATTATCTCCTGTTTATGAATGAAGGAATAGACTCAAAAGTTTAAGTAACTTGCCTGAGGTAAACTTAAAAGCAACAGAAGTATTAAGCCCAGGTGTGTTTGATTCCAAAATTTTGCTGAGCTTAACAAACACTTGCTAAACACCAACCATGTATTCGTGGTTATGTTAGGAGCCAAAGGTACAAAAACTTAGCCCCTCCTTTTTAGGAGCTCAGAGTCTAATGAAAAGAAGTCTCACCATCAAAGAAAGTGCATAATTTTTTCCACTCCATCACCTTGCATCCCTCTATCCTGTAAGGTACTGTAGAAAGTATTGTGTACATTAAAAATACCATTAAGAGGCATTCATCCCAATTTCGTTCCTTTTTATGGCTGAGTATTATTCCATTGTATATATGTACATATCTTTTTTATCCATTCATCTGTCAATGGACATTTAGGTTGCTTCCATGTCTTGGATATTGTAAATAGTGCTACAATGAACATTGTTCTGAATTATGGTTTTCTCAGGGTATATGCCCAGTAGTGGGACTGTTGGGTCATATGGTAGTTGTCAGTCATACAGAGTGAAGTAAGTCAGAAAGAGAAAACCAAATATCATATATTAACACATATATGTGGAATCTAGAAAAATGGTACAGATGAACCCATCTGCAGGGCAGGAATAGAGACGCAGATGTAGAGAAGGGACATGTGGACGTGGTGGGGGGGGCAAAGGGGGATGGGATGAATTGGGAGATTGGGATTGACATATATACACTACCATGTGTAAAACTGATATCTAGCGGGAACCTGCTGTATAGCGCAGGGAGCTCAGTTCGGTGCTCTATGGTGACCTAGATGGGTGGGATGTGGGGGGAGGGAGGTCCAAGAGGTAGGGGATATATGTATACATACAGCTGAACCTTCATTGTACAGCAGAAACTAATACAACATTGTAAAGCAACTATACCCCAATAAAACAAACAAACAAAAACCAAACCAACAAACAAAAAAGAGACAGTCATCTCATTCAAAATGGTTAAGCTGGAGCTAAGATGCACAAAACCACTTGAAATGTAATTGGCCTGCATATTCTTGCCCTTTTTGTGGAGGAGGGACCCTGCACAACGAACCCAGACTACTGAATTCAATCCTTGCGGTAGTAATATGCCCAGCTTGGGGATGGATCCAGTTGGTTCATGTCATTAAACATTTGCATCATAAAAGGAACCTAACTTCTACTGAAATGCAGTAAATAGTAAATGACAAATTAACAATCTAACCACAAGTGTTAAAAGAATCTAGAAGTGAAACAGATTACTTTCAGCTGGAATTATCAGGAAAGGCTCATAAAAGAGGTAGGATTTGACTTGCATTTTGTAGCACAGAAGGATGTGTTTCATGTGAAGTAGAAGGGAAGACAATGATTCCAGGTACAAGAAACAGTAGGCACAGCATTTGAGAAAGGAAAGAACAAGACTGTTCTGGGCTAGAAATAAGACTAGTTTAGTAAAATTAGAGGTAAGGTGCATTTTTAAAGGAAACATCATAAAATAAAGCCTGCATATATTTGTGACTATTTTTGAGCTCCTATACTACACAAAATAATATTAGCTCCCTTTCACTGAGTGCTTTGTATTATGCAAAGCTGGTGAGTCTTATTCTGACCATATATAGAAACAAATGAGTGAGCAGAAGTGAAAAAAATAAAAAAACAAAGAAAAAAGGAAGGAAGATAGACAAAAGGAAGGAAGGAAGGGAGGGGGGAGGGAGAGAGGGAGGGAGGGGGGAAGGGAAATTTTAGAATTAGAAAGCAAACTTGGCAGTGTGCAAATACTACTTAACTAAGCCACTTACCATGGGTAGTGCATAAAGTAGGTTTTTGATTTCTGGATTATTGTCTAAAAGAGATGCCATACAAAAACAATTTAGCAAAGTTAGTCAAATGTCTTATGACCCGTTTCCAAATACCCCACCTTTCACAAAATAGAATTTTCCTTTGGCAGTTTCGATTGCCTATGTCTTTTAATGCTGTGCTGACAGTCTTTCCAATGTTCTATCATCTGGGTATCTGATTAGTGTTCATACTTTATGTTCCTCAACCATCTACCTAATGAGATTACAAAATTCAAGAACACACAGATTTAAAGTTGAAAATACTTGGACTACTAGAAGTTGAGTGCTAGATTTAGTGTCCTTTAGGCTATAAAAAAGCAGAGAAAAATAGGGGAAATCTGGCAGCTAGTACGGGCAATAAAATGTCAATTGATCTTAAAGCACACTGTAGAGGTATTCAGTCATCCTGTTAAAATTAAATTAAGCTCCCCCCCTTTTAATTAAAATCTGTAAATAAACTAAGTAAAATTATCACATAAGAGAGCTAGAGAAGAACATGATGTCCACTTTAATCACTTCTCATTTTGCAGATTTGCAGATATTAACTGATATTCTGGTTGGGCAGAGGATAAAACACCAAACTTTTTTCTCACTAATGAATACAATAGAATGAATACTGTTTTTAACAACCCAAAACACTAGGAACAGAAAACTTTATTTGAACTAGAAAAAGTTAAGAATGTTACCCTTTAAAAATTATAATTTTACTAACAAAATTTTTTACTATAAAGTTTGGCATTCTTGATTTGCTTAAATTATATTGTTGATTGCTATCCTTAACTTTATAATATTTCAATAATGTTATTTAGGAAAATATTTATCTGAACATTTTCTCAATACTTCTCATTACACAGTCAAATTTAATCTGCTACATATATATACATGTGTGTATATATATATATATGTTTTTTTTTAAATCTTGCCTTTAATATTATCGCTACCTTCCTCTTTCTACCCTACAATCCTCTCTGTAATTTTATCTTGTTCTGAACTCTTGGCATTTAGCATTTTCTAACATGCTGAATTGTCCATGGGATACTGAAATGTCTTCAAATGGATCCAGATTCTACCAATATCCTGATAACAGAGATATTGCTCGGTTGTATACAGTCCCTCCTCTATGTCCAGCATCAATAAAACAGATGAACGCAAAAATTATACCAACTAGGGGAAAGGTGAAGATACCCCATATTCTAAGATAACCAGAAATAGGGGTTTTTACCCACTGGATCTGTTTAAGTAGAGATATGCAAACTTAGAAAATTACAACATTCATTAATCCACTCAAAAGAAAAAAGGGAAAAGAAATATTAACTATAGCACTTTTGCTTTAAACACCCCTCTTGACCCTTAAGTGGAATATTTCGCTCAAACCTGATGGAATATTCCCTTTAAAGCTTTCCTTTATGCTTAAAATTTGGTAACTAACTGATAAAAACATTACCAAAAGAATTTTTACATACCCATAAAATGTTCTGTGATATTATGAATTTTGTTTTAATCACTTATTTGGCTTATTTCAGCCAGTTTATTTTGAAATGTTAGGAATCTTTGGGGAAAATACTTGACATTAATGGTATTAACAGACTAGCCCAATCTAAGAATTTAGATTAGGTCTGGAAGTTATTAAAAACAAAAAAAGTTTCTTGATAATTTTTCCACTATATTTGTTACTCAGAGAATATTAATTAGTAAAATCAATTCATCTATTACTTTTTAAAGTGAAGTTTAAAATGAGTTTACATGTGCATATGCATGCCTATTTTTCTTTGCTTTCCATTTCCTTAGCTTTATTTTTTTATATATTAATTCTCTTAGGACATTTCTGGTTATATGTCTGGAAACTTCAGCCATCTAGAAAAAAAGAAGGTTGGGAAATAATGAAAAAAATGTGGTGAAAGAATTCACATAAAAGTTTTGGAGACTTGAAAATGGGAACAACAGACACAAAAAATTACTGAACTAGAAAAAAATAGGCCTTCCTGGCAGGTGCTTATATAGCAATATACTGATAACTGTGGGATAAAAATAAAGGCACCCAGACATTATTACAGAGTTCTCCTTCAAGAAATCAAACTTCTAATTCAAAGGTAAAGAGAGATTGTGATTCATATTTTTTCTTTCTGCTTTAGACATTAGAAAAAAATTACCAGTTGTAAAAGAAAAATGAAATCTTAAAAATTAAATTTAGTTCAATTATTTACTTCAAGTATCTTCTTAGGAATTTCATCCCATTTACTTTTATGCAAATACACACATATACACAGAGGAGGATGTATAATCTGTGTATTGATATATAATGTCAAAACTATATATTATATATTCAATTTATGTCAATATGAATCTCACCATTGTCCCTTATATATAGATTTTTTTTCAATAGGTGTCCAAGCAGTGGAAAAAATATAAAAATGACAAGTCAGAGGAGTTTCTTCCAGTGGGATTAATTCAAGTATTTAAGTAGTTTCTGAATATTAGCAATCCAAGAAGTATTAAGTTAAATGTTAAGATTCTGGGAATTGAATTAGAGATTATTTAAGGAAGGGGAGAAATTCTTGTTTAAATTCTTCCCTTTGAATAATTCAATCCATGTTTTTAATAATTCTCATGCAACCAAGATGTCTTCTGGAGTTACGATTAGTATTCACTAATTACTAATAAAATATTCTATTACCTAATTTGCTAATCCAGGGGATCCTGAAGAGTGTGAAGAAAAACAGTAATTTGGGATTAAAAAACAAATGCATAAGAGTTTCCACTGAGCCGTGATTTGCTCTGAGATTTTTTTCCCTCTTCCAATTACAGGCATTAGCTAAAATCAATACCAATCCACGTTCCATTCCAAAGGTAAAGAGACTGCACTCAATCACTTCAATGAGAATATGCACAGTAATTTTGATTCTTTTCTCCATTAAGATCTAATGATTCTTCTTCAGAAGGAATTTTCAAGTCTGAGCACCACTCACTCCCCACCACTTCTTAGTGTTTCCTCTGCTATTTCCTTAGTGAAACTCATTTTGTGCACCTGGACTATTGCAATATTTCTCTAGGGGACCTTCATCTCTAGCCATTTGTCTCAGCTGGCTACAACCAATTCTCCCCATTGCTTTATAATATATATGATCATGTCATTCTTGTGCTCCAAAACTGTCAATAGTATCTGAAAGCCAATTAAACACAGACCCTATTCCTTACTAAAGTATTCCAAGGTCTTCACAAGCTGGGTCCATCTACAAACACTCCTACCATTTTCCACACATGAGACGGGAGATTTTCAGAATTATAGATCTCACAGATTTATAATCTATCTTTTATCTAGCTATAGATATATGCATATATCTATATATGTGTACCCATAAACACATAGTTTCTAAAATAGGTGTCTAAGATAATTGCAAACTTAAAAATTTTTCCAAATTAAGAAAACACAAAATTGACATTTAACATCACCTTTACTTTACAAAAAAAAGAAAACACTTTTTCCCTTCACTTAAATTAACTACGTTTATGAAAGCACTTCACATTGTTATGTCATTTATTTTTCACATATCACTGTAATAATGATGACTTTGTCATAGATTGGCAGGAGTGTCTGGCAATGACAGGTATTTGGGAATCACTGCACTAGACTAGTCATCATTCCCTAAAAACATACTGATTGATAATATTATGACTCATAGACTTATATTAATTATGAGAATGGTTGAAAACTCAGACGACTGTGTCAGTTAAGGTCTTGGCAGGAAACCAGCACAGTCAGCAGGGATTTTGAAATAACAGGGATGTTTGCAGAAGCAAGGCCAGGGTTAAGGAAATCGACAAGGTATGTTAGGGCATCCAGGGATTAGCAACAGCAGGAAGGGCTGCAGAGAATAATAGGTGGTATCAGAGGCTCAGGGAGGCCTCATGGCATTTTAAAATGAAAGAACCAGAATCCTGATGCCTTAGCAGAGAGCAGAGGAAGAAAACCCTACATCCCTCTCCTCTTTCTGATTGCTAATGCCTCTCATTGGTCGATTCAGTGGCAAGTCAGAGGGCAAGGGAATAAGGCTGACAGAGTCAATAAGGATCAAGCCAGTCCTCTGCACAGAATAGGGAAAGAAAGGAGAAAATGCATGGGGTGACATGGGATGGACAAACGGAGAATAACTAACCAACTAATTTTCTTCCTGTCCTATTTGTAGAAATTTAAGGCAAGCTTAATTTGAATTGCAGTGCCCTTTATTTTGCCATTTTTCTTTAGCTAATTGTGTTAGAGTGCCTATGTTAGAGCAGTGCTTTCCAATTGTTTTTACGTTATGGCACTTGTCAGTCAATCAGAGGATTTGGGATGCATACAAACAATTCCGAATTTACAGTGGTTCTACTTAAGATTGTTTGACTTTACAGTGGTGCAAAAGTGACATGCATTCAGTAGATGCATACTTTGAATTTTGATCTTTTCATGGGCTAGAGATATGTGGTCTGATACTCTCTTATGACGCTGGGCAGCAGCAGCGAGTGACACCTCCCCGTCAGCCATGCAATCACGAGGGTCAACCACCAATACACTGACAACCACTCTGTACCCATACAACCACTCTGGGTTTTTCTTAGTATAGTACAATGTTCAAAAAATGTCATGAGGTAGTCAATGCTTTATTATAAAATAGGCTTTGTGTTATATGATTTGCTCAACTGGAGGCTAATGTAAGTGTTCTGAGCACATTTAAGGTAGGTGAGGCTAAGCCATAGTGTTTGGCAGATTAGTATTAAATTCATTTTTGATGAACTTAAGATAGTTTTAGCTTATGATGGGTTTAATGGGACAACTCCATTGTAAGTTGAGGAAGATCTATAGGTAAAAGTCTTGGTGAAAAAAATATTTTTTTGCACTCTCTTTGTACTATGAATAGACATGATTCTACATATTAAATTTATATGAAACTTCTCAACAACAATTAAAACTGAATTTTTTAAATAGGAAAATTAAGCTTGCTTTCGTAATTTTTTTTAGTATTGTTTTTTATGCTTGAAATGGTCAGTCACAATTCCTGATCAAGACCTTAACAAAGTTCTCTTCATATTCTTGAGTCACCATTGACTAGAAATATTGTTGATAAAATAGATAAAACCATTTTTATAGGCTTTTAAAATTTATAAGGAATGAGATTATATTTAAAGGAAAGCTTTTTTCTTTTCTTATGAAGGCAATATGTTAAACGTATACTATGATGATGAAAATGAATTTCAAGTCCAAAAAACAATTCAAATCAGGTGTTCCAAAGTTTTAATGAAGTTCTAATTTTCAGAGTACACATGCATGGTCAGGGCAGTCCTTCTGCTGCTAACTTTGAGGCCACTTAAAGTCACATCCACTGCAAATGGAAAGGAGTATCTCAAATTTGTGAAAACAGAGATTTGGAGCCATCATCCAGATCTGTGCCCACAAGGAGATCTCATCCTCTAACCCTTCCTCCAACACTTTCTTCTGAACTCACTAGGGTTTGCCCTGTCCTTGTGGACATCTAGAACTCCTACACTATGTTCTTGATGGGCTGCACTGTGCACTCACTCTAGACACTGAGTAGATGCCCAGGTGGCAGAGCATGTCCAAAGAAGGACTGAAGAATGGTTATCAGATCTCTCACTATGTCAGTAATGACTCCAGCCTCCCAGACTTCATTCATATGCCCCAAGGCCAAAGGAGATTAATATTTCAGACATACGATTGTAACCTTTACTACTGTACACTGATTGGGAAGCTCAAGACCCAGAAAAAACATTTGCTTAGTTATAGTCAGTTACCTTTATGAAAACAATTCCAAAGGGTAAAACTATCAACATTGTTGGGTTTTTTTTTTCTTATCAGGTATACAAATTTAATATTTTTGAGATTTGGTATGAGGTCCTACAATCTGATCAGGGACTAGTTATAATAACATAGGATGCAGGACAAGGCCATTTGTTCCTGGAAACTTAATTGTCAGATTACCCTATACCTGTCTAACATCCTCTGTCCATTATAATTCATTTGATGATTTCTCCCCTTCGTAAGGGAAATAAGTAAAACAAAGAAATTTTGATTTTGTAGAAGGAACTCCCAATAAGATCTATAGTCACCTCTAAGAAATATAGTTTGCATTGTCACAAAAAAATGGCAAATATGTTTGCAAAGTTCCTATAAGAAATCTCTCTTCAAAAGTTGTGCCAGCTTGCTATTTATTGTTGCTACTACAGAACATAGAGAGACCTACTCTTACTCTAGTCTTGAATGAAGTAACAGAGTTAGGATCAGGTGTAATCATTGCCCATAGTATTTGCCCTCGGAGTGATTGTAAAAAAGTCAAAGCACTTTCCTTCCATGAAAAAGATTCTGGAATGAGACAAAAACCCTTCAGGTCCACCCTGCCTGAAGATGTAGAGTCCAGGTCTGCTTGTTCATATAGAAAAATATTTCAACAAGCAGAGGGCTGAAATAAGTGTGTCAATATAATATTGAAATAAGTGTGTGAATATAATATTGTTCAAAGTAAAATAAAGGGACATCAGAATACTTTGTTTTCATTGGTCTCCCAGTTCCATAGTGTCCTATAATTTCCAACTTAATGCATATCTTAAAATAACTAAAAAATTAGACCTAAGCTAGAGCATGGAATGAACTCGATTTTTCAAGTCTTAATACTCCATTGGAAAAGACTGCAATAAAAACGTCTCAGAACCAACAGTGAATATTGCAGCATCAAGCTGTATGTTTCTTTGCTAAAATTTTCTCTACCTCTGACCATAGGGTGTTGGTGGTTGCTCTTTTATATTAGGGAGGAGTACAATTTGGAGAAGACATGGGAAGATGTACACTTCGGAGGCTTATATAACATTAACAACAATAGCCAATGTTTACTGAGTGTTTATATGCACCACATACCACACAATGTTCTGAAGGGCTGGTATTAGTTGGGTGCATTTAGTTGAAAGCAATAGAAAATGAAACTTGCAAGAAAAAAAACTGGTAATATATAGGGTTATAATCTTAAACAGGGTTAGTTTGAGAGTTGTCTTAATACAATGTATTCCTTGTGATTATGAGATTCTATTGGCTCAGGGAAGAAGAGGGCTATGGTAGCTTTGGGCTTCATATAAATATACAACATCAAGAGGAAGAAACAATCTCTTAAACATGCTTGATACCCAGCTTGTATACAACTACATTGTCTAATATGACTATCTCTTCATATTGGTGAATGTGCATGATCTACCAACTCTGAAAAGTAATCATCTAGGCCTAACTGATTGGAATTGATTCATCTGGCCACTTCTGAACAAATGTGTCATTAGAAAATGCTGAAGATTGGTTCAAGATGGCGGAGTACAAGGACATGCTCTCACTCCCTCTTGCAAGAGCACTGGAATCACAACTAACTGCTGAACAATCATCAACAGAAAGACACTGGAATTCACCAAAAAAGATACCCAACAACCAAAGACAAAGGAGAAGCCACAGTGAGATGGTAGGAGGGGTGCAATCACAATAAAATCAAATCCCATAACTATTGGGTGGGTGACTCACAAACTGGAGAACACTTATACCACAGAAGTCCACCCAATGGAGTGAAGGTTCTGAGCCCCACGTCAGGCTTCCCAACCTGGTTCTGAGCCCCACGTCAGGCTTCTGAACGGGAGGAGGAATTCCTAGAGAATCAGACTTTGAAGGCTAGTGGGATTTGACTATAGGACGTTGACAGGACTGGGGGAAACAGACTCTTCACTCTTGGAGGGCACACACAAAGTAGTGTGTGCATTGGGACCCAGGGGAAGGAGCAGTGACCCCATAGGAGATTGAACCAGACCTACTTGCTAGTGTTGGAGGGTCTCCGGCAGAGGCAGGGGGTGGATGTGTCTCACCATGAGGACAAAGACTGGCAGCAGAAATTCTTGGAAGTACTTCTTGGCATGAACTCTCCCAGAGTCTGCCATTAGTCCCACCAAAGAGCCTGGGTAGGCTCCAGTGTTAGGTCACCTCAGGCCAAACAACCAACAAGGAAAGAACCTAGCCACATCCATCAGCAGACAAGTGGATGAAAGTTTTACTGAGCTCTGCCCACCAGAGCAACAGCCAGCTCTACCCACCACCAGTCCCTCCCATCAGGAAACTTGTACAAGCCTCTTAGAGAGCCTCATCCACCAGAAGGCAGACAGCAGAAGCAAGAACAACAATCCTGCAGCCTGCAGTACAAAACCACATTCACAGATAGACTGGATGAAAAAGCAGAGGGCTATGTACCAGATTAAGGACCAAGATAACACCCCAGGAAAACAACTAAATGAAGTGGAGATAGGGAACCATCCAGAAAAAGAATTCATAATAATAATAGTGAAGATGATCCAGGACCTGGCAAAAAAGAATGGAGGCAAAGATCAAGAAGATGCAAGAAATGTTTAAAAAACACCTAGAAGAATCACAGAACAAACAAACAGAGATGAACAATGCAATAACTGAAATGAAAAATACACTAGAAGCAATCAATAGCAGAATAACTCAGGCAGAAGAACGGATAAGTGACCTGGAAGACAGAATGGTGGAATTCACTGGTGCAGAACAGAATAAAGAAAAAAGAATGAAAAGAAATGAAGACAGCCTAAGAGACATCTGGGAAAACATTAAATGGAAAAATATTCACATTATAGGGGACCCAGAAGGAGAAGAGAGAGAGAAAGGACCAGAGAAAATATTTGAAGAGATAACAGTCGAAAGCTTCCATCACATGGAAAAGGAAATAGCCACCCAAATTCAGGAAGTGCAGAGAGTCCCATACAGGATAAACCCAAGGAAAACATGCCGAGACACATAGTATTCAAATTGGCAAAAATTAAAGACAAAGAAAAATTACTGAAAGCAGCAAGGGATAAACAACAAATAACATACAAGGGAACTCCCATAAGGTTAACAGCTGATTTCTCAGCAGAAACTCTACAAGCCAGAAGGGAGGGGAATGACATATTTAAAGTGATGAAAGGAAAAAACCTACAACCAAGATTACTCTACCCAGCAAGGAACACATTCAGATTCGATGGAGAAATCAAAAGCTTTACAGACAAGCAAAAGCTAAGAGAATTCAGCACCACAAAACCAGCTCTACGACAAATGCTAAAGGAACTTCTCTAAGTGGGAAGCACAAGAGAAGAAAAGGACCTACAAAAACAAACCCAAAACAATTAAGAAAATTGTCATAGGAACATACATATCGATAATTACCTTAAATGTGAATGGATTAAATGCTCCAACCAAAAGACACAGGCTCGCGGAATGGATACAAAAACAAGACCAATATATATGCTGTCTGAAGTGGGTCAAGAGACCCACTTCAGACCTAGGGACACATACAGACTGAAAGTGAGGGGATGGAAAAAGATATTCCATGCAAATGAAAATCAAAAGAAAGCTGGAGTAGCAATACGCATATCAGATAAAATAGACTTTAAAGAATGTTACAAAAGACAAGTAAGGACACTACATAATGATCAAGGGATCAATCCAGGAAGATGTAACAATTATAAATATATATGCACCCAACAAAGGAGCACCTCAATACATAAGGCAACTGCTAACAGCTATAAAAGAGGAAATAGACAGTGAAACAATAATAGTGGGGGACTTAACACCTCACTTACACCAATGGACAGATCATTCAAAATGAAAATAAATAAGGAAAGAGAAGCTTTAATAGACACAATAGACCAGATATATTGAATTGATATTTATAGGACATTCCATCCAAAAACTGCAGATTACACTTTCTTCTCAAGTGCGCATGGAACATTGTCCAGGATAGATCACATCTTGGGTCACAAATCAAGCCTCAGTAAATTTAAGGAAATTGAAATCATATCAAGCATCTTTTCTGACCACAACGCTATGAGATTAGAAATCAATTACAGGGAAAAAAACACAAACACATGGAGGCTAAACAACACATTACTAAATAACCAAGAGATCACTGAAGAACTCAAACAGGAAATCAAAAAATACCTCGAGACAAATGACAATGAAAACATGACGATCAAAACCTATGGATGCAGCAAAAGCAGTTCTAAGAGGGAAGTTTATAGCAATACAAGCCTACCTCAAAAAACAAGAAAAATATCAAATAAACAACCTAACCTTACACCTAAAGGAACTAGAGAAAGAAGAACAAACAAAACCCAAAGTGAGCAGAAGGAAAGGAATCATAAAGATCAGAGCAGAAATAAATGAAATAGAAACAAAGAAAACAATAGCAAAGATCAATAAAACTAAAAGCTGGTTCTTTGAGAAGACAAACAAAACTGATAAACCATTAGCCAAACTCATCAAGAAAAAAAGGGAGAGGACTCAAATCAATAAAATTAGAAATGAAAAAGGAGAAGTGACAACAGACACCGCAGAAATAAAAAGCATCCTAAGAGACTAACTACTACAAGCAACTCTATGTCAATAAAATGGACAACCTGGAAGAAATGGACAAATTCTTAGAAAGGTATAACCTTCCAAGACTGAACTAGAAAGAAATAGAAAATATGAACAGACCAATTACAAGTAATGAAATTGAAACTGTGATTAAAAATCTTCCAACAAACAAAAGCCCAGGACCAGATGGCTTAAAAGGTGAATTCTATCAAACATTTAGAGAAGAGCTAACACACATCCTTCTCAAACTCTTCCAAAAAATTGCACAGGAAGGAACACTCCCAAACTGATTCTATGAGGCCACCATCACCCTGATACCAAAACCAGACAAAGATACTACAGAAAAAGAAAATTACAGACCAATATCACTGAAGAATATATATGGATGCAAAAATCCTCAACAAAATACTAGCAAAAGGAAACCAACAACATATTAAAAGGATCATACACCATGATCAAGTGGGATTTATCCCAGGGATACAAGGATTCTTCAATATATGCAAATCAATCAACGTGATACACTATATTAACAAATTAAGGAGTAAAAACCATACAATCATCTCAATAGGTGCAGGTAAAGCTTCTTAGAAAATTCAACACCCATTTATGGTAAAAACTCTCCAGAAAGTGGGCATAGAGGGAACCTAACTCAACATAATAAAGGCCATATATGACAAACCCACAGCAAACATCATTCTCAATGGTGAAAAACTGAAAGCATTTCCTCTAAGATCAGGAACAAGACAAGTATGTCCACTCTCACCACTGCTATTCAACATAATTTTGGAAGTCCTAGCCAAAGCAATCAGAGAAGAAAAAGAAATAAAAGAATACAAATTGGAAAAGAAGAAGTAAAAGTGTCACTGCCTGCAGATGACATGATACTATACATAGAGAATCCTAAAAATGCCACCAGAAAACTACTAGAGCTAATCAATGGATTTGGTAAAGTAGCAGGATACAAAATTAATGCACAAAAATCTCTTGCATTCCTATACACTAATGATGAAAAATCTGAAAGAGAAATTATGGAAACACTCCCATTTACCATTGCAACCAAAAGAATAAAATACCTAGAAATAAACCTACCTAGGGAGACAAAAGACCTGTATGCAGAAAAGTATAAGATACTGATGAAAGAAATTAAAGATGACACCAACAGATGGAGAGATATACCATGTTCTTGGATTGGAAGAATCAATATTGTGAAAATGACTATACTACGCAAAGCAATCTACAGATTCAATGCAATCCCTATCAATTTACCAATGGCAATTTTTACAGAACTAGAACAAAAAATCTTAAAATTTGTATGGAGACACAAAAGACCCCAAATAGCCAAAGCAGTCTTGAGGGAAAAAAACGGAGCTGGAGGAATCGGACTCCGTGACTTCAGACTATACTACAAAGCTACAGTAATCAAGACAATATGGTACTGGCACAAAAACAGAAATATAGATCAATGGAAAAGGATAGAAAGCCCACAGATAAACCAATGCACCTATGGTCAACTAATCTATGACAAAGGAGGCAAAGATATACAATGGAGAAAAGACAGTCTCTTCAATAAGTCACGCTAGGAAAACTGGACACCTCCATGTAAAAGAATGAAATTAGAACATTCCCTAACACCATACACAAAAATAAATTCTAAATGGATTAGAGACCTAAATGTAATACTAGACACTATAAAACTCTTAGAGGAAAACATAGGAAGAATACTCTTTGACATAAATCACAGCAAGATCTTTTTTGATCCACCTCCTAGACATGGAAATAAAAACAAAAATAAACAAATGGGGCTTAATGAAACTTAAAATGTTTTGCAAAGCAAAGGAAACTACAAACAAGACAAAAAGACAATGTCAGAATGGGAGAAAATATTTGCAAATGAATCAACGGACAAACGATTAATCTCCAAAATATATAAACAGCTCGTGCATCTCAATATTAAAAAAACAAACAACCCAATCCAAAAATGGGCAGAAGACCTAAATAGACATTTCTCCAAAGAAGACATACAGATGGCCAAGAAGCACATGAAAAGCTGCTCAACGTCACTAATTATTAGAGAAATGCAAATTAAAACTACAATGACGTGTCACCTCACACCAGTTAGAATGGGCATCATCAGAAAATCTACAAATAACAAATATTGGAGAAGGTGTGGAGAAAAGGGAACCCTCTTGCACTGTTGGTGGGAATGTAAATTGATACAGCCACTATGGAGAACAGTATGGAAGTTCCTTAAAAAACTAAAAATAGAACTACCATATGACCCAGCAACCCCACCACTGGGCATATACCCAGAGAAAACCATAATTCAAAAAGACACATGCACCCCAATGTTCATTGCAGCACTATTTACAATAGCCAGGTCATGGAAGCAACCTAAATGTCCATCAACAGACAAATGGATAAAGCAGATGTGGTACATATATACAATGGAATATTACTCAGCCATAAAAAGGAATGAAATTAGGTCATTTGTAGAGACGTGGATGGATCTAGAGACTGTCATACAGAGTGAAGTAAGTCAGAAAGAGAAAAAGAAATATTGTATATTAATGCATATATGTGAAACCTAGAAAAATGGTACAGATGAACCAGTTTTTATGGCAGAAGTTGAGACACAGATGTAGAGCACAAACTTATGGACACCAAGGGAGGAAAGCAGCGGCAGGGGGGGCGGGGGGTTGGTAGGATGAATTGGGAGATTGGGATTGACATATATACACTAATATGTATAAAAGGGATAACTAATAAGAACCTGCTGTATAAAAAAATAAAATAAAATTCAAAAAAAAATTTAAAAATAAAGGACAAAAAAAATAAAATAAAATAAATAAGCATCCAAGATATATTTTATAGCACAGGGAATTTTAGTCATTATCTTGTAATAATATTTAATGAAGTATAAACTATAAAAATAGCTGAATCACTATGCTGAAACTAATATAATATTGTAAATCAAGTATACTTCAATAAAAACAAAAACATTATTGAGACAACTGTATAAGTTTGAACGGGGTCTGATGATTAAATTATAATAATACATTGATGTTAATTTCCTGACACTGATGGTTATATTTAGCTATGTAGGAAAATTTTCATATTTATAATAAACACAGTATTCAGGGTAATGTTTTATTATGTCACTGGCAACTACTTCTCAATGTTTCAGAAAAATAAAAGTTCTACATTGTCTCTGAAAAAAAAAAAAAAGAAAATGCTATACATCGATAGGCTTAAGGCTGGGTTCCTAAGTTAATTACTGAATTAAGAGAGGGGTGGATTAACATGATTGGCTCAAATTGGCCTACCCCTTGAGCTGAGCTGGAGTCAGTACTCCAAATTGCATCTTTATTATGCAAAGAGGGTGGGGGTAATAATAGAATGAATATTAAAAGACAGCCAAAATACCAAGGATGGCATTTCACATTTATTATTTCATTTAATCCTCACCAGAACCCTATGAGGTAAACTTTTTGTGAATGTCTCTTTTTCTGATGCTTAGTTGTTTATGATGCTTAACCCTCATGGTTTGATTGATGTATTTTAATGAAATCTCCCGAAATCTGGCCTTTCAGTCTCTGTCCTAATTTACTGTATCCCAGAAATTTAGGAATCATAATGAAGATATGGGAGATTCGTACTAGCATTTGTAGCACACACTATACAGGTTAACATCCTTATGTTATTTTTCTCACTTGCATTTTCCTGTATTTCATGATAGTTTAAGGCCTAACTGAAGTATCAGTTCTTTGTAAAGCCTTCCTTGAACTCTCCTGTCAATTTATATCTGGTCTCTCATAGCATCATTCTTAGAATTTTTTAAACACATAAAATCTGAATTGCATTATAGTTCAGTGTTTTTGTGCCCCTTCCACCCCTGCCTCAAGAATGTAGGTTTCTTGAAGCAAAGGACCTTGTCATAATCATTTTTTCAATCCCTAATACTTTACATGTAGTAGAAGCTTAATAAATGATCATTGAATTTTGTTGATTAAATGGAACACCGAGGAGAAGCTCCAAACCCTAGGCTTTTCTTTCTTCTAAAGGGGAAAATTTCACAGACATTGTGTTCATTTAATGAAAATAAGCGAATGTGAAATATGCATAAATTTACATATTATAATGCCCAAGCAGGGATTTTAGCTAAAAATTTTTTTTTTTTTAGCTAAAATTTTTAAAAAGTGGAATGATCTGAAACTAATCTGCACAATTCCTGCCATAAGGTCTCACTCCCATCCCGACCTGAAGGCAGATTTTTTGGACTTTCTCACCTCCTTGAACGGATTGGGCTCTCTCAACTCAGGTACCTGTAAATTAACTGTTCCCCTGACCTTGAAAACGTTTTTCAACATTCATCTTTGGGCTTTCAGGAGAAAGTCAGTTTCTTACAGAGGGAGGCCTTCCCCATCACCTAAGTCTTGGAGATCCACCTTCGTTATACCCTCCTATCACATTTGAGGTTATTTGTTTAATTTTGCTCTTAAATGCTAGGAAATGAACTTCTCCACCAGGACAAGGACAACATCTATTTATTTACAAATAAATCCCTAGTATCTTACACTATGTGACATAATAAGTGCTCAATTTAAGAATAAATTGGTGAAGCCTCTGCATTTGCTAAAAGTAGACTGCACATTTGGCTCAAAGTTTCTAGTATCCAACACAAAGATAAAATCAAGTAACCACTACAGACCAACTGAGAGTTTAGGCTAAGTGATAAATATCAGATCCTAAAACTGAATTAACAGCATGAACACCACTGCTTTATTCATTTTTTTAAAAAAGTTAATAAATGAAAAATGACTCTTCCTGTTAAATTTCTCTTCTCCTTTTTGTTAAAGCAAAACAAAACAAAACACCAGTTCCGACTACTCGTTAGAATACTTTTGCTTGGTGTCTTTAAGACTGGAAACAAACTCAGCTCCAATGACTTATTGTGTCAACTTCAGTAGACTAGAAATTGTTGTAGGTTTCTGAACAAAACCCCTACAGGTTGGCAGATAAACATCTGTAGAACACATAAATTTGTGAATAATCCAGATAACATTCCAGAAGTGGATTCTTCTTCCCCCTCCCCCTTCCCACAATCTTTAGACAAGCATTTGTTTTTGTTATATGCTGTTAAATGCCACTTAGTTCAATTAGTTGTTTGTGTGAAATAAGTCAATTAAGTTATTCTGCCTTGAGAATTACAAAAACAAAACAAAAAAAACAATAATTAAACTTTGAAATAAAATTTAAGTTCCTTTACTATTTTAATAAAGTATTAATCTTTAAGTTTCAGGATTCAAGTTCTAATAATGAAAGGATAAGGTCAAGGCCCAGACTTTACCATAGTGTCTGGTATTAATTAATTGGAGGTCAGTACCTTTCTACTAAACTGAATTGAACCAAAATTTTTATTTAATTACATTTTCTTATATGTAACAGCCCGTGTCTGGCTTTCCCCAATTATGATAAACCTTAACACAGATTCACTCACGCAAGACTCAGGAAACTTCTACTAGAGATGCTTATAAAGCGAAAGGAAGCACGGAGACCTCCGTAACTAACAGCATCTCCCACGTGGCTCCGGGAATTCTCTAATCCTAGCCCTCCTTCTATTCTCCCTCCCGTATGAGCCTCCTCAATATCTACGGCAAAAGTAAAACCAAGAGCACTTTCCAGGGGCTTACATTTCTCGGAGTGCAGGTACCCGGATTAAAGCCGCTGTCAGATTGACAGGGATTTTACCCAATAGCATTGCAGAGAGGCGTATCGTTTCATCAACACGCCAATCAAGCACGCAGAGAGTAGCTGGCTCCAAGGTGAAGGCGGAAGTAAGGCCCTAGCGCGCTCCATGGAACCGGTCTTGCAGCACCTGGAGCGCTTCTCTGAGGTTCTGGCTGTCTCCCGCACGACCCACGTCAGCACCTGGGACCCCGTGACCGTGCGCAGGGCCCTACAGTGGGCTCGCTACGTGCGCCACATCCACAAGCGCTTTGGCCGCCATGCCTGCATTAGCAAGGCGCTGGAGCGGCGACTGCAAAACCAGTGGAAGCAGCAGGGCGACTCTGGGCCTGCTCCAGCCCCGGGGTTGGCGAACTTCCAGGCCTTGGGGCTCTGCGACCAGCTGCTGTCCCTGCGACTGCTGGCGAACCCGGCCCTCGGGGATGCCTCCTTTCACTACCTGCTGCAGCAGCTCTTTCCCGGCCCTGGCGTCCCGGACGCCGAGGAGGAGTCGCTCCAAGGCAGCCTGGCCCGCCTCGCCCGCCGCCGGGCCGCTATTCACATGCTGCGCTTCAACGCCTATGGAGAGAACCCGGTCCTTCAGGAGGACTCACTGATGAAGACCCAGGCGGAGCTGCTGCTGAGGCGTCTGCAGGAGGTGGGGGAGGCCGAGGCAGGGGGCCCTGGTAGGCTTCTCAGCAGCCTGTGGGAGCGCTCGCCCCAGAACAACTTCCTGAAGGTGGTAGCGGCCGCGCTGTTGCTGCCGCCGTCGTCTCCCCGGCACCAAGAAGAGGAATTGAAACTAGGCAGCCCCAAAACTCCGGGAGAGGAGGGTCAAGAGCTGCTTCGCTGGCTTCTGGGGAAATCGGATGTCATGGTTGCTTTTTGCCGCAGCCTCCCAGCCGGGCTTTTAACTTTGGTGGCGGGGCGCCATCCAGAGCTCTCCCGGGTCTACCTGGGCCTGCTAACAGACTGGGGTCGACAGCTGCACTACAGCCTTCAGAAAGGCCTTTGGATTGGAACTGAATCCCAGGATGTGCCCTGGGAGGAGTTGTTGAGCAGGTTTCAAAGCCTCTGTCAGGCCCCTCCACCTCTGAAAGATGAAGTTTTTACTGCCCTGAAGTCCTGTAAGGCTCAAGATGGAGATTTCGAAGTCCCTGGTCTTAGCATCTGGACAGACCTGTTGCTGTCTCTTGCGTGATATTGCATTTGGGCAGAGACAAGTTCTCAGCCCAGGCCCCAATTCTCTATGGGCAACGTTCTGTAACTGTGCAAATATACGGTTTACAAAATTAAAATCCCAGTGTCCTCGCCAAATGTCCTGTACTTTCATGTGTCCAAAATATTATTGTAGGTCCTAGTATATAATAGGTGTAATTGTAACTTAATTACAGATATGTAAGTAACTGGCTTGTAGTGCCATGGATTTTCTGTTTAGAGGAGGTAACATTGGAAGTATCCTACCTAAAGCCATAGAAGGCGCATTTCTAATAATGTTGAAAAGATATGTGCTTGTCAAAGAAAATGCAGCTTTAAAGTGACAAACAATACACCTTTTTTAATATTATTAATGCCTTACTTTTGCAGGTTTTTCTTGGGTTTTCTTTAAATCCCCAGAAGTGATTTCTCTAACCAACAACATGTGCTGTCAGAAATGGTTTGGAAAGCCAACTGGCCTAGTTGGACTTTAAACCCTGGACTTTGGCCTTGTTAACCTAACATTCTAACCAATTAACCAGCGTCAACATGTATTAAAATTGTGTTATTCAGAAATTTTGTTTCTCATTTCTGTGCATTGAAAGATCATACAGTAATTTAAAGCATTGACTTAAGAAAAATTTTACAGCATGGTAAATACAAATATATGCCTTTGGATATTAATTTAGCATTTGATGGTAAAAGAAAACAAACTTCTGAATTAGTGCTGCTTCTGCTGTTGACTAGGTTAATAAATCACAACCTTGGTGTTTCAGTTGCCTCATGTTGAATGAAGTGTTGAGACTAAAATAGTCAAATTCTCCCACTTTGTCCTTGTTGGCTGCCCTATGGGGACAGTTTAGAATATTTGTTTAGTGTGTGTAGGAACCTCATTTTGTGAGTTTACCCAGATGCTCCACTACCAGCAGAGTGATTGCCAATCACCAAACTTAAGAATGATTTATTCATTTTTATTAGGGGGAATATAACTTTGTGTTCATCAAGATTTTTTTTTCCATAACCAATTTAGTTGGTTGCAAGATTCTTCTAATTCCAGAAATGGAATTAGAGCAAAAGGAGTTGTATAATCTTGTAGAATTTTTTATTCTATAGTGAAACCTGGAGTAAACTACTGTTCTGCTAGCAAGTACACTTTTCCAGATGATCCTGGGTTAACACAAGCAAGTTTGTATTTCCTGTGGTTTGATTCCTTTTTCTAGCTCTAATCCACGTAGACCATCTTTTAGATTTAATTTGCCATTAATGCAGGAAGAAAGGCAATTCCTTCTGTTAGTTACCTGAAGGTCTTTTTTCAGGAAGCATAACCCAATGAAGAGTTCTGCCCACACAAGTCATAATATTGACCCATAAACCTAAGTCCCATAACCCTAACCTTTAGCTTTAAAGAATGACAGTTTGTAAACTTATATCCCTATTTCTGCTGCAACATTGCACACTCTTTTTCAAGATAAAATGGTAAACATTGTTATAGACTTCAGTAAAAAAAAAATTTTAATCTATTTTTATACTCACCATATCTTATTTTAGGCTCCATGCTATGTTCATTGCATAGATAACCATATTTAATCTTCACATCAAGACCGTATTGTTATAAATCAAGATACAAGCTAAAGAAGATTAACTACAATGCCCAAGGGCACACAGAAAATAAGCAACATGAGAGCAGAAGCCAATCTGTTTTTTTTTCCCCCAGAGCCTAGCACAGTGCCTGGCATGTGGTAGCTACTCCAAATGTTTGAATAAATGAAGCCAGGATTAGAACCTTAATCTATATTCTTAACAACAGTAAATTTTTTTTTTTTTTTGACCATGCCATGTGGCTTGCGGGATCTTAATTCCCAGAGGAGGGATCGAACCTGGGCTCAGCAGCGAAAGTCCCGAGTCCTAACCACTGGACCAGCAGGGAATTCCTCTTAATCTGTATTCTTTATCTTGTTTTAAACAAAGTTAAAGACTTGAAGAGGTGTTATTGAATATAGAAATCTTACTATCACTCTGAATCTATAGGAAGAGAGAAGAAATGAGAGGAAGAAATGGGAAATTGAATAAATAAATTCAAGATTCTTGTGAGCCAGCAGATAAAATGACTGCATGTGCCTGTTGTTTTTTGTTAGTATTAGTTGAGGACAAATATCTCAATGCTTTCTGAAAACTTCCCTTGGACTGGGTGTATATTTATTGAGTATATTAGAATGTTTTAAATCTAAATGCTGTTGTCCATGTGCTGGCTGCTTATTAAGGTTCTGATTCTAATAGAAAATGTGTAAGATTTGGCTTTGAGTACATAAATAAGGCTATGCATTTGTATGGTGTCATACAGTATACAAAGTTTTGCAATTAAATCATCTTAGCAGAACCTCTTACTATAACTGTAAGACAGGATAATGTGCTGTGAACTTCAAGTTTTATTAAGGAGTTGTGACTACAGGTAGTGATTTGTCCAGTATTTATGTGACTCTTGAGTGGTAAGGTCACCAAGGATATGGATCTTTTCTAACTTACATTCACTCCACAAATCTTTTCTAGGGAGGTAGGTTGCTGATTTGAAAACCAATACTGTATTAAAAACTTTTAAATGTCTGTATCATCAATGTATACTCTAACAGGGACTGGCACATGGGAGAAATTATATGTATCAAATATGGTTTAAATTTGGGTTATTATCTACTACTATAACTTTTACCTAGTTATTTCCCTGTAGGAATCAGAGTTCATTTATCTATGAAACAGAAAAATTCCACCCTTTTGAACTAATTAGCATAATTAAAAGATAAAATGATGATGCATATGAAAATGATGTCAGAAATTATAAACAGGCCGATTCATCTATTTTCTCTTCTTTGATAAACAGGTAAATAAATGTAAAATATGATTCACACAATGAATTAGTATTTATGAAAAGCAACCATACCTGAAGGTGTAATAAGAACTGAGACTCATCATTAAGATTTGACCATTAAAATAAATTTGAAATAAAATGAGGAGTTTAATATTTTAATACACTTTTATTGGATAAATAATATGGTAACAATATTAAAGGAATACCCTATCGCATTGGCACTATTTTCATTTTTGTGTATTCCTGTCCATCTTTTGGTCACATGTCTGCTATTTCCATACCTGTAATTAATGTATATAACATCTCTAGATTTTATCAAGTTATCAAATATTTTTATGTTTAGTCTTTAAAAATAAAGGAAAATATGTACTTATTAGAAAGTAAGTCCTCAATAAATGCTAGTTGAATGCTTTTCCTATGTTTAATGAGATGAAAATGTTGAGGTCTTTTTTCTTTTTTTTTTCTTTTTTATTATTTTTTTTTGCCCACACACGTGGCTTGCAGGATCTTAGTTCCTTGACCAGGGATAGAATCCAGGCCCGTGGTAGTGAAAGCGCCAAGTCCTAACCACTGGACAACCAGGGAATTCCCTCTTTTTCTTTTATTATGTTAACTTTTCTAATGATAATTTGTCATTGCTTTTCAGAGATGCTCAGTCAAATGTATTAAATTTTTAATATTCTGTTCAATTCAGCTTATATTTTATTTAGATTTTTGATTCTGAGTTCATGAGTGAGATTGACCTGTAATTTTTTATTCTTATATACTTTTGTTTGAATTCAGTATTTTACTGGCCATATAGAATGAATTAGAGACTACTCTTTTTCTTATTGTCTGTGAGAGTTTTATAAAATTGGAATGAACAATTCCTTGGGAGTCTTATAGAATTATTCTGTAATACAATCCGAGCCTGATTTTTTTTTAATTGAATGACTTAACTACAATTTCAATTTCTTTATGGCTATTGGAACAAAGTTGTTTCTTACCTTTTTCATCACTAGTGTTTTCCTACCTTTTTATCACTAACACACCTACAATTCTTTTTCATTTTTATTCCTTTTTTTCCTCTTTGTCTTAGCTTTTCTTGATTTGTCTTCCCAAGTGTTATCTATTACATAATTTTTCCCAGTGAATTAAGTTTATTATATCGCTTTTTCTATTTCAAAAATTTATGTTCTTATTTTATCTATTTTCTTCTTTGCTTTTATTCTGCTGTTCCTTCCTCAGTTCTTAAGCAAAGTCACTTAGCTCATTTGTAACTTTTTTTATTATATAAGTATTTAAATTGCCCTAATTTTGCTTTCACTCCAAGTCTCTTGTTTTGATATTTAACATTTTCATTATCATTCAGTTCTAAGTATTTATAGCTTAGTTTCCACAATGATTTCTTCTATAATCTATGGATTACTTAAAATTGTTTTTTAAATTCCTCAACGGATAAATATTCTTAAAATTATCTTTTTGTTATTCTTTTCCAAATTAATTTACTTTTGTCAGAAAATGTAGTTTATATGATACTGAATCTTTGATATTTATTGATACTTGGTTTATTGTCCAAATAAGTGGTCAGTTTTTATAAATGTGCTGCATGTACTTGAAAAGAATGTGTTTTCTCTAATTTGGGGACACACATTTCTACATATATATTTTAAATTAACTTTGTAAACTTTTAAAAAAATTATTCTGCATATTTACTACTCCTTTTCTGTTTGTCCTATCAAATAAGTGAGGGAGCAGTGCTGACATTCCCCACTATGTTGGGAAAGTTGGACAGCTGCATGTAAATCAATGAAAGTAGAACACACCTTCTCACCATACACAAAAATAAACTCAAAGTGGCTTAAAGACTTACATATAAGACATGACACCATAAAACTCCTAGAATAGAACATAGGCAAGACATTCTCTGACATAAATTATACCAGTGTTTTCTTAGGTCAGTCTCCCAAGGCAATAGAAACAAAAGAAAAAATTAGCAAATGAGACCTAATCAAACTTACAAGCTTTTGCACATCGAAGGAAACCATAAACAAAATGAAAAGACAACCTACGGACTGGGAGAAAATATTTGCAAACTATGTGACTGACAAGGGCTTAATTTCCAAATTATACAAATAGCTCATAAAACTCAATAACAAAAAACCAAATCAAAAAATGGGCAGAATGGGCTTCCCTGGTGGCGCAGCGGTTGAGAGTCTGCCTGCCGATGAAGGGGACACAGGTTCGTGCCCCAGTCCGGGAAGATCCCACATGCCGCGGAGCGGCTAGGCCCGTGAACCATGGCCGCTAAGCCTGTGTGTCCGGAGCCTGTACTCCACAACGGGAGGGGCCACAACAGTGAGAGGCTCGCGTACTGAAAAAAAAAAAAAAAAAAAAATGGGCAGAAGACCTAAATAGACATTTCTCCAAAGAAGACATACAGATGGCCAATAGGTACATGAAAAGATACTCAATATTATTAAAGAAATGCAAATCAAAACTACAGTGAGGCCCCACTTCACACTGGTCAGAATGGCCAACATTAAAAAGGCTACAAATAACAAATGCTGGGGATGGTGTGGAGAAAAGAGAACCCTCCTACACTGCTGGTGGGAATGTAAACTGGTGCAGCCACTGTGGATAACACTATGGAGGTTCCTCAAAAAACTAAAAACAGAGTTGCCATGTGATCCAGCAATCCAAGTCCTGGGCATATATCCAGACAAAACTACAATTTGAAAAGATGTATGCACCCCTATGTTCATAGCAGCACTATTTACAATAGCCAAGACATGGAAACAACCTAAATGTTCATCAACAGATGAATGAATAAAGAAGATGAGATGGAATATTACTCAGCTATTAAAAAAAAAGAAATAATGTCATTTCCAACTACATGGGTGGACCTAGAGATTATCATACTAAGTGAAGTAAGTCAGAAGGAGAAAGACAAATACCACATGATATCACTTATATGTGGAATCTAAAATATGACACGAGCATATCTATGAAACAGAAGCAGACTCATAGACATAGAGAAGAGACTTGCGGTTGTGAGGTGGGGAGGGTTGGATTGGTATGTTTGAGACTAGAATGTATAAACAACAAGGTCCCCTATCATATAGCACAGGGAACTATATTCCATATCCTGTAATAAACCATAATGGAAAAGAATATGAAAAAGAATATGAAAAAGAATATGTATATATATAACTGAATCACTGCTGAACACCAGAAACTAATACATTGTGAATCAACTATACTTCAATTTTTAAAAATTCCCCACTATGATCTTGGTTCAAGAAACTTTATCAATTATCATTTTATATATTTTGAGCAATTTCATGATATGCAGGCAAATTCAGAATTGTTATATCATCTTAATGAATTGAACTTTTTATTTTGTAATGACATTTTCTGCTTTAAAATTTTTTTTCTATTTTTATTATCATTATTAATATGACTGGACTTTTTTCTGCTACCCTACTTTGTGCTTTCTATTGATATTTGTCTTGACTTTTCTGCTTAATTTTCTTTCTCAGTTCTTTTTAATTTCCTGAATTTTTTTTGTCTTCCTATTCCATTTCTCCCTCTGCTAATTGAGATGCTATATTCTATACCTAAGCTTTTCCTCTTGAAACTTTTACCACATTTAACTTAAAATATCTAAAATTAGTCTGAAATCTTTATTTTCCTTTCTAACAATACAGTGGGCCTTAGAAACCTTTAACCCTGATCGCATCTCCCAACTCACAAGTTATTAATTTATTCATTTTTAGTTTTGTTCTTTACAAGAAAATTTCCAACAAATTAGAACACTTTAATATTTTATACAGACAAGTGTGTTTTTTTTGTTTTTTGGGGTTTTTTTTTGACAAGTGTTTTTTTGTTGTTGTTGTTGTTGTTTTCGGTACGCGGGCCTCTCACTGTTGTGGCCTCTCCCGTTGCGGAGCACAGGCTCCGGAGGCGCAGGCTCAGCGGCCGTGGCTCACGGTTCCAGCTGCTCTGCGGCATGTGGGATCTTCCCAGACTGGGGCACGAACCCGTGTCCCCTGCATCGGCAGGCAGACTCTCAATCACTGTGCCACCAGGGAAGCCCAACAAGTATGTTTTGATTTACCTACATGTTTAAAATTTTTGTTTCCTATTGCTCCTCAGACATTTCCCCTGGGATCAGTTTATTATTTTTTTTAGAAGTTCCCCTGAAGAAGGTCTCTAAATGGTCTCTTAGTTTTTATCTAAAAATATTTTTATTTTGTCAATGTTCTTAGAAGATAATTTTGCTGTGTACAGGATTCTAGGTTAACATGTTAAAGATAGTAATTCACTCTTTTCTGTTTTCCATTGTTGATATTCAGAAAGCTGTTGTCAGTCTTCCCATGGTTTTTAATAAGTGATTTCTTTCTGGTTTCTTTTGAGATAGTCCTTGCTTCAGTATCTGCAGCCACTATAACATATCTAATTGTGAATATCTCTTTTTTTCTTACTTGTTATGTGTTGTATTTCATTTATCTGTGAGTTGTGTTTTTCTCTGTCCAGTTTTATTCTAATGTTTCCTTTCCTCCACTTTTTCTAATGTCTCCTGTGACTGATCAGGCCTGTATTAGATCCTCTCATACTACCCTTATATCCTACAACCTCTCTTTCATAGTTTTTATCTCCTTACCACTCTATGCTGGTGTGGAAACTGCTGTTACCTCCTAGGATATATTTCCCTATCTACATTTCAGTAATAATATCTCAGCCCCAAATTTCAGCTAGAAGTGGCCACCCAGCTAGAGAGTAAATTTCCCTGTCTCTCTTGCAGTTATTTACATGTGGCCATAACACTAGATTTTGACCATTTGTGAATAAGAGGAATTGATATGCACAACTGAGGGTTCACACTCCTGACATATGAAATCATTTTCCCTTAATGCTCTGTTTGTCACTTGAAATTAGCTGGAAAGTCATTGTGGTGCCGAAGACTACCTTGAATCACACCGCTGAGAAAGATTGGAACAACTGCTGCAGACAAAAAGATGTGGCCACATGTTCAGGGTGGCAGAACAGAGCCCACTTGCCTCATTTGTCTTATTATATGGGATAGAAATACTTCTCTCTCTACCCTACTCTCTTATCCAGATCACTGTTTTGAGGTGTAGTTGTCACATCAACTTTGCCTATATCCTTAGTAAATGTATTGGTATATTCTTGTTAATTCACTCTTATTTATCTGGTGTTTAAGCAATCCATTAGGTTTTTAATTTCAACAATATTTTTTTCCTAAAAGTTTTATTTGTTTTTTGTTCCCCTCAAGCCTGCCTGATCATCTTTTATAATCTCATACGTTTATTTTTTGTGATTCCATTTTTTTACATTGTTATTTTATATTCTGTAGTAATAACTTCAAAACCTGAAGTCCCTGGGGATTTAAAACTGTTTGCTGTTTCTGTGATTCTCACTCATGGTGATTTGTTTCTTTACATACTTCTGTACATATGTTGTGAGTTCCCATTTATTTGATTTAATCTATGGAAACCTAGATATCTAAATAGGGTATTCTTTCCCCATGATGGCATTTTCAATAGTTCCTGTCAGAAATAGTGAACACCTGTAACCTAGGCCACTTTGGCAAGATTCCTGGCTTAATGCAAGAGGTTTGGCTTCAATTTCCCTACCTTGTGGCTTGCTCAAAGCATAGTTTCCAAATCTGATTTGCATAATACTCACACCTCTCTGTTTTTGGAGAGATGTATGTTTGGTGGTGAAAGATAGCCTGGAAATTTCCTTTATTTCCTAAAATTTCAACAAAGCATTAGAAGCATATATTATTGAGAATCTAAATGTTTATAGCAGTTGGGTCTTACTGAACATACAGTCACAGCTTTGCCGAAAGTGGAAGTCCTCATTTTCCCTTTAACCCAGACAGACCTAACTTTTGCCCTCAATACTCCCCTGAAAGAAGTCTTGTCAAGGTCACAAATCATCCCTATGATCCCATATTTGAAGGACACCTTTCTGATCTCAAGTTACTTGACCTCTCAGTAACATTAGACATTTTGACCATTTTCTTCTTTTTGAAACTAGGCTTGAACTTCGATTCTCAGAACTTGTGTGACACTGCTCTATCCTGGTTTCCTCTTACATTTCTCAGTCTGATTTTCTGGCTCCTCCTCCCCTAATCAATCTTTCCCAGGATTTCTCAGAGTTTAATAGTCTGCCTTCTCTTTTGTGTGTGCCGTCATCCCAGGTGATCTCATCCCTTTTCCACAGTTTTAAATACTACCTGTATGCTTTCAACCTCCCAATTTACATCTGCAACCCAGAGCTCTCATCAGAGTTTCAGGATGAATATCCTCACTTAAATGTTTCACAAGCCTCTCAAACAAAATATATGCAAAACAGAATTCTTCATATCCCCCAAAAGCCTGCTTATCCCCCTATATTTCTCCGTAAATAGCCAGAAGCCTGGGAGTTATTATTGAATACTTTCTCTCTCCTAACCCTCATATCCAATTTACAAATACATTTCCCCTTATCTAAATTTGTACTCATTACCCTAATATAGGATAGGGTGACCATAGATTCTTGTTTTCCCAGAACAGATTTGGGTTATGCCTGTTGTCCTGGCATAATTAATACAAGTACAGTATCCTTTTTCATTCTCTAAAATGCCCTGGTTTGGCTGATAATTCGTATGTTCACCCATCCATCACATCTCTGCCATTAGCTGGTTTCTCTGCTTGCTTTTTTGCACCTCTTACAATCCATACTCCACCTAACAGCTCAAGTAGTCAACTCTCAGTCATGTTCTCTGAGAAATTTAAAGTCAATGGCAGAGAACTTACACAGACTTTTACTACTACATCTACCTATACTAGCATTTATACCCACATATTTCACCTTCTGTTTTTTTTCAGTCATAAGCTCTTCTATAAGCCAATTTCTGTACACTCCAGCAGTACAGGAATTCTTTCAGTTCTAGGAGTAGATAGGCTGATCTTTTTTCTCTCTTAGAAACTTTGCTTACATTATTCCTTCAGACAAGAATGTTTTCACCCAGTCCTTCATTTCTCAGCTTAATTTCATTCTCTCACCATAATGTCTCTATCTAGATATGTTTCACTCTGTTATTTTCCTTCAGACCACCCATTTTCCTATTAAATATAGTTGTGTTGTTCGTGTGTGTCTGTCTTTTCTACTAGAGTATAAGTTCAGTAAGGACAAAGCTGTTTTGCTTGAACGTCCAAGGCCCTCACAGTATACTGGCATATATTATGTAGTTGGTACCTATTTATGAATGTATAGGACTGGAGCAAACATTTGATTAGAGCATCACCCTTTGGGTCATATCTTTAAGAAGTATAAATAATTTTAGTAGTGGCTACATGAAGTACAATATAAATCCAAACAATGAGAGTGGGTTCCCCAATATATGGTAACATTTCCAAACTACAATCAATCAAACGGAAGAATCTTCCAAAACTTCTTTGCTGCATATGAGTTGGATCAACATTCATCAATGTCAAGATTTAGTTGCTGTGGTTAAGTTACCCAGTTATAGCTCTTTTATGCATTTTTTTGAGCTCTGAAATAGTATACTGAAGCTCTAAAGTAGTAACAAGTTTATAAATAGAATGGCCCATCTTCCCTAGCAAATTGTGGATATAAGGTATTCATATTAACATAAATTAGTTAATGCAAATGCTCTAGGAAGAAACCATTGATTTCTCTCAGAACTTAATTGGAAATGATCAATCTCTACATTAGAAGCGTGGCAGTAGCATCATTTATCAGATGCTAATTGTCATGGTGGACCAAGAATACACTTTTGGCTTAGAAATATGGTAGCCCTAAGGGAAAGTAGCTTGAATAATTACAATAATTAATGTGTATACAACTTCTCTTGAAGCTTCATTACTCTTAATATTGGGGTAAAGGTTTGAGTTCAAAAGAGCTTGCAGTGTTTTAAAGTCTTATTGTGGTTTTATCCTTTTATATCATGAATGACCAGGACTTAAATCTTAGGAACATTTTAGATGCAGTAATTCAGAAGTATAAGCATAGGGATATAAAATGTGAATAATCAGTTTATATTTTTTACTTATACATATAATACAAATAGCATTATCACATTCCGAATGAAGTCTATAATAATCTCAATGTTAGGCATATATTTGATATTTGGGTTTTACACATCAATACTTAAAATAAATGTATTTTAGAGGCAAATTTGTTTATCACTACAAAAATATTCCTCACTCTTTATATATATCCTTTCAGTTTGATATTTGTGTTGCAAAATTTTACTCATTTATTTATTCAGTAAGCTACTAATATGTCAGACTATGATTTAATGCACTAAAATGATACAAACCAATTTATTTAACGTATATATTTTTATGTTCTGAACCAAATTTCATATTTCTTAAAAAATACATCTGGAAAGCAATATGTGAGGTATAGAGATATATGTGTAGATCGATATTGGATATTTTATCCTCCTTAGTTGTTCAAAGCTCTGTGGGATAGCTGTTGAAATAATCATTATCATACCAAGCATTTGACACATTATCAATACTTATTTGGTAAGATATTCTGCTTGAGGCTATGCATGTATTTATGAGCATTGACGATGTGCCAAAATGGAATAAGAATATAGCATACTGTTAGCTTTCACTGAATACAGAAGCACCATGGACAAGAATGGATAAACGTTCTTTGCTAATCTCAAACACTTTAGGTACCTTAAAAAATGTTAACTGAATTTGAATCCACAATGAATGTTAAGATCGGATTTCAAATAATCTATCACTAATAAATTGACTACTAAAATGCAGATAGGAAAAAAATGCAGATTATAAATTATAGTTTTTTCTAGAGATAAAGAGACCTCAAAATTCTGTAATAAATATTCTTGGCAGAAAGAGAGTATGTTTTCTTATCTTGTATTTAAAAAAAATCATGTTGACAATCTTTGGCGAGCTTCAAAAATATTCAGTAGTCTATGTAAACATTAATAGCTAAAAGTGGGATGAGGTTGGAGGTACACATTCTCTGGTTTGTTTTTCCAATAATTGCAAAAACATGTGTTCCTGACACTGCTGGTTTGAAATTGCTGTTGGAAACATAAAATAAATTACAAGTGACTAACAAGAGCAATTTACAGAAGATACACGATCTAGTTCACTAGTCAGCAGGCATATGGAATTACTATAGTAACCAAAACTAATGGAGAGCAGGCGCCATTTTCTAATTATAGCTAGAAGCACTGGACCTTGTGCACTGTACCAGTAAATTGGTCCCGGTAGATTCAAAATGATTTCACTGTTTGTCATTATAGATGTTAGCAAAGGCAGGATATTTGAAGAATATGGTTTCTGCAATTTGTTAAAGGTATTATACACATTTTATAGTCTAGTTCTGTGAATGGAATATTACACTTACTATTACAATATTACAATTAAAAGGCGTTTATAATTCCATTTAACAGTTAAAGAAGTTAAAAAAACTATGATTTTTTTTATGATGGGGGAACTAAACTATAAATGAGGAGACAAAGGTGGGAAATAAATAAAAAACCTTGTTAAATGGCTTTCTTTTATGATTAATTTTTACAATACAACACTGTCTCTGGACAACCTTGAATAAATTCTTTCATAGTTCTAAGCTTTCGTGTTCTTATTTGCAGAATTTGGATGAGAATAATAACTATATCTTTCTTTAGTAAAACAATTAAGACCATGAATATTCAAGAACTTTTAGTAATTCTTTTAGAATAGGTTTACTGGTGTCACATTCTCCTAATTTTCCTTCATCTGAGAATGTCTTGATTTCATTCCTGAAGGATAATTTAGCCACATATAGAATTTGGGCTGACATATATTTTCTTTCTGCATTTGAGAATGTGCCATTTCCCTCTGGCATTCATGGTTTATGATGACAAATCTGTCATTTGAATGTTTTTTTACCCTGTAGGCAAAATGTCATTTCTCTCTTTCTGGTTTAAGATATTTTTCCCTGTCTATAGTTTCCAGAAGTTTAATTATGATGGACCTTGGTGTAGATTTCTTTGGGTTTATCCCTCTTGGGAACTGATCAGCTTCTTGAATCTATAGACTTATGTCTTCAGCCAAATTTGGAGAATTTTCAGCCATTACTTCTTAGAATATTTTTCAGCCCTCTCTCCTTCTCCTCTCTTTCTTAGAGTCCCATGACATGTTAAATATTTTGTTTTAGTCCAACAAGTCACGGAGTTTCTGTCATACTTTTTCCCCAGTCTATTTTCTTTTGTTCACGTTGGGTAATTTCTACTGTCCTATCTTTGAGTTCATTGATTTTTGCCTCTGTCCTCTCCATTCTATTATTGTGTCTTTCCACTGAATTTTCATTTCTGTTATTATATTTTTCAATTCTAAAATTTTCACTTTTTTTCTTTATGTCTTTTATTACTTTACTGAAACTTTGCATTTCTTTTTCATTTGTTTCACGTGTGTAATTGCTTGTTAAATCATTTATATGACAGTTGCTTTAAAATCCTTGTCAGATAATTCCAACATCTGTGTTGTTTCTTTGTTAGTGTCTGTTGATTGTCTTTTCTCATTCTCCAAGAAAACTTTTTGATGGGATGATTTTATTTTATTTTTTTAATCAAAAATGAGAAGAAAAGCTTAGCTTCTTGAAGATTTAGTGCCATAGTAGAAAGTAGTATTTCAAAGGTTAAGACCAAGGGCTTTCAGCATAGGGTCTGCCAAACTTTAGAGGCTCAAAGAATGGCCTTGAGTTATCTTTGAAATCCTGAAGTTATATGCCAAATTTGGTGTCCACATGTTCACTTTTATGTAGAATATCATCAGATTCTCAGATGGGTAAATGATACCAAAAGTTTTTTTAACTCATGCTGCCCTAGGCAGTACCAGGATGTATAAAACAAATTTCTGTGTCAAAATCAACTTAATCCTGGACATAATCAGTAATTATAATAAAATAGCTAATACTCTTTAATTTTTCCTTTTGCATATACTAATGCATTCAATCTTCATAACAACTCTCTGAGGTGGGATACTATTATTTTCTTACTTTTGAAATAAGAGTTTCTATGGAAATTATGAAGCTTTTTTTTTCTTGAATAAATGCCCTGGTAGTGTAGCCTTTAAAATTTCACATTACACCATAATATATTTAGAATTATAGTTTTAGTTTCCTATTGAACTTAGCTTTCAAATCCTAATTTCTGCTGATGTCAGAAATTTTGATTTTGCCAGTTTAAGATAATACAATTTCATGTGATTTAAATCTCAGTCTTCTTTGGATAAATATTCCCCCTTCTGTCCCTGTATTCTGTAGGTGATCTCAGCTCAGGAGGGCCTTTTATGTCATTCTGGCATCTTTCAGAGAATAGCTTCTGACCTGTGAGCACTCCTCTACTGATATAGCTTTTCTGTTCTTTCCACATGGGTAGTGGTTAGATAACTTCATGGTCACTATTTGATGACTACGTCCACACCTCAGCTGCCTCTGGCAGTACTAATGTCACGAAAAGTAGTCATATCTTCCATCCAGACTGCAGTTTGGGCTTTCCATTTCCCAGCTGATACTAGTGGTCCCTCATGAACCTGCCACCTCATTAGGTTTAAGTGCAGGCTTTCAATTATCAGGCATGCAAATAATTTTCACATCTGGTCAATGTCCTGTGGAAGCTAAGTGAAACTCAAGGGGCAGAGAGATGAACAACCTGAAGTCCTTATTCTTTTGGGACCTTCCATACATATATGATCGCATGGGTGCACTCTGCATGACTGTTTCAACTCTGTCTCCAGAGTTCAAGATGGGAAGTGCTGCAAAAGTTCACAAGTTCCTTCAGCTTTTATTTAGTCAAATCTATTGAGAGCTTCCCATGATTCTTCTACTGTTTTGACTGCATGTGGGTGTGGAGGGGGAGGTAAAGTTGGGAGCAAATTTCCACACTCTTCCATACTTACATCTAAATTCCCTTACTCTGTCTTCCAAATCCTCTCCAAATTCCTATGCCTATCCCAGAAAATAATTTTAATCTCTTTTCTACGGAAAGATTTGTCTACATTCATTCCATAACCTTCCTTCATTATGTAGCTCATTGTATAATCCTATGGTCTGAGTCCTCCAGACATGCACTCTTAATATGCATGTTCTCAGAATTCAAGAACAGACAAAAACCCACAATAATAGTTTTGAAAAATATGTTTTGGATCCTACTTGATATCATTGTTCAAAGTTGTATCCTCCCTTTCCCCAAGGAAACAAGCATTTCTTGCTCACTGGTGGATAATGTAAATGAGGTCACAAGAAGTATTGGCTATCAAAATATTATAGTGTCATAGTAGGATAGAGTTAGGTTAAAAATAAATAAATAAAGAGGTTTTAGAGTGTATCTTTTAAGAACAAAAAAAATCCTATATAGATTTACTTTTATTTTTGATGGCAAGGGGAAGAGAAGGGAAAGAAAGTATAGTTATTCTTGGAATTGAGATTAAAACTCAGCATTCTTCATAACTTCTTGTGTCTCATACATTCACCAAATACTTCTTAAAAGAGTAACAATACTTCTATAGAAATAGCAGTTTCTAGTTAAATGAACAAAGCATTTAGTAATGAGTAGGGAGTTCTGGGACCCTCAGGGAGAGAGATTCACATTTACTGAGCTTCTATTCTTTGCCAGATACTTTGTTAGGCCTTTTACTTACATTATTTTATTTAATCACCACCATAACCCTGCAAAATAAATAGCATTGTTATTTGTTAATTTTATAAATAAGGAAATGGAAGTTCAAGTAGGTTAAATCAATTTTCTAAGTTCATTAAATTAGTAAGTGAGAGAGTATTATAACTCCATTCTTTCCAAACTTAGTTTTTTTCTCTGCTACACTGATTTACAACACTTGGACCAATTATCCAGAGTTCATAGAAGAACATTTATAGAGTCTTTGAATTTATATTTCCTTATATATATTCCTAATTAATGGATTCTAATAAGACTCATTAATGAATGCAAGCAGAAAGTCTAGACAGAGATGCCTGTATTAAGCAGGAATAAGATGAAAAGATGTGGTTTGGACAATATACAAAGACACAACAACAAAAGGAAAAGAGAAAAAAAAGAGAGAGAAACAAAGAAAGGGGGGAGAGAGAAAGGAAGGAAGGAAGAAAGACTGAAAGAAAGAAGGAAAAAAGAAGGAAGGAAAAGAGAAAGGCATGTAATAAACAAGGGCAGAATTATTCTTGAAGAAAACTCAAGGAAAAAGGGAAATCTTCCAGTGATTCTTCATGCTACAGAAAAACATAATGAGCTGATGAATTCAAAGAAAACAGAGCTCAAAGACAAAAGATGGAAATGAAGAGAGATGCAAAACTGAAGAAATAATTTGTGAGCCAAATAAATCTACTATTATAGAAGTAACAGTAGATTACTATTAATAAGAAAATAAAATTCTAATAAAGAAAATTTTAATTTACTGACATAGAGAAATGTTTGAGATGTGAGATAAAAATATTAAAGAAATAAGAGAGAAGATAAATGTGGAGGATAAGGATGGTTTAATAGAAGGGTATTTGATGTCCTTGGACTGTCAAATTATTTTGGGATCTCCCCAAAATAAAACAAATAAAGGTATGTCAATATTGCCACTATCCAATTGATTTGGTAGCCACTGTCAAGGTGACTAGACACATTAATTTTTATACTCATCAGCATTGATTTGGTTACTTTAAAAGGTGGATCTGTAGACCCTATGGAACTGATTTATGTCTACTTTGAGAGCAATTGCACAGCAATCAGAGACATTTTCTCCCTTGTCTATTAATATATATTATAACAGCAGAAGGCACAAAGATGAGAAAAGCCAAAAAACAAAAAACAACAACAAAAAAACCCAGACAACTGGATGAATGATAAAAACAAAATCTACATACGTTGTTATTAACAATTATATATAATTGACAATCAAACTTTCTTATATATATACACACACACGCATACACATCTAGTTATTTATTTATTTTGCCAGAAGTTGTTTTTCTTTTTTAAAGTTTAGAAGGAATGACATATTTTTAATAATTAGATCTATAATTGAAAATGAATTGTCTGTGACTTTGAGATGGAAGTACCAAACCAAGTTCCTTTCAAACATTCTTTTGAGTCAGGAAAGACTTATAGAAAGTAGAAATGACTGTGGCCTTTCTGCAACTGGAAGTTGTAGACTACTGGCTTGTCTTTGAAGATTACATATTGGTTAACATTTTCTATTAGTCATCAAGTAAATCTTTACATTTCTTGGTGTCCAAATTATGGTTAAATACATAAAAATACACAGTGTTAAGGTTAGAAGAAAGAAATAAAAGTGTAACAATTACTGAAATGTCCTATTTTGCATTAAATTAAATACATAGAAATCTGTTTGCTATACTTAAATATTATATTCAGAAACTCTGATGTGAACAAAAATATCTGATTTACAATAGCTTCTTGGAGATATAATTACACATAGTGAATAATTTAAACAGTAACAGTTGTAGAATAACTTTCAAGAAATGGTCACTCATAACATTTTGAAGATGGGATATTATTTCAGTGTTTGTCCCCATAACCATTTCTTCAGGCTGTTCCAAAGGAGATATACAGTTAAGCTTTAACGGAGTCCAGAAATTGCTAAGGGAGAATTAAAAAAAAAAAATCTTTGGCAATACTGCCATTCATGCACTTCATAGCCAGTCATTATTCTTTTTGGGTTTCTTTGTTTTTAATTTTTCATTTGGCTTCACCTCACGGCTTTTGGGGTCTTAGTTCCCTGATCAGGGATCAAACCCATACCCCCCTAACAACTGGACCACCTGGGAATTCCCTTGTTTTTAATTTTGATCCCATACCATGTCAGAGAGAAAGTAACAGCTAAAATGGGTGACTTCAAGTTGACCAAGACTCTCCCTTCCACTAAATTTTAGTTAAGTTCCTTTGAACCCTCTTGTCAACCAATGCTCAATCTTGGCTGCTGTCCAGTCCTGTCTTTAGCCTGTTCATCCCAGTCTTAGCAAATAATCCTGCTAAGTCATCTCCCCACCCTTGCTATTTGATCACCCTTGATATCTGATCAATTTCTTCATCCCCCACTTTTGATGTCTAAGTCCTTGGCTTGCCTATAGCAAGAATCTTATAAGGCCAGTTTAGCAAAGATCCCCTTGTCTTTGATGCCTCCTCTTTAAAATTATCCATTCACTTCCCCCTCACTCTTCTAACTGGCTATGAATCCCCAGCTGTCTTTGCTGTATTGAAAGTTGAATCTGCTCTCTCTCCCCAATGCAATATCCCTATTGGAATAGCCTTGAATAAAGTGTTCCTTACCATTTTAACAAATATCAGAATAAGTTTTTCTTTGAGTCATAACAGCAAGATAAAACTTAAAGAAGTAACTTTCCAGGGTTTTCTATATAATCTGAGCACAGGTAGAAGAATACAGAAAACAAGTATTATGCTATCTACTTTAAATTTCATAAGCAGTCACTGAACAGATGCTTTGGTGAGCACTTGCAAAAGGACAAAGTAATCAGTGGCAGCCAACAAAGATTAACTAAGAACAAGTCATGAAAAAAAGATTATCTCATTTATGTGAGGTTTACTAGGCTAATATTCTTGGCAATGCCATTGACAAAACTTATGATTTGGGCAAGATACTTGACAAAGTATTTCATAGTATTTTTGTGTGCCAGATGGAGGAATATGAGCTGGGTGATTGTTGGTTGGGCTGCTGATTGTATGAAGTAGACCTCCCTCCACGACCTACCCTCTGCACACTAGATTAACTCTGCTATATGTCTGTTTTACTTTAATAATAGCATTTATCAGCCCGCCAGAGCAAGCTCTACCCACCACCAGTCCCTCCAACCAAGCTTCTTAAATAGCCTCATCCACCAGAGGGCAGACAGGAGAAGCAAGAAGAATTACAATCCTGCAGCCTGTGGAACAAAAACCACATTCACAGAAAGATAGACAAGATGAAAAGGCAGAGGGCTATGTACCAGATGAAGGAAAAAAATAAAACCCTAGGAAAACAACTAAATGAAGTAGAGATAGGCAACCTTCCAGAAAAAGAATTCAGAATAATGATAGTGAAGATGATACAGGAACTCGGAAAAAGAATGGAGGCAAAGATCAAGAAGATGCAAGAAATGTTTAACAAAGACCTAGAAGAATCACAGAACAAACAAACAGAGATGAACTATACAATAACTGAAATGAAAACTACACTAGAAGAATCAATAGCAGAATGACTGAGGCAGAAGAACGGATAAGTGACCTGGAAGACAGAATAGTGGAATTCACTGCTGTGAAACAGGATAAAGAAAAAAGAATGAAAAGAAATGAAGGCAGCCTAAGAGATCTCTGGGACAACATTAAACACAACAACATTTGCATTACAGTGGTTCCAGAAGGAGAAGAGAGAGAGAAAGGACCAGAGAAAATATTTGGAGACATTATAGTCAAAAACTTCCCTCACATGGGAAAGGAAATAGCCACCCAAGTCCAGGAAGGGCAAAGAGTCCTATAGAGGATAAACCCAAGGAGAAACACACTGAGACACATAGTAATCAAATTGGCAAAAATTAAAGACAAAGAAAAATTATTGAAAGCAGCAAGGGAAAAACAATAAATAATATACAAGGGGACTCCCATAAAGTTAACAGCTGGTTTCTCAGCAGAAACTCTACAATCCAGAAGGGAGTGGCATGATATACTTAAAGTGATGAAAGGGAAGAACCTACAACCAAGATTACTCTACCTGGCAAGGAACTCATTCAGATTCAATGCAGAAATCAAAAGCTTTACAGACAAGCAAAAGCTAAGAGAATTCAGCACCACAAAACCAGCTCTACAACATATGCCTAAGGAACTTCTCTAAGCGGGAAACACAAGAGTAGAAAAGAACCTACAAAAAAAACCGAAAACAATTAAGAAAATGGTCGTAGGAACATACATATTGATAATTACCTTAAACGTGAAAGGATTAAATGCTCCAACCAAAAGACACAGGCTTGCTGAATGGATACAAACACTAGACCCATATATATGCTATCTACAACAGACCCACTTCAGACCTAGGGACACATACAGGCTGAAAGTGAGGGGATGGAAAAAGATATTCCATGAAAATGGAAATCAAAAGAAAGTTGGAGTAGCAATACTCATATCAGATAAACTAGGCTTTAAAATAAAGAATGTTACAAGAGACAAGGAAGGACACTACATAATGATCAAGGGATCAATCCAAGAAAAAGATGTAACAATTATAAATATATATGCACCCAACATAGGAGCACCTCAATACATAAGGCAACTGCTAACAGCTATAAAAGAGGAAATCGACAATGACACAATTATAGTGGGGGATTTTAACACCTCACTTACACCAATGGACAGATCATCCAAAATGAAAATAAATAAGGAAAGAGAAGCTTTAAATGACACAATAGACCAGAGAGATTTAATTGATATTTATAGGACATTCCATCCAAAAACAGCAGATTACATTTTTATCTCAAGTGCACACGGAACATTGTCCAGGATAGATCACATCTTGGGTCACAAATCAAGCCTCAGCAAATTTAAGGAAATTGAAATCATATCAAGAATCTTTTCTGACCACTACACTATAAGATTAGAAATCAATTACAGGGAAAAACACATAAAAAACACAAACACATGGAGGTGAAACAATACATTACTAAGTAACCAAGAGATCACTGAAGAACTCAAACAGGAAATCAGAAAATACCTCGAGACAAATGACGATGAAAACACGACGATCCAAAACCTATGGGATGCATCAAAAGCAGTTCTAAGAGGGAAGTTTATAGCTATACAAGCCTACCTCAAGAAAAAAGCAAAATCTCAAGTGAACAATCAAACGTTACACCTAAAGGAACTAGAGAAAGAAGAACAAACAAAACCCAAAGTTCGTACAAGGAAAGAAATCATAAAGATCAGAGCAGAAATAAATGAAATAGAAACAAAGAAAACAATAGCAAAGATCAATAAAACTAAAAGCTGGTTCTTTGTGAAGACAAACAAAAAAATTGATAAACCATTAGCCAGTCTCAGCAAGAAAAAGAGGGAGAGGACTCAAATCAATAAAATTAGAAATGAAAAAGGAGAAGTGAAAACAGAAACTGCAGAAATACAAAGCATCCTAAGAGACTACTACAAGCAACTCTATGCCAATAAAATGGACAACCTGGAAGAAATGGACAAATTCCTAGAAAGGTATAACCTTCCAAGACTGAACCAGGAAGAAACAGAAAATATGAACAGAAAAATCACAAGTAATGAAATTGAAACTATGATTCAAAATCTTCCAACAAACAAAAGTCCAGGACCAGATGGCTTCACAGGTGAATTCTATCAAACATTTAGAGAACAGCTAACACCCATCCTTCTCAAACTCTTCCAAAAAATTGCAGAAGAAGGAACACTCCCAAACTCATTCTATGAGGCCACCATCACCCTGACACCAAAACCAGACAAAGATACTACAAAAAATGAAAATTACAGACCAATATCATTGATGAATATAGATGCGAAAATGATCAACAAAATACTAGGAAACAGAATCCAACAACACATTAAAAGGATCATACACCATGATCAAGTGGGATTTATCCCAGGGATGCAAGGATTCTTCAATATATGCAAATCAATCAATGTGATATACCATATTAACAAATTGAAGAATAAAGACCATATTATCATCTCAATAGATGCAGTAAAAGTTTTGACGAAATTCACCAAGGATTTATGATAAAAACTCTCCAGAAACTAGGCATAGAGGGAACCTACCTCAACATAGTAAAGGCCATATATGACAAACCCACAGTAAACATCATTCTCAATGGTGAAAAACTGAAAGCATTTCCTCTAAGATCAGGAATGAGACAAGGATGTCCACTCTCACCACTGTTATTCAACATAGTTTTGGAAGTCCTAGCCACAGCAATCAGAGAAGAAAAAATAATAAAAAGAATCCAAATTGGAAAAGAAGAAGTAAAAGTGTCACTGTTTGCTGATGACATGATACTATACATAGAGAGTCCTAAAAATGCCACCAGAAAACTACTATAGCTAATCAATGAATTTGGTAAAGTTGCAGGATACAAAATGAATGCACAGAAATCTCTTGCACTCTTATACACTAATGATGAAAAATCTGAAAGAGAAAATATGGAAACACTCTCATTTACTATTGCAACAAAAAAAATAAAATACCTAGGAATAAGCCTACCTAGGGAGACAAAAGACCTGTATGCAGAAAACTATAAGATACTGATGAAAGAAATTAAAGATGATACCAACAGATGGAGAGATATACCATGTTCTTGGATTGGAAGAATCAATATTGTGACAATGAATATACTACGCAAAGCAATCTACAGATTCAATGCAATCCCTTCAAATTACCAATGTCATATTTTACGGAACTAGAACAAATCATCTTAAAATTTGTATGGAGCCACAAAAGACCCCGAATAGCCAAAGCAGTGTTGAGGGAAAAAAACAGAGCTGGAGGAATCAGACTCCCTGACTTCAGACTATACTACAAAGCTACAGTAATCAAGACAATGTGGTACTGGCACAAAAACAGAAACGTTGATCAATGGAACAAGAAAGAAAGCCCAGAGATAAACCCACGCACCTATGGTCAACTAATCTATGACAAAGGAGGCAAAGATACACAATGGAGAAAAGACAGTCTCTTCAATAAGTGGTGCTGGGAAAACTGGACAGCTATATGTGAAAAATGAAACTAGAACACTCCCTAACACCATACACAAAAATAAATTCAAAATGGATTTGAGACCTAAATGTAAGACCGGACACAATAAAACTCTTAGAGGAAAACTTAGGAAGAATACTCTTAGACATAAATCACAGCAAGATCTTTTTTTATCCACCTCCTAGAGGAATGGAAATAAAAACAAAAATAAACAAATGAGACCTAGTGAAACTTCAAAGCTTTTGCACAGAAAAGGAAACCATAAACAAGATGAAAAGAGAACCCTCAGAATGGGAGAAAATATTTGCAAATGAATCAAGTGACAAAGGATTAATCTCCAAAATATATAAAATGATCATGCAGCTCAATATTAAAGAAACAAACAACCCAATCCAAAAATCGGCAGAAGACCTAAATAGACATTTCTCTAAAGAAGACATACAGATGACCAAGAAGCACATGAAAAGCCGCTCAACATCACTAATTATTAGAGAAATGCAAATCAAAACTACAATGAGGTATCACCTCACACCAGTTAGAATGGGCATCAACAGAAAATCTACAAACAACAAATGCTGGAGAGAGTGTGGAGAAAAGGGAACCCTCTTGCACTGTTGGTGGGAATGTAAATTGATACAGCCACTATGTAGAACAGTATGGAGGTCCCTTAAAAAACTAAAAATAGGGGCTTCCCTGGTGGCGCAGTGGTTGAGAGTCCGCCTGCCGATGCAGGGGACACGGGTTCGTGCCCCGGTCTGGGAAGATCCCACATGCCGCGGAGCGGCTGGGCCCGTGAGCCATGGCCGCTGAGCCTGCGCGTCCGGAGCCTGTCCTCCGCAACGGGAGAGGCCACAACAGTGAGAGGCCCGCGTAACGCATAAAAAAAAAAAAAAAAAAAAAAAAAAAACTAAAAATAGAATTACCATATGATCCAACAATCCCATTACTGGGCATATACCCAGAGAAAACCATAATTTAAAAAGACACATGCACCCCAATGTTCATTGCAGCACTATTTACAATAGTCCGGTCATGGAAGCAACTTAAATGCCCATCGACAGAGGAATGGATAAAGAAGTTGTGGTACATATATACAATGGAATATTACTCAGCCATAAAAAGGACCGAAACTGAGTCATTTGTTCAGACGTGGATGGACCTAGAGACTGTCATACACAGTGAAGTAAGTCAGAAAGAGAAAAACAAATATCGTATATTAACGCACGTATGTGGAACTTAGAAATATGGTACAGACGAACCGGTTTGCAGGGTAGAAGTTGAGACACAGATGTAGAGAACAAACGTATGGACACCAAGCGGGGGAAACTGCGGTGGGGTAGGGTTGGTGGTGTGCTGAATTGGGCGATTGGGATTGACATGTATACACTGATGTGTATAAAGTTGATGACTAATAAGGACCTGCAGAACAAAAAAAAAAAAACAAGAAAAACAACTAATACTGAACTTTCTTTGGGTTATTTGTATGGAAATATGTTAATATAAATGTTTCAGACATTACATGAAATTTCTAAAAATCTTAAGAAAAAAATAGCACTTATCACTATTTGAGATTACTTTTTTATTTATTTAATTATCCACTTTTTATTTTTTCACAGCACTACATAAAATAGGTACCATTATCCTCCTCATTTTATGGATAAAAAACTGAGGAATAGAAGGTTAAATAACTTAGTCAAGGTTATACATCTATGCTTGCTGCATGGTACCACCTTCCTTACCAGGGATTAAAGATGATGAGTTTTTATGGGCATATAGGTGGATGTTCATGACTCAAAACGTCATACCAGACACTGGTCTTATGACTGTTAAATTCTCTTCTAAGCTCCACTCAATGGTAAGGATTTGCTGGGTGAGCAAGCTGAGCCAAGTATACTGTTTAGACATATTCAGTCCTGGAGATCAGAGTGACTGGGGAAAATCTAGGACTAATATTAATTAAACAATCATCATTCCATTATTTAAAAGGCAATTTCAATGATCTAGGTAAAATTCATGAAATAATTTAAACAGTTGACATGATTTAGTGGCCTAATGATACTAATATAGATATATTCCAAAAGGCAGTCAACTAAGATATATTTTATCTATAAGTTTGGGAGGCTAATATTCTGCAGACAGCTGAAAATATGAAATTAGAATTTAAAGAGCTAGAAATAGATATATAGCGTTTGACATAATTAGCGCTGAGAAATGATGGGTATAAGACTGGATTAACTCTCTAAGAAAGTTGGCATAAAAGTTTTGTCCTTGGCCTTGGGCTTTAGGTCTTCAGCTCTTATATCTTGCATGCTGAGCAGTCTATAAGAGTTATGATACAAAAGAAAGAAGAAAGATCTTAGGAGTTGATGTATAGAAAGATGAGAGGACAAAAAGGGCATGAGGTCATGAAAACTGGAAAGAGTATTTTAAGAAGAGGATGATCCATGCTGTCATCTGGAAACAGAAGGATGAAAGGAATGGAAACTGCCTTGGAAATGACTAAAGGTTTTTGATAAACTGAGAAGAAGTAGTTTCTCAGGGATTGAGAGGAACATAAGACAGTTTTTAGAAGACTAAAGAGAACGTGTCAATGAAACAAAAAGGTAGGAAACAGACCACAGATCACTGACTGACTTATTAAAAACAGAAATATTACAGATTATTTGCTAAGAACCCAGTATGTGGAATCAGGCAGGTACAGATTGGAACAGATTGGAACACTACTGGAACAGACTTGATTTCTTCATCTGAAAAAAATAAGGATTATAATAGTACCTACCAACAGAATCTTGTAAGGATAAATGGTATAGTGTATGTAAAATATTTAGAACAGTGTTTACATATGATAAATGCTCAGTGAATGATATATATTATCATGGAACCAAAGTTGTAGGAGGCAAGCGTTAGTATTTTAGCATGTGTATTTGTGTATGTGTGTATTTAAAATGGTTTTGTGCATATTTGAATGGGGAGAGTAATGTAGATTTGTAGTTTATGCCTTCTAGAATGCAGAATCTCTTCTAGTAATAGCACCCTGTTTTTGCTTTAGGAAAATTACACTTTCCCTTTGTACAAAATCCAGTGGGGCTCTGGTTAAGGTACTCTGCTCTCCTCTAGGCCAAAATATGAAAAAAATATCTGGAGTCAATTCACCTTAATCATAGTGTCCTGACAGACTTGAGCTCGTCTGGATCTTTAGAGCTTCCCTGGTTTTTGGCCCTTTCTTGTTTTTTTCCAATTATTTCTGTAAGTCTGTGAGAAATTCATATGCTTCCAATAAGTTTTCTTTTTCATAGTCTGACCAGGGACAATCTCTGTTGTTTGTGACCATATAATCCTATCTGATATGAAGAGGAACCAGGAAAGAGTTAGAGATTTATGATGTTAGGGAAAGAATAAGAGTGGAGAGAATTCAAGGCAGTGGATGGAAAAGTTATTTTAGAGAAGATAAGCTCTCTTTCATCTAAAATTACTACATCAGGGAGGGCAGAGCACAGAGACAAGAATGACAGAAGACAAGAAGAGAGAACAGAAGACAAGAACGTGTTGAAGCAAAAGGTATTAGAGAACTTATATGTCAAAGCACAGGTAGATGACTTTGATCCCAGTAAACTTTACACAGTCATACACTCTAAGTGAGGATGGTGGGAAAGAAGTGGGACCTTAAGAAGAAAAAAGGTATGAAATAACCATAATGAGGGGTCATCTGCAAAGAGAAATCATAAAGCCAGAAGGATTTTTCAGGCCTTGGCAGGACAACTTCATATTAAATTATAGGGGAAAGAGCACTGAGTATGCAAATACATATATTTTTTTCTCATGATAAAACCATCCAATATCAGTAAGCCTTATCTAATGCAGGTTCCTTGTTCTTTGGCAGCAAGTAATGATGAAATGTAATTACTTCACATCAAACAAGTTGAAAAATTAGGTTTTCAGTTACAGTGAAATGTTTGTGTCTAAAAGAGTGATGGAATCTTGGGAATTAGTGGCATAGTCCCACAGTGAACTCACGGCATGTTGTGCCCTAAAGAAACAGAAAGATAATCACATCCATGTCACATCTGTCAAAAGGGTGCTGGAAACATTATTTATTATCTAATGGCTGTCTCTGTCATTGAAATATCAAGGAGATTGAAAAGAAAAACTTGAATTATTTATATGCAACACTGTGACTTCAGGAAAAATATCTTTTTGTTCTTATACCTGATTTTATCTCAACTCTCTAGTCCAGAACTGAGCAATAGAACTTTTGTGATGATGAAATGTTTTATAGTGACAAAGATAATTATAAACCAAATAATCTATGCTATCCAATATGGTAGCCACATGTGCCAAGTAAGTACTTGAAATATACTAGTGTACCTGAGGAACTGAATTTTTAATTTTGTTAAAGTTAATTATAATTCAGTTAAATTTAAATAGTCACACATGACTAAGTGGCTATTGTATTGAACAGCACAGCTCTAAACCATATATATCTTATTCATCTACTGATATTCTAAAATCATATATGCAATATTCAAGAATAATCCAAATGGATGGTATAGGTAATAATCAAGAACAGCTAAAATAGCTAGGATTTGATTATAGTTTCAATTGTTTGCAAAAGGAGTACTAATTTTTGTCACATATGCTAATGCTATCATATATTTCCAGTTTAAGCTGAAAAGAAAATACATCTCTAAATTCTAAATTAAAGAAGTTAACCATTATCAAAAGCATTATAATCACAAAAGATAAATTTAAGCCAACTATAATATTTTCTGAAAATTGTACAGTATATATCAATGTTTAAGGAATAGTTCCAGTAAAAAATATCAGGGATCTGAGGACATTATTCAGATATTTCTATCCTATTTCATATACCTAGCAATGCAACTACAGCCTTTGAGATTGATTTCTCTGCTTTCAGAAATACACAAATGAGGGAGATAGCATAAGTAATTTTAAGGCAGAATAGTAAAGGACATACATGAAAGTATAAAGGAAGAGAGATTAAATCAATCTGGGACATCCTAATAGAATTTTAAGTGGTGTACAGAAAGATCTGTTCCTGACCACATACGTATTACATGAGTTATTGTGCTAGAATTATAAAATATGGGAAATAAGAATTCATATCTTCTGAGATTCCTATGCACAAGAACTATCTAAGTAGTCCATTAACTTCCAATTTCTTAGAGTTACACAAAAAGATAAAAATCAAAGATGTAATTTCTTACGAGAGCCTTCACAATGCATAATAAGTAGCTTATCAACATGCAAAATACATATTTTCCGCATCTATAATACTTTTCATGCAAGTGGAAACTTTTTAAAGTTACAAGAGAATATTTTTAAACTGAGTTTTACTTAACTTACACATATTGATTTTGGGGGGAAATGATTGACTCATCTTTGGAAGATTTACTGATTTGACTGACATATCCACTGAATATATTTTGATGAAATGTTGAAATTATATTTTGCTTTATCACTAAGAATTTTACTCCTAGAGTTTACACCTTAAGGAGCACAAATACATATTTTTATTACTATTGGTAGTTTAGGCTATAACAATAACAAAAATATATAAAAGGTACATGCAGGTGTAGAAAATTAGAAGGCAAAATATTATATACATTATATATATAAAATTATATATATATAATTTATTTATTTACCTCAAAGTCTAGAAGATTAAGCCTGTGACTGAATCTACGTAAAAACACGTTGTCTAGTGAAAAGTATAACTTTCTTCAAAAATATGGATGTGTTAACTTTATAAAAGAAATCTATCATCATACCTATTTATCAGTTATCATATAGATGCTACTAATATCATAGGAGAGCATAGTACTTAATGTGGCTCATGTTGAATTTAGATATACCTTAGGTTAACATATGCATGAGAAAAATATGTAAGTAAAGAATAGTACTAAGGTAGTACTTTACTCATTTATAAGTAGCAATACGTGTATGGGATTCAAATAACTAAAAACTAAGTTAAATCCTCCAATGTTATAACCATATTCAGCAAAGCTTGCTTAATGCCTACATAGATTACAAAATGAGTTCTGCCCTAAAAATATATTTGATTTGGATATCTATCCTCACAGCCATTTTTTTCTACTTTTACCTTTATATTTCATATTGACTACATTAGTTGCCAGAGTTGGAAAGCTGCATTTAGTTTAGCATTTCAATTCTTCAAAACGAATTCCACTAATACCAATTTTGAAGGAGGTCAACAACTTACAAAATATAAAAATTTAAAAATTAAATAGTTTTCTATATGAAGAACTAGTTAGAACTATTAATATGCTAACACACATCATTGATTTCCAACTGAAAAACATTTTAATTCTATTAAAATTTAAGAAGAAGGTGTTGCTGAGGGCTTACTCTTTGTTATGCTATAGAAAAAATTATTCATGGCATTTGCTAAAGACAGTCAGCAGACTTTATTCAGCACCATCATGATAGGTATAGGGACCACTGCAATGGACTTTTTGTAGTAGGAGAGACAGATTGGACTCAGCTCTGAATACAACAAGGAAAAGGGAGGATTTTATAGTCAAGAAGCAGGATGGGGGTTTGGTAGATGACAAATGACTAAGAGTAAACATCAGGGGTAAGGTGGTTTCTGGCTAGCCAAGAAGTAGGCTTCTGAATTTGTGATCATATATCACCTGAGCAATGGTAGGAAGATGAGGAACCATACCAGATATTGTGGGTGATTAGATATCAAGACTGGGATATTCTGGTTAAACTGACTTAACAGGATCTTTGCTAAAATTGAACTATGCAGAGACAAACAAGAAGACCTAAAAGTCACGGCCAAGTTGAGAAGAGAGTTCAGAGGAGCTTGATTAAACTTGGGCAAGGAGAGAATATTTATCAGTTTGGCTGAATATAATAAGCATGAATACCATCATCATGAAATTTATAGACTAATGGGGAAGACATATGAAATGAACACACAAACACACATATGTAGGCAAGCATATATAGAAGCAAAAGATACACAAAAAGAAAATGTGGTATTTTCCCCAAATAAGACTATATGACCATTTTTTGCTTAGAGCATTTCACAACACCAGTATTATTAGGGACACAAGGGTAGATTTTGATAACAAATTTCCTAATCTGATCGTTTTTCTTTACATGATTCAACACATTTGCCTTTTGTAACTGATAAGTAACATCTTCTTAAATATAATTCCTTTTTTAATTGGGCAATGATTTCTGTGTTCTGATTGCTCTGATATTTTTGTGGTCACATGAAACAATTGTGGTAAAAACTTTCTCAAGTGTTCTCAAACTTTGAGATATAAGGTTTTTTGCTTTTTGATTTCTAGCTGTGATAAAGTAGCATTTTACTGAAGTCATGAGTAAATTCCAACAATAAAAATAATGCAATATTGTGTGTAGTTTTGTTAGAATTTATTAATATGTATTATAGATTTTACTATGCAGACTGTATATAATATAACAAATATATTAACTCAATAATAATTGAATCAAATCACATTTCTCTAGGCCATTTTCAAGAGAAGTAATGACAGATTCTCCAGTCCTTCGGTGGATATATGTTTATTCATTAACATTTTTATCTTAATATGATAAATATCCTAGATTACATCTGAAGCACATATTTGTAGCTTGATATATTATCTTTTAAACTTTACCTTTGATAACACTTTTACTTAAATTAATGGCAGTGAATTTCCACAGCATTGGTTTAATTGTGCTCCTAATGTACATATCAGTCTGGAAAAGCTCACCAAGCAATTTAGCAATGCAAATAATAACATTTAAAATGAAACCTGAGCGCACATTAAAATATACTCAACATAATAGATTATTTGGGCTATATGTTCTAATTTTTAAAGATATAATTAACAAAACTTGTTTTTCTATTCTACACATATTTTGCTTTTGAGTCATTATTCTGGTCAATACATCTATTTTTCTAGGGAAGAACAATGATTATGTGAGAGATGACATATTTCTACTGAGTACATATGAGTAATACAGAGTGTAGAATTTAAGAAAACTTTCTGGTCCCAAATTTCCAGTGTTGTATGCCACTTGTCAAATCTCTTCATATTTTAACTGCTGAGACAGCTTTTTGGCCATGCAGACCATTCATCACTATCATTCAATGTTGAGTGTGAATGTTGTTTTCATGTAATTCTGGCTACATCTTCATGTTTCTAGAATAAAGAGGTGGCTAGAGAAGAGTCTGTGAGGACCGTTTAAGTTAGAGGCAGGTTCTACAACTACTCTATTTCCTGAACTACACGAAGCCAGATATTGAAAAGTTTACCACCCCATTAAACATGGCCAACATGTGACTTTAAATCGAGGAAATACAGTTAGCACTTCCTGGAATATATTTATAATTAACTTTATTATAGTATATAATTCACTAGTAAAATGGTTAAGAGTTTTTAAAATGTTGAGCATCTGTGTGGTAACAGAATGAAAACAGAGTATGAGTCCATTATAAATAAGCCCAACAAGTACACACAATATATTTTATAAATCAGTGCATAATATGCTACAATTAATCATCCTTTAAATAACTACATCAATACATAACATCTATTTGTCAAAAGAACCCAGTCTTCCTTATTCATTTTGTCATTCATGCATTTAGTTCTTCCTTCATTCAGTCAGTCAATACCTTACCAAAACTCTTATTATGTAGGGCTCTGAACATAACAAGAAATTAGCAAATGCATAAGATAAACACTTTCATTGTATAGTTTAAGACATTTACTTATAAAAACTATGTTAACACTTAAATTACATTAAATTCCAACAATGGAATACAAAATTATAAAATTTAGAGTTTCCTGTTATGGAAAGTTATAAAAAGCAATTTCATCCATTCGTAACTATGAGGCTTTAAAACTAAGCAGGTTAACAGAAATTAATAAATAATTTGTTTTGACAGTGGAAATTTAACCAGGACCCTAAGCTATATATTTGCTAAGTGTTTGTTTTATGTCAAGTAAGCTTTTACTTATTTGATTGATTTCTTTTCTTAAAATTCTATTTATTAATATATTTGTAATTGATAATAAATAGAATGCATGGAAATATTAATCAAGTTATTTTTTCTTATCTGTAAGTACTGAAAATAAAAGAAAAGCAAACCAAAAAAGAATAAAAAAGAACTTAAAAGCTGGCTCTGAAATGATAAAAGCCAAAAGAGGATGAAACCTCATGTTAAACTTTTCCTTTTGTACTGAAGTATTTGCGAATCATGTTTCCCTGTCAAGAGCCTTGGAAAGAAGATGATCTTATATGGTAAATATTTACTAATGACTAGTTTCAATATAGTGAGAAAAAGACTGATCTTTCTGGCTTTGAAAGTATAAATCGAAAAAAATTTTTAATTAACTTAAAGTTAAGATAAATTTTTTTTAACGTAGAATACTAAAAAAATACTGGGTGAATTGTTAGGTTCTTTACATTCCATTTAACTCATAGTATGTAAGTATAAGAACAAAAAAATCATGTGAGGATTGCAATGAAAGTATTTCTCTATTGAATGTGATTCTCTCATTATTCTCATAAACTATCAAAAGTAACAAAACTATTAAACTCTCAAAATCAACAATAGAACCAAATATCTTGATCTACAGGAAGTATTGTAATGGAAAAATTGAAATAGAAAACTGAATTTTTTGACTTTCACCTGGATTGGTGATAATTCTTGTTGATTGATAGTAACTACTGCCTGCAGGGCTGAGCTGAGGATTTTGACACTACCTCAGGGCTCCATATTTCCTGATTAACTACTCCACTGGGATGACAGAATAGGAGCATGTACACAGGTGTTTAACACGGGCTGCGTCTAAATTTTCACTAATATTTCTGTGACGATTAAATCAGTGACAGAAAGTCCCAGTCCTTAGCTTAGTTCCACTGATTCACATCATAAGTAAAGATCACTCTATATCATTACATAAAATGGATGGTATGGTTGGGCTAGAGTTCTGTGACTGAGCGGGAACAATGATTCAGAAACAACATTGGTGGATGTGATTATTTTACTTTTTACCTGGCATATGGTTCTTTTATTGAGGGAAAGAAATCCCTCCTGCTGATTTAGTTATTTTTCACATTTATAAGGTGTAAGTATAGGCTCATATGGTAGATCCATAAAAGCAGTCAATTGCAAAAAACTTATAAAACATGATTTATTTATATTAGTTCCACATTTTCCTTTTTATATAAAATGGATTTTATATATTTTGCCAAAGTTATCACATTTTATCATTTAAAAATTCAAAGACTGTGGCTATGCTTTCTTTGTTTTTTAGTTTAATATGAGATTTATTACTTTTAGCTGAAATGGCACTTTCGCAATGGGGATACCATATGTCCTACCGAAGGCAGGCTGTGTTCCTGCTCGTGCTGGCCTTGGCTGTCATTCCTGTTGACACACCTTTTCATCCACTGCAATAGGGAATCTCCACCTTAGGGTCTCAGAGTGTGGCCATGCATAGGATTTCAGAGGCTGACCTTTTCTAGAGAGTTCACCTAGGTCCCTGCCTCTCACATCTCAGATGGTGTTCTTAATATTTTTATTTTTTAATTTCAAAAATAATTTAAATCCATACAAACAGCAAAAATAATAAAATTTCCCTTCACATTGCTCCATCACCTGTACCCAGTCTCTCTTCATTTTTCAGGGATAGCCCCATTTAACAATTTAGTGTGTACCCTTTCATACAGAAAAGATGTCTTTTTTTTAAACATAAATCATGTGATACATATTGTCCAGTCACTTGCTTTTTTCACTTAATTATATATGTCTTGGAGATATTTCCATCTTTGTTTATATGGACCTTACTCATTCCTTCTAATCACTGCATGGTATTCTGTAATGTGAATATATCATTATATTATATATATTTTATAAATATATAAAATCATTCCCATAGTAAGGACATTTAGATTTTCAGTTTATTGCTATCAAAATACTGCAATATGCATCCTTTTGCAGACATTATTTTGTAATATTAAAAGTACTTCTGCAGGATAGCACCTGGGTCCCAAGGCATAACAATTTAAAATTTTAAAGCTCTCTCCAAAATTCTTCCTCAAAAGGTTATACCTATTTACAAATGTACAGATATCATTTGATCCAGCAATTCTATTCCTAGGAATTTATGCTACAGATATAGTCACATCTATGTGATACAACTTATGTATAGTATTTTTTATTGTACCATTATAATCAACCTATATATCCATCAGTTATGTCACATCTATACAATGGAATACTATACAGTCATAAAAAAGAATGAGAAAGCTCTCTGTGTGTTTGTGTGAAAATTAAAGTGCTGAGCATTATGTATTTGCTTGTAAATGCATAAAATATTCTTGTAAAAATTCATAGAAGATTCATCAAATTAATTGCCTGTAAAAGGTAAACTGTTGGCAGGAAACTGGGTGGGAAGTTTTATTATATAGTATTTTGACCCATGTGAATATATTGCTTATTCAAAAGTTAAATAAAAATACAAAAATTGACTTATCAAATTTTATATGAATTATTCATATCTTACATGCTAACTACTCACTTTAAAATGTATTTCCCTGATTATCGGTGACATTGAGCACCTCTTATATGGTAATTACCCATAGGTATTTCTTCTTTAGTGAAATATCTTATCCTCTACCCTATTTTTATCTTACAGATTTTAAACCTCCTTCTTTATTTGAGATGCTAGTATTTTATGTGTTAAAAATGTTCCAAATACTTTCTCTCCAAACTGACTAATATTTTAACTGTTCTTATAGCATCTTTCATCGTAATGATGTTTTAAGTATTTAAAAGCCAGTTCTGCTTTTTCTTTACAGTCTCTGATTGCTTACTTATGGAAACTTCCCCTACCTTATCAAAGCTATCTTTCTTTACTTTCAAAATTTTATAGTTTTTTGTTTTTATGTTTCTTATGCATATTTTTGTTTATATTTAACCTAAGGTTGATCTTTATTCTAACTGTAATTTATTTTTTACTTTAGTGGGTACAAATGGAGCTCTCATTATCCAACCACTACTCAACAAGTAGTGTATATTTTCCCCATGGATTTGCAATGTTAACTTTTTTATATACTAAAATTCTCATGCACATGCTCCTAGACTCTCTATTCTGCTTGACTATTTTTTTTACTAAAATTACTCTGTTTTAATTTTTATATCTTTATAATGTGAGTTGATATCTGGTAAGATGTTTCCTTGCATTATTTTTAGCCAGAATTTCTTAGCTATTCTGTTACATTTTCTAATTCTTTTATTTGAAAAATATGATTTTATATATATGTATATACACCAAATATATACATTACCCACATGTACATACACACATACTTATGTTTGTTGGTTTCTTAAAAGCTTCAGCTATTTGAGGGTTAATCTAAAGCTTGCCTTACCCAACTGAAGTATCAACGTTTCAGGGGAAAATATTCTATATTTCTTGTCCTTGGGAAAAGGCAACTTCTCCTTTTCTTTCAATTTCAGTATTTTTGGTAACAAGTACAAAAACCATATTCAAGTATGTCTAGTTTTTCACTTCAGATTCAGTTTGTGGGCAATGTGAAATATGGGGCTAAAGCTGAGTGCTTGAATTAACAGAACATTTCAGTTTATTTTTACCCTAAGACAGTTCTTTCTACCCTCAGCCTCTAAGTTTCTGCCAGTCAAGTTATGCAATTTAAATTTCCATAGCTATTTAAATTCATTCATTAGATCACTAACTCAGCTCTATGTTTTCCATGATAGTTCATTCATTTCATAAAGTGGGAATGCAAACAAAGGAGGGAAACAATTTTTAAAGTCATATAGATTAACCATATTTTTGATGTAATACTTTGTTTCATTACTGCATGTCATTCTGGACATTCTCCATTCTGATCTAAAATATTAGGTTTTAAGCAACTTGGCTACAGCTACTGTTCACTCCAGTTTCTATATGTGAGTGCTACTGACATGTCTCTCATCTTGTTTACTTTCACTACTCCTCTAGTAAGGAATGATTTTAAAAAATGAAACAAAAGTAAAACAACATAAAAACTCATGCTGAAAAATCATCCCGACTTTCAGGAACCATTGGCATTTCTGTTTAACATCTCACAGTAAGAAGCCGTAAGCACTGGAAGAATCACAGAGATGAATACTTTCATTATTAGCAGTTGTCCTGGGAAGGTATAAACAATAAAGTTTCCCTTGTAATTTAATATCTCAGAGTCTGGCATCTATCATTTTTGTGTCCCTTCCCTTCCTTCTGTATGGTTTGGCTTTAAGCCTCTCAGACCTGTGGCTCTTTATTGGAAGATTGCTTTCAGGCACTGGGGCCTGCTTTGCCAGCACTTGTGGAGAATTAGAAGTGTGTGGGGATTTAAATTTATGTCTCTCCCACTTCTCTGGGATAGCCTGAAACCAATGAATAAAACTCCAGCTCTCTCTCCTCAAATCAGGACAGCTTTGAGGCAAATTTACACTCTGGGAATTCCCTGAAGTTTCCTTTGGTGAGACTGCCTGAGAGCCAGCCCACTTTTGTTTGGCTTTCCCCTTTCCCCACCCTCTTATGAGTCTTCCTGAGAACACCTCCTTAACAATGAATTCTTGACTCAAGGTCTTTCTTGCGGGCAACCTGACTTAAGACATGACAAACAGAAGCATTTTTTAAAAAATTTAATTTAATTAATTTATTTTTTATACAGCAGGTTCTTATTAGTTATCGATTTTATACATAGTAGTGTATATATGTCAACAGAAGCATTTTGAATTCAGTTTTTAAATTTTATGCTCATTTTCCCCATTAAACAGATTGGCTCTCTATATGTTCTTCTTTAGCCTTTTTCCTTCTTGTTCACAGTAAAACTGCTTTTTTTTCAGTAATTACCCCTACATTTCTATCTGGGATCTTCAGGTCTTTGTTTCTTGCCTTTTCGCTCAGACCTACCTCACAGCTCTGGGTTTCCTGCATTTGCTAGCAGTTTCTGCAGGGGGGTTGGGGGGAAGCAAATTTGGCAAGATTAGGCTCGAGGTTTAACTTCACTCAGCCTACAAAGAGTTTTGTGAACGTATAACCTTAGGCAGAGGCGGGGGAAAAAATAAAGAGAATGCATAGCTACCAATTACTGAGTGCTTGCCATACGTCAGGTACTCTGCTAAATACTTTCATATGTAATTTTATTTAAAGACGATACCCATATAAAATCTTGACACTGTTATCAAATTTTTATGTATAAATTATGGCACAGAGAGATTAATAATTTTCCTGTATTTACTCCATTAATACTTACAGGAGAAGAATTTGAGCTTGTGTCTCCCTGACTCCAATTCATTGTTTTAATCACTATGCAGCATTGTCTCACATAAATAAACCCCTTAGGAGTTAGACCCTTGATTCTGAAAGTGTAGTCAAAGGAACAGCAACATCTAAATCACTTGGGAGCTTATTAGAACTGCAGAATCTTGCGCCCCACCTAGATCTCCTCAATCAGAATCTGAATTTTAACAAAATTCTCAGGTTATTATATTCACGTTTGTTTGAGAAGCACTTGGCTAGAGCTCTTGATGTCATCAACCTAGATGGAAATCAAACTGACAGCTAGTTCATTCATTCCACAAACTCTCCTTGAAATTTGACTATGAGCAAGCACTTGGGAGAAGTGCTAAAATTGATTCCTGCCTTTAAGGTGTTTAGAGCTGAGTTGGGATTCAGATGAGTCAACCAATGAAAAATTTCAAGGTTCTCAGCCAGACTGTCACTGTGTAAACCACTGTAAACCATAGAGTCAGTCACACAAGAAGTAGAGAAATCTACCATTTAGAAAAGTTATACCTGATTTTCATTAATCTCAGTTTCTTACTCAGATCTACACCTCACATCCTGGATCTCTTGCATTTGCTATCATTCACTGCAAGGGGTAGGAAGACTCTAACTGGGCAACATGAGTCTTGGGCTTTAGCCTCACTTAGCCTCTTTCTATCTATGTACCTATCTATCTATGTATCTATCTATCTATTTATCATCTATCTATCTCTCTATAAAATATTGTAAAACAGACAATGAATGGTATATCTGACCTTGGATCTCAGACCAAAATTACTCATGTTTTAAAGGACACTAGCATTTTAGCATTTGTTTACAGTTGATAAAATGTACTTGGCCGATTAGGTATGTACCACAGGTAAACAGTAGGAGGTCTTGTTTTTACCCTGATGTACCTGCTCGAAATGGAAACTCGATGTCTATTTTAAAGGGAGAACAGCATTAAAAATAATGAGAACTCGATTATTTCAAGAAGTAATGGAGTCCTATTCATTTCTGTACTTGCTTTTACTAAACTCCCCTGTGGTTTGAGCACAATACCTGACAGCTCTAAAACTATCTTTACACAAGTAGGTCAAGGATTCATGCAAATATTATCTTGCTAAGTGTGAATATTTATCTTGGACGCAGCTAGACTGTTTCTTTCCATTTTATCATTTTAAGCCTTAGGTTGTCAGATGTCCATAAAACTACTCGATTACCAAAAGAGTAATGAAAAGAACTCTATTCCCCACTCCTCAGTCTAGAACTCAAGGTGAAGTTTTTGATAATATGGTTACTGAGAACTCAAGAATAACTGACTATTTCCTTGTCCATGACCCAAGAAGTCCCCCAGGAAGCTCCACATTCAAACAATAGCAGAATAGGCATTGCTTTTTTATTATATGTGAAATGCCTGACATTACTTAAGGTAGCATTTTGATAAAACTCAGTTGGAAAATCAGCTTAGATTTGTGATCTAAATAGTCTTCATCTTTTGTCTTAGCCCAATCGAAAACTTACCCCTAGCTGGTCTCTGAGTCAGAAGAAATACAGTACTGTAGCATACAGAGAAGAAATGGGGAGCGAAGAGTGAGATGAATCTGCTTGGAAGAAATAAGACTTAGTTTACCTATTCAGCATCATAGCATGCACATGGGTGCAATTAACTCTGTCAGTAGCCAGTAAGCCAATAAGGCCCAATCAGTATCTGTAATCCAGGCATTCTAATATATATATTTTTTTCTCATTTGGGAAGAGCAGGAGTTTTTCTTGACATGGGAGGACAGCTGAGAGCTCCCTCCCAGGATTATGAGAGCCTTTTTCAAGTAGAATTTTTGACATCTCAGTCTGAAGTACTTTCATTTGATTAACTCCACCAAAATCAGGGGCTGAATGGAAGAAATTGAGTAGGAACTTAACCATGAAATTTATAAAGTGATCCCTCTTAAAATTAAAAAAAATAATTGAGTAAAAAGAAAAATTTCTCTTTCTATCTTTAAAGTCATAAACATTTACCAGCTTTAGAATTTAATCTCTGCTTTTATTCTTTAAAAGTTTAGAAAAAGTGAGTTTAATTTAAGCTAACAGACTTAAACAGAGCCTTCATTTCTTATCTCAGCCCAAATTGAAAACTTACCCTTATTTGGTCGCTGAACAGAAAGAGATTTAAAACAGCATATTAGGTGCTTATAGAATCACTAGGAAGGCTAGAGGAGCAAGCTCTAGCCTTGGTTTTCTAGGAAAGACTCCCAGAATAAACTGCAAGAATTACTTACTATGGGAACTACTATCTCTTCCACAATAAGGAAGCTGGGGAATCAGGAAATCGTTATACCAGCTACTGGGTCTGGTACCATATTACCTCATCTACAATCCAGTCAGGAAGCTGTTACTTCTAATACATCATTGCCTCCAGAAAATCATTGCTTAGCAGTGATATGGAGGTCAGGAGGAAACTACAGGAAAGGTTGGCTTTAGATCCATGTTATACCTGCAGATCTGCACCTGTAAAATGAAAGCCTGAGATCTGGATTGTCTCCTTAAGAATCAAGAATCTCCTTAATTCTCTCCTCTTCCATACCAATATCATGTCTGGAACTCTAGCTTCAAATGAGTCTGGGAACTTCTATTTTCACCTTTCCAGACTCTGTGTACAGAAATGCACTATAATAGGAAGACTGGAAAAGATGTTGAGCAAGTCAATCAAGAGAGTAGGATATGGCCCACTCTAGTCTTAGAGAACCTTGTTACAAAACCAAGAATGTTTTAATAATTAAGAAATAACAGGGCTTCCCTGGTGGCACAGTGGTTGAGAGTCCGCCTGCAGATGCAGGGGACACGAGTTCGTGCCCCGGTCCGGGAAGATCCCACATGCCGTGGAGCGGCTGGGCCCGTGAGCCATGGCCGCTGAGCCTGCACATCCGGAGCCTGTGCTCCGCAACGGGAGAGGCCACAACAGTGAGAGGCCGGCGTACCGCAAAAAAAAAAAAGAAAGAAAGAAAGAAATGACATTTATACACTATTGTTTTCTTATTTCATTTTCTATAAAGGAAATTAAAATGTTAAATTCTTAAGTTAGAGTTCAGATACCTGGCAAAAATAAATAACTTGGGAAGTTTAAGTACCAAAATGAAAACTACAGAAAAGGTCAGTGACAAAATTATAGAAACAAGGAATAGGAAATATGTTTCAATTTCTAAGTATACTACTTCCTTAGTCATTATAGAAAAGTGTATGAATGATTAATGAAAATATCTTCTATTCATTATATGTTCCATGATGAGTTCTGGGCATTTGGGAACATCTTTTAATTTTTCATGGTTTAATGATTTATCTAATAACTATTTGAGCAGGAATTTCAACTATGTTAATGACTGGCAATGTGGGATAAACCAGTGTAATATTTTAAGATGCAAATCTGAGTCATGAATCTGTTTTCTCACATAAGACACAATATTAGACTGTTTGGCTAACACACCTACTCCACAATTTTGAAATATATAGGGTAGTTGTGAATATCTCAGTTGAATTAATTAATAAAATTATTCATGCTCTCACTTTTCCCATTAGTCTTTGATTAAGAATTCTTTGCACCATATGCAGACTATTTAAGGAAGTAAACCAATGGATTTACAATCCCCTTAGGTAAAATGGCATCAATATTCCACTGTTTGAAAAATTGGAGTGCTCTTCTGTTCATACAAGTTAATCTGTCATTCCTCAACCTTTTAGAGAAACTGCACAATATTTTCTACAACTTTATATTCACTATAAGCTTAGTCTCATACTAAGGCAAAAATATATTCCCAAAAGGATATAATTAAAACCTTATCAACCCACACAATCAAGTAGTCACACTCTAAGACATGTACTGCCTGGAAGATTCGAGGAGACCTTCATTCTTTGAGGTGGCTTGTTAGATATGGAGCTTCACTATAGGGATGCATCTAACTATTAAGAAGGAGAATTAGAAAGGATGACGAGATCCATGCATTGTGAAGTTTTAAGATTCAGACTTAGATAGTCATAAAAGATCACTTGAAAAAAATTTTTAAAAGGCCAACACAAAACCAGAGGTGGATCAAAAGGAAATAAGCACGATGTATCAGGCATATCTGATACATCAGGCATATCTGGCTTTTTTTTTTTTAATTGGGATATTGTTGTTTTACAATGTTGTGTTAGTTTCTACTGTACAGTGAAATGGAGCTCCCTGTGCTATACAGAAGGGTCTCATTAGTTATTTATTTTATACATATTAGTGTATATATGTCAATCCCAATCTCCCAATTCATCCCAGTTCCTCTTTCCCCCTTTGGTGTCCATTTGTTTTTTCTCTATGTCTGTGTCTCTTTTTTGACAGTTAGATCTCAACACAGCCTTCACTGCAATTGGCTCTTCCAGAAATAAGCTACCTATACATTGAGACCAGTTACTTCCTATTGCATCATTCTGTTATATTTTTGCATACATCTTCCCATTTATTGTTTAATTGTATATCGCCTTCCAGTAGAATATTATCTCTACAAGCACAGATTTCTTGTCTCTCTTGTTCCTTGTTTGTCTCTCTGGGCCTTAGAACAAGGTCTGGTATACAGTAGTCACTCAATAAATATTCCATGAAAGAATTAATAAATTGATTCTCTGTGGAAGTTTTATACATACACCCTTATACACATGAATTATAATATGCAGTTTCTGGTATTATCTACAGTTGAGTGTCAATTGAAAATTCCATAAGGTTGTTCCAATACCAACTTATATGCCTTGGCTATATTGAGTCTACTAAAACCAGTCTATAAATTTCAAAACTAATAACTTGACAACTCTGGTGAGAGCCAATGTTACAAGCAAAATTTGCCTCATGATTAGATGCTCTGAGAGGGTTTGTGTCACAGCTGTTATTTATTGGATATTGCTAATGAATCAGGTCTTTGTATTGTCACCCTCGATCTATCTTCAGAACATATATTTATATAGAAAATAATAGTAACATTATAGGCCTTGGCTTAAGCCCTTGGAAAATTCTCTCCCAGGGGTTTGCTTTTCCCATAACAGTAATTATTTTTCCTGCACAATGTTTCTGGCCCCAAAAATGAACATTCCATCTTACCAAGCATTGATTCTCCATTGTTGAGCTTGGGTGTACATAACTTTCTCTGACTATCCATTTCCAGATTTCGTCCTTATTGTTACTCGTCCTTTTATTAAATTTCTAGTAGAATAGTTATGCTTTTCAAATGAACAGATGCTTCCAATAGGTGGATTTTATTTTTGATGGAGGGTTACTTTAGCAAGAGTGGGAGTATCATTTAATATTTGATGGTGGTAATTTTATAGTTCTGAAAGTTATCAGTCTGAACACTGACTGCCATTTAAAGCAACTTAGATGCAGAAGGAAAGGATCTGTAGACTTCCATGAAAGGAATTTTTAAATTCATACCTCAGAAAAAGGGTAAATGACAGATGGAATAGTTAATTTCTTAGAAAAATAGAGAGTAGGAGAAAAATCTGATTAATTAAAATATGGTCACTTTGTAATCTAAAGTATTGATATTTTTTATAAAACCAAATTATTTTAAAGATCTGTAGTAAATTTTGGAGAAAAAATTGTTCTTAACATTTATTCAGAGACATTCACATTATTAAAACATTTTAAATCATTCATAAACATCTTTAAAATTCATTTATAAAACAGACTATTATTCCCCTCATATTGTGGGACGTATGAGAATCAGAAGTGTTCATCTGAGTACTCTTATCTAAAAACTACATATTGCCTGTGCAGGCTCACAGTAGGAAAGTGAGAGAGGTATCTATTATGTTTTGAGAGCTCAGAGCTTATAGAAAGTTTTTAAGAGCTTAGTTTTGTAGCTGGATTAACCTGGCTTCAAATCCTGGTCCTGAAAATCAGATTTTGGGCAAGTTTTTTAACTCTGAGTTTCCTCATTTGTAAAATAAGAAAAACTATAATATCTACTTCATAAGGTGCTGTTAGGATTGAATGAGAAACTACTAGCACAGTAACTGAAGCAGAATGAACTATCTCATATTAACTATTATGACTGTTGGTTTTATCATTCCTTGAATCCAGAAAAAGTTGCTCCTAAACTACTCTGCCTTGTAAAAGTCAATAATCAAAATCATTATGATGCATTATAAGATCTTTGGATGAGGGACTAAATATATGAACCTTAAGCTAACCTTAGCAGTTTAAGATTTATTGATTGGTACAAACTAGTGACCTATCAACTACCTCTCCCTACGAATTTGTTTTGTTTATCTTATACCTGTCCTGAGTCACTCACTTGTATTACCTACCAGCATTCTGTAGGCATTTGAGTTTTGACCCTGGGTGTATAAAGTAAAATACATGCACTTAAGAATGTAATATATGCCCTTAGAATATATATACACACACACACACACACACACACACACACACATATACATATATGTAGGAGTGTACATATGTATATATATATATGTATATATATATACTCTAAGAAATGCTAAGTCATGTGCATGTATTATTTTTATTTTTATTTTTTATTTTTATTTTTTTTTGCGGTACGCGGGCCTCTCACTGTTGTGGCCTCTCCCGTTGCAGAGCACAGGCTCCAGACGCGCAGGCCCAGCGGCCATGGCTCACGGGCCCAGCCGCTCCGCGGCACGTGGGATCTTCCCGGACCGGGGCACGAACCCGCGTCCCCTGCATCGGCAGGCAGACTCTCTGCCACTGCGCCACCAGGGAAGTCCTATTTTTATTTTTAAAAATGTCAACGTAAGTTATGTGGGCTTGGTAGGTAGTGGGATTATGTTTACTGTTTGTTTTTATTTTTCTGAGATAACAAAATTTTACAGGGAGTTCCCTGGCGGTCCAGTGGTTAGGACTCTGCTTTCACTGCCGATGGCCCAGGTTCAATCCCTGGTCGGGGAGCTAAAATCCCACAAGCCACTTGGCGCGGCCATAAAAAGAATAAAAGAAAACGTTTACAAACAGAAACACTTAAGAGACTTATTAAAGTGGTGTCTCTCTTCCCACCTCTTCCTATTTCATTCTCCTGGTCTCAAGTGCGTGGTCTAGTCATAAATTATGGGATGAAAAGTATGAAAACTTTTGTCTCCTATTATCTCAATTCCTTCATTGGTTTAACAAAATTCTCCTTATGAAATTGGAGATAAACAATGCTAATTGTACAACCATGTATTCATTCATGAAAGCCGTAGCCAACTGTTAATTGCCATGGGTTTGCAGATACTAGTTTAGTTACAGTTTTGCACAGGAGAGGGTTTGTGAGTGTTATAAACCTCATTCCACACGGGATGCATAACTCGCCCTTGGAAAATTTGTGTGCACAGATTGAGGGTGCTAGGGTTTCTTTAGTGGAATCTGGCTCAGTGATGGTGGCTGAGTCAAGGAAACACCCAGAAACTTGACCTAGTTCTCACTCATTTAACACAGAAACTATGGATGGAAATGCTTTGAAATATGTCTGCTAATCTATAAATTGCAACAAATCAACTTCAGAGGCCATCTGGAACAAACTTCCAGAGCACAATATCATCAAAGGTGAAGACATATATCATTTTAAGACATTTGACAAGAACAGATTTTCAATAGGGAAGAAACTTGAACTATACCTAATTAACTATCTAGTTTTAGCTTCTTTCAAAAGAATAGTATGATAGAGTGATAGACATTTCTTTGGTTTAAGGTACACTTCAATATGGGCTATAAATGAACTCAATATGGTTTCCTAAACTGTACCATAAAACATTTCAGTACCCTATGCTGTACGGGGATCTATTGGAAAGGTATTCATCTAATGAGAAAGGTAAAAGGATAACAGGCTTTTTTTACTTGTGAAAAAGTGAGCCAGGTAAATTGTTAAGCTGACATAAGAGCTCGTTGCTCTCACAGCATTAAATCCCTTGGGACTTCAATGGTTAAGACTTGTTGAGTTTTTCTTTGTGTCAGGAAATGTGCTGAGTAATTAACATGTATCATCATATTTACTCCCCTTAAAAACCTGTGAAGAAGGTACTATTACTATCTTCATTTCAAACACACACACACACACACAAACACACACTTGAGTTTCAGAAAAGTAAAGCAACTTATCATGAAGTAAGTGGCCAAGCTGGGATTTGAAGCTAGGAAGTCAAACTCCATAACATATGCCCTTAACCAGAAAGCTATTCCGATTTTAACAAATGTAGAGCATTTAGCTGAAGGACATATTACATAGTTTTATGGACTCTTTGAGGAGTCTTTTAACGTGTAAGTAACCTTCTTAATTGATTTATACAGACCTCAAATTAGGACCACTGCAGGTGCCTTACCTGGGATTCCCAACTGTTTAACTGAAACAATCACCTTATTTTCTAAAAAGACTTCGATCATTCTAAAATGAATAAAAGGTAAAACCTTTGCATGTGGAGGGGCAATTAAGGAGAAATGTACACTGCTTTGAGTCATGGTAGGAGTTCTTTTAATAGTTGCTGCCATTCATTTGTGGAGTATCCTAGACTAACTTTCAATCTTGTCATCATTACAAGCCTACAATGGTAAGCATTATTTTCCTGATGAGAAATTAAAGCTCAGAGAGGTTAATCAACTTGCACAGAGTCACACAGGACTCTGATAATTTGTCTCCTGTGGTTTTTCTCTGTACCATACTGACTACTTATGATCAATCAGGTAAAATTTAGTGATTAAAGAACTCTTAGGGCATCTTAGTTGTCTTTCCAGGAACTTTCAGCCTTTGAACATCTTAACCATGCAAGGAGTATGTGGAAAATTGATGTATGATCCATTCTAAGAGGATTATTGGTATGATCTAAAACTAATAAATAAGAAATAATTGAGACCAATAAATAAGCACAGAGTTCTTTCTGACCCTTGCTGGAGAATCTCATGACCTTAAGGGATTGATAAAGAATCACAAATCAAACATGCAAAAGCCCTGGCGTAATATATCCCCCTCCTTCATCTACTTTAATGTGCTCATAAAAGACACTCTGATTAAAATGATGGCTGGTGAGATATATGTTTCGTGCAAATATGACTCAAGAAAGGCTGGGTAGTGAAAAGGATATGGATAGAATATGATGCTGAAAATTTAATCCACCTAATCAGTATAAAAAGAAAGAAGAACAGAGCTAAGAATCAAAGTGACTTAGAAGTATTAGCAGCAAGATCCAGCAGAAACCTGGTGAACATACTGTATTAATTGGAAATATTCTAAGATACTTAAGTATCGTTGACTAAGCGGTCAAAGATCTTTCAAGAAATGGAGGTTCTTCTGGCAGAAAGTACTAAGGAGCACAAAGACTGAGGTAAGAGACTATGGCTGGGATCAATTCCCCTCGTCTGTATTGGTTATCAATAACACATCACGTCACTAAGTACCTTAAAGCAGTGATAATCATTTATTTACCTTGAAGTTTCTGTAGGTGGTATGTTCAGGAGCACCTCAGTAAGTTCTGGCTAAGGGTCTGTTATGAGATTATAGTCAGATGTCAGTTGGGGCTACAGAATTTGAAGGGTTAATTGTTGGAAGATTCACTTAAAGTGAATTATTTCAAGGTGGATTTATTGCCTGGCAAGTCAGTGCTGGCTGTTGGCAGGAAGCCTCAGTTTCTATCCTTGCAGGCGTCTCCACAGGACTGCTTGAGTGCCCTCATTGCATGGCAGCAGAGCAAGAATTCCAAGAGACCAAGGCAGAAGCTGTCCTTTTTATGACTTAGCCTTGCAAGTCACTCACCATGACAACTACTGTATTCTACTGACCACACATACATGCCTTGATTCTTTATGAAAGAGAAATACATAAGGATGTGAATATAGGAAGTGAGGATTATTGGAGGCTGTAGGAGGCTAACTACCCTATTTTCCAACCTCCTCCCCACATCCTTGAAAAATGGCTTGTGAAATATTGCTGACTACCAATGTGAGAAAAGTTTGTGGATTTAAGCCAAGTTCAGAGTTACAAAAACGTAGTGTAGGGGCTTCCCTGGTCGCGCAGTGGTTGAGAGTCCGCCTGCCGATGCAGGGGACACGGGTTCGTGCCCCGGTCCAGGAACATCCCACATGCCGCGGAGCGGCTGGGCCCGTGAGCCATGGCCGCTGAGCCTGCGCGTCCAGAGCCTGTGCTCCGCAACGGGAGAGGCCACAACAGTGAGAGGCCCGCGTACCGCAAAAAGAAAAAATAAATAAAAAACGTAGTGTAAGAGATCTAAAATTAGTTGCATATGTCTGATTTAAATATTCAGCAAATCTTATTATTTTATCCACATTGTATGTTATTTTTATTTAATACTTTTTATTATTAAGAAAGTTATCATGTTATTTCATTAAAAATATCTGAATAATATTTACCAGGAGTACCATTTATTAAGTTCTTAGCTATGTACCAGTCATATGCCAAAGCTGTAAAAATATTACCTAATTTAAGTCTCACAGTAACAGTACTATCTTCATTTTGCAAGTAAAGAAGCTGAAGCAAGAGAATTTAAGGAAGGTGTGCATGGCACTGGAGCTGAGATTTGAACTTATACTGATCTGAATCCAAAAATTATTCCTATTAACCACTATGCTATTCTTCTGAGATCCTATAGCACTCTATCACTAAACTTTGTGTCCTAACATTAGTAGCAGGAAAGGGGTAACAAAGTTAACATCAAAAGAGGGAGAGTTACAAGTTATAAGCAATAAAAAGAGAGACCAAAGTATACTGGGGCATTGGAAAAAATGTAATGAAGCTAGAGAGAATACAGCAACGGTGGAGGATATCAAGAAGGAAAATATGCTGTAGAGGAAAGCATGGTAAGTATGATGATCAGATCCACAGCCCCTTGAAACTTCCAGACAGAAAAAAGAAAAGATAGGAATACCTGGGCTGTATTAAGTGCTAAGGAGATAGTGAGGGTAAAGTGTGTAATAGGAAAGGTAGGCATGTACTTGGGATTCAGGTTGACCAAGGTTCAGATCTTGGCTGCACTACTACTAGTTTCTTGGTGACCTTAAACCAGTTACTTGAATTCTTTGAGCCTTAGTGTTCTAGTCATTAAAATGGGAATGATAATGATAATATCCACCTAACTGGGTAGATGTAAGAAAGAAAATACCATTATTAATGCACCTAGGAGAAGGCTTGGCACATAAACATCCAATAAGATCAACATTTACTCTATTCCAGGAACTCTGCTAAGTACTTTATACTATGATTATAATACTATTATTTTATTTAATCATTAATACAAGTTTTTATTCTCCACTTTATAACCTAAGATCTTGAGGGACATAAGGGGAGGTGCCTATAATGTCAGAACAATTTAAAGTTGAGCTTAGTTAACCTAAATGTAACAGCAGATAGCCATTCTCCATAAGAACTCTTTCATTAGAAATGAATATAAATATTCTTTTTTTTTAAATTAAAGACTCAAATTTTCTCCTTTAGCATTCTGTAATTCCAAAATTATAGCATTTTATTTGCTCTTTTATGAATATTTGTTAATTAACCCACATTCCCTCTGTTTACCCCACTGAGTCATAAACTCTGTGAGGGCAGACACTTCTCTCCCTGATTCATTCTGGAATCCTCAGCACTTGATACAGTGCGGAGTGAGGCCTCAAATGTTTATTTAATCAAATAAAAGGAGTTTAACGGCTTATGCTGAAGAGTAGGCATAAATTAGTTTTGTTATTATAAAACAACACACATTTACATGAGGTTTTATTATAATGAATTTTTTACATTATTTTATTCAGGTATCACTTCAACTTTAATCCAAGCTTATAAAATGGATTGAGGCTGTTCTCCAGAGGAGCACCAGGCAAAAGTCAGAACATAAATACTATCTTTCATAAATAAAATCAAGTTTTTTTCTTTTTAAAACTGGTATTCTTTTATTTAAAAACATTTTTCCAGCTTTACTGAGGTACACTTGACAAATAAAATTGGAAGATATTTAAAGTGTACATTGTGATGATTTGATATATGTATACAAGCCAATTGTGTTTTACCAGTCATAACAATGTGTTACATTCAGTGCAGAAATGGTGAGTATGAAAAATTGATCTATAAGCCTGATATATTTAAGCAGACACTGGAGAAGATTGCTGTACATATTCTAGTCCTTGAATGCCTCCATAGACTAGACAAAAAAAAATGGATTATGGTTCTTTTTTCACTCTCAATAAACCCACCATGTTAGTCACTGTGACGGGGCATTGTGCTAAACCAAGGGATACAAAGATGAATACATAGGCCTTGCCTGCCCTCGGGGAACTTAAAATCTAGTGGGAGAGAAAGCACTACTGTAATTCAGGTTAGACCATGATAAGCATTATATTCAAATACTATGAGGCCTGTTGGGGGCACATATTTTGAAATAAAGGATTGAAAGTAGCCTAGAGGATAACTAGGATTTTGAACAACAGAAAAGGGACAAGGAAAAAGCATATATTTTTATGTTTATTGATTGTTTTCTTATTTTACATAAAATAATCCTTACTCAGTGCTGAGCAATTGACACAGAAAGTAGACTTGGAGACTACTCTCCAGGCTTTCAGCATCGAGAGGCCATGCATGTCTCCAAACCCTCAAAATAGGATGTGTCATTGTATCTTACTAGAACAGCATGTTTTAAGTTAATGTTGCAATATTTACTTTTAGTTAGAGAAAAATTAGCCTGGTATATTAGCCTGTATTACAGTTTGGTTTTCAACAATTGCTGAAGATTGTTACAAGATTCACAGTGTAAATGGTATTTTTTAAAAAATACCATTTTTATTTCTGACGACAAAAGCAGTATATGCATTCGCTCATTACTCATTTTCTGAAGATTGACTATGTGGCTTCTACCAGAAGCAGCAAAGTAAACAAAACCACCAGGAGTGCTTACAGCAGAAAGGAGTGATAGCAGCAGAATAAGTATCTGGTTCATCAGTAAGAAAAGAGGGCATTCATGAGGTGGGGTATCAAGATAACCATGGACATCCCAGGTTATGCAGTGGGACAGACACCCTAGACATCGTCTGAAAAGGAAGAATGGGAGGAAAGAAGGCAAAAGCCAGGGCTTTAGAATATTTTACTGATAAGAAAATGAGCTTAAATATTTTTTCTTTCCATCATTGGGACCCACATTTTTTTTTTTTTTTTTTTTTTAGCGGTACGCAGCCCTCTCACTGCTGTGGCCTCTCCCGTAGCGGAAGCACAGGCTCCGGACGCGCAGGCTCAGCGGCCATGGCTCAAGGGCCCAGCCGCTCCAAGGCATGCGGGATCTTCCCGGACCGGGGCATGAGCCCGTGTCCCCTGCATCGGCAGGCGGACTCTCAACCACTGCGCCACCAGGGAAGCCCGGGACCCACATTTTTTAACTGAAAACTTATTCTGGTACGGCCAGAATAAAGTGTTTTCCATATTGCTTTACTTGTTTCACTGTGCTTATACAGTACTACCCATCTTTTGCTGCCAATTATGTATTACATATTCAACAAATACTCATAGAACACCTACCATACATGAGTGCCATGGAAACACAGTGGTAATCAAGAAAAAGTGCCTCTTTCATGGAATTTACAGTTATTAAATTTACAAAGAGTGATATATTTCAAGTATGAAATAACGCTTTTGACATGAGAGATTTCAAAGGAAAAATATGTTCAGTTATGCTGGGTCTTTCTAGAGATAGCAATGAGTGTAACTTTTATTTAAGTTTAATTCCATTAATCTGTAGAACCACTATGTAGAATTACTATGTAGAATTCTATGTACTATTCTACTATATAGAATTCTACTATGTAGAATTACTATGACTATTTTTACTAAGGTGATTTTTTATTTCCCTTGTAGACCTTGTAAATTAGTGTTGAACAATAACCAGCATCAAGGCTGCAAAGAACAAATACTCTATTTGGGGTCTTAGAAACTGAAGTACAGGAGACACAGATTCAGGTAATACCAAAAGAGTATTCTGGGGAAGAGGAAGAATCAGGGGCTTATAAAGGCAAAAGCCATGAGGCTGTACTCTGACACAAGAAAGGAAATATTTGTCTTTAAGCGATGGCTGTCATGATTTTTTCTAAATAAGGGTCTGATATGTACCTTGAGATTCTGGAACATTTGGAAAATATTTTGGAGCCCGTGTTAAGACAAGGAGTGGTTGAAGTTCATATTCCCTCCAGGCTGAGACGTGCATAAGTCATACTTCCTCAATGGCCTCGCAGCTCCTTTCTAGAGAGCTCTCCTAAAAATACCGACTCCATTTTTATTTTCCTTTCACATTAGTTTTCATCTAATATAGTTAAGTAATGGCAAAATTATATTTTTAAAATTATTTTTTTCTATCAGCCTCCTTCCTCCTGACAAACAAGTATTTAAGGTGGGATTTAAATGTAAACCTTAAACCCACTACTCAGCATGGAGGTATCTCTGATGTGCTTGTATTCTTATAAAGCTATAGGAAAGTAAGGCATGGAGAGTTATTGTAATAAATGATTTGGTGATGAGAAGAAAGTGAAACAGCTGGGGCAAGATGAAGCCATGGACTCCAGGGAAAATCAAATTCATGTCCACACTAATGCTCTTATTAGCTGACTCAGAAAACAAATACAATTTATTAGATACATTTGCTGCAGTGAATGTGTTTTTTTTTTTTGAAGAATCACTGGTGTACCACTACTCAATATTATAACAATAAACAGAATAATGATTTTTAATCATGTTGATTACTGATTTTTTTCATTAACTTCAAAAGCTGTTAAAAAAGAAGTGATTAACAACTGTTTCATTCGTATTGATGAAAAAGTGAAACCCAATATCTAAAAAAACCATGAGTTTCTTTTCTTTCTTTTTGTGGTGCAGGCTTTCAGCACATAATAATTTATAATGCATTTCCTTCTCATTAAACTTAACTAAAATTTCAGCTGAAGTAGGCATGGGTGCTCTGTTGTTTTATTTAAATCATGACTGGACAGAAACCCAACTTTTCATTCAAGGCAGAATGGAAAGCAGGTCTAGAAGGTTGCCATTGAGAGGAGCAATGACCTTTTTTTATTTAAATGGAAAATTCTAATTTGGTGACCTTGCTGTATGATGTGCTGTATTTTTTTTATGTGTGCATGAGATTTTTATTTTTTCACCGGGAGGTGAGACCGTGTGCTGTGGGGTTTTCTCGGGAGGCCTATTCTCCTGGCTGGATGTGTATGACAGGTTTAGACATTAAATGGCTTTAAGCTTGTCAAAGAAAGGTTATTAAAAATGTCCCTGGCTTTCAGGCTTCGTGCTCAGTAGGAGCCCAAATGCAATCCTATGGGGCTGTCTTTCTATTTAGTCATGTCATTTGGCTCTTTGCCTATAGCAAAAAATGAGACACCATCTGTTATTTCTCACTAATGGCTGTCGGTTCTGAGCTTGCCTGGCTCACTATGCCTTTTCTTTTCTCACCGGTGGCTGGATACAGCTTCGCTAACATGGCTCTATTGAGAAGTGTGCTTTCTCATCAAATGGGCTTAGAGATGTGGAAGCACTCACACACACTAAAACACTATTCCAGTCTAAGGTGTTGTCATTATTTTATTAGCACTGTGAAATCTATGTAATTTTTTTGTGTTAGGGTGATCCAGATTATATGTGGAAACCTCCTTTTCATTAACAACAATAGCTCATATTAATTGAAGGCTTATATGAGTTATCCCTTTAATTTTCCCAAAACCCTAGAGCTAGACATTATTCCCTCCGTTTTATAGGTTAGAAAGTAAGACAAGTTTATGAAACTTGCTCAGTTCCACAACAATAAAGAGCAGAATTAGAATTCAACGGGTTCAAGCCTTCCTCCAGAGCTGTACCTCTCAACCACTGTACTCTTGCTTCTCCAGGTAGCATGCTGGGCTCTTTGGAGTTATCAACAGAAAATTGAACCTTAAAACCACTACAAATTATTTTCCCTTGGGTCATTTTCTGTGTTTGCGTTTATTTATGAGAGAAGAAACACCTTCTGTTTAGCTTCAGGAACCATTGTGGATTTTCAGCTTTGCAGTTGGCTTCACCAAAAATTCTCCTCAGTTTACAGATGGGGATTCAGAACCCAGAGAACACCTACGAGTCAGCCTGTTGTCGGGCTCTCATAAGCAGTACTCACTTGGAAAACATTGGCTGAAACACTACTTGTCATCAGGGCCGTGATGTTTTTTCCATTTCAAAGCCTCAATAAGAGGCAGTGCTCTGGGGACTAACATTTGCTATATAGCAACAGATAACTATTGTCTCAGACTAAAAGCTGGGTAAATTTTTCAGCTAGATACATTTTGTCCTCCAAGGTACAAAGATTTTTCGCATGGTTTTAAAAACTTTATTGTGTATTGGTTTCAATAGAGGGAACTGCAAATATTGAAATATCTAAAAGAATAAACACCAATTTGATTCTTTTTGTAAATCCAAATCAAGATTAGTTCCTGAAGACTTGACTATGATTAATGTGAAGCTAAAAAAAATGGTTAACTACCTCGTTGCAATGTCATTTCTGGCAATTTCTTAATGGACATTTAGTGTTGAATTAGGCCAACTGTAAATCATTACAAAGTGTTCATTGTTACCCAGAATGCTCGATTTGTAGTATGTTAATAGAGATTGAGCAAAAGAAAGGTTCCATTATCAAATATGTTTGGGAAAATTATCTTGCAAATATATGGGTCTCTTCACTGGAAAAAAAACAATAAAAGAACCTTGATCTTTAATATATTGATGTGCATTGTCATCTCCAACAGTATAAGATTCACAGTATTGTCTAAGCCAGTATATCCACGGAAACTTACTTTTTGAAGTTTTCACATGAGTATTTTCCCATTGAACATGCATTGGAAAATGCGTATCAGACATCTCAACTCATATTGATGCTTTATCCTCTCCCCAGTTACAGCCTCTTCTAGCTCTCACTTCAGTTGTCGAAAGCTCCTGAGCTTCATTCATGTCTTATTTTCTCTCATTTCCCAAATCAATTCATTTCCAATTCCTATACATTTTACCTCCTAACAAACCCTTGGAAATTATCTCTTTCCATTTCCACCGTTCCTGCCTCTCTGCTCATGTCACTGTTGTGTCTTGTCTCCATACGCATGTAATAGCTTCCCAACCGATTGCTCTGCTTTCCATCTCCATGTTATGGCCAGAAAAATCTTCCTAAAATATAAATTGGGTTTTGTAGATCAGTCAGTTTTTCCATGGCTTCACACGTTCTCCACAGTGAAGGATAAAAGTCACCCTCCTCAGTATGGCTTTTAAAGTCTTCCGTGATCTGAAACAGACTTACATTTCTCACTCTTCATAGGCTTTAGCCCCTTTGGGCCTCTTGTGGTTTTGCAAATACAAGGTGACTTCTTTTCATGTGTGTGTGCTTTTCCTGTTTTATCTGCCTGGAGTGTCTGCTTGCCTGTCTACCCTACTCACCGATGAAATTATCACTCTTTCTGCAAGGCTGTGATTAAACTTATCTCTTTTGTTAAAACTCTCTGGCTTCCTCAGGGACAGTTATGTATTTGGCCTTCTATTGGTACAGGGTTTCTTAGACCTGGGTCTATGGTGTATTTCTCTGGGAAGAGGTCCATGGAGAATGTAGAAGTCGACTCTAAAGAAGGCACCAAAAGACCCCTGCCTCCTGGTGTTCATGCTCTTGTGTAGTCTTCTTCTACCATTTATCAAGGTTGATCTGTGTGACCCGTAGAATACTGCATAAGTAATTGTGTGTCACTTCTGGTGCTAGGTCACAAGCAGCATCAAGACTTTCTCCTCTGTCTTTTCCAAGGATCAATTGTTCTGAAGACAGCCAACTGCCATGTTGTGATCAGTCCTACAAAGCGACTCATGAGGCTGGGAACTGAGTGTTTTTGCCACAGCTTATAGGGAACTCCCTGAGGCCTCCTTCCAGTAGCCACACAGTGTGAACTACGTTGGAAACATATCCTCCAGCCCCAGTCAAGCTTTCAGCTGACAGCAGCCCCCAACAGATAGCTTGACTGCAACCTCATCAGAGACCCTAATCTAGAACCATCCAGCTAAGTCTCTTTCAGATTCTTGACCTTTAGTAATTGTGTGAGATAATAAATGTTTGCTGTTTTAGCTGCTAAGCATTCAGGCAAATATTTGTTCATAGCAACAATACAAACCATCATGTTCTCAAAAGAGTCCATGGCCCAAAAAGGATTAAGAAACTCTGACATGTACATTGTTCTAGCTATTATTAGCATTTGTCATTAGGTATCATTTAATTTTTTGTGTGCTTACCAGGTTCTTCTTACTGTAAGCTACCTGAAAACAACAAAATTGCATTTATCATTGTATCTTCAGTACCTACCTCATAGCTGGAAATATAATAGACAGTTTTTAAATAGATTGCTTAATTAAATGAAAGTTTGACTTTCATGTGGAGCTCAAAGCAAATGCTGACTTTTAGGAAAGATTCAAGTCACTGGAAGGCCATCTTAAGGGCTTTTGATGCTATGGCATGTTTGCTGGGAAGGGCTAGAGAATTCCAAGGTATCTGAGACCTTTAAAGGAGTTCTCTCAGTAAAAGAGATGAACAAAAACGTGTATATGTAGATGAAAAACGTTGGCATGGAAAAGGACTACAGCACTTTTCCTTGTCTCTAAACAGAATTTGAACCTATGTCTTCTATGATGTTAGAGTCAGGGGAAAATAAATCTCTCAGTCATTTTGAGCTGATTGGGTCAACAATGAATAAGGACATTATAAACCAGGTATGTCCTCAGGCTAGTCTGTGTGTGTGTGTGTGTGTGTGTGTATGTGTATGTGTGTGTGTGTGTACGTGTATGTGTGTGTGTGTGTGTGTATTTGTGTACTTCAGATATGTGTGGCTAGGAGGCAATTAGAAAATGTTATGTTTCTATAAAACCCGACATCTGACTTGAAGGAATTTTTCTGGGATTCTATAAAAGGCACACAGGGCTCTTGCATGGGATTAACTAAAGCACAGATGCACAAAAAGAGAAGATACTTTATAATTCTCAATAACCACCGATTAAGATATTTCATATCAACTTTAGTTTATTATTATAAAAAAACCCACTCTTGTTACCTATAATAAAGAAAATTACTTCTTTGTATTCCTTTTTGTTTTTGCAAGAGAAATAGCTCTTTTATACACTTGAGTATAATGGCTGAGTTATAATAATGGCTGAGTAAACAGTCTAGCAAGAGTAGATATGCCCTATACCATGCACAAAGAAAATTCTAGAAATTCCAGATAATTGAAAAATATAAAATGAAAAGGAATTAGGAGAAAAGAACAGACTTATCAAAACAGAGCTGCCTTACAAACACTTTATGTCTACCTATATTTTTTATTCAATAGTTGAATCAAAGTTTACAATTTTATAGGGAAAAATTGATGCTGCCTGCTTGTCCTCTTGTTTTCTTATCACACTTCAGCTGCAAGCAGGTTACTGACACTAGTCTCATACAATCACCAAGAGTGAGTCAGTGTTTTCCACATTTTTATATCCTTTGGGGAGGAAACAAGCAAAGAAGAAAACAACTTTCCTAAAATGTAAATGCTGTATTCCCAGGACTGTACAACTCTAGCCAGAAATGAGATTTCTGAAAGTCTTTCAATTGCCTGATCAGAAAGGAATCTCTAAGACTTTACTTTGTCCTTGGGGAATTTTTAATGGCATCTTTTCACCAGACATTTGCCCCAGTGGACTAGCTTGTTTTTTGTTGCTATTGTTTGTTTATCTTTAATGGAAAGAAATTGATTCACAAAACCTTATTGAGATGGACTTAAATATTCAACAGGCCTGACGCCCTTTTATTATTTCTAAGAAGTTCTAAAGAAGTTGTGATCTAGCTTATACTTAAACAGGTTGGGAGGCAGAAGCTCACAGCTTTTGCAGTATTGACTCAAGAAGTTCTTTCTTATTTTAAATTAAAATATTTTCCTACAGCCTTTATCTGGTGGAACTGTAACAGGCTAGTCCCCCTTCCATAGGACAGGTTATCTGGAAAACTCTCACCCTGCCCAACTCCACCCCATTCTCATCCCACCACTGTAATCTGCTCCGTTAGACTAAATATGCAACTTCCTTGGCTCAGCTTTTCTTTCACTTCCTTAATGAGCTCCTCTTTCATGTTTCAAGAGCTTAGTGCACACCCTTTGCCAAGTCTGGAATGTTTAGCCTTCCTTCACCCAGTTAACTGTTAACTCACCCTTTAGAGCTCAGCCCAACTGTCACTTCCTTAGAGAAGCAGTCTGGTGCACTGCCCATAGAGTCCCAGTTATACTCTACTACAAGCACACTGTACATGTCTTTCATTGCTCTCACATGGCCAGTAATTTTATATCTGTCTAACTACAAGATAAATGTCTTTGTCCCCTAGCAGACTCTATGTTCTACAGGGCAGAAGATTCTGGATCCTCAATACCAGCACATCTCTTTCAATAAATATTTGCTGAATGGATGAAAGAATTCTTCATATGTCTTGGGGTTGATCATTTGAACAACCAAAGAGCTTTTCTTTTTAAAGGAAGAGAGTTTCCCAGGATTGTTTTGGCCAGCAGAGCATAGCATGGGTCTGTCACCTCCCTTAGACATCAGGATGATTTTAAGGTAACCCATGATCTCGTTAGCATCGTGATAGCCACAACACCCTGCATCATCCTGGTGACACATGGGGAATCGGTTTCCTCCAGTGGTGCCATTATATCTTCACCTTTACTCCTCTCCCCATTTTCTAAATCCAAGCATAGGAACCAACTAAGTCAGACTGCAACCAAAATCAGCAACAGTCTTGTCTTGTGCATATGAACAATGTTCTCCAAATTGTTCAAGAGCGAGAGGAAGTTAATTTTAGTCACCCCACCCCCACAGGGTTTGGTCAGCATCTTAACTTGGACTACTAGATTTCTAACTACTTAAAGGCAGGTCCCTAGTTCTATAGAACGTTTGAATACTAGGCAGGCTAACTCTCAGAAGCTATGGAGAGACAACCTAGTTAACACTCAGTTCTAAAAATTGGCCCAATCCAGGACCAAGAAAAAACACAAGGTAATGTCCATAGGGGCATCTAAGTCCTACATAATTTTTGTACTAAATTTCCTGCCTGGGTGGAAGCACTTAAAATTCTAAGTGGGAGGTAAATAAAAGGTACAAGGGCACAAGAACCCAGCAGAATTGCTGGGGCCACAGAATTTCAGTTCAAACCAGGATGATGATTATTGTGACCCTATGACTAAATTTGAGAACAAAGTGTGTGTGGGAGATTATTTAGATTAATGTCAAGATAATAATATAGCCTAGGTAAACTAAGATGTATGGTCCTCCTAGTGGTGGCTTAATTCTCAGTCCAATCACTTCTGACACTGTCTGTTTCCTGCTTAATTTTTCTCATCTGTGAAAAGAGAGCTAATAATATTTTCCTTATGAACAATGCCTAACACACTACTTGACACAGTGTGGATGCTCAGTTGTAATCATTGTTAGTCTTTCTCCACACTTTCCTCTGAATCTCCTCAGTACTGACTCAGAAATTGAGAGATTGCTCCTGGAAATGGGGTAGAGAAGGCACCAGCAGACACTGCAGAGTGTCAGTAGAGAGACAGAGAGAAAACTAGGTCTTCCAGGTCAAAGAGATTTTTTTTAGCCTGGGTGTGTGTGGGCTGGGGTGTTGACTTTCCAATTTCCATCCAATTGTACAACACAAGAAATTGTCATTCACCTACTCAGAATGCCCAGGACTAATCAGAGAGGCTTCAAGTGTTGCAGTAATCCTTAGGGGGAGGTATTTTTAACAACTAACACTAGAGGTCTAAAATAACTATTGTTGCAGCTGTTTGATTTATAAGCCAAGTATTCAGGGAAAACTGCATAGGAAAAGGAGAAAAGAAGAAGGAATGATTGGTCCATAGATTTAGAGGTTCAGGCGCCATCCCAGTGGAATGCTCCCAGGCCATAACACTCAATTCTCTCCAAATCACACTTCATTTTCTTGGTTCATGTATTCAGAATTTTCATTGTTCTTTATTCTCTCTGAATACTTTTTCCAAACATTAGAGTTTTGAAGGCAGGTTTCCAGGGAAGGGAAAGAAAACACAAAATGGACAGTGGCTGATTCCTTTTATTTTTTTTCTTTGAAAGTTTTCAGATAGATTGCCAACTTAAAAAAACAGTGACATGCACAGGATGCAGAAATCAGATGACTATATGAGTCAACCGGCAACAAAAAGTAGCTGTGAGAAATGGGATTGTTAGCATCTTCCCAGGGGAAGTCAGAGAATAAGGGAAGTTTTCAGGACTTGCTTCCAACTCTTCCTCACTCATTATTCATAAGATAAAGCTGATACTAAGGCCCTGTGAGGGTGGAGAGTGTTGGTGATCAAGGCAACTGAGTTCACAGGTTCACTGTTCCTCTGGAGGAAAGTGGACGGATTTCTACCTGAGCTTTGGGGAATTGGGAGAGGAGAGGACACAGTGGAAAACTGCCTGTCTGCTCTCCTCTGTCCCTTGTGGTGAGAAGTGGAATAACATGATGATTAAGAGTGAACTTGAGCTGAGCTGCTGGGTTCCAATCTCTGCTTTTCCCCTAATTAGCTGTGTGACGTTAAGCATATGATTTCATCTCTTCACACCTCACTTTCCTTATATATAAAGTGGGAGTAATTCAACCTCAGAGGATTTTTCTGAGGATTAAATGACTTAACACATGTGAAGTTCTTAGGACAGGTCTGGCTCAAAGTAAGTACTCTATGAATACGATCTGCTAATATTATTATTTTTGTTATTATTTATCTTTCTCCTTATCCTCACTTCAGATGCATCAAGAGCCCATACACTTTCTCATTGGGTCTAACGTGTCCTACCATTGATTAACCCATCCCACAGGCAAACCCATGTCTTATTACCTCTATGTGCCCTCTGTTTAGCACAGTGTCTGAGATATAACATTTTATAAATGTTTGTTGAACTGACCAATTGTACATCTGTGTGTACAATGTAGAAAAAAATACACCACTTGGGATCCCAGTCTGGCAGGATCTTAGGTTTACTTAAGATACATAAATGAAAAAAAAATTTCAATGCAGTGCTTAACTCTGACAACAAGAGATACACTGTGACGTTTTTATTTCACCCTATTTATTTCTCTTATGTCCTGTTCTAGTTCAGTGGGGTTGATTTTATAACTACAATAGGCAGTTTTTAAGCACCCTCCCCCATCCCTGGCATATTGATTTGTCTGTATTGAGTTTCATGGTTCTGATTTTTGGAAATGCAAAGCTTAATCTACATTCAAATGCTTATATGTGGAAACTAAAAAAATGGTACAAATAAACTTACCTACAAAACAGAAACAGAGTCACAGATGTAGAAAACAAACAGCGTTACCAAGGGAGAAAACGGGGGAGAGATAAACTGGGAGATTGGGATTGACATATACACAGCACTATATATAAAATAGATAACTAAGAAGGGCCTACTTTATAGCACAGGGAGCTCTACTCAATACTCTGTAATGGCCTATATGGGAAAATAATCTAAAAAAGAGTGGATATATATATGTATAACTGATTCACTTTGCTGTATGCCTGAAACTAACATAACATTGTAAATCAACTAAACTCTAATAAAAATTGTTTAAAAAAACTTTTGGTTCAGAAAGATATTAACTTTTCTGGTGAACTGGAGTGCAAGGAGTTCAATAGAAGCGAGGTTACAAGGGAGATTTACAGCCCCCCCCCCGCCCCCGAACAGTCTAGCATGGTGGAAGCATTCTGGCTTAATGGGCTGTTACTTGAACTCTGCCTCCCTACCCAAAAAAGAGGTTAAAACACATTGAGATTAATGGAAGAACCTCAGTAACTTCCACTTAAAAATTCTCAATCTCTGGGAGGTGGTATTAAAATTGTCTTGGGGGTTGAAGTCATTACATTTCTGAAATCATGAATTTGAGTGTTAGTACAAGTTTATATTAAAGTTCTATATAGGTAGATCTCTTACTGCCTTCTCCCTTCGAACCAAAGATTTTATCCATAAATCTGGTAAATGGGTATCTGGAGCCCTGCACGATGATGTCATTGTACCAGAGCCTTTCCTCAGGTTACTCTTGGAGGTTGGGTTTTGAGGGATAAGTAGATAAAGGGGTAGGTGATCAAATGCAGCAAAAGAGGATTTTGAGTTGGGTGATCTAGTCTGGATTATATGAAGAAGGAGAAATTCATTAATAGGTAGAGCACATCAGAATGAACCATTCATCCATAAAATCCAAACATATGCTAAGAGGCTGCCTTTCCATCTGTACCTCATGGATTTGCTTTTAATACGGTGTTCCATTCTGAAGGATTTGCTCAAATCAGCAGTTCAAAAATGATTCACAAAGGAAAAGCTTGCATGAAGAGTTCTTGTTTATTTTTATTAATAGCACTTGCCAACACTCCCATAAAAATGAAAAAAGCCCCCTTTCAACATAACAATCTCTTGTTGCTCAGATTGCTTTCGTGATTGTGGTTGTGGTTTTTATTTTAGGTGCTTGAGATTTTTTAAAATTTGGACACAGTTTTAATAGAATTCATCATTTTTGTCTGCTGACTAAACCCTACCAGGAGGCATCATCTGGCAAATGTCCCCTGTGCCTCTCTAATTGCTTAATTAACATTCAAATCCAAGGTTTAAGGAAAGGGTTGGTATTATTATAAGTTATAAGGTAGTCAGTTGCTGCCATGACACCTTTGAAGCTGTCATATAGTATCTATAAAGAGATTCAATGGGAGATGGGTCTAGCTTGAGGTAAAATGAAAAATCACAAGTTTTTTTTAAAACTTTGCAAATAATAACTTATAGAATAGTATTCCTCTTCTAGAAAAACTATATCCAACCATGAAATGTATAATTTGGTACTCTTTATTCAATCCAAAAAATGAATAATTCTTTAAAAATATCCATAGTTTTTAAATTATTTTATTTTGTTTTAGGCGATATTTACACAAAATGGTTAGGTGCCAGTGTATTTAATTTTATTTACAAATTTAAGAGAATTTAATAAACAAGGCAACTTGAAAAAATATGGTACAAGAGGATTTAGTGATGCGCATTTAGGGTATATGTCCTATAAATGTGTACAACTTTTTTGATCTAGTAAAATATTTTGTCAGAAAAATATTATCTCCTAAACATAATTTCAGTTACTTCTAGCTCCTGTAGAAATAATTTAATCTGTAATATAATCTTTTAAATTTTGCAACTGAAAAGCAGAGACAACAGCTTAAAGCATTGTTTACACAAATTCAAATCAGAAAAAAAAGTTTTATTGGAGAAATACAAATCAGTAAAGATCAAGATTACAATGGATAGATGGATAAAGAGCACAAAACATAATTCACAAAGGTGTAAATATTAAACAAGGCTGTGTAAATAACCTTGAACAAATTTGTTTATTATATTTTCATTGTAAAGAAATGAAAATTTAAAAACAGAGCAAAGTTCTTTATGTCCATTAACTTAACAATTAAAAGTAGAAATATTTAAGGCTACAGAACTGTGCAAAAATTTGTACACTCATCATTGGTCACACAGTAAATTGACATAACACATTTAAAAAATAATTCATTGATATCTATCAAGACCATAAAGCATTTTGTATAATTTAGCTGACATCTTGTATTTGATCATTTTTCCACTGAAATTTTTCAAAGGCACTAAAATACTAGATGCACAAACATGTTTTTTTTGGTATTTTGGTATTACCCATTATTACAAAGAAATTAGAGACAATATTAACATCAGAAAATGGGGGAAAGTCAGTGGTACCAATTGTCAGCCAAGAAATATAATAATTAATAACAGCTTTAATTAATAATATTAAAAAAATAATATTAGGTGAATAGTGAAAAATGAAATTACCTTTGTGCCAACTGTAAGAAAAATCTGCATATGACAAAAGAGCACAGAGGTATAAAAATGGTTGCTGTGCTGGCGTAGTGGAATTAGAGGTGGTATTCAGGAGACAGCTTACTATACTATAAGAGAAGGAAACATCTCGGCTGGGCTAGTATTTGTAAAATATACTTTTTAATAAAATTATATAGCTTCTCTGAGTCTCAGTTTTCCCTTTTGCAAAATGAGGTTCTACCTGCTTCATAAAGTTGTCAGTGTTCAGTGACATAAAGGATGTACAGTGTTTAATGGAGTCTCCAAAACCAAAAACTGGTATCATGCTATTCATGGCAGTCCTGGTATCAAACAATATGTGAAAGAAGTTAAATAACAGCACTCACGAACCATTAAAGGAGCTTCTCCTTTACTTTAAATGCTGTGGTTGAACACTAGCATGAGTACAGTAATAGCAAAAGCTCTGGAAGATGGAAACAGACACAAAATCAATCTTGTTCAACCCTGAGAGATGGTAGTTACTATTATATCCCTTTCTGTGGTAAACTAAGAGAGGCTAAGAATCTTACTGAAAGTAACACAACTAGTAATAGTCATTAGAGTGAACATTGCTGAAAGCTTATTATATGTAATGAACTGTCAAATCACTTTAGAGCTGTTTAGTCAAGTAATACTCAGAAAACCTCTGTGCTGTAAATACTGTTATTATTCTAACTTTTAAGAAGAGGAACTGAGACAAATAGGAAGTAAATACCTTAATGTAAGTAAGTAAAGTTTTACCACTAGTCAGTTAGCAGAAGCAGGATTTAAATCAAACCACTTATTCCAGACCATATACTTTAATCACAGAGAGCTGACATTCAAACAGGAGTCTGTCTGAATCATGGCACATTTCTTGATAGTTACAAAAATAATGCTTTTTTTGAATAAAAGGCAATTTTAAAAGTGGGTTGTTTATGAAGACCAAGAAAGATGTTTGTTTTGTAAGATTTCTTTCTGCTTGGGATGTGGAATGTGTAGAAAGATGCTTCATTACCTTGACAGAGGAAAGTTACAAGCATCTCCCAGGTAAAATGACTTCCACTGGGCTGCAGGTTTATCATAAAGATTATCCAATTTTGTAAAGATTAACTATGGAATTGAATAACCAAAATTAAAAGTAAGAACAGGGCTTCCCTGGTGGCGCAGTGGTTGAGAGTCCGCCTGCCAATGCAGGGAACACAGGTTCGTGCCCTGGTCCGGGAAGATCCCACATGCTGCGGAGCGGCTAGGCCCGTGAGCCATGGCCGCTGAGTCTGCGCGTCCGGAGCCTGTGCTCCGCAACGCGAGAGGCCACAACAGTGAGAGGCCCGCGTACTGCAAAAAAAAAAAAGAACAAACCAACTGGTATAATAACCTGGGATCCACCGGTCAGAATGGCCACCATCAAAAAATCTACAAACGATAAATGCTGGAGAGGGTGTGGAGAAAAGGGAACCCTCTTGCACTGTTGGTGGGAGTGTAAATTGATACAGCCACTATGGAGAACAGTATGGAGGTTCCTTAAAAAACTAAAAATAGAATTACCATATGACCCAGCAATCCCACGACTGGGCATATACCCTGAGAAAATCATAATTCAAAAAGAGTCATGTACCACAAGGTTCATTGCAGCTCTATTTACAATAGCCAGGACATGGAAGCAAACTAAGTGTCCATCAACAGATGAATGGATAAAGAAGATGTGGCACATATATACAATGGAATATTACTCAGCCATAAAAAGAAACGAAATTGAGTTATTTTTAGTGAGGTGGATGGACCTAGAGTCTGTCATACAGAGTGAAGTAGGTCAGAAAGAGGAAAACAAATACCGTATGCTAACACATACATATGGAATCTAAAAAAAAAAAAAGGTCATGAAGAACCTAGGGTCAAGATGGGAATAAAGATGCAGACCTACTAGAGAATGGACCTGAGGATATGGGGAGGGAGAAGGGTAAGCTGGGACAAAGTGAGAGAGTGGCATGGACATATATACACTACCAAATGTAAACTAGATAGCTAGTGGGAAGCAGCCACATAGCACAGGGAGATCAGCTCGGTGCTTTGTGACCACCTGGAGGGGTGGGATAGGGAGGGTGGGAGGGAGGGAGACGCAAGAGGGAAGAGATATGGGAACATATGTATATGTATAACTGATTCACTTTGTTATAAAGCAGAAACTAACACACCATTGTAAAGCAATTATACTCTAATAAAGGCATTAAAAAAATAATAACCTGTGATCATGGATCTTCCAGTCTGCAGGGAGACAGATGATAAACAAATAATATGTGAGGAGGTGACAGTACTTTGACCAAAAACAAAACTCACTCAACAGTGGTTCTTAACCTATTTTCATTCACTGATGCTGTTAAAAATGTTTGAAAGCTATGGAATTTCTTGAAGAAAAATAAACATTTGTACCACGTTTACAATTTTGTACACATTTGCAAAGGATTGACAATCCCCTGTCCAGAACCCCTCTGAGGGGTCCCTATATCCCATGATAAGAAGCACAGGCAGAGGGATGGCAAGTGCTGGGCAGTGACAAGTTAGATAAAGTGCCTATCACAAGGAAGGTCTCTGATGAAATAGTATTTTAGTGAAAACTGAAAGAGGTGAGAGAGGGAGCTGTATAGATATTGAGAGAAAAGTTTTCCAGGGAAAGGGAACAGCAAATGTAAATACCCTGGCATGGGAATGTGTATGGCTTTTGTTGAAAATCCCATACATGATAATAGTATCAATCATTATTTAATAATTGTTTGGCTAGCATCTCCTGAGTACTAGGAACTAGGTGTGCACAGATATAAAATAGTCCTCCCCCTTGATGGATTCAAAATGAAGAATTGAAAACATATAAATTTTAATTTATGTATTATAAACACCCCAAATCTCAGTGACTAAAGACCACAATTATTTACTATTATAGTTAATGGGTCAGTGGTTACGTTGGGAGCTGGATTCAGGTTGGCTGATCTTGACTGGCTTGCTCATGCTCTTGTTAGTTGGCTGGGGGCCCTACCTTAGACTGAGCTTGACTTGGGCACCTAGAGTCGGGGAGCTCTGCTTCTCATATCTCTCATATTTCTTCTGGGACCAGTCAGTATGTTCTTTTCATTGTCTTGGAAGAAATTCAAGAGGGAAGCCCAGTAGCTTTTTCAAGCCTCCAGGGCCTGAGACACACCCCTAAGAGTGAATACTGCCTTAAATTTTGCACCCTAGGTACTTCACTCACACACCTCAATCCTGGCGTGTCATCCTTTACTTGTACATCCCATTAGCTAAAGCTAGTCATATGGCCAAGCCTGAGGGACTTACACTCTTTCCACACTGGGAGAACCCTATGAAGTTGACAAAGTAAAGGGTATGGATAGAGGGAGGGTGGAGAATTGGGACTATTTAAACAGTCCATTATTTCACCACAATAAATACATAATCCAGTGGTTTTCAAACCATGATATACATTCCATCGGTGATATGAGAAATGATTTTTGATTGTGTTTGAAACAAAAACCATTGATTTTATGTTAATAGTATATATTTATTTTTCATGTGCTGAATAAAACAATAAGCACCTCTGGCTTTTGTTTTGATTTTACAAGTATTGAATACGATGAAGTTAAATTAAGTAAAAGTAGTGAGTCAATATATGCAAATTATATAGTTATAATGGCATAAGTGTATGGGTTATAGGAAAAAAACTCAAGAGAGAGATAAGTGAATGAAGTTTGGAAAACATTGCTGGTTGGAATATGAACCAACCAAGTGCTTGGGAACGAGGAGTAGGGGGAAAAAGGAAGGTTCCATGGAGGGGGTAACATTAGAGTAGCACCTTGAACAAGGTGGAATTTATAAGGCAACAAAGGGATGGAAGCATAGTCCAGATGGAGAAAGCAGTATATACAATGGTCCAAAGAGGTAAAGGTACATGATAAATAGTATAATAATGCATCCCATTCATTGGATATCCAATGGGCCAGGCCCGAAGCTAGATTCCTTTTGCACAGTATCTGTAATCCCCTGGATGATTAGAGAGCCTCAACTCTTTTCCTTATACCACAAACAGGGTCATGTAGCAAATGGCCATAGCAAATAACTGTTGGCTAAAAGATTGACTAATAAACTCTTTCAGAAAATTTATATTCTATTATAAATCCAAAACCCAAGGCTCTCAAAATCGTCTCATTTTCAATATTCCTACTTCTTGGAGGAGCAATTTTATCTTTTTTTAAGGATGCCTCGATTTGTTTTCCAGGGTGAGCTCTCTGATTCCCAAATGGGTAACTTTACCCAGGGCTATGAGAGTTGAATATACACAGACAAAACAAGCCCATATTCACAATCTGAGAGAAATATTTATAAACTAAGATACTGGAAACTGTATTCAGAAAAAAATAAATGGAAACTCTTCCTTTAAAGTCTGAGCCTGAAGAACAGCTGCCATCTGCCTCTCTTGGCCCAGGAGCCTGTGTTTGAATCATGCTGCCGATTTCCCTCGTAAAAATCAGTCAAAACAAGGCTTTCAAGGCAACTGCTCTTTTAAGTACAGTTTTATTCAGTGCGACTGTGCTGTATGTTTCATGCATTATTTACAGTCCTCAAACTGCCCCCTTTTCAGCGTTCAGCATAGAAATCAATAATATCACCTGTTATCCAACGGCTCAGAACAAAAACCTTAGAATCACCCTTGACACTCCTTTCTTTCATGCTCCCCATCCAATCCATCAGGAAATACTGTAACTCAACCTAAAAATTTTATCCCAAATGCTATCCCTTCTATCTGTACTGTTGCACCTTTTTTCTCAAGGCACCATCACCTCTCACCCACATTAGAGTAAGAGCTATCTTACAGCTCCTTCTATATGTGGTCACCTTAAATAAAATCGCAGTCTCCATCATTCTCTATCCTGCTTTATTTTTCTTCACAACACTGAATTTATGTTCATACATTACATATTATTAGTCTATTCATTGTTGCTCTCTCTCACTAAAATACAAGTTCCATGAAGGTAGATGTGTGTTTGCTTTGCTCATGGTTTTCTTTATTTTCTGTTTCTAGAAGAATGCCAGGGACATAATAGATGCTCAATAAAATATTTGTTAAGTAAGTAACTGGATAAATTCAAATATTTCTCCCAAAGCTGCATCGTGATACTTCGAAAAGCCCAATGCCTTTAAATAAAAACAAAGACAAACAAATAAACAAAAATCCTTTAGCCCTTAGAGCCTTATTATCTCTGCCAAACACTTCCTATCTGTTGCTTCATTTGAGTCTGTGTATGATGGTTCTATTTGATAAATGAGACACCTGGGACCTACAGATGATCCATTGCTTGCTTCAGGCCATGTGGTAAGTTGGTTACAGAGTATCCATCTCAGTTCTCCAGATTCCTAAACCTGGGGTCTTTCCGCTGGACCACATATAGATGGGTTTTGCCTCCATTTCAGCTTTGATCACACACACACACTCACACACACTTTTAATGTAGTAAAATGATATGGACACTGAGTTTTCTGAGTGAATTTTCCCTTCCCTCTTAGGGTATCCCAAGTGAGAATATCATGCTATTTCCTAGGAAGGAAGGAAGGAACTAAGTGTGAAATCAGCTCTTCTTGGCATGGCACCTGGTTTTCAAGGAGACAACAGCTCTGAATAGGTCCAAACTCCCTCCTATCTAGTTTTTGGGACTGAGCCAGGGACTTCAGAATGTGCAGACCTATGAATATTATCCATCATTATGGTAAGTCTCTAAAACAGCAGATCAGAATGTTCGTGAATTCGCTCACTCATCAGATATTTCCAGATGCCCATTATACACTAGGCACTGTGATGGGTGATCTGGCAGTGGCAGGGATGATCAGGCACATTTCTGAATCTTCCAGAAATTTACAATTGATGGAGATACAAATTATCAGAAAAGGATTAACAGTGGGAAGGAAGTACAAGAGGCTCCCAAGGAAGCTTTTGAGAGCCAAGAAATGAATAATCAGAGACCTGAGAACTAGGACTTCTTACAGGGAGTAAAAGCCAGGGGTATGATGAGAAGGTAGGACATAACTACAAAAACATCTAGAACGAACATTTATCAATGTATGTGCAAATACATAATTTATATTTATGTCCATTTTTGTTTTATTCACATGTACATACTCTTATCTCTGACAGCTTCAATTGAAAGTACTTTTTTAAAAGAAACATTTCTTATTGTGTTATGAGAAGATAACAATGAACTCCATTCTTGTTAAAAGTAAAATGATCATTGGGGTACATGCGTCTTTTTGCACTATAGTTTTCTCAGGGTAGTGGGATTGCTGGGTCATATGGTAGTTCTATTTTTAGTTTTTTAAGGAACCTCCATACTGTTCTCCATAGTGGCTGTATCAATTTACATTCCCACCAACAGTGCAAGAGGGTTCCCTTTTACACTCCAATAAAATATAAATAAGATAAAATAAAGTGATCATAAACCTTCAGCAACACACATTATATTTCTATTTAAACTGAGGTGTTCTACTACTAGAGAAACGCAGTTATTTTCTTCCAGGTATTTTCTGGGTGGAGAGGGGCAAGTTTCTTATGTGAGTTCCACCTTTTACATGAAACATTCACTTAGTCATGTTTTGAAACCCACGATTGGTGGTACATTTTTAAAAATAGCAATGACGACTGCTAATCCTAGTGCACCTCCAGATCTTCTAGCCTATCTCCTTCGACCACTAGAGTGCACCACAATATTTATTACCAGCATGGAGAGCCTAGGGACTTGTCGTTCAACTATAGATTCTCATGTTTTCTTTCTATCTGACAATTCTATCACATAAACATTTACATGTCTCTGACAGATCATGCAGTCTAGGACCACTGGCCGATAGAAAAAAAAAAAATCCAGTTGTTTGAATCGGACGAGGATTATGACTTCATTCAGTGGCCAACAATTGTAAAGAATCGCTCTTTTTGGTGTGTGTATTTTGAATTATAAGTTTGTACTGGAAGTGGAAAAGGGAGTCTGTTTGGCAAATGTAATAGAACAGCTTGAAATACACACAATCGTGGTATGAGATTTGGCAAAAGATTTTTTTTTTCGGTACGCGGGCCTCTCACTGCTGTGGCCTCTCCCGTTGCGGAGCACAGGCTCCGGACGCGTAGGCTCAGCGGCCATGGCTCACGGGCCCAGCCGCTCCGCGGCACGTGGGATCTTCCCGGACCGAGGCACGAACCGTGTCCCCTGCATCGGCAGGCGGACTCTCAACCACTGCACCACCAGGGAAGCCCAAAAGATCTTTTTAACTTGTGAGTGGTGTTCAACGAATTCCTAGAACATTCTAGGGAATATACAATTTTTAAAATCCAAACTATTATCATTATATTTTGGTAGTATTCCACCTACAAACATTATCTTAGTACGTAGTACATACTGACACTGGATGGGCTAGATTTTAAGGTGGATCTCGTATAGAAAATGGCAGAGGTTACTGATTTCGCATTCTGATTGAAGGCTACAAAATACTGTGCTTCCAAAAGTATTTCTCCTGTAATAATTTTCCTGCTAATGTTTGTCTTCGCCTTAAAATTCATTATTAGAAAGTCGTTATCTTTGAGTAAAGTATTATTTTCATGATACTTTAATTAAGAAGGAAAATTTACCCCCAAAATTTAACCCATTGAGCTACTGATGTTGATGATGATGATGATGATGCTAGCAGCTAAGATTTATTTAGGGTTAATACAAGTAGAAATTTTTCTAAATTCTTTACATGTATTAACTAATTTATATAAGATAGTTGCTAGCATCGTTATCATAGCTTTAAACGTGACAATTCTGAAATCAGATAGGTTAAATAACTTGCCCTAGGCTGCATAGCTAGGAAATTGAAAAGCCAGATGAACTCAGGCAGTCTGGATTCAAAACCATGTTTTTAACTGCTATTTTATGTGATAGCGATCACCAAATTTGTATCTCTAGTCCATATACTTCCTCTAAGTTGCAGACATGTATAGATACCTAACTTGACATTTCCATTTGGATGTCTCAAAGACATCTCAATGATAATGTGTCTAAAATTGGTCCCTTTATTTATACAACCATTCCCCAGAAGTCACACATGGATACACCCCAAAACAAATATTCCATCTTCTTTACAACTCTGTAACTCTCTCAGTTCAGTTAAAGTTACCACTATGAGGCATGACCATTAGAAGCATGCCCAGCTCTTTCGGGTATCTCACTCCCTATATCCAAAATACCTGCAGGTTCTATTAGTTTTACATCCAAAATGTATTCCAGATTTGTCCACTCTCCCCATCTTAATCCAAGTCACCAGCATCACTCACTGCAGTAGCATCCTATCTGGTGTCTGTGCTTCCTCACCCCATCTCTCCATCATTTCTACATGGAAATCATTATGAACTCTTATAAACCTAAGTTCAAAATGTTGTGCCCCTTTGTAAAAACTTTCAATGTTTTACCATTGGATTTACGTACATATTCTTTATCATGACAAAAATGTTCTGCTTTCTCTCTTTCTAGTATTCTCTTTGGACTCTCCAATCCCTTGCTCACAGTGTTCAAGTTAGAGTCTTCTGCAGATCCCAGAGCACGCTAAGTTCATACTGACACAGGACGTCTGTGTGCATTTTTCTGATTTTTTTTTTTTTTTTTTTTTTTTGCGATACGCGGTCCTCTCACTGTTGTGGCCTCTCCCGTTGCAGAGCACAGGCTCCAGACGCGCAGGCTCAGCGGCCATGGCTCACGGGCCCAGCCGCTCTACAGCATGTGGGATCTTCCTGCACCGGGGCACGAACCCGCATCCTCTGCATCGGCAGGCGGACTCTCAACCACTGCGCCACCAGGGAAGCCCTGTGTGCATTTCCCACTCTGGTATGTTTGATTTCCTAGCTCCTTGCATGATTGGCTCTTTCTTATTCTTCAGGTCTTAGATTAAGCATTGCCTTCTTTTAGGTGTCTTCCTTACCCAAACTATCTAAAGTAGTCTGCATCCATTATCCTCTATCCTAGCACTCTGTTTCTGTACGTCATAGTACTAATCACAGGCTATAACCATTTTGTTACTATTTGTGTACATATTTATTTTATTTCTCCCATGTTAATGTACATTTCATGAGGTCAGGGAACTTATATCTCTTATTCTCCATTAAATCACCAGTACCTAACCAATTAATAAATTACTGCTGAATATTCTATCTACAAGGAACACATCTAAAGATTCAGGACATGAAAAGGCTAAAATTCAAAGTTTAGTACAAGATATACTAAGCAAAGACAAAACGAAAGAGTTAAAGTAACTGTTAACAACAGAAAACACACACATACACAGACTTGATTTAAAGGATACGACCTGATTAAAGGATAAAACATGATCATACTTAATAAATGAAGGAAAAGCCTTTGATAAAAATTGAGTGCTCATTTATGATAAAGACTGCCCGAGCAAACTAGTAATATAAGGCAATTTCTTAATCTGACTAAAGGCATCTTCAATACATTTTCAGCAAACATTATTTTTAATAATAAAAAGTTAGAAGCTTTCTTTTCAAATTCACATACAAAACAAATTTGTCCACTATCACTGCTCTAGACAGTGTGGTAATAATTTTTTTTTAATAGAAATATTAAAATTTGGAAAGAAAAATCTTGTCAATCGTCACAAATAATATGAATGTTTACTTCATAAGTAAGTTAGAAGATCCTGCATTGAACAATTAATACTCATAAGAGTTTAGGAAGCTGTTTGTCTAAGATTAATATATCAAGTTCAATTGCATTTCTATACAAAGAATGTGGACAGTTCCTTAGAGCTTGTTTTAATGTGCTTTGACCTATTAAAATGCCATCTTTTTCCCTTTTTACACAACTGAATGAAAACCAAAAGGCTATTTGAGTCCTCATGCTGTTCTCATCTAAGTCAAAGGAAAAGGTTTTGTATTATAGTCATTAATTTTTGTAAAGAAAAGAACTAATACAAAGGAGAATAATTATATTTCCTAAAGATGAATGTATTCTGCAGAAAGAAAATGAGAGCCTAGTGCCATTATTTAATTTCCCTGCTTCTCCTTACTTTACAAATAACCAAGATTTGAAATATTAATACTTTCCATGATTATAAAACTTGCATAAGAACATATCAAGACAGGAAGACTAAGTACAGGAAATGCACAGACCAAGTCTCTGAAATGCACAGACAAAATTTTGTTTTGAAATTTCCCAACACAAATCTTTTTCTCAGCTTTTCAACCTGAAATTACTCTGGGGGAACATTTTTAGATGACTTTGAAAATATAATCATTCATGCTTTTTTAGATACAACACCAAAGGCACAATCCAAGGAAGAAATAGTTGATAAGCTGGAATTCATTAAAATTAAAGACTTGCTCAATGAAAGACATTGTCAAGAGAATGAGAAGATGAGCTACAGACTGGGAGAAAATGCTAGCAAAAAACACATGTGATAAAAGATTGTTATCTCAAATGTACCAAGAACTCTTAAAATTCAACAATAAGAAAACAAACCACCTGATTAAAAAATGGGCCAAAGACCTTAACAGACACTTTATGAAATATGGTATACAGATGACCAATAAATACATGAAAAGATGTTTCACACCATACGTCATCAGAGAAATACAAATTAAACAACAATGAGATACCAATACGTATCTATTAAAATGGCCAAAATCCGGAACACTAACCACATCAAATGCTTGCGAGGATGTGAAGCAACAGGAACACTCACTCATTGCCAGTGGGAATGTAAAATGGTACAGCCATTTTTTAAGATAGTTTGGTGTTTTTTAAAAAAAAAACTAAACATACTCTTACCATATGATCCATATGATCATATGATACTTACCATATGATACTCTTTGGTATTTACCCAAAGGAATTGAACAGTTATGTTCACAAAAATCTGCATATATATATATATATATATATATATATATATATATATGCATATAGAATAATGGGTAGCAGGGGTAATAGCAAAAGATGAACATAGAAATGTAGGCAGAATAATGGTTTCAGAAGGTTTGCATGTCATGGTAATTCATCCAGAGAGTAAATTATTATGTAGATCCACTGAAAGATTTTAAGTTGGAGAAAGACAAAATGAGATGTTTATTTGGAAATTCAGGCAGAAAGTGGAAATTCAGGAGGAAGGTAGTAAAGCTGGTCTGGGGACACAGTTAAGTCAGTTCAGAAGCTTTTGTGGGTTGAATTTTGTCCCCCCAAAAGATATGTTGAATGAGATATTTATTTGGAAATTCAGGCAGAAAGTGGAAATTCAGGAGGAAGGTAGTAAAGCTGGTCTGGGGACACAGTTAAGTCAGTTCAGAAGCTTTTGTGGGTTGAATTTTGTCCCCCCAAAAGATATGTTGAAGTCCTAACCCCTGGTACTTGTGAATGTGACCTTATTTGGTAATAAGGTCTTTGCAGATAAAATCAAGATAGAATGAAGTCACACTGGATTAGTTTGCACTCTAATCCAATGACTGGTGTCCTTATAAAATGAAGAAAATTTATACAAAGCCATGCAAAGGAAAAACACAATGTGACTACATAGGCAGAGAGTGGAGTGATTGTTTACAAGTCAAGGAATGCCAAGATCGCTGGCAACCACCAGAAGTTAGGAAGAGGTAAGGAAAAGTCATCCCCTAGAGCTTTTAGAGAGATCAAGGCCCAGCCAACACCTTGATTTCAGACTTCTAACTGTGAGCAAATAAATTTTCATTGCTTAAGCCATCCAGTCTGTGGTATTTGTTATGGCCTCTTTAGCAAGCTGGTACACAAAGTGATAGAGATAATAAAAAGGAACGAAGCCTTGGAATAAAACTGTGGCTATGGAGATGGAGAAAAGTGCACAGGTTTGAGATTTAGTAACAAGATCGAACTGACAGAATGTGGTGAGTCATTCAGTGTGCTAAGAAGGAGAGTGAAGGAAAGGAATTATCCCTGATGAACCCACAGATTCTGATTTTGACCACTGGGTTGCTAGTGGTGTTTTTCCCTGAGAGAGGGAGGAGGAAAATACATAAGGAGGAAAGAGGAAGATACAGACCCCACTGGTAAGCCTGCTGTGAGTCTCAGGTGCTGTGTCTGGATGGAGATGCAGGTCTGGAGGTGGAAAGAGAGATCAGGTCTAGAATTACAGCCATTAAGGTCATTATTCTATAGAAAGTCCTTGGAATCATGGGAGATAACAGGATCACTTGGAGAGAAAGGAAAGGAGAATTAAGGATCTGAGGAACAATGACACCTATGGAACAGACTGAGGGAGAGGAAGCCCTGAAGGTGGTAGCAGAGTGATGGGAGAATTATGAGTGGGCCATGGAAAGAGAGAGAAACCATCAGATCTGGCAATCAAGAAAACTCTGGCAGAAGCCAGAACATTTTCATTTGAGTGATAGTGGCAGAAGTAGACTCCAAAGATAGATTGTGGGGTACACAAGAGAAAAGGAGCGATACATGCAAGTGACTCAAGAAGGGAAACAGGATGAGGTTTTGGCATCTAAGAAATTTTTAGCATCAAGGGATGATTTTTTTTTTTTTTTTAAGGTTGGAGACAGCTAAGTACGTTTAAATGGTGTTTGAAAGCAGTCAGCAGAGAAGAAAAAGAGAAGGAAGATAACCAGTAGGGAAATATACTTGAAGAAGTGGGTTTCGAAACCAAGAACATGGTTGAAGAAATTCACCTTCCAGAGAAGGAGTAACAACTAGTCCATTGGCAGAGCAAAAATGGAAGTATGAATGGGACGTGGGGGAGTGTTGTCAGGGAAATATGAATAAATTGGTGGATGAGGTTGCAGGAAACTGAGAGTTTCTATTTTAGTTGTGAAATAACAGGGCATGCGATGTATCATAGGTGATGTATAAAGTGAGGGGGAGGATAGAGAAGCAGGAAGTTTAAGGAGAGCTGAGAAGGTTTAAATAGCTGCTGTGATGAAAGGGATGGAGTGCTGCCTAGGGGCAGATAGAAAGTGATCAGGGCTGTGTGAGGGATTGTTTGTTTGCAGCTCCCAAACTCCTCAGAGGTTTAGGACTAGATGCTGAGAAAGCAGCCTGTCCTGGGAATTTAATCAATTTAAGTTAATACTTCAAGTATTTATTAAGTACCTAGTTAGTGCCAGGGAAAGAGATAGGGACTGGGGTACAAAGAACAATGAGGCATGGTCCCAACTCTAAGTACTTTATGATCCCTGAACTATTTAATATGTATCCAGAAGATTAAGCGAAGCACACATAAAACTTTAGAAAATACAAGGATGCAATAAAGGAACAGATGTACAACTATGAGGGTTCAAAGAATACTTCAAAGAAGAGGTGTTGAGAGCCAACTATATGACAACCTCTCAGCCAGGAGTTTTGAATATGTAACTTAATCCTTAGCACAGGTCTGTGTGTTTGGTATTAATATCCCCTTTCTCTGATGAGGAAACATGCTCAGAGAGGAACATAATTTAGGGGGATAAGCAAATTCTTCATGGGCTAGTTGGTATTTAGAACAGTCTTTGGAAGCTGAGTGAGATTTTGCCAGATGAAGATGAGGGACTGGCAATATCAATCCCTGGGTGTATTTGGGGAAAGGCAAATTATTCTTTTTGATTGAATTATAGGAATGAGCGATGAGACTATTTGGGTCTTGGGTACTAACCAAAGAGCTTGGTCTTTTATTTTTCAGGCACTGAGAAAGGATGGAAGCCTTTTGAACAGAGACTGACATCTTCAGAACTTCAGTGGCCTTAGGCAACACAGACTGAAAAAAGGAGAGCTCGGGCATGGCAGGCCAGTTGAGAAGACCATACAGATCTTCCTCGACTTATGATGGCGTAATGTCCCCATAAACCCATTATAAGATGAAAATATTTTTAAGTCAAAATGCATTTAATACACCTTACATACTGAACATCACAGCTTAGCCTAGCCTACCTTAAAAGTGCTCAGAACACTTACATTAGCCTACAGTCAGGAAAAATCATCTAACACAAAACCTATCTTACAATAAAGTATTGAATATCTCATGGAATTGATTAAATACTGTACTGAAAGTGAAAAACAGAATGGTTGAACGGGTACAGAATGGTGGTAAGTGTATCAGTTGTTTGCCCTGGTGACCCTGTGGCTGACCGGGAGCTGTTGCTCAGCATCACAAGAGTGTATTACTGCACATTGCTAGCCTGGAAAAAGATAAAATTCAAAGCACGGTTTCTATTGAAAGCATTTCACTTTCGCATCATCATGGGAAGAATCATAAGTGGAACCATCAAGTCAGGAACGGTCTGTACAGATATCTGAGAGGGTGGCATGGGGAAATGAGACTAGGGTGCTCATCCTTGCTCCCTATCTGTCTAATTCTGTGGTTTGGAAATGCCACTTAGACTCTTTCGGTCTCAATTTCTCATCATAAAATAGAAGAGATTGGAAGGAATAACCTCAAAGGATCCTTCTGAAGAATCTAGTTTTATAATTCTGAGGTCCTAAGCAGGAATGGTGGCAGTGAGAAAGGGAAGTATGGGGTAGAGAGGAGAGAAGTTACTTAGGGAACTGACTTTTACTTTTGGAACTTTACTTTTGGAACTTCTAGCACAATATAAATATAAATAATTTTACAATTTACCTCCATATATAACCTGCAACTCAGTTCAGTATGTTGATTATCAGGTCTTCTCCTGCATCACAAACATGCACAGACACATATACACAGGCAGCCTCTCCGGCTCAGAAGATGAGATAAAACACTTACTGTTCATCCCTCCTCTGGTGTAGTTTCTACTCATCCTTTCACACCCAGAGGCATTCTCTTTTTTTTTAGGAAATATACTTGTACTCAAGATATTCAAAGATCAACTCACGATTTCAGTATCTTTGGCCCCTCATCAATAAATTGAGTTGTCTTCCAGTATTCCACCTAGGAACCGACTAACATCCACCCAGGTGCTCAAGCCATCATGACTGTCTCCTTCTCCCTCCTGCTTTCATAGCCAATCACCCGTCTCAGAGATTCTGTCTCTGCAAATATTTCCATTCAATCTTTCCCTCTTACACCCCCTAGCGGAGGTTCGCCTCACTTTCCATTTGGATCATTACAGTTGCCACCTAATTCATTTCTGGTTTTCCATTACAACTCATTCTCTTTGGGCTGAAAAACTTATTTCTGATCATTTTACTTTTATGCTTCAAACAGTTCAAATATTTGAATTAGAAGTTCACTCACACTTCACAATGTTATGTATATTTGCATGTATATCCGCTCTCTTCTTCATTCTTTCCAAAAATTACTTTTAAATAGCCTTCATATATAGATATATATATGCATACAAACATATGTATATATGTTTGTGTATACACACACATGCATATATATGTACACACACACGCTAAGAGATGGGTAGCAGTTACTTTGAGGTAATACTCTCTAGTAAGGGCCTGGAGTGCAGATTATCTAGGATTCTGATTAAGAGCAATTTCATATATTTCTAATCACCCTAGAACAGGGTAAGGTTTATCTATAAGGAGGAAACTTGAGGATCCTACCTAGCACATTTGGCTATTTTGCCAACATGCTTCTAAACAGAGGTTGCTCAAAAATGCCTAGGAGTGAGGCCCAAATTTTCCTTAGGAAACAGATTTGGCTCCACATAAATAAATGGGTAGCCAAGGCTTAATGTTGTTACCCATTTATTAAATATGACTGGAAATTTTTTGAAACAGGTGTTACTAATCACCATAGTGATTGCATTTCTTCCTGGCAATCTCTCTGAGGTAAATTAATTGTGAAATGTACTTTCTTGGTAACTGAGAGATTTGAACTGGTGCATCAAATTGTTAAAGGTAAGCCAATTAAATATTGGGAGACTTCTGCCATAAAAAATTTTAGTTTTAGAAACTTGAATCTTTCTTTCTGAATATAGAGTGTGTTGACCCATTGCTTTCTAAGGCAACCCTTAGTATGAAGCTTCATGTTATTTTCATAGAGAAAAATAGTTATCTTTCTATTCTCTGTGGCAGAATGGTATGCATCTATTTAATCCAGAAATATCAAGCCCTTAATATACAAGTTCAAAAGGAGAATAGGGAAGAAAACACAACCCCGGTTTTTATATTACTTAAAATTTTCATCCAAGAACTTTGACTCTGTGGTATTAGGGTACATCTGTAAATTAGGGTTAACAGTGAGTTTATACAACTAATTCCATGTACAAAGTCTCCATGGGCTTTTGTCTGTATTAATATGAACAGACAAAACAGTATAAAATACCTAATAAAAGCAACTATTTAAAAAAAGTTTTACTCAGGTATTTAGCATAAATATAGGTTAAGTGTAAATGCAGTGGTTGTTTTGATCATATCTTGAGAAATGTACCAAATTAAACACTTATCTTGAGTAATGTGAATTCAGTTCAGTAACCCATATTTTCCAGGTTATCCAGGGTCAAAACTTTGCATAGTATTTAACTCTCTCACACCTTACTTACGTAGCTTCTACAAATTCTATTTATTCTTTTTTCCTAAAATGTCTTTGTCTTGGGATGGCAAAGTATGCTTTCTGAAGGCATATGCTCTTAGTTTTAGATTTGGGTCTGCCAATTCCCTACTGTGGTCTTAGGCAAGTTACTAAAACTCACTAAATTTCACTTTTATATTTTGTAAAAATTAAAATAGCCACAATACCTATTTCGTGAATTTATTAGGAGGATTCCATAAGATAATGCATGTCGAAAATTTAGTGCAGAGCCTCACAGATAATAAGTGCTTGGTATATGTGAGCTGAATAAACGAGTAAATTAATGAGTGATTAAGAAAAGTCAAACAGATTCCATTTTCTTCTCTTTGACATCTGTGATCTGCACCAACCCTTATTAAAATAGCAAAAGAAAGGAAAAATCATAAAAGTTATAATGAATAATGTGTCCTGTGCACTACTGTGGAAAGTCACTAAGGACAAATTATGCATGAAGAATTCAATAGTTCTCTTTTCACTAAGTGACACATTTATTGAATAAATGATCATTTAATATCATTTTTGTGTTCTTCAAAAAATGTTGGCTATAGTGCTTAATAATACTACTTTAAACAAGCTATAAAGACATGTTTAATAGTCCCCAAGTCAAAGCAAGGTCCACAAATGACAAAGATAAATTTTAAAAACTTGGAACTTGGAACATTGATTTTACAAATTTAATGATTGTTTTCAAATGGCAATGATGATAGAATTCACTCAATATTTACTGATTACCATTAATGATAAATGTTTTTCAATATCTTTAAAGTATCCTACATAATTTATTTCATTAAATCCTCATAATCGTCCTTCAAAATGGGCATTATAATCCTTTAACAGTTGGATAAATTACGACAGATACATAGACCAGAATTTTCTTTTCCTTTTTAAAAAGTGAAATATAATTGACTTATAACTATATTAGTTTCAGGCGTACAACATAGTGATTCAATATTTTTACACATTACAAAATAATCACCTTGGTAAGTCTAGTTGTCATCTGTCACCACACAAAGTTATTACAGTATTATTGACTATATTCCCTATGCTGTACATTATATTCCTGTGACTTATTATTTTATAACTGGAAGTTTGTACCCCCAATTCCTTTCCCCACATCCCCTTACCCTACTTCTCTCTGACTGAGTCTGTTTCAGTTTTGTTATGTTTGTTCATGTGTTTTCTTTTTTTGGATTCCACATATAAGTGAAATCATACAGTATTTGTCGTTCTCTGTCTGACTTATTCCAGTTAGCATTATAACCTCTCAGGGAACAGAATTTTCTTGACTGCAATGTTATGATTATTCTTCTATACTTTAGTCTTTAGTGTATATGTTGTTGTAGAACCTATTTTTTTTTATTATACTGGATTAGACATTTGATTTTTATTTTGAATTTTATTTAATTTATTTTTTTATACAGCAGGTTCTTATTAGTCATCCATTTTATACACATCAGTGTATACATGTCAATCCCAATCTCCCAATTCATCACACCACCATTCTCACCACCCAACGCTTTCCCCCCTTGGTGTCCATACGTTTGTTCTTTACATCTGTGTCTCAATTTCTGCCCTGCAAACCGGTTCATCTGTACCATTTTTCTAGGTTCCACATATATGCGTTAATATACGATATTTGTTTTTCACTTTCTGACTTACTTCACTCTGTATGACAGTCTCTAGATCCATCCACGTCTCTACAAATGACCCAGTTTCATTCCTTTTTATGGTTGAGTAATATTCCATTGTTTTTATGTACCACATCCGCTTTACCCATTCGTCTGTCGATGGGCATTTAGGTTGCTTCCATGACCGGGCTATTGTAAGTAGTGCTGCAATGAACATTGGGGTGCATGTGTCTTTTTGAATTATGGTTTTCTCTGGGTATATGCCCAGGAGTGGGATTGTTGAATCATATGGTAATTCTATTTTTAGTTTTATAAAGAACTCCATACTGTTCTCCATAGTGGCTGTATCAATTTATATTCCCACCAACAGTGTAAGAGGGTTCCCTTTTCTCCACACCCTCTCCAGCATTTGTTGTTTGTAGATTTTCTGATGATGCCCATTGTAGCTGGTGTAAGGTGATACCTCATTGTAGTTTTGATTTGCATTTCTCTAATAATTAGTGATGTTGAGCGGCTTTTCATGTGCTTCTTGGTCATCTGTATGTCTTCTTTGGAGAAATGTCTATTTTTGGATGGGGTTGTTTGTTTCTTTAATATTGAGCTGCATGAGCTGTTTATATATTTTGGAGATTAATCCTTTGTCCGTTGATTCGTTTGCGAATATTTTCTCCATTTTGAGGTTTGTCTTTTCGTCCTGTTTATGGTTTCCTTTGCTGTGCAATAGCTTTTAAGTTTCATTAGACCCCATTTGTTTATTTTTGTTGTTATTTCCATTCCTCTAGGATGTGGATCAAAAAAGACCTTGCTGTGATTTATGTCAAAGAGTGTTCTTCCTATGTTTTCCTCTAAGAGTTTTATAGTGTCTAGTCTTACATTTAGATTTCTAATCCATTTTGAGTTTGTTTTTGTGTATGGTGTTAGGGAGTGTTCTAATTTCATTTTTTACATGTAGCTGTCCAGTTTTCCTAGCACTACTATTGAAGAGATTGTTTTTTCTCCATTGTATATCCTTGTCTCCTTTGTCATATTAGTTGACCATAGATGCGTGGGTTTATCTCTGGTCTTTCTATCTTGTTCCATTGATCTATGTTTCTGTTTTTGTGCCAGTACCATATTGTCTTGATTACTGTAGCTTTGTAGTATAGTCTGAAGTCAGGGAGTCTGACTCCTCCAGCTCCGTTTTTTTCCCTCAAGACTGCTTTAGCTATTCGGGGTCTTTTGTGTCTCCATACAAATTTTAAGATTTTTTGTTCTAGTTCTGTAAAAAATGCCATTGGTAATTTAATAGGAATTGCATTGAATCTGTAGATTGCTTTGGGTAGTATAGTTATTTTCACAATATTGATTCTTCCAATTCAAGAACATGGTATATCTCTCCATCTGTTGGTATCATCTTTAATTTCTCTCATCAGTGTCTTATAGTTTTCTGCATACAGGTCTTTTGTCTCTATAGGTAAGTTTATCCCTAGGCATTTTATTCTTTTGGTTGCAATGGTAAATGGGAGTGATTCCTTAATTCCTCTTTCAGTTTTTTCATCATTAGTGTATAGGAATGCAAAAGATTTCTGTGCATTAATTATGTATCCTGCAACATTACCAAATTCATTGATTAGCTCTAGTAGTTTTCTGGTGGCATTTTTAGGATTCTCTATGTATGGTATCATGTCATCTGCAAACAGTGACAGTTTTACTTCTTCTTTTCCAATTTGTATTCCTTTTTCTTCTCTGATTGCCGTGGCTAGGACTTCCAAAACTGTTGAATAATAGTGGTGAGAGTGGACATGCTTGTCTTGTTCCTGATCTTAGAGGAAATGCTTTCAGTTTTTCACCATTGAGAATGATGCTTGCTGTGGGTTTGTCATATATGGCCTTTATTATGTTGAGGTAGGTTCCCTCTATGCCCCCTTTCTGGAGAGTTTTTATCATAAATTGGTGTTGAATTCTGTCAAAAGCTTTTCTGCATCTATTGAGATAATCATATGGTTTTTCTTCTTCAGTTTGTTAATATGGTATATCACATTGATTGATTTGCATATATTGAAGAATCTTTGCCTCCCTGGGATAAATGCCACTTGATCATGATGCATGATCCATTTAATGTGTTGTTGGATTCTGTTTGCTAGTATTTTGTTGAGGATTTTTGAATATTCATCAGTGGTATTGGTCTGTAATTTTCTTTTTTTTTTAGTATCTTTGTCTGGCTTTGGTATCAGAGTGATGGCCTCATAGAATGAGTTTGGGAGTGTTCCTTCCTCTGCAATATTTTGGAAGAGTTTGAGAAGGATGGGTGTTAGCTCTTCTCTAAATGTTTGATAGAATTCACCTGTGAAGCCATCTGTTCCTGGACTTTGGTTTATTGGAAGATTTTTAATCACAGTTTCAATTTCATTACTTGTGATTGGTCTGTTCCTATTTTCTATGTTCATATTTTCTATTTCTTCCTGGTTCAGTCTTGGACGGTTATACCTTTCTAAGAATTTGTCCATTTCTTCCAGGTTATCCATTTTATTGGCATTGAGTTGCTTTTAGTAGTCTCTTAGGATTCTTTCTATTTCTGCGGAGTCTGTTGTAACTTCTCCTTTTTCATCTAATTTTAATGATTTGAGTCCTCTCCCTCTTTTTCCTTGATGAGTCTGGCTAATGGTTCATCAATTTTGTTTATCATCTCAAAGAACCAGATTTTAGTTTTATTGATCTTTACTATTGTTTTCTTTGTTTCTATTTCATTTATTTCTGCTCTGATCTTTATGATTTCTCTCCTTCTGCTAACTTTGTATTTTGTTTGTTCTTCTTTCTCTAGTTCCTTTAGGTGTAAGGTTAGGTTGTTTATTTGAGATTTTTCTGTTTCTTGAGGTAGGATTGTATTGCTATAAATGTCTCTCTTAGAACTGGTTTTGCTGCCTCCCATAGGTTTTGGATCATTGTGTTTTCATTGTCATTGTGTCTAGGTATTTTTTGATTTCCTCTTTGATTTCTTCAGTGATCTCTTGGTTATTTAGTAATGTATTGTTTAGCCGCTATGTGTTTGTGTTTTTTATGTGTTTTTCCCTGTAGTTCATTTCTAATCTCATAGCATTGTGGTCAGAAAAGATGCTTGATATGATTTCAATTTTATTAAATTTACTGAGTCTTGATTTGTGACCCAAGATGTGATCTATCCTGGAGAAAGTTCTGTGTGCACTTGAGAAGAACGTGTAATCTGCTCTTTTTGGATGGAATGTCCTATAAATAACAATTAAATCTATTTGGTCTATTGTGTCATTTAAAGCTTGTGTTTCCTTATTAATTTTCTGTTTGGATGATCTGTCCATTGGTGTAAGTGAGGTGTTCAAGTCCCCCATTATTATTGTGTCACTGTCTATTTCCTCTTTTATAGCTGTTAGCAGTCGCCTTGTGTATTGAGGTGCTCCTATGTTGGGTACATATATATTTATAATTGTTATATCTTCTTCTTGGATTGATCCCTTGATCATTATGTAATGTCCTTCCTTGTCTCTTGTAACATTCTTTATTTTAAAGCCTAGTTTATCTGATGAGTATTGTTACTCCAGCTTTCTTTAGACTTCCATTTGCTTGGAATATCTTTGTCCATCCCCTCACTTTCAGTCTGTATGTGTCCCTGGGTCTGAAGTGGGTTTCTTGTAGACAACATATATATGGGTCTTGTTTTTGTATCCATTCAGCAAGCCTGTGTGTTTTGGTTGCATTTAATCCATTCATGTTTAAGGTAATCATTGATATGTATGTTTCTATTACCATTTTCTTAATTGTTTTGGGTTTGTTTTTGTAGGTCCTTTTCTTCTCTTGTGTTTCCCACTTAGAGTAGTTCCTTAAGCATTTGTTGTAGAGCTGGTTTGGTGGTGCTGAATTCTCTTAGCTTTTGCTTTTCTGTAAAGCTTTTGATTTCTCCATCAAATCTGAATGAGTTCCTTGCCGGATAGAGTAATCTTAGTTGTGGGTTCTTCCCTTTCATCACTTTAATTATATCATGCCACTCCCTTCTGACTTGTAGAGTTTCTGCTGAGAAATCAGCTGTTAAACTTATGGGAGTTCCTTTGTATGTTATTTTTCCCTTTCTGCTTTCAATAATTTTTCTCTTTAATTTTTGCCAATTTGATTATTCTGTGTCTTGGTGTGTTTCTCCTTGGGTTTATCCTGTATGGGACTCTCTGCCCTTCCTGGACTTGGGTGGCTATTTTCTTTCCCATGTGAAGGAAGTTTTCGTCTATAATCTCTTCAAATAATATCTCTGGTGCTTTCTCTCTCTCTTCTCCTTCTGGAACCCCTATAATGCGAATGATATTGTGTTTAATGTTGTCCCAGAGGTCTCTTAGGCTGCCTTCATTTCTTTTCATTCTTTTTTCTTTATTCTGATCTGCAGCAGTGAATTCCACCATTCTGTCTTCCAGGTCACTTATCCGTTCTTCTGCTTCAGTTATTCTGTTATTGATTCCTTCTAGTGTATTTTTCATTTCAATTATTGTATTGTTCATCTCCATTTGTTTGTTCTTTAATTCTTCTAGGTCTTTTTAAAACATTTCTTGCATTTTGTCCATCTTTGCCTCCATTCTTTTTGTGAGGTCCTGGATCATCATAGCATTATTCTGAATTCTTTTTCTGGAAGGTTAACTATCTCCACTTCATTTAGTTGTTTTTCTGGGGTTTCATCTTGTTCCTTCATCTGGTACATCGCTCTCTGCCTTTTCATCTTGTCTATTTTTCTGTGAATGTGGTTTTTGTTCCACAGGCTGCAGGATTGTAGTTCTTCTTGCTTCTGCTGTCTGCCCTCTATTCACTTTTATTCTTAAGCAGTAGTTCCAGCACTCACTTTCTGAGTTCAAAGATTTTGAGGTACTTCAAACTATGACTCTTCTGGAAATAATATCCAAAATTCAATGTTGCCAGCCACTAAGGAGGGCTACCCTTCCCAAGGCATGGAGAGACAGAAGGTCAAGTCAGTATAAGCTTGAGAAAGCTTCTGGTTTCTGCTTGTGTTGGAGGGTCTCCTGCAGAGGCGGGGGATGGCTGTGCCTCACCCTGAGGAAAAGGACACTGGCAGCAGAAGTTCTGGGAAGTACTCCTTGGCATGAGTCCTCCCAGAGTCTGCCTTGATATTCTATAGATGATTATGAAATGGATTCCTCCTTTAAAAACAAAGCTATCTGGAAATCACCACTTGCATATGGTATGGTGGAAATGTATACTGGTAAAACTATTCTGAAGGATAATTTTGTAATGTATTTCTCTCTATGGGATGATTATATTTTTCTGCCTCCTTGAAGTCAGACTTGACCATGTGAGTTGATTTGGCCAATGGATTTTAGCGAGCTAAAAAGAAACTTGAAAAACCACCATGTGCTTTGCTACTCTCTCCTTACTGCCTTAGTAACCAGCAGGGCCTAAGATAATGACTGCTCTGATGGCCTGGGCCTGGAGTGAAGATGACATGGAGAAGAGCCTAAGCAACCAATGATGATCCACTGTCATGAACCACTCTATTAAGCCTCTGAGATTTTGAGTTGCTGTTAATCCAATATAATCTATCAGAAATTTTTCCACTGTGAATTTACCCTAATGAAATCCCTATATATGTTCACAAAACTTTAGCTAACTTTATCTTCATGACAGTGAAGTTGAAGACAAACTAAATGCTAATTTAAACTTTCCAAAAACTCATAGCATGTCTAAGTACACCTAGAAATTCAAGATGAAAATAAGTTTAAAAGTTCAAACCTTATTATGTAATTATAATTTTATTTATTATATAATCATAGTATTTTTTCAGAAACAATATACTGCAAGTTATTTACATGGTTATTTCTAGTTTGCATTTGGTTTTAAATCTTTCTTCTTTTTACATTTCCCAATTTTTTGTCAATAAACTTTTTAAGAATCATGAGAATATCAGCAACAATAACAAGAAAAAGATCTTATACTTTCTCATCTCAATGGCTGTTCTCTTTGCATTATACTATGCTACGTCATTAACGGTAAACCTGTGTATTTCTATAATGAATGGAGGAGAATCATGAAGTCTTGGCTTTGGCCACTAGGGCTCTATTCTCTTCCAGAGCCAACAATTGGACACTGCTTTGAAGGAGTCCAATCATAATGATAGCAGTTTTCTCTGGAACCTTTGCAAACTGGAATCTAATGCTCTGGCAAATTAAGCAAAGATTTTGCCTCTCTGTCTTTGTTTATGGTCTGAAAAAAGAAATGTAATGTACTCAGAGTAGAAGCAAACTGTCAGAAACCTGTGTTCTTCAGTACTCCTCAAAATGCAAAGGTCAAGAAAAGCAAGGAAAGACTGAGAAATTGTCACAGACTAGAGGAAACTGGGGAGATATGACAAGATACAATGTGGTATACTAGATTGGATCTTGAAAGATGAAAAGGACATTAATGAAAAAAATAGTTACATCAAAATCAGTTCTAAGTTTAATTAGTAAAAATGTACCAGTGTAAGTTTCTTAGTTTTGACACATATACCAGACAGGGTAATGTTAAGGAGTTAACAATGGAGGAAATGGGTAACAGATATGGTAGGCAAAATAATGACTTTCCAAAAAGTTCCTGTTCCAAACTCTGAAACCTGTGTTTATGTTAAGTTATATAATAAACGGAATTAAGTTTGCTAATCAGCTGATCTTATAACAGGGAGATAACCCTGGATTATCCAGGTGGACTTGGTGTAATCACAAGGGTCCTTAAATAGGGAAAAGGCAGGCAGAAGAATCAATGTTAGTTATGCAATAGGAGAAAGACTTAATTGGCCATTGCTGGCTTTGAAGATGCAAAAGGCCTACACAAAAAGGGAAGCCTCTAAAAGCTGGAAAAGGCAAGGAACTGGATTCTTCTCTAGAGCTCTGAGAAGGAACACAGACTCTTCAGCATCTTAATTTTACCCAGGTAACTCCATTTTGGACTACTGACCTTCAGAATTGTAAACTTATTTTGTTTAAGCCACCGAATTTGTGGTATTTTATTACAACATCTGTAGAATTTGCAACTGCTCTATAATTCTAAAGTCATTCCAAAACAAAAAGCTTATTTTTTTTAAAAAAGTGTGCCTTTAAGAAAAGTCAGGGTGCATTTATAGACCTGCAATCATTCAAAGGATTCCTCAACAGGATACTGAACTCTAAAATATGTTTGGACTTTCTTCTCACAGACTCTGGTTTCTTGGTCTTGCCTCCTGTTCAGTCTCCTCAGTTCTGACACCTCAGTTGGATGCAACTTCAGGTAGCTAGGATTTGGCATCCCTCCCGCCTCTCATGGATATCTGACTACCGCGTCTTCCCTAGCTGTGGCTTTGTCACACCTGCTTAGGTACTAACACCTCAAATAGTTGCCACCACATCCCACAAAGTTGGCAAAAGCAACCTTTTTTAAAGTAACACATTTACTAAGGGGTAGAAATTCAGAAAAGAGCTGAGCTGTATTACCATAGCAACCAGACAGAAATGAATACATGCAGGCAACTCATTTGTTGGGGCTACAGAGTATCAGAAAACTGTGGGATCATCAAACTGGTTTGAACAGTCCTCCTTCCTCACCAGACCCCAGCCAGTCCTCTGAGTTTGTATTGATACTCTGCTGTCAGTCTGAGATGTTTTTTAGGTGGAAGACAGTATAACCCTTAAAGATACAAAGAATAAATGTACTTTAGAAATAAAAAAAAATCACCTTCCAGAAAAAAGACATTCTTAAACAAAGGCTTTCCTCAGTTTTTGCTGTTTATTTTTGTTTTTGTTCTTCACACCTCAAACCTGGTTATTTCATATGTACAAGTTCAGCCTTTTAAAAAGTGCCTGTCCACAGATTCCAGGAAGTCTCTTCTGTCCTGAATTATTACTCTTAATTCTATTCCAGGTACCTGAAATGCCATCACTAGTGTTTAGGCATGTGTTAGAATTTAATTTCTACCATGTATATATACTGTGTACAGGTTAGCAAACCTTGCAGAATACTCCTGGGGTATAATCTCTACCTGTAGGCTTTTTGTGAAGTATCAATGCCAGATACCAGGTACTCCAATTATTGGGTTTAAAAAATTTTTTTTAACATCTTTATTGGAGTACAATTGCTTTACAATGGTGTGTTAGTTTCTGCTGTATCAGAAAGTGAATCAGCTATACGTATACATATATCCTCATATCCCCTTCCTCTTGCATCTCCCTCCCACCCTCCCTATCCCACCCCTCTAGGTGGTCACAAAGCACCAAGCTGATCTCCCCGTGCTATGTAGCTGCTTCCTACTAGCTATCTATTTTACATTTGGTAATGTATATATTGTCCATGATACTCTCTCACTTAGTCAGTTATTGTTAATTCTCTTCTTCTCCTTCCCCTTTCCCTTGGTTTTGATGGTCTTCAAATATACACTATGAAATGCAGGAGAGATAATCAGGAAAGACAACTAAGTTCATGAACTTTCATAACTCCAAACATCTCTGGGAATACTTTAGCTCAAATCTTCAGCACATAGATGTGGAAACTGAAGCCTGCAGATACTGTGAGCTCTTCCAGAGATCAAAGCATCAATTACTGGCTGACTCAGGATCAAAAGCTGGGTTTTTCAAAGCTTTATATTTCCTCCTCTAGCAGAGAAGGTACGAACTAACACTGTCAGTATAGGGCATATGGTGGTAATTAGTTGACAAATCCCTAGGAATACACAGAAAGGACATAGCCCAAATGACAGACTGGATCCCTGAAAAGAGAATTAGGAACTCATCAAATATCATGACTTCTTCAAACGTAATCCAGCTCATGGCACCTGAGGAGAACTTGTGTGTTTACACCCTGTGCATCACTCATGGTAAATAATTACCATGCCTCTAATTTTCTGGATCCCCTATTACTTTTCATGTACCAAAGGAGCAGAAAGCATGGTGATATTGATTATTTTTGTAATACCAATGCCTGGCACAATGTCTGTCCCATATTACAAGCAAACATTTTATTTGCATTTTTTCCTGATAATTTAAATGCTTCTATAGTGAAAAACCTCCTTATAAAAGGAATGCAATTACTTATTGTAACTATATATATTTGTATTCATTCATTCAATATTTAATCATACATTTTAAATTCTCTAATATGGAAATTAATGTATGAAATTATATAAGGTGTGTATTAGCATGCATGTAATCAGAAAAATATTCTGAGTGCAATTAATAAAAGAAATATAAAGCAATTGTTTTTTAATAGTTTCCATCATAATTTTTCTTGTTTTCCATGATGTTATGAGATATGTTTTGTCAATTAAAATAACCAGGCTATATTGGGTTAACCCTATGAAAGAATAAAAGAATTCCTGGCTGGCATGGTCTAGAATTTGCAGATCTTAAGACACTATAGTGTCTTGAAGGAAGAAATCATTCACCATTCTCTAACTTCATCTCTCTGGATCAACATGAATGGAAAAAATACCAAGAACATTTATTTAATCTTATTATTATTGGAGAAAAAATAAAATATACATGATAAAATGTCCACTGAGAATAGATGACATTTTTTCCTGGATACAATTTGCAAGGAAAGACTGTGTGTGGTGATCAGTTACCACTTATTCTCCTTTCTAGATAATCAGCTGCATCCTTTAATATGGTTTTATTTGCATGATTATAAAAAAAATCAAGATATGAATCTATGATTTGTTTTTCACCCGAAAAGCTTTCCTGGAGTATGGGGGATGGAAAAGAAAAAGGAATGGATTTCCACAGCCCCACTCACATTAGTCTAAATCTTAAAATAATATGTCTTTTAGCAATCACTAAATCTTGTTATTGGTTTGAAGCAATAAATCTTCCAAGGTGTCGGGAAAGAAAAAGAAGAAATGCCATTGTAGTAATGAGATTACTCTGAAAATAAAGCGGTGGATTAGTAAAATCTAATTTGGAAGTGATGAAGTACATGTGATGTCCAAGTAATTATTCCTGCACAGTCTCCATCCGTGGGGAGCTCAGAGTTATTGGACACTGCACTATGTTAATGATGCCACTGCCTGACATTTGGGTGACTGTGCTGACTGTCTGCTGTGTTGCCTCTCCTATTGTTAATACTCACCATTGGGCCCAGCAGCTGCATTCGTGATGCTGCCACAGACACAGCCAGACCTGAGCCTCTGTGTGTGTGTGTGTGTGTGTGTGTGTGTGTGTGTGTGTGTGTGTGTTCATGTGTCTTCTCTTTCTTAGGTCAATGTTTATTCCATTTTAAAATCTGGGCTGAGACAAAAGTGCTATACTGAACATGGTTATATGTAGAATCAAGGTCCAATTACATTTCTCTGAGCTTTATTTAATTACTTAGATGAAGCAGATTATTTGCATTCTCTCTGTACTACTTGTCTTCCAAAAGCATAAGCCTAGACGTACACTTGGACAAAAGCAGGGTTTCAGGTATTATACCTCTTGTGGTCAGTAGAATTATTTCTAATAAAATGTTCTACTTTATATTTTGAAAATGAAAATCTCTATTATAAGATAATAGAAAAGTGCTCTTTCCGATACAGAATTCTGTAGCTTTAATACATAACTAATCTGTCTCCAGTGTCAAGATTGCTTAGGGAAGTTGAAGGATTGAACAAACTCAAAGTAAAGAAAACACAAATTATGAAAAGCCATTTTCTGTCCAATCCATTAGTAGTTTAATCAAGCTTCCCATGTAAGAGACATCCCAGAAGACTGACATCAGATATGTTCAGGGAGGGCTTCTCAGAGGAGGAGAGACTTGGCTGGGTTGATTACCATAGGCGAAGGCAAAGTCGAAGAGGAAAGGAGGCAGTCTCAGTCCTGAGAATGACTTCAGCAAAGGCTTAATGATGACATTTATCTTGGCATGTTTAGAGTTAGACAGATTTTATTTCAGTGATCAAATTTAACTAGAACTACCTAAACTAAAAATAATTTATTATAAATATATGAGATGTCTCAAGATTCCAGTCTTATCAGGGATCTCTCTCTCTCTCTCCCCCGCCCCCACCATTTTTATATGTCCATTCTTCTCTTTCTCAAAAGACTGGCTTCTTCCTTCTTGTACATAACAAGAAAAATATCCAAGATAGACCCTAAGCATTTCCTTCTTACACTTTAGACCCTAAGTTCAAATATCCTGGAGAAGAGATTCTTTGGCCCACTTTGGGTTAGATTCTCTTTCCTAGGCCAAACAATAGAGGCTGAGGGAAGGAGAAAAGTTAAAAAATTAAAACATAGCTGCTGCCACTGCAAATATAAGTTTGGGTGGAGGAGAAATTCCAAGAAATGGAGTATTAATCAAAAAACCCATGGATGTCTATTATACACATTTTTAAAAAATTGCTTCATTCCTAACCATTTGAAAGCCACAGGAACCCTATAAAAAGCCCACTGCTTTCTTTGGAAAGGAATAGCTCAGTTTTCACCTCCCACTCTTTGCAGCAAATCTCTACCACCCCATTCTTAATTGGTCTTCAGAGACCCTGTGATGCTTAGCTTCATGCCCTGATTCTCTCTGTATCCATCCTCCTTGGGATGTTGACTGATTTGGAAAGTCCCACTTGACACGTCATATGACTAGAAAACAGCCTCTCTGACTGCTCCAACTTTATGATGACCCAGGTCCCAGATTTGGCACCTTTGTTCCTTCTATCTTGAGTGATAGTCCACTGGAGTACATCAAATCTGAATAGAATGATGCTATTTAATCAGAAGGATATTCAGGATTGACAGAACTTAGAGAGATGGCAACAATTGGAGCCAAAGGATAAGGCAAGAATGAAATAATAGAAAACGGGGAAAACTGGCAACTGGAACATGCAAGAAAATGAAGTGAACAGTACAGCATGGAACAGTCATGGAACAAGCTAGAGTTTCAAGGGATCAAATATCCAAATATTGCACATATGGTAGAACTGGGAGTTTTGCACTAGGTATGTATGATCACTAAATCTAGAAGCCTCAACTATGTAATGGTGAATGCTAATTAAATTCTTATTATGTCTGAGACATAGTGTGGAATTTGTATCCTAATTATTCTGTAGCAATTCCGTATGTGTGTGTGTATGTGTATGTATATGTATATGTATGTGTGTGAGAGAGAGAGAGGGAGAGAGTTTAACCCACCATTTAGGGAGAATCTTTGAAACACTTGTGCCTAAATAATAGAAGTGTATCTTCTTTACTACCTTTGCTGTCTTTCTAAACAAGTTTTCCCAGCTTGCCCTTGGGTATTCATGAAGTTGGAGAAAAATTAGCAAATCCTTTATTCCAGACCAGTTCCTTTATCCTACTTCTCAGGTCGTCAAGGTGTAAATTCAGGCAATTGGTATAAGGTTGTTTCTGCTTTCTTTATAGGTTCCTTAAAAGGCAAAAACAGGGCTGGTGGTGTAAGCTACCTCATCATATCACATCCTGACCATGGATCCCTCTTACCCATCTCAGAGTCCAACCGATTTGCACACTGGCTGGTTTTGGAGCCTTGAGCTGGAGTCATATAACCCAAGGCTGCCTGCCAACAGCCAGTCAATTTCCCTTGGCCCCTCCATGTGAGCAGGTAAAAAATAGCCCACCTAGACTGAGAAAAGAAAACACACACACACACACACACACACACACACCCTACTTTGAGATCAATTTCTTTATTTTTAACAAGATGTACAGATCCTGTGATTATTGTGAAATACTTTTCATATGTTATCTCATTTAAATCTCATAGCAAGAGAGGGAGGAGAAATCATGACCTGCATTTCACTGATAAGGGATGTAAAGCTCAACAAATTTAAGAGGCAGTATGGTGACAGTTTATATCCTAAATGACCTGGATTTGCATCCAGGTGCCACTTAGAAGTTGTCTTAACTTAAACAAGTTACTTAACATTTCTAAGTCCCAGTCTAATTCACCTGTGTAATGGAAATAATAAAAATAATTACAAAACAATTTCTTTGCTTCCATTGGGTTGTTTTAAGGATGAATAAAACTGTATACACACACTCCGTGCTTATCATCTTAGTAAAGCTTCCAAATAGAACTAATTTGAGCCAGAGTCAAGAGTTAAATCCAAAGCAATGATCTAATCCCTCTACCCTACTGATTCCCTCTAGTTGCTTAACTATTCCATGAAGATTTTAAAGCAATGGAGTCATTCTGCAAAAAGAATTGGAGGCTGCTCCCCTTTTATAAGTCAGCACCAGATTTCATCCTTCTCAGGGGCCACTGTCTCTACCGCGCCCTTTTGCTCCATGAATTCAGCATAAGCAACTCTAAAGAACATCTCTCAACTAGTCCTGCTAAGCATCCCATTCCTCTCGTCATCCCTTATCTCATTGAATCCTCACCATGCAGCTGAGCCCATTTCATGAGGACCCCAAGGGGTTGAAAACACCTACTGGGTGACATGTGGGGATTAAGCTCTTCCTTTTTCCATTTGTTACATCACACAGCGCATTGTCAGCAAAGATTCTCATTCCTCTATCTGGAAGATTATAAAGTTATCAATCCATGACCCACTAACAAAATATTCCAAGTAATTTAACTGATGATTGTGTATTTTGAAAATGAGGGGGGAAATAAGCCACTCTAAAAATCTTATGGTGTTAGACATTCCTGTAGCATGGCCAAGCCAGTAATTATTAGTGTCTAGCAGCTAATCATGGGGAATGTACCTTAATTAAATCAGATTCCTTATAAATATTCCTCTTTAACACATTAAGATGACTGGCCAAACCAATTTTCTGCACAGCAACTTGCTACAAAATACCATAAATCTTCTTAGTCTTGGAACCTCAAACAGCATTTGACTCCATGAATGTCTCTCAGAGCCTCTGCTTTGATAAGCAATGGGAAGATTGTAAGGCTTTGAATAGTTTCTAAGAAACTGAAAAGCTTTCTAAACAACAACTATGTTTTAGGAAATATACTATATTCTAGGGATGCAGAGGTAACTAAGAAATCTTTGATGCTCTTAAATCTAATATCAGAGACCCACATGTCAATAAATAATTATAAAAGAGTGACATATGCTCTGTAGAAGTCTGTACAGTATGCTGTGTGCAAAGAGGTAAGTGAGCAATTTGGGGGGAATGAGGAGCAGCAGCTATGGAGAACTTATTTCCAGAGCTTGCTCTGGAAAGCTCTGTGAGAACTTACCAGGACAATGGAACAGGGAAGGGCGTAATCAAATACGCCAAGACATGACTCAACATGGTATGTTTTAAGAAACTGAAGTATTTGGGGTCTTGGGGTAGGAGAAACAACAGGAGATGAGCCTAAAGAGAGACAGAGGCACACAGACAGAGGCACAGCCTACCTCGGGAACATGTAGGCCATTTAAAGAATCTGCAATTTCCTGTAAATTGCAAAGTCTTTAAAACCAGGGCTCTTCATCTGGTTATCAGGGGTTACATAAATCCTCCAAAATTGCATGAAATGCTGCATAGGGTACTGCACAGGGGTGCTTGGAGTCCTGAGCAGGGTGGCAATGGAAGAGGGCTGATAGCTTCCCTCAACGTCTCAAAGTGTCCATGACTTAAGAAAGGAACTGACATAATAAGACTTATTTTCTACCCTATAGTTTCTTGGGGAGAGCATATTCAAAAGGGATTTGGAGTTGAGGGAACCGCTTTAATCTCTTTAAGCGTCCTAGAGTGTTCCAGATTTATCACAGAAAGTAGAGGTGATGCAGTAGGAGTGGTAGATGACACTCTCAACCCTGATTAGCCCAGGAGAGAAGTGGGCGGGGCAAGCACTAGCATCATTTAGGGCCTCAGAACTATTATCACCCCGGGAGTCCATGTTTGGACCCTCGCCATATACACTCAACCTCTTCTGCAACTTGGCTTTTCACAGCTTGAGCAATAGGCAGGCTCATTCCTGCTCCACTCAGTGAGGTCAGGTCTGGAAGCAATAAACGAAAACCAAAACAAACAACATACTGCTTAATGACAGTTTTTTAAAACATCAGCTCTGCTTTCTACTCAGTTGATAATCAAAACATATCTGTACCCTGAGTTCCTGCTGCAGAATATAACCTAGAACTCTTTGCTTACCAGTTATAATCAAAAGCTTGTTTGTAAGAGACAACCTTCATAGAGGATTACCTTAGTAATATTCCACCCATTTTTTCTCTCTGGCTTGTTGAGATTTTGAACAAAATGTCAGAGAGATGAGTACCTGGACTATGCTGTTTTAACCCTTCTCAATAAAATTGATTTTACTAAATTTCAATTGATATGAAAGTGATTAAACTTCCTTCAGGTGTATTAAAGAATATGTTATAATATTGATTATAGGTATGTGAATGAGGATGTTGATCCTATAGTCTCACTGAAAATCCTCTTACTGAAGACCCTTAATGTGTAGCTCCAGGAAAAATTTATCTCAGATCTAAGTACCAGGTAAAATATACTGCTGAGAAATTATACAGTTTATAGCTTACATCTACAGTGAATTTTGAAGGTTGCTTTTTAAGTTTTTGCTTTGGCCACTAGGAAATTTAGAATCAAATATATGACATATTTCTAGCAAAGATGTAGAATTCTATAGCATATAGAGAAACTCTTCTTTATTTCTTACTCTAATTTTTCTGTCACCTCTATTTCTTTGTCTCATATTTATGTCACCCAGTGGCATCATATGTATTTGTGTAAACTGACATTTAGGAACAGGTTGGATGTCACCAATGTATACCACAAATTGATAATTTTTAAAAGTATGTTTTGCTTTAAATTCATGAACTGAATATTAACTAAATAAAACTCCAGGTGTCAGACCTGAGTATTATGTTTCATCTTTAAATTCCAAATACCTTTCATCTGTAATCACTCCTCAGAGGTGTCTTTCACAGTTCAGTGAAGCACCCAGGGGTCATGGCAAGTGACCTGTGAATTTACATCCCTATAAATAATAATCCACAAACAGGCTATGTCTCCAGTGCTCACCCCAAGCAGAGAGGAGCCTTGCATGGGTTAAATTAACCAGCCAGGAGAACATGTGAGCTGAACATATGGTGAAGTGTTTTGAGGTTTAGAAAAGCAAGTTTCTGGTACAAACAGGGTCTGGCCTCTAAGACCCCACTGTCAGCATGAAAAAAGATCTCCTTGTTTACCAGAGTAAAAAGAGAGGGGAGCTTTCAATTATTTCACCTCTGTAGTTGTACACAGTGAAACGGGAGGAGAAATTTCACATTCATAGAGAGGAGAACAAGTGTAAGTTCCTCAGGGAAGTCAGAGAAGGCGGCCAAAATCATGTAAATAGCAGTTTACAGCTCTGATTGGAAGGGAAAAAAGAAGAAATCGGAAGTGAAGCACCACAAATTAAAATTAAAATTGCAATTCCCGTGAGCTCTCTGGCCTCTGCATTCGCAGACCTTCCCCCATGCTGCTCTAATTGTTCCACTTCAAACCTAATAAGTTGGGTTTGGGATGTACTGAGTCCTGTAAATGAAAACGTTTATCATTGTAACACTCTTATTTGATATTTGATTGAGCACTTGTTTTGAAAGTTTAGGAATAAAACATAGAAATAAGCATTGGAAGTATCACCTTCTGTATTTAAAAAAAATGAGAAAATATGCTTGCTGTAGAAATAGTGAATTGTTAAAGACATTGTTTGGTTGATTCTTTAATTTGTCTTTAGGAATATTTGAAGCTGTAAATTCTTATTTTGTTAGTTAGGATTGACATTTTAGTTTGGTTGTTGTTTGGTTTCAACATGTGAGAAATAAAGGCAGTTTCCTCCTGAAGCTGAGCAATTAGGCAAATATCTTATTTTCTCTATTACCCATGTTGTAGAGTTGTGGTGATAATTAATGATATAATACGAGAAAAGTGCTTAGGGCAGTGTCTGGTGCATGGTAAATGCTTCTCATGTGGTAGCTGTTATTATTCTTGTGCAGACAGCACTCATGCTCAACCTTCTGGAAGTGGAATCGCAAATCAGCACGTGTTTGATATCACAACATCATTCCATATCCTTCCGAAAGGCACAATTAAAGAAAGGCGAATTAAAACAAGGAAGTACAAAGCTTGTAACAACGACAAAGATTTGAATATTTGCTGGTACTCAGTATCAGTAAAAGTAAAGATACTTTTAATAATTATAGGTAAGGATGTTCATTGAAACCTTTTTAGGAGGGCAATTTGGCGATATCTATCAAAATGGTAAATGCACATACACCTAAACCCAGGGATTCTACTTCTAGAAATATTAAGAAATAATTTGTGCCAAAATAATTTGCACAGTGTCAAAAACAAGTTATAGAACAATATATAAAAAATGTATAAATTATATTAAAAATGTCTATAGTATGACCATATATAAATCATTCTAACCATATTAACAAATTAAAAAGTAAAAACTATATGATAATCTTAATAGATTCAGAAAAAGCATTTGACAAAACTCAATATCCATTGATGATTAAAAAAAAAAACCTCTCAGCAAGTCAGAAATAAAAAATCCTCAATCTGATAAAATATATCTGTGAAAACCCATAACTAAATCGCAACTAATGGTGAAAAGACTGAATATTTTTTCTCTAAGGTTATAAATAAGACAAGACTGTCCTCTCGCAAATTTTATTCAATATCGGATAGGAAGACTTAGACAAAGCAAGAGGAAGACATAAAATTGTATTATATGCAGTGGACATGAATGTTTATATAGAATACCCAACGGAAGCCACCAAAAAAGTTACCAGAATTAATAAGTGAATTTATCAATCTCACTGGATACAAGAAACATATATATGTACATACATATTTTAATATATATATATAAATCAATTGTATTTCTCTCTACTAGCAAAAAACAGAAATTTTAACTAAAAAACAATGGCATGAAAATTTCAAAATACTTAGAAATATGTTTAACAAAATATGTGAAAAAGCTATACACTGAAAACTATAAAATATAGCTGAGAGAAATTAAACAAAATCTATGAAAATGAAGAGATACTATTGGACCAGTAGACTCAACATAATCAACTATCTGTTCTCTCCAAGTTGACTTAACAATTCCAATTAAAATCCCTGTAGACTTTTTTTTTTTTTTTTTCTTTTTGCGATACGCGGGCCTCTCACTGTTGTGGCCTCTCCCGTTGCAGAGCACAGGCTATGGACGCGCAGGCTCAGTGGCCATGGCTCACGGGCCTAGCCGCTCCGCGGCATGTGGGATATTCCCGGACCGGGGCACGAACCCGTGTCCCCTGCATCGGCAGGTGTACTCTCAACCACTGCGCCACCAGGGAAGCCCTGGACTTTTTTTTTTTTAACATCTTTACTGGAATATAATACCTTTACAATGGTGTGTTAGTTTCTGCTTTATAACAAAGTGAATCAGCTATACGTATACATATATCACCATATCCCCTCCCTCTTGCGTCTCCATCCCACCCTCCCTAACCCACCCACAAAGCACTGAGCTGATTTCCCTGTGCTATGTGGCTGCTTCCCACTAGCTATAAACTTTATATTTGGTAGCGTATATATGTCAGTGCCACTCTCTCACTTCGTCCCAGCTTACCCTTCCCCCACCCTGTGTCCTCAAGTCCATTCTCTACATCTGAATTTTTATTCCTGTCCTGCCCCTAGGTTCTTCAGAACCATTTTTTTCTTTTTTTTAAGATTCCATATGTTAGCATATGGTATTTGTTTTTCTCTTTCTGACTTACTTCACTCTGTATGACAGACTCTAGGTGCAACCACCGCACTATGGATAATTCAACTTCGTTTCTTTTTATGGATGAGTAATATTCCATCGTATATATGTGCCACATCTTCTTTATCCATTCATCTGTTGATGGACACTTAGGTTGCTTCCATGTCCTGGCTATTGTAAATAGAGCTGCCATGAACATTGTGGTGCCTAACTCTTTTTGAATTATGGTTGTCTCAGGGTATATGCCCAGTAGTGGGAATGCTGGGTCATATGGTAGTTCTATTTTTCATTTTTTAAGGAACCTCCATACTGTTCTCCATAGTGGTTGTACCAATTTACATTCCCACCAACAGTGCAAGAGTGTTCCCTTTTCTCCACACCATCTCCAGCATTTATTGTTTGTAGATTTTTTGATGATGGCTATTCTGACTCGTGTGAGGTGACACCTCACTGCAGTTTTGATTTGCATTTCTCTAATGATTAGTGATGTTGAGCATCCTTTCATGTATTTGTTGGCAATCTGAATATCTTCTATGGAGAAATGACTATTTAGGTCTTCTGCCCACTTTTGAATTGGGTTGTTTGTTTTTTTGATGTTGAGCTGCTTGCAAATTATGGAGATTAATCCTTTTTCAGTTGCTTCATTTGCAAATATTTTCTCGCATTCTGAAGGTTGTCTTTTCATCTGGTTTATGGTTTCCTTTGCTGTGCAAAAGCTTTGAAGTTTCATTAGGTCCCATTTGTTTATTTTTGTTTTTATTTCCATTTCTCTAGGAGGTGGGTCAAAAAGGATCTTGCTGTGGTTTATGTCATAGAGTGTTCTATGTTTTCCTCTAAGAGTTTTATAGTGTCTGGCCTTACATTTAGGTCTTTAGTCCATTTTGAGTTTATTTTTGTGTATGGTGCTAGGGGGTGTTCTAATTTCATTCTTTTACATGTAGCTGTCCAGTTTTCCAAACACCATTTATTGAAGAGGCTGTCTTTTCTCCATTGTATATTCTTGCTTCCTTTATCAAAACTAAGGTGACCATATGTGTGTGGGTTTATCTCTGGGCTTTCTATCCTGTTCCATTTATCTATATTTCTGTTTTTGTGTCAGTACCATACTGTCTTGATTGCTGCAGCTTTGTAGTATAGTCTAAAGTCCGGGAGTGATTCCTCAAGCTCCGTATTTCTTTCTCAAGATTGCTTTGGCTATTCAGGGACTTTTGTGTTTCCATACAAATTGTGAAAGTTTTTGTCCTAGTTCTGTGAAAAATGCCATTGGTAGTTTGATAGGGATGATTGCATTGAATCTGCAGATTGCTTTGGGTCGTATAGTCATTTTGGCAATATTGATTCTTCCAATCCAAGAACATGGTATATTTCTCCATCTGTTTGCATCATCTTTAATTTCTTTCATCAGTGTCTTAATAGTTTTCTGCTACATGTCTTTTGTCTCCTTAGGTTGGTTTATTCCTAGGTATTTTATTCTTTTTGTTGCAGTGGTAAATGGGAGTGTTTCTTTAATTTCTCTTTTAGATTTTTCATCGTTAGTGTATAGGGATGCAAGAGATTTCTGTGCATTCATTTTGTATCTTGCTACTTTACCAAATTTATTGATTACCTCTGGTAGTTCTCTGGTAGCATCTTTAGGATTCTCTATGTATAGTATCATGTCATCTGCAAACAGTGACAGCTTTACTTCTTCTTTTCCAATTTGGATTCTTTTTATTTCTTTTTGTTCTCTGATTGCTGTGGCTAAAACTTCCAAAATTATGTTGAATAATAGTGGTGAGAGTGGACAACCTTGTCTTGTTCCTGATCTTAGAGGCAATGGTTTCGCTTTTTCACCATTGAGAATGATGTTGGCTGTTGGTTTGTCATATATGGTCTTTATTATGTCGAGGTAAGTTCCCTTTATGCCTACTTTCTGAAGGGTTTTTATCATAAATGGGTGTTGAATTTTGTTGAAAGCTTTTTCTGCATCTATTGAGATGATCATATGGTTATTCTCCTTCAATTTGTTAATATGGTGTTTCACATTGATTGATTTGTGTATAATGAAGAATTCTTGCATTCCTGGGATAAAACCCAGTTGATCGTGGTGTATGATCCTTTTACTGTGCTGTTGGATGCTCTTTGCTAGCATTTCATTGAGGATTTTTGCATCTATGTTCATCAGTGATATTGGCCTGTGGTTTTCTTTCTTTGTGACATCTTTGTCTGGTTTTGGTATCAGGGTGATGGTGACCTCATAGAATGAGCTTGGGAATGTTCCTCCCTCTGGTATATTTTGGAAGAGTTTGAGAAGGAATGGTGTTAGCTCTTCTCTAAATGTGTGATAGAATTCGCCTATGAAGCCATCTGGTCCTGGGCTTTTGTTTCCTGCAAGATTTTTAATCACAGTCTCAATTTCAGTGCTTGTGACTGGTCTGTTTATATTTTCTATTTCTTCCTGGTTCAGTCTCAGAAGGTTGTGCATTTGTAAGAATGTGTCCATTTTTCTAGGTTGTCCATTTTATTGGCAGAGGGTCACTTGTAGTAATCTCTTAGGATCCTTTGTATTTCTACAGTGTCAGTTGTTACTTCTTTTTCATTTCTAATTCTATTGATTTGAGTCTTCTCCCTTTTTTTCTTGATGTGGGTGGCTAATGGTTTTATCAATTTTGTTTATCTTCTCAAAGAACAAGCTTTCAGTTTTATTGATCTTTGCTTTGTTTCCTTCATTTCTTTTTCATTTATTTCTGAGCTGATCTTTATGATTTCTTTCCTTTTGCCAACTTAGGGGTATTTTTGTTCTTTTTTCTCTAATTGCCTTAGGTGTAAGGTTAGGTTGTTTGTGTAAGATGTTTCTTGTTTCTTGAGGTAAGATTGTATTGCTATCAACTTCCCTCTAAGAACTGCTTTTGCTGCATCCCATAGGTTTTGGATCGTCGTGTATTCATTGTCATTTGTACCTAGGTATTTTTGATTTCCTCTTTGATTTCTTCAGTGATCTCTTGGTTATTTAGTAGTGTATTGTTTAGACTCCATGTGTTTCTATTTTTTAAAGATTTTTTTCCTGTAGTTGATATCTAGTCTCATAGCGTGTGGTCGGAAAAAATACTTGATATGATTTCAATTTTCTTAGATTTACCAAGGTTTAATTTGTGACCCAAGATATGATGCATCCTGGAGAACATTCCATGAGCTTTTGAGAAGAAAATGTATTCTGCTGTTTTTGGATGGAATGTCCTATAAATATCAATTAAGTCCATCTTGTTTAATGTATCATTTAAAGCTTGTGTTTCCTTATTTATTATCATTTTGGATGATCTGTCCATTGGTGAAAGTGGGGTGTTAAAGTCCCCTATTTTTATTGTGTTACTTTCAATTTCCCCTTTTATGGTTGTTAGCATTTGCCTTATGTTGTTAGCATTTGCCTTATGTATTGAGGTGCTCTTATATTGGTTGCATAAATATTTACAATTGTTATATCTTCTTCTTGGAGTGATCCCTTGATCATTATGTAGTGGCCTTCTTTGTCTCCTGTAATAGTCTTTATTTTCAAATCTATTTTGTCTGATATGAGAATTGCTACTCCAGCTTTCTTTTGATTTCCACTTGCATGGAGTATCTTTTTCCATCCCCTCACTTTCAGTTTGTATGTGTCTCTAGGTCTGAAGTGGTTCTCTTGTAGACATCATATATATGGGTATTGTTTTTGTATCCATTCAGCCAGTCTATGTCTTTTGGTTGGAGCATTTAATCCATTTACACTTAAGATAATTATTGATATGTATGTTCCTATTATCATTTTCTTAATTGTTTTTGGTTTGTTATTGTAGGTCTTTTCCTTCTCTTGTGTTTCTTGCCTAGAGAAGCTCCTTTAGCATTTGTTGTAAAGCTGGTTTGGTGGTGCTGAACTCTCTCAGCTTTTGCTTGTCTGTAAAGGTTTTAATTTCTCCATCAAATCTGAATGAGATCCTTGCTGGGTAGAGTAGTCTTGGTTGCAGGTTTTTCTCCTTCATCACTTTCAGTATGTCCTGCCACTCCCTTCTGGCTTGCAGAGTTTCTGCTGAAAGATCAGCTGTTAACCTTATATGGTTCCCTTGTATGTTATTTGTTGTTTTCCCCTTGCTGCTATTAATATTTTTTCTTTGTATTTAAATTTTGATAGTTTGATTAATATGTGTCTTGGCATGTTTCTCCTTGGATTTATCCTGTATGGGACTCTCTGCACTTCCTAGACTTGATTGACTACTTTCTTTCCCATATTGACTACTTCCTTCCCATATTAGGGGAGTTTTCAACTATAATCTCTTCAAATATTTTCTCAGTCCCTTTCTTTTTCTCTTCTTCTTCTGGGATCCCTATAATTCGAATGTTGGTGCATTAATGTTGTCTCAGAGGTCTCTGTGACTGTTCTCAATCCTTTCATTCTTTTTTCTTATTCTGATCTGTGGTAGTTTTTTCCACTATTTTATCTTCCAGGTCACTTATCCGTTCTTCTGCCTCAGTTGTTTTGCTATTGATCCCTTCTAGAGAATTCTTAATTGCATTTATTGTGTTGGTCATCATTGTTTGTTTGCTCTTTAGTTCTTCTAGGTCCTTGTTAAACGTTTCTTGTATTTTCTCTATTCTATTTCCAAGATTTTGGATCATCTTTACTATCATTACTCTGAAGTCTTTTTCAGGTAGACTGCCTATTTCCTCTTCATTTGTTTGGTCTGATGGGTTTTTAACTTGCTCCTTCATCTGCTGTCTGTTTCTCTGTCTTCCCATTTTGCTTAACTTACTGTGTTTGGGGTCTCCTTTTTACAGACTGCAGGTTCGTAGTTCTCTTTTTTTTTTGGTCTGGCCCCAGTGGCTAAGGTTGTTTCATTGGGTTGTGTAGCCTTCCTGGTGGAGGGGACTGGTGTCTGTGTTCTAGTGGATAAGGCTGGATCTTGTGTTTCTCGTGGGCAGGTCCGTGTCCGGAGGTGTGTTTTAGGATGTCTGTGACCTTATTATGATTTTAGGCAGCCTCTCTGCTAATATGTGGGGTTGTGTTTCTGTCTTGCTAGTTTGGCATAGGGTGTCCAGCACTGTAGCTTGCTGGTCGTTGAGTGGAGCTGGGTCTTAGTGTCGAGATGGAGATCTCTGGGAGAGCTTTCACTGTTTGATATTATGTGGAGCTGGGAGTTCTCTGGTGGACTGTCCTGAACTCGGCTCTCCCACCTGAGAGGCACAGGCCTGATATCTGGCTGGAGCACCAAGACCCTGTCAGCCACACGGTAGTTGTGTGTGACCTTGGGCAGACTGCTCACTCTTTTCTAGTCTTCTTTTTTCCCACCTTTTAAAAAAATTTTCATCCGTGCTTCATCTAGTTTCATTTGTTCATAGAGTGCCACACACAGAGGCTGGCCCCCAGCATTTTAGACCAGATTTTCTAGTGTCACCAGCTTCCCCAACCCTGCAGCTCAGGGGACCATGTACTGAAGCACTGCCCTCAACACCTCCACTCAAGATGAAGGTGGGCCATGAACAGAAAGCTGCACCTGGCACTGTGATCTGGAGCTTGAGCAACACAGCTGCACCTGCCTAGCAAAAACTCTACCCCTGTAGACATTTTTTGGTAGAAATTCATAAGTTAATCTAAAATATGTATGAAAATGTGAAGGACATAGAGTAACAAAAATAAGTTTGAAAAAGAATAAAATTGTGAGACTTTCACTACCTGATTTCAAGAATTGATACAAAGCTACTGTAATCAAGATAGTGTAGTTTTAATGTAAATATAGAATATATATCAAATAGTCCAGAATTAGGTCCCCTCTAATATCATCTATTGATTTTCAACAGTCACCAAAGCAATTCAAAATATAGTCTTTTCAACAAATTGTGCTGGAAAAATTGGATAATTATACACACAAAAAATGAATCTTCATTCTTACTTTATAAGACATACAGAAATTAATTTGGATAATAAACCTAAATGTAAGAATCACACATATAAAACTTGTAGGAGAGAATCTTTGTGATCCTAGGTTGAGCAAAGACACCTTATCTAGGACACAAAAAGCAATAGATAATAAAGAAAATAATTATAAATTAGATGTAATTAAAATTTTAAAATTACTCTTCAAAAGACATTGTGAGGAGAATCAAAAGGCAAGCCGCCGATTTTAATATTTGCAGAACATGTATCTATCTGATAAAGGATTTGTATTCAAAATACATAAACAATTCTTAACAATCAATAACAAGAAAAAAATAACCTGATTAAAAGCAACAATTTTGAAGAAACACTTCACCAAGAAAATACAGGAATAGCACATAAGCATATAAAAAGATGCTCAGAGTCATTCATTAGTCATTAGAAAAATGCAAGGTAAAACAAAGAGACTGACAACACCAGCTTTGGAAAGGGTATAGACCAACTGGATCCTTCATACACTGCTGCTGGTGGAAAACGTTTTGGAAGTTTCTCATTGACACACACTTACCATATAAACCAGCAATTACACCTCTAGCTATTTGCCCAAAAGCAATGAAAACATATATGCACACTAATATTTGTGCTTGAATGTTCACAGTTTTATTAATAATAGCCAAAAACTGGGCAGCATCCAAATGTCCATCAGATAATAAATGGATAACCAAATTGTGGTATATCCATACAATGGAATAATATTTGACAATAAAAAGAAATGAAGTATTAAGAAAGAGAAAGAAAAAGAAATAAACTATTAGTACATGTAACAACTTGAATGAATCTCAAGGACATTTTGCTGAGTGAAAAGAAAGCCAGCTACAAAAGATTACAAGCTGTATGATTTAATTTATTGAACTGCTAGAAAACGTAAAACCAATAGAAATAGAAAGCAGATCTATGGTTTCTAAAGGCCAGGAGTAGGAGATTGATTGCAAAAGGATACAAGGAAAACTTTTATAGTAATATAAATATGATTGTGCTGATGGCTATATTAACTATGCATATTTATCAAAATTCATAAAATGCACACTTAAAATTGGTGAATTTTATTATATGTAAGTTATAGCTCAATAAAGCTGATTTAAAATAAGTAGTTTGCAATGTTTTGATTGTGAAAAGATAATCAGGATATAGAATTAAGTGCCAAAATCATTGTGGAACAATATGTGCAAAATGATCTTTTTACTTAAAAAAATCTATATGTATATATATGTACCTTTCTAGAAGAATAAACAAGTAACAAGTATATACTTCTGGGACAAACAAGTAGTTTTTGAGGGTGGGGAAGGGAACCTTTAAAATTTTTTATCTCATTCTCTTCTGTACTTGTTGAATTTCTTGTTACCATGGGCATGCATTACTTTAATGATAAAAAGTATAAATTAATGAAAAATCAATAATAAGTGACTGGTTTGAGTACTAAGACCATATTTTTTCATTAAAAATCAGGATATAGGGACTAAGTACATGGTGTGAAGTAGAGATTTTCCCAACAGAAATAGTTGGTAATCATGAATTTGAATTATAGTTACATGTATAAATATATTTATTTTCATGGTATTATACTTATTTTTATGAGAGTAAATTATGATTTCTATAATTTAGAAACTCTCTTGGCACACCCTTGGATGCTGCAAAAGCAAGAATGGTGATCATTGATTTGTGACAAGTCAATCTCTCACCATAATAATGCCCATTAAGTTTTGGCTTAATATACTAGTAACCTATCATTTTTGTATAAAGACGTATTCAAGAATAGAAGAAAAGGAAGCACTTGTACTATAATTCTGATCATGAATGATAGCACTCTGTTGTGAGATGTACTAATTATCTCATTCAAAATATGGCCTCTAAATCAGCATTTCCAAGAGAATATTCCATGACCACATAAATCTGGGAAACACAATGAACAAAATTCAACAAGAGACATTAGGGATTTTAATAGACCTGTAAACACCGAGAATTTTCAAAAGAAGTATATGAATTTCAGAGTTTTCCATACTTTTTTGACCTCTGAACCTCTCATTGGCCAATAATTTAAAAGTTAGCCTTTTGCAAAGTATATCTTTAGTAAATACTGCTCTAAAATTAGCTGTTGAACACTGGAGAAATTAAAGAGTTGAACAATGGTTATTGACTTTTTCCAGGTAGGACAAATTATTCTCTCCTCTGCTCTCCAGAAACATTGTGGTCATAGGTCAGCTATATTACTTATCACCTTGTAAACAAGATGCAGTGGAAAGAGTATGGGCTTTGCCATCAAATAAATCTGGGTTTTAGTCTTGCTTCCATCAGCAGATTCATTTGATGGCTCTTTAAGCCTCAGTTTCTTCATTTGTAAAAGGGGAATGTAATGCTGACAATGCAAGGATATAATGACATATTACAAACACCTATCATTGTACCTAGACATGGTTATTTTTTGCAAATAAAAATTCTCCTTACTTTACAGCTCATTGCTTCAGTAGACGGTAGACTCCTTAAAGCAGGTAACAGGTCTCTAATATATTCATCTAGGTCTCTATTATAGTCGTTGGCACAGCTGGGGCCAAACATACATTAATTGGTTTGATGTAAATCGACCTTAAGGGTCAGGTAAAAGACATGTGACAGCATCCAAATTTCAGTCTTTCATTTTTTTCCACTTCTGTCTTCTCTTTCTTTCTTTTTTCTGTCTCCATATTCTTTTTTCTTCTTTGTTTCTGCCTCTTTCTTTTTATTTTCTTCCTTTTTCTTTTCTATTCTGCCATCAACTTTTCTCTCCAATATTTTTTTCTGGGCTGGATTTTGTTGAATAACTAATCTTTCCTTTTCTTTAAGAGCAGATAAAAATAAATGTTTTATAGTTTGTGTGTGTGTGTAAAAATAAACAAAACTAAATAAAGTTTTTCAGTTCATTTGATTTATTCCTGTTTATTTTCTGTGTGACGCTTAATAAACGTGAAATCTTCTGGAAAAGAGTGGTTCAGATAGAAAAAGGATCCTCATCCTGGTGATACAATGTGAATATTAAACTAACTGTGCTGATATTTTCCTCATGATGACTGGCAATTTTAGCAAGGAGTCAAAACAAACAGTATGCCTAGAAGACACGAATCTACTTAGAGTAAGAAGATCTGAATACTCTTCTTTTTGAAATTCTATGTTTCTCCTCTTTACCAGAAGAATAGATTCTGCAGACCTCAAAGAGAGGAGCGGTCCAAATAATTCTAATGGGAATTGTTATTTCCCTGGTCTCTTGTCTGATGACTATGGCTTTAGATGATTAGTAACTCAATGGGAAATTCATTAGTTTTGGATCACAGCCCAATTCCCAGAAACATTTTATTTTCACCTTCGCACCTTTTGAGAAAATTTTGCTCTTAGGTGCCTGGGTTTTGGGTCTGAGTGAAACTGTCATATCTTAATTATATTCAAAGCTACCCTCTTGACTTTTATTTCAGCTGTGACATTAGCCTTCACACTTGGATTGGCTTGAATTCTTCTGGCTTGAGAGTGAGAATTTCATATGTTTTCTTTTCATCTGCAGACATCTGTATTCTGTTTAACTCAGGATTGTAAAACTCATGAAGCAGGAAAGGCTCGAGTACATTGTGATCACTGTGGGACTTGTTCCTTCCAGGCCAAAAGCTACAAAAATCCTCTTACTAGTGCTTTTAAAAAATATCCTCATAATAAAGACCAAGGACAGGGAACATCAAATTATTACAATTATGGTTTTTAAAACCCCTTCTCTTTAAATATAAATGTTTTACTCATTATTCCTTACTTCGTCCATATCAGCTGTATAAACTGAATTATTTAGAAAAAATATATGTATACTTTACAGTAATGTCGAACTTTCTTTGGTGCTGAAGAGACACACACATATTACTTCTTAACAAGTCAGATGTATTTACTGAATGGTTTTTGTAAATGTGGAAGAATCAGTTACATAACCTGTATAGAGTTTTCTAATCCATAATGTACATTTGTATATGTTACCGCACATGATTCTCATTGCAATTCTATAGGGGAGGAAATGGGTATTATAAATAAAATATATGAGACTAAGAGATTAAATGGCTTGCTAAGGCTGCATATTAGTGATGAGTTAGGATGAGAACAGATTCTTTGGTGCCTTCTTAACTATTATATCTACAACTTCATACTGCCTCTTAAAAATGTGGTCACTAGCTTGAGGGAATAAAAACTTAAATGAAAAGATAAATAAAATAATACAAAATAAAAATCTAAGAGAAACCATAACACTCCATTTTAGCTCAACTAATGAGGTGTTTTAGTCCATTAAACTTGACTTGCGCTTCCAATTTTTGCCCAAGAATTTTGTCGTTAAATTGGGCATTTGACATCTTCATTGGTTCATGCCCTATAGAAGCAGCTATAAAAACCATCTTAGACAGCATTAGTAATAGTGTGTTCTAACATTAGCAGGCGATCCTGCTGTTCTCCAAGCTGATCACATTCCAACTGGAGCTGTCTAGTGAATTCGGTGGATAAACTAATGGAGGACCAGGAGAGTGACCATACTGAAATATCATGGTTTTAATAAACAACTGAAGAATCTAGGGACACACTAGAAGTGTGTCTACTTTGGGGAAAAACGGCTCTAGAGGACACGAGTATCACCTTACATTTTTGAGTGAGCATCCTGCGCAAGAGAACATAGATTTAGCCACACACTCTCCATGTTTGAAAAGCAGTGATAAATAGCATTTTGAATACTGGCAGAAAAGATAGGAAATATAAGATTTGTGTATACTAATATCCATATTATTTTTCAAAATTATTCTCTAGAGTAAGTATCTTACATTTTGTAATGGTCTTGAATTATTCAATAGTCATTGGAACTTCTGGGCTTTTCAAAAACCATTCAAAATATTCCACCATTAAATTTCATTTGCACGGAAAGATAATGTCAGAAATGCAAAGTGCTTTTTTCTATAAATAACCTGTAGTCCAAAAGAAGACATACATAAACTGCAGTTTGGACTGAATAAAGAATTGGGATTTCTTGGAAACCGGCCAATGCACAATGAGATACTAAATATTCTGGGTTGCTTTGATATACTTTGATGAGTCAACAGGGCTCCTCAATGGATCCTGAAAGTTCACAATGAATTCTTATAGCTGACTCTTGCAATCTTAAGAGTGAGTTCTTTTCCATGATAGGTTTCTTTGTTAAAGGGGTCTGGCAGGTAAGTCTCAGCCTTGAGAACCTGAGCATTTGTGGATTTCCAGTGATGATAAACTACTCAGGGGACAATGTACACGAGGAATTTTGTGTTTGTTTTATTCTTGGATAAGAACTCCAAACTGATTGGATGAGAATTATCTGGGAAAGAATAAGGCAGATATGAAGGACATAATGGAGATGTGATGAAGTCCAGGGATTATCAGAGTGCTGGTCCTTCACAGGCACTTGATAAATATTTATTGAATTAATAAATGTATAACTGAGTGAATGAATGAGCCATGCCTTCTCAAACTAGAGAAAGAAACTTTAGAAAAGGAAACTTTAAAGTTTGAAGGAAACTTTATAGAAAAGGGATAAGATGAGAGACTTTATGACCAGGGAAATGTAACTTTTGAGAGTTTAGCTAAGCTACTCCATGTTACTGCTGCTTCAATATCCATTTTGATTAAAGAAGATGTGGCACATATATACAATGGAATATTACTCAGCCATAAAAAGAAACAAAATTGAGTTATTTGTAGTGAGGTGGATGGATCTAGAGTCTGTCATACAGAGTGAAGTAAGTCAGAAAGAGAAAAAAAAATACTGTATGTTAACACATATATATGGAATCTAAAAAAAGGGTTCTGAAGAACCTAGGGGTAGGACAGGCATAAAGATGCAGACGCAGAGAATGGACTTGAGGACATGGGGAGGGGGAAGGGTAAGCTGGGACAAAGTGAGAGAGTGGCATGGACATATATACACTACCAAATGTAATATAGCTAGCTAGTGGGAAGCAGCCACATAGCACAGGGAGACCAGCTCGGTGCTTTGTGACCACCTAGAGGGGTGGGATAGGGAGGGTGGGAGGGAGATGCAAGAGGGAGGAGATATGGGGATATATGTATATGTATAGCTGATTCACTTTGTTATAAAGCAGAAACTAACATAGCATTGTAAAGCAATTTTACTCCAATAAAAGATGTTAAAAAAATATATCCATTTTGTTTGGCCAAGAGAACTACAAGGGCCTGAGGCTGACACTAGCCACCTCACGCAAGTTCAGGCCCTAAATAACAGCCCTCAGAGTCACGTGCAAATTTGAGTGCCTGATATGACTCTCCTCACAGCCCTGTGATTAACAGTCTCCTCCACCTGCCAGGGCCTTCCCCTTGTGTGCCATTTGATAAGGCCCCAAACCCCTGCTCTTTTTGGTTGGAACTGACCAATTTGGCCTTAGCCTGGGAACCCAAAAGCGCTACACCCATGAACCCAAATAAAGGCATGAGCTCAGGTCCAGCCTCCATTTCTGCCTGCACTCTGACGTGACCTTTATATGTGGCCCCTCAAGAAGAGTCCTGTATTTCCTCCAGGGCTTGGAGTAATGAACTACTTTATTTCAATTTCTCTTGTGGTCTTTGTTGAACTAAGGCTAGTCATTTGTCATCCTATGCTCCACTTAACAAATGTTAATCTAACAAAGTCACAATAGTAACCTTATTTGACCACTCCAAGAGTTTTACAGCTTTGGAAAGAATTTAAATGTCCCTATTTAGGACAGCACTTTTCTAGGCCAGAGGTGGCAATGCTGAATATTGTAGGACATTGTCTGTAGGCAAAGGGACCAGTGGATATGGCAGAGCAAAGATGAACTTGGGTGGAAATTGAGCAAAATCTAGAACATGGACAAATGTCAGAATTATATATCTACTGTGAACAATTCTCTTATCAATATAGAGTCCATCCAAGTCTTACTTCAACTTCCTTTCAAGGTTCACATCCTACTGATTTCTCTCAATGAACTCTTGTTTACCTTAGATTATTTGTTCTTTCTCCAAACTGCATATAAATATAAATGCTATTCCTTCTAATTGTGATACACTTCTTACCCTTCTTTTCCCATCTGGAAAACTCCTACTCATTCCTTATGGCCAAATTCAAATGTTGTCTTCAATGTTACTTTCATTCTTCTTCCTGATCCTCCATCAGAAATATTTTTTTCCTCCAATATAGTTCCCACTGTGACCTTAGTAAACTAACCATGTCATTTTATGATCATTTATTCACATCCTTTCCTACTAGATTAAGAATTATTTGAGAGTCTTTGTGTCATATTCACGTCGGAATACTTGGCATCTATCATAATGCTTGGCATAGAGTAAGTCTGGTAAATAAATGAATGGATGGTTTGAAGGAGAGATGATAAATATATACCTTTGAATCACTCTTATGCACTCTTATATCACTCATTAATTCATTCAGTCAAGCACACATTTAGTCAGAAAGAAATGTGTATTGAATACCTCCTATGTTATTGTCAGAAGTATTATTTACACCATTAGATTGAGAGGATTGATTTTTTTCCAACATTCAATATCCACCATTCTCCTCCTGCCCATCCTGACACTGTGAGCTGTTCAGTCTCCCAGTCCACAGTAACTAAGAGCTGTCTCCCACACTCTTTACCCTGTAGGCTATTGCTGCTGCACAGCTTAGTAGCTGAGTTCTCTAGGGAATCTGTTTCCAGGTTTGATTGATGCCTGTGTGCAACCCTGTAGCCATTTGGAGGTAAGGTCAATAGTTCTGTGAGGGTTTCTGCTCTTTGATGCTGTGGAGAGCCAGCTTATGAGCAACGTGGCAAACTGGGTCTAATATAAACTAATAAAACTAGCATATATTTCCCTGGTAGTCACCTTAGCCACTGTTCTCCATTTATTTGAACTAAGACGCCTCCTGCTAGCCTAATGTGGCTCAGAGGAGAGGGCACTGCCTTCTAGAAATGAAAGAATGGGGGCAGAGTGAAGAGTACAAAGCGCTCTGTGAGTGCACTTCATAATGATGTAAACAGATCTCAACCAAACAGCACAGTAACCCTCTGCAATAGGGACAATGGTCCCCTGCTTACAGAAAAGGAAAATGAGGTACAGAGATACTGACAAGTTAGATCCACAGCCAGTGAGTGATAGTCAGATCAGGTTGATTTCAAAGTCCAAGAGTGCACCATTTTTTTCTGTCCAAACCACCTACCATCCCATATTTCAACTCAGTATAAAGCAAGACTTTCTAAAACTTAGAGCTATCAAATGAATAAATGTCTTTAAAAGTTAGGGAACTCATTAAGCAGAATTCACCCAGAGGTCAGAGGAACATGAGAGAATAAAACTGTCAAGGAAGTTGGAAAATAAATTACTCTCTTTGTCAAGATGCTATGTTATAGATTCCCCTCTTTGTTAAAATTCTATGATTATTTACCGATTACAGAAATATAGACACACATATGCATGCATACACAGGAGGTCCTCATAGTGATGAGGTAAAGAATGACAAGTTTAAAACTATATGTGCCCCAAATGCAAGTGTACATAATAATTACAATACTATTACTATTAATACTACTACAACTAGGAGTGGAACTTCTAAACTATGCCAGATGTTCTTAACATATTTCATACATTATCTCATTTAATGGGCATAATAATCTCTGCCTTACAGAGATGTTATAAGAATTAAATTAATATATGTAAACTGCTTAGAACAGTGTCTGACATATAGTAAGTGTTGAACAAACATTAATTGTTCTTACTACTACTATTAACCCCTTGCACCAAGGAATATAATAGAACACCAATAAACCACATGTACTGGAGACTATAAATTCAGCAAGGAAATAGGGAAAAAGAAGAGAAAAGAAAGGAGTGAGCAAGGTGGCTTACTATTCATTACAATGTGGGTAAAGGAAAATTGGTGTTTTTAAAGCACTATTTGTCATAATCCAGAGTAAATAACTTAGGCAAGTGTCTTAATCTTGTGAAGCTTTGATTTCCTCATCCTTAAAAGGGGAATGATTATAGCCCTTACCTCACAGAGTTGTTTTGAAGATTATATAATATCATGCACCCAAAGCACAAATTCTAGTGCTTGGTAAAAGGATGCCTTAAAAAAGTTCCCAAGTATTTAAAATAATTGAGATTAACAAATTAACATAAAACACAGGATATTTTCTCTGTTCTGCCTCCTTTCCCTCCTACATACCATTCTATTGAATCTTATACAGCTTATCAGAAAAAAGAAAACGAAGATATGTGTCATTCCAAAATAAACTTTCAGGATTTCCCTGGAGGTCCAGTGGTTAGGACTCACGCTTTCACTGGTGAGGGCGCAGTTTCGGTCCCTGGTCGGGGAACTAAGATCCCGCAAGACACGTGGTGTGGACAAACACACACACACACACAATAAACTTTCATGATTCTACCAAAAATATAATAAGAATTCATTGAGCATTTATTATGTTATGACAGTAGTTGTGAGGGTCACAGGAGTATATGAAAAAACAGCATGGGAAAGGCACAGTATGATGTAGTTGGAAGTACCTGGCTTGGAATCCCATATATACCATTGTACTATCTATGTGATTTCAGGTCAGTGTTTTAACTACTCTGGGCCTCAGTTTTTCCCATCCATAAAAATGGGAATGATAGGGGCTTCCCTGGTGGCGCAGTAGTTGAGAGTCCACCTGCCGATGCAGGGGACACGGGTTCGTGCCCCGGTCCGGGAAGATCCCACATGCCGCGGAGCGGCTGGGCCCGTGAGCCATGGCCGCTGAGCCTGCGTGTCCGGAGCCTGTGCTCCACAACGGGAGAGGCCACAACAGTGAGAGGCCTGCGTACCGCAAAAAAAAAAAAAAAAAAAAAAAAAAAGGGAATGATAATAGTATCCATCACATAGGTAGCTGTGAGGATTAAAATTATCCATAAGTGTTGGTACATAGTAAGCATTCCATGTATGTCAACCATTGCATACATTTATATAAATGACAAAAATTTCTAAATATATATTAGGATACACTGTCTAACAATTTTTATGTGCATTTAGGGTAACAAAATAAAATATTTAAAATAAAAATTGGCAGGAAAATTCTATAATTTAAGAACACTCACATACACACACACAAAATGTAGCTCCTAAGAACTTCTCATTTTGATGGGAATACAATACTTGCACATAAGTAACAACCAAAATCAATAAACACTTGTGAATATATTAAAACGTGTGAGATCTCAACTCTAAAAAAGTGAGTTCAATATGCAACTTACACTCCCTGGATGTAGCCCACACTAACAGCTCTCTGAGGGCCAGGACCACATCTCCCCCATTCCACATTTGACTTCCAGCACCTCACACTGTGTCTATCACAAAGTCCTTGTCAATGCATTCATTGAATAAATGAAAAAAATACAAAAATTATGGTTATAAAGTCTATTGTGGCACCATGAGACATGTTTATGTTACTCTATTCAAGAGAAAAATCACAATATATCATTCTAATTACAGATTACTAAATACACTAAAAGGAATTAAAAGAAAAAGGAAGTTGAGTTGTCAATACTGTCACATGTTTTGTTTTGACCCACAGAATTTGAAGACATCTTAAATACATACTGGTCCAATGTGCTCATATTCCAGACAAAGAATGATGCCTAGAGAAGAGAATTGATTTACTCAAGTTTATCAAATGGAAGATTTCTTATTTCTTAGTCTCTTGGGCTTTTTCCTACTAGACCACACTCCCTCTTACTATTGTGGCCTCTCCCGTTGTGGAGCACAGGCTCCGGACGCGCAGGCTCAGCGGCCATGGCTCACGGGCCCAGCCGCTCTGCGGCATGCGGGATCCTCCCGGACCGGGGCACGAACCCGTGTCCCCTGCATCGGCAGGTGGACTCTCAACCACTGCTCCACCAGGGAAGCCCTCTAGTCCTTCTTTATACTCACCCCTCACTCTGCTCATTTTTTCTCTCTCTCTCCCTCTTCATGTCACTCACACACACACACACACACACACACACACACACACAAGTACTTGCTTTAAGTGAATTTTATTTTTGTCTCTTTATTCAAGATTTGTTCATGAATTCAGGGAAAATAATCCCTCTATATTGCCCATCATAATATAGGGCACATAGAATATTTTTAATAAATATGTATTTGAAGACTGATTTCCTTTGATGAAATTAGTATAGGGTTTCAAAAGATAAGAGTTTTGAGATCTGAAGGGAGGGAAAGAGTAGAGGCCATTTAAATTGATGAAAATTCAGCTACATTCTCATAAAAAGTATTTATACTACACTTACCATATTAGGCCCTAGGAATACAATAGTTAACAAACTTACACTGTCCCTGTTCTCACAGAAACCTCTGTGTAGTAGGAGAGGCAGGCATTAATTACTTAAATAGTTTGTACTAGCAATGTATAATTATACACTGAAAAAAGTCTTCTGAAGTAAATGAACATGGTTCTTTGAAAGCATATAATAAAAGAATCTTTCACTAGGAAGTGGTGCTTGAGTTTGAAGTCTGAAGGATAAATAAGAATTAGGGGATGACAGGAGTGAGTATAACATGATGAATGAAAGCTCAGTGAGGAGACTATCTGATTAGAGTGATGGGTACCTGGTGGTGAGGAAAGGGGTGTGGGAAGAATGATACTGGAAATAAGGATGGACAGATGGATGGGAAGGAGGCCAGATTATGAAGGACTGTGAAGATAAATTGAAAATGTTAGCAAAAATAGGAGCCATTAAATAATAGTAAAAATAAAGGTAATAGAAGATACATGTGTATATATAGTTATACGATAAATATTTATGTAATAAATAACCAGACTAAAAAATGGACATTATCTTCTTTAACTTAATTATCTCTATGTTTACAGTTGAGAAAACAGACTCAGAGATGCAAGCTATGTTCCTGGAATACGCCAATTGATAAGTGCTGACTTCAACGCATGCCGGCCTGCATTTCAGTAAAGGTTTTCCAGAAGAGGACTGAAGTGATGACAGCTGATGATGGCTTATAGAATGCACTGGAGGAACTAGAGCCAAGGCCTGTTTCTGAATCCAAATGTGAAGAAATCTGGGCCTTAGACCAGAGTATTGGTCATGGGAATGGAGAAATAGGGTCAAAGTAGGGGAGAAAACCAAAACCAAAAAAACAGATGACTGGGTAGATTGGGGAATGAAGACAAAAAGTTAGTTAACTATGACTTCACTATACTGAATTTTGATGATTTGGAAATAGAAGGTACCATTGTCTCTAGAGGAAAATTTTGATACAAAGCTATTTTTCTAGGAGGGAAGTGTTAAATTAGGTAAAGGAAAGTCTGTTGAAATTAGACAGGGCTAGTAAGACTATAAAACTGATTTTAAAAACTAAGTTAGTAACTCAAGGTTCAAATTTGTCTGAAATGGGCTTTCAAATATTCATCAGTATTTATGACTAAATGTCAAATGTATCCAACTAACACATATGTTAAAATGCACACTACACATCTTACTTTTGACTAATGAGATTTCAAATGCATCCTGATTCACTCCCGTTTACAGAAGGAAATTAAAAAATTGATTGGTTACTTCCTTCACTGCCTGTGGACACCTTGATTGGCCAGCTGCCGGTGGCTAGGCAACCGGGCGGAGAATCTTTGGAACAAGTAGCAGACTTCATCACAGCAGGAGCCGTGAGGCAAGAAGCTCTGGGATCAATTAAAATGCCAGGCTTTTCCAGGCTGGTTTCCAGCGCATCTGTGCATGATTCCACATAAATTTAGGGAATTAGAGATCAGACAAAGGTAAACATTTCTGTGCTTTGCTTAGCATTGATTTAGAATGAGAGGATGAAATATGCTACAGTTATTCAGCCTGGAGGGGGTTTACACCTTCAGCTGATTTTTTCTCCCTCAATTGCTTTATTATTTTAGGTATGTTGTAATCCAAGGCTGCTTAAATCATCTGTGTGTTTCTTTGAGGAGGGGAAGAGAAAAAGAAACAAAGGAAAAACCAGTTCTTAGTTTCATAGACTAAACAGTAGAATATGACTCATTCTTTAAATTCACAGTCACACCTCTGAAAGACAAAATTTATTAATGCTCTTTATTTTCCAGGTATTTGGTCTCCTGACCTTGGCTTAGATAAAAAGCTCATTTATGTCCCCATAGAGAAGGAAAGACATTTTCTCTTTAAGAGTCTATAAAAGTCTGACATTTGCAGAAACTTCTCCACTTCTATTTTTTATTTTCTTATTTTGTCTATCCCTTAGAGCTCATAGTTACGGCTGTTTCCCTAGGCAGGAGGTGTTGTATTGCCTGTGTGCTGGGGAGGGGTTGAACTTCCACAGACTCCTCTATACCTGGGCTGAGGTAAGGGGTTGGAGGTGAATCTCTGAGGTAGCAAGCATCAAGACAAAAACAGTTCACAGAGATGGAGAAAGTGCAGACAAGAAACTGGAAGACAAAGACTAGGCAAATACCATGAAGTGCAAATGATAATCTTAAATCCTATAGAAAAAGACATAGCACAGATTTACATTTTTATTAAACAATAGAAAAAGCAGAAAAACATCAGCTTTGTTTCACTAAGCATAATACTCTCGAGGTCCAACCATATTGTGGCAAAAGACAGAATTTCATTCTTTTTTATGGCTGAGTAATATTCCATTGTATGTATGCATTTATGTGTGTGTGTGTGTGTGTATATATATATATATATATATATATATATATATCAATCTTCTTTATCCATTCATCTGTTGATGAACACTTAGGTTGCTCCCATAGTTTGGGTATTGTAAATAATGCAGGTGGAGAAAGACAAATACTCTGTGTTATCACTTATACGTGGATTCTAAAATATAAAACAAACAAATGTATATAACACAATAGGCACAGACTCACAGATATAGAGAACAAACCAGTGGCGAGAGGGAAGGGGGGAGGGGTGAGATAAGGGTATGGCATTAAGACATACAAACTACTGTGTATAAAATAAATAAGCAACAAGGATATATGGTACAGCACAAGGAAATATAGCCATTATTTTGTCATAACTTTAAATAGAGTATAAGCTATAAAAATACTGAGTCACTACATTGTACACCTGAAAATAATATAACATTGTAAATCAACTATACTTCAATGAAAAAAGAAATGAAAAGAAAGCCATCAGCTTTGGCTACATATTTAATGTGGAATTAGACATGGGGCTTTGAGGTAAGTTCTCTGTGAACTTGACCAACTCATTATCTCCTAGCCCCTACACCCGTAACAAGTTTTGGAAAAGAAAACCTCCAAAGTTCTTTTCATATTTATAGTTTTTAAATTCTATGAATTATTTTTTTGCAGGGACCTATATTTTTATTTCTCTTGGGTAAACATCAAGGAGTAGAATCATTGAGTCATACCATACAAATACATTTAACTTTGTAAAGTTTGCCATACTGTTTTCCCAAAGTGGCTAAAATTTTTGTCTCCACACCAGCAATGAATGAGTTTTACTTTCCCCACAAACTCAACAACAGTTGGTAATGTCAGTATTTTAAAATTTTACTCATTCTGGTCTGTATGCAGTGGTATCACATTTTGGGTTTAATCTACATTTATCTGATGACTATTGATGTTGAATATCTTTTTTGTAAAAGTGATTTTTTGATCACTTTATGAATTAATTTTAAAAATTTAGGTAAAATTTGTTTAGAATGAGAAAAGAAATCACACAAATTGCAAGTCTGTAACAGCTTAACAGGTACTACAGTTTTAGAAATAGTAAATCATTCTAGTGATTTGAACCATTTATCATTATGAGGTGACCCACTTTAATATAATGCTTTCTGTCTGAAAGTCTACTTGTCTACACCTATTTTCTCTTTCCATGGTATGTTTTTCCTCATTCTTTTACTTTCAACCTTTTGTTTTCAATATTATTCTTATAAACAGCCTATAATGGGTAAATTCTATGTGAAAAATCTTTGTCTTTTAACTGGAGCACTTAAGGTTTTAGAAAAGCAAGGAAGGAAATGAGTATTTGTAGAGCAACTAGGGCTGGGCTCAAAGCTGTACACCTATTTTATTTTTTAATTCTTACAACAACCCTGAGAGGAAGATACTGTCTATTCTGCAAGTGAGGAGCCTGATTTCCCATAACATGCCAAAGGATCCATAGTGATGAATGACAAAGCTCCTGTTTTTTCTGACTTTCAAGACCATATTCTTTCTGGCTGATCACACATAATTCTCTCCCTCTCAAGAAATCTTATACAATGAGAATTATCTGCCTAAAGTTAGACTTAAATCAATCATTCATTCTGTATGTAATTTAGGCACAATTATAGTATAATGTAAATCTATAATGACCACTCCCAGGAGAACACATAAGCTTAAGAAAATTTCAGTTTAACTCTCTCCTGCCATTTGGTCTCAACAAAGACCATAAGAGAAATGGTAATCTCCCAACAGAACACAATATGTGAAAAAGTTAAGACTTGGACTCTTGAGTCTAATGTTCCAACTCTAGGTACCTTCAGAGTAATGTCATACAGCTCTTGCCAAAGTACACAGTGAAATGTTTTAACAAGAGAGCAAGTGGAGGTTTAAAACTCAAGCAACTTGTAGAAGGGTATTTTAATTTTCTGTCATCCACAAGTGCCTGTAACTAATGCTGCTTATATGCAGTTGGCATATTTATGACTTGAGTTCCTTTCTTATATCCACTCTTCACTTTTTTTTCCTATGTATTAGCAGTGCTCAGACACATGTGCGAACTAACTACAATTCAGTGGAAGCTGAAAAATTGTTCAAAGAGATATCAATAAAAGAATAATTTCCAAATAGCAGCGATTACTTCTGCCACATTCTTTGTGATGATATAAATCTAATTTAGGAAATTCTTCATTAGCTTAGAAAAATTCTGCTTCCTCCTTAAAGGAATTGTTTTGGTTTTTATTGTTTTTTTAAATAAGGGAGTTTCTCAATAATATGACTCTAAACGGTAAATGATTATAGATTGTGAATTTAGTAGGATATAAATGAACTGACTGTAATAGCATTAACCATTGAGTTTTCAATGATTATCTAGGGAAAGCTCATTGCAGTTGTAGCTAATTTTGCACAAAGTGAATATACAAAAATATGTAAGAGGGGACTTCTGATTTTGGCAAACAGAAATAACTGATCTAATACAGGCTCTTCTCTTCAAAAACACATAGTAGTGCTAGATAAAATTTAACAAAAATAAGTAAATAAAATAAATAAATAGCTGGACTCATAAAAATTAATAGAGATCCTAGATTCCAGAAAATATAAGGGAACTCATAGTGAAAAATGTAAACAATTGCATTAATCCTGCAATATTCTGGGAAAAAGAAAACCCTAATATAGGTTCTGTAATCTAGGGGTCTAGGTTTTATTCCTTACCTAAAAGTAGAAGAACCAGTGACTTAAACCTGGAACGGAGGCCCTTCATAAAGCTAGGACGCATTTAGAGCAGCCTCCTTCATGCATGTGGAAGTAAAAAAATCTCAGCACAGAAAAAGCAAGGAAGGTTGACTCTGAGTGGGGAAAAAAAGTTCCATTAGAAAACAAAATTTTGGTTAAAAGAAATTTAGGACAAAGTGTAATCATTCAATATACATCTCGTACAAGTTCTTAAATGAGTTAATAAAAAGAAATGAGGAAAATTAATATTTGAACAAATAATGATTGAGAATATCTCATAATTTTTTTTTTTAGCTGCATGGCGTGTGGGATTTTAGTTCCCACACCAGGGATCTAACCTGCACCCCCTGCATTGGGAGTGCGGCATCTTAACCCCTGGACTGCCAGGGAAGTCCTGAGAATATTTCATAATTGATGAGAAACAAAATCCTTATATTGACGAACCCTTATATCAGGACTGAACTAGGGCAGATACAAACAAATTCCCACATAAACAGAGTATCATGAAAGGACAGAACACCAAATTCAAAGAATACATCATAGAAGCAATCAAAGAGAAAAACAAATTAGTTAAAAAGGAATGACAATTAGATTTTTCAGCAGCAAGAATACAAGTCATAAAACAATGGAATGATATCCTCAATAAAATGAGATATTAAGATGTCTCTGTCAAAATTGCTGAATCAATCCAACACCAAATTATTAAGGATTATATCCTTATAATCATTTCAATAAATTCAAAATTTTATCTTTGAAAAGACTTAATAAAATAGATAAATCTTTGTCCAGATAGTAGTAGTAGGAGTAGTAATAGGTGTAGTAATAGTAGAAATCAAAGAAGAAGAAAAAGTGGAAAGGGCACATACTATAAACAATGATGTGAACTAAAAAGCTATTAATGAAATATAATTAGAAATCGATGAATTTGAAAAATTAAGCAAGTTTTTAGAAAACTTAACAAAAAATTTTTAGAAAAATTATCAAAATTTGCTCCAGAAAGAAACAGCAATATCAAATGGGCCTCTAAATTATTAAATAAACTAAATCAGTAATCAGAAGTCCACACACAAAAAAGTTACCAGGCCATATGGTTGCAGAGGTAAATTTTAGAAAAAACTTTCAAATAACTGATAGTTGCTACTTCATACTTTGTAGTGTTACAAAAAATATAACTGAAACAAAACAAAATGAAGAAAACTTCATTTTATGAACTTGCATACACTTGGTACTAAATCTGAAAAGTGTGAGAAAAAATACATAAGCCAATTTTATATATAAGATCATGCCTAATTCTAGTAAGTAAATAGCTATGTATAAAAAAAATACATCATTTGTAATGATGAAGTTTTGAAGTCCCTTTAGAGTCAGTAACCAAAAATGATGGCTGCTTTGCTGCTTCTTCCAAAGTTGTAATGGTAATCCTATCTAGTGCAATAAAGAAAGGAACAAAAAAAAAAAAAAAAAGAAGAAAGAGACAGGAGATAAAATAATTGGAAAGGGAGAAATAAATGAATATTCACAGGTGAGATGAGGTTTTACATGTAAAAATTCCAAAAGAAAATTAGAATTCTCATGGAAATAATAAGGGAAATCATCAAGGTGGATAGCCAACAAATTAAAAGAAAAATTCATATTTTCCATAAACTAATAATAACCAATAAGATAGACAGATAGATAGGATAGATAGATATCACTTCACAATAGCCTCAAAACTATGTTTTTTAAGAATTATCTATCAGTATAATACAAGATTTGATAAAGGCAATTATAAAATTTTATTTAAAAGCATAAAATGAGATCAAAATAAGTAAAGAGATATTCCATGCGCATGGATATAAAGATTCAATATTCTAAATATGTACATTTTTTCTAAATTAACCTATAAATTCAATGCTATTCCAGTCAAATTCCAATAAAGTTTTTGAAAAATTGTAAATTACATATTTACATGGAAAGGCAACAAACCTGGAAAAGCCAAATTCAATTTGAGGCAGGAAGGCAGAATCATTCTATCAGACTATCAGCTATCAAGATGACTTGCAAGGTTGAGTAATTAAAACTTTAAACCTGTGTGGTATGGTCAGGGCCCACAAAGACATGAGTGTAATGAAATAGAGAATACAGAAATAGAATCCACACAAACACATTTAGACTGAATGCTTTCCTCTTAAAAATCACAATAAAAAGCAAGAAATCTGCTCTTGCCACTTCTATTCAGCATTGCACTGACATCCTAGCCAGTGCCAACAATAAGGGGGAAAAAAGAAAAAAGGAAGGGAAAAAGGAAGGGAAGAAGCAAGGGAAGGAAAGAGGGGGAGAGAGGGAAGAAGGAAAGGGAGAAGATATTAAAGCCATCCATATTAGAGGAAAAAAGTATAAGTGTGTTTAATGAAATTAAGATTATTCTATATATAGAAAATATTAAGGACTTGTTTTAAGTATGTGAACTCATAAATGGGTTCAGCAAGATTGCAGGATACAAGACCAATATGTACATATTGTTTGTATTTCTATATACTAACAACGAACAATCTGAAAATGAAATTAGAAAACAATTTCACACAAAATAATATCAAAAAGAACAAAATGCTTAGGAATAAATTTAACAAAGGAAGTCAAAGACTTGCACACCGAAAACTATAAAACTTTTGAGAAAAAAATTAAAGATCTAAATAAATAAAAGGCATTTCATGTTCTTGGATTGGAAGACTCAACGTCACTAAGAAGAAAATTCTCTAAAGTGATCTGTAGATTCAACATAACCCCAACTAAAATTCCAGAAATAATTTTATAGGAATTGACTAAATGGCCCTAAAATTTATATGGGAATGCAATGGCCCTGAACAGCCATAACAATTACAAAAACTATGAACAAAGATGGAGGACTCATTCTACACAATTTCAAAACTTACTATAAAGCTGTAGTTATTAAGATAGTGTGGTTTTGCATAAAGATAAACATCTAGATCAATGGAACAGAACTGAGAATACAAAAATTAACCCTCACATTTACAATCAATTGATGTTCAACAGAAGCACCATGGCAATTCTATAGGGCAAATTCCTTTGGGATGATTGGATATTTATATGAAATGGAACGAATTTAGAACCTTATCTCACATCTTACACAACCTTAACTCAAAATAAATCATAGATCTACATGTAAGAGCTAAAACTATACAGCTTCTAATAGAAAACACAGGAGAACATTATGGGTTAGGCAAAGAGTTCTTAGGTAGGAAAGTGACAGCAAAATCATGAAAAGAAAATGTGTATATTGGACTTAATCAAATTTTAAACTTTTTATGCTTCAAAATATACCATTAAAAAGAAAATATTTTTTAAAAGGAAAAGATAAACTACCCACAGCACACAAATATTTGTAGATCATACATTGATAAAGGACTTTTGTCTAGACTATTAGAGAACTCAGTAATATGAAAACACATAGCAATTCAAAATGGCCAAAGGCATGAGTAGATGTTTTACTAAAGAAGATAAAGAAGCTAAATAGCTAATAAGCACATGAATATATGCTCAATATCATGAGTCATTAGGTAAATGCAAATTAAAACTACAATATGATAATACTTCACACCCACTAGAATATCTATAATCAGAAAGACAGGTAGCATCAACTGTTGGTGAGAAGGTGGAGAAAATGGAACTTTCATATATTACTAATGAGAATATAAATATGGTTCAGTCAGTATGGAAAATAGTTTGGCAGTCCCTAAAAAGTTAAACATAACCTTGCTGAATTAGTTTGGTAGGACTGCCATAAAAATATACCATAGACGAGATATTTAAGCAACAGAAATTTATTTTCTCACAGTTCTGAAGGAGAAATTTATTTTCTCACAGTTCTGAAGGAGACCAAGATCAAGGTGTGGCAGGTTTGGTTTCTTCCGATGCCTCTCACCTTGACTTGCAACTTGCTGCATTCTTGTTGTGTCCTCACATGGCCTTTCCTCTGTGCACATGCATCCTTGGTGTTTCTTCCTCTTCTTATAAGGACACCAATCATACGAGATTAGAGCCCCATCCTTATCACCTCATTTAACTATATTTACTTCTTTAAAAGCCCAGTCTCCACATATTATCAGTTATAAATTTGGAGGGAACACAATTCAGTCCTCAATATTTACCATACAATCTAGCAATTCCACTCCTACTTATCTACTGAAAAGAAATGAAAATACATTTTTACACAGACTTGTATGTGAATGTTTATAGTAGTGTCTCTCATAATTGCCATACCATAAACATGAAACAATTCTAATATCCATGAACTGGTGAAAGGATAAACAACATGCAGTCTATCCATTCAAAGGAATAATGCTTAACAATAAAACAGGAACAAAGTGCTGACCCTGCCACAACATAGCTAGACCTCTAAAACATTATGCTAAGTTAAAGCAGCCACTATTTTGCAATAACTTAAAGTGAAGTATAACTTATAAAAATATTGAATCACGGGCTTCCCTGGTGGCGCAGTGGTTGAGAGTCTGCCTGCCAATGCAGGGAACACGGGTTCGTGGCTCTGTCCAGGAAGATCCCACATGCCGCAGAGCGGCTGGGCCCGTGAGCCATGGCCACTGAGCCTGCACGTCCGGAGCCTGTGCTCCGCAGCAGGAGAGGCCACAACAGTGAGAGGCCCGCGTACCGCAAAAAAATATATATATATATAGAATCACTATGTTGTACACCTGAAACTAACACAATATTGTAAATCAGCTATACTTCAATTTTTTAAAAAAGCTGCCAGACACCAAAGACTACATTTTGTGTGATTACATTTACATGAAATATCCAGAAAAGGTAGAGCTATAGAGAAAAATAATCAAACCAACTGTTGCCTGAGACTAGGTGTGGAGCTGGTTATTAAACTGCAAAGGCACACAAAGGAACTTTTGGGAATGACAAAGATGTTCCAACACTAGATGGATTATGGTGATGGTTGCACAATTCTATAAATGTACTGACAGCCATTTAATTGTATACTTACAATGAGCAAATTTTATGTTATGTAAATTATACCTCAGTAAAGCTGTAGGGAAAAATTTAAGGAAAGAAATAGTGTAGGAATTCATGATAGAGTTGGCTCATGAATCTTAACACTTTCTCCTTCCTCATTCCTTTTTGGAAATGACATGTTTATTTTACAAGTATTTAGTCATTAAAAAAGTACTTTGAAATGGGTTATTGCCCATGACACCTTGGTTTTCAGGAGAAGTCAAACATAGTCAGAGGTGACTTTCTATTATTTTGTTAATAGAAACATTTGTTATTTGGAATCATTTTTCAGCACTAGTTTTGATTCAAGATCACAAAACTAATTTCTTTCAAAACTTTAAAAGGATATTGTTAAGCATTATTCCCCTTCTGCCCCCAACGGCCAATTAGAAGCTAAATATAACACACAGTTCTCATTTTCATTAAAGATCAAGGCTACACTAAAAATCATACTACAGGTAAGATGTCAATTAGTTGTAAATTGCATTCATTTACGAATTTTTCTTTCAGACATTTTCCCTATGGGAAAAACAATAAACAATGGGTTTTTCTTTGTTTTTTGACTGATATTCTCATTTCAATTAGAATTTTTCAAGCAATGGTGGAAATGTTAATGACATTATGATGCTTTCTCAAAGCTCAAAGTCTTCACGATCTTTTTGGACCTGGCCCCACTTCCCAAGCCGAAAGTCATTTCCAGCTTTATGCTAGGAACATTTAATTATAATTGTTGATTTTTACTGTGCCAAATAACTTTCATATAATTTGGATATACTCTTGCATCTAAAGCCAGTTGGTGTCTTAGGCCAAACCCTGAGCTGAATTAACTTACCATAAACTCCGTGACCCCAGAGTTCTATCAAACCATAACACCAATGCCCAGTTTGCAAAATCAAAGTAAGGCATGCAGAAAGAATGCATTTCTGTGTCAGCTAATGAGGCATTATTTTCTAAAGTAAAAACCTCCTAGCAGACAGACATTTTAAAATAATTTCATTGTTATATAGTATGTTTTAAAGTTCAAATTATAATTGCCATGGGACAACCAGAGGAATCAGAACTTTTTCTTTTTTAATGTCTCTAAATTCAGATTCCAAGTAATAGAGAAAGTTTAAAAAAAAACTAGATATGAAGTTGTTTAGTAAAACTTAAATAGACTGAACTTAGACCTAGATTGATCTGGGTTTAGTTTCAGTGTTGCTTTTCATCAACTATGTCACCTTAAGTAAATCATTTCAATCTGTAATCTTAGTTTCTTCATTGGTAGAAGGATGTAAGAATGCTAACTTTCCAGGATTTTTCTGAGGACTGAGTAAGATACCGTAGGGAGTTCTTAAACTGAGGTATTTGAACTGCCTTCAGACTGATTGCGAAATCCTTAAAACCTACAGGAGAATCTTCATATATAGGGTGTTCCTAGTTTTCATCAGTTCTCAAAAGAGTTTGTGTGCTCAAAATTCCCTGAGATGGGATACATAGGTACTTGGTAAATACAAGTTTGATGATAACTTTTGAGAATGTGTTTATGATATCAATAATCTCTTCCCTTTTCCTTTCTGGAACAAATGTTTAGATTAAAATTGCACACAGAATGAGATTCCATTCTGAAGCCTCTTTTATACCACTTGTGTAGATGTATTTAACAGACAATGAGAGGCAGTACAACTTGGTGGTCAAAAACGTGACCTGAGGACCCTTGACTGGGCTCCCCAGATTACTTTGTTTGACCTTGGACAAGTCAGCTAACTCATGTGCTCCAGTTTCCTCATCTGTAAAATAAGGACAATAATAACAGCCACCTCATAGGTTATTCTGAGCAGGAACGTGAAAAGTGTTCAGGCCAGTGTCTATCTCATGGTAAGCAAAGAGAATAGAGAAATATTTGGGTTCGCCAAAAAGTGCTTTCAGTTTTTAAGTAAAAGACACATTTTTCATTTTCACCAAGAACTTTATTGAACAATGTATTCACACTTTTGTTCCACTAACTTCTGCCAGTTTTCAGGCAACTTCATAATTCCATCTTCCCAAAACTTTTTATCTTTTTGAGCAAAGAACTGTTCCAGGTGCCTTTTACAGTCTTCCAAGGAATTGAATTTTTTTCCATTAAGAGAATTTTGAAAAGACCTAAATAAGTGGAAACCTGAAGGTGCAATGTCTGGTGAATATGGAGGATGAATCAGAACTTCCCAGCCAAGCTGTAACAGTTTTTGCCTGGTCATCAAAGAAACATGCGCTCTTGCGTTATCCTGATGGAAGATTATGCATTTTCTGTGGACTAATTCCGGACACTTTTCATCAAGTGCTGCTTTCAATTGGTCTAATTGGGAGCAGTACTTGCTGGAATTGTTTGGTTTTCTGGAAGGAGCTCAGAATGGAGGACTCCCTTCCAATCCCACGATATACACAACATCACCTTCTTTGGATGAAGACCAGCCTTTGGTGTGGTTGGTGGTGGTTCATTTCCCTTGCCCCACGATCTCTTCCATTCCACATTATTGTACAGTATCCACTTTTCATCGCCTGTCAAAATTTGTTTTAAAAACAGAACGTTCTCATTACATTTCAGTAAAGAATTGCATGTGGCAATACAGTCAAAAAGGTTTATTTCACTTAATTGAAGTAGAACCCAGACATCAAAGTGATTAATGTAACCAAGCTTGTGCAAATGATTTTCAACGCTTGACTTGTATATTTTGAGTACATTGGCTATCTCCCTCATGGTATAATGTTGATTGTTCTCAATTAGTGTCTCGATTTGATCGCTACCAACTTCAACTGGCCTACCCGACCGTGGAGTATCGTCCAGCAAGAAATCTCCAGCATGAAACTTCGCAAACCATTTTTGACACATTTGATTAGTCACAGCACCTTCTCCCTGCACTGCACAAATTTTTGCTTTTTGGTTGCATTTTTACCTTTCTTGAAATAATAAAGCATAATATGCTGAAATGTTGTTTTTCTTCCATCTTCAATATTAAATTACCAATATTAAAATTTACCAATTTTGATGTCTTTTTTTAAATGCATGCTGATATGACAGCTGTTACATACAATCTAACAAAACTGTTTCAAATGAAGTTAAAGACAACTAAGTGCCACTAGAGCCATCTTAGGGAAAAACAAACCTTTTGGCCATCCCAGTAAATGATCTGAGCCTTGCCCTCATGGAACTCAGTAGAACAGAGACTGTTTAAATCATTTAGCCCAGGGGGTCCCCAAATTCCATTATGATTTGCTTTGTTGCCCACTCACTGTTCTTTTGCTACAGTTGATGTTGACTAGATGTAGAAATATGAGATATCTTAACTGAAAAGTACTTTTTTATTTGCCTAAAAGATAATGCTATATCCTCTATATAAGCAGCTTCTACTCCTATACCCTTTTATTGGCTCACAAACTTTTGTATAATCTTATTAATCTTTGAGCATATCACCAGTTATTAGAATAATTTCATACAGAATCAACTTTATTTAGGTGAAAATAATAATAATTATTATTAACATTTATTTAATGATTACCATGTGTCAGACTTGTGCTAGAAAATTTATATCCATGAATTTGCTTAATCCTTGGGACAGTTTTTAAGATAGACATTGTTATCCCCACTTTACAGATGAAGAAACTAAGGTAAACTAGGTTAAGTTGCTTTCTCATAGAGCAGGGATTACTTACTGGGCCTGAGGTTCATATTCTAGTTGATCTCTTAATTTGTAGTTTTATTTTAGGTTTTATAATTTAAGGGATACCTTAAAAAGGCTATTCACAGAATACTTCCTTTGAAAATTCCACCATTTTTTAAATGCCACTATGTCAGTTAAAAGTAACATATTAAATCACTAGCAAGATGTATTAGTCATGTTCTTCAGAGAAGCAGAATTAATATGTATGTATACAGTAGTCCCCCCCTTACTGGTGAGGGATACTTTCTAAGACCTTCAGTGGATGCCAGAAGCCTCAGATAGTACCAAACCCTCTATATACTATGTATTTTCCTATATATATATATACATACATCTGATAAATTTTAATTTATTAATTAGACACAACTAATATAACTATAATAGAACAATTATAACAATATACTCTTGTAAAAATTTAATGCCTTTTCCATCTTAACTAAGCACTTATCACACATTGTAGCCATAATTTTTGCAGTATGAGGTACGACAGCAAAACTACCATGAATTTTCTTTTCCTTCACAATCTCACGGATAGAAGATTTGTTCCACCCTCAGCATACATATTTTTTTCTTTCCTTATTAAGTCAAGAATGTTCACTTATTCACTTAAAGGAAACACTTCTCTTTGGCATATTGGAATTGCCAACACCACTACTCTTGTGCTTTGGCGCCATAATGAAGTAAATAAGGGTTACTTAAACAGAAGCACTAGGATACTCTGACTGTCGATCTGATAACTGAGACGGCTACTAAGTGACTAATGAAGAGAAGGTGTTGGACAAAGGGACGACTCAAGTCCAGGGCAGGACGGAGTGGGACATCGTGAGATTTCATCTCGTTACTTAGAACAAGGTGCAATTTAAAACTGAGTTGTCTATTACTAGAGTTTACCATTTATCATTTTCAGAACAAGGTTGACCATGGGTAAGTGAAACCACAGAGAGCAAAATCGCAGATAAGGGGAGACTACTGTACATATATATGTGTGTGTGTTTATAAAGGTATATCTATAATATATACATATAATATATGCATATACATATATGTATATATAAAGAGATTTATTATAAGAAATAAGATCATGTGATTATGGAGGCTGACAAGCCCCACAGTCTGTCATTTGCAATCTGGAGACCCAGGAGAGCCAGGGGCAATGGTCAAGTCTGAAGGCCTGAGAACCGGGAGAGCCAGGGGTGCAAGGTCCAATCTGAGTGCAGAGGACTAATGTCTCAACTTGAAACAGCCAGGTAGAGAGAGAGAGGTCACTCTCATTCTTCCCTTTTGTTCCATTCCAGCCACCTAAGGATTGGATCGGGCCCACCCACACTGGTAAGGGCAATTTGCTTTAGGTCTACTGATTCAAATGTTATTCTCATCCACAAACACCCTCACAGACACACCCAGAATATGTTTGACCAAATATCTGGACACTTGATGGCCCAGTCAAATAGACACATAAAATTAACCATCAGAACAGATATTCACCCACAGTGAAATAGCTGTACCTAGAGGTAAAGTACATATTCTTTTTTTTTAATTGAAGTATAGTTGATTTACTATGTTGTGTTAATTTCTACTGTACAGCAAAGTGATTCAGTTATACATATACACTTTTTATATTCTTTTCCATTATGGTTTATCATAGCATATTGAATATAGTTTTCTATGCTATACAGTAGGATCTTGCTTTTTATCCATTCTATACATAATAGCTTACATCTATACATATACATAAAGTACATATTCTTAACATAATTTGTAATTTAGTAGTTATTAGTGAAATATTTTATTTCCGAAACTTTGCCTCACAGAACACATGTTCCCTTTATTCAACTCTTCCATGTGGACTAAAGCTTGTTAATATCCAGTATTTTTACTTGTTTTTCCTATTGCCTTCCCTCTTTTAATTTCCAATTCTTCTCCTTGTAGAGTTTCATTTAGGTCATTTTGGTCTAATAGGTTATTTGATCTGCTTTCTAAAGGTGTGTTAATATTTACTTATGGTTTCTCAGAGTTCTTGCAAATTGCTGAGCCATTTTCTTAAAATTTTTAAACTATTGATTAATAGAGAAGCCTTCAAAAGAGTACACAGCATTTACACTTTTATGCATTGAATTAATTTTAAAGTTAGTAATGTGCTGTACAATTGTTAAACTTATTTTCAATGAGATTAAGCAAACAAATACTCAGAAACCCAATTCTCACAGCAGTGACCATAAGCCTGTTAACCTTTATATGTCAAACTGTATGAAATTTCCAAGATTTGCCTGTTTGCATTTACAACAGTAAAAGTTTCATCTGCTTCAGACTAATAGATTTAGGACTTAATTTTCAGGGTCTTTGCTCTTTTGTATGAAGTATTTTTTTCAGGCTCTTTTCATGACTGACTCTTTCTTATCCTTGAGTTCTTAGCTCAAATTTGCAACTTACTGAGACTTTTCTAGACCATCTAATGTAACAGTACCAAGCCTCACTCCCCAGTGAAATTCAAACTTCATCCATTTACTTCTTTACACTTACTAGTATCTGAATGGCTAACTTATTTACTTGTTAAAGCCTGCCCTCTGTAAAATTAAAGCATTTAGTTGTCGTATAATACACACTGAATAAATAAATGAGCTAATGGATTAATTCTTATAATTTTGTTGCCTGAAAAGATCACATGAAAACTTTTTGTGATACATTCTAAATATTTTATTGCCTAAAATGAGGTTTTAAAACTTTTCTCTTATTATAGGAGGGAATAAAAAAGTGGAAAACCCCCAGGTCCCCAAGATAAAGAGGCACGTAGGGGCAGAGTTATGGTGAGGGTTTTCAGAGAGATGGGGGGAATGGATGACAGAGGCTAATGCTACTGGGAGATAATTCTCCATGGGCTGCTCTTATTTTTCCACTGTTTGCAAGCAAAGGCAATGGCTGCCCTAGTTCCATATTTTTTTTTCAAGTATGTTTGTATAGCAAATGGCCTTGGAAAATAGAGATAGTGTATCCACTCAGGGCAACAGGAAAGTTTGATAACTGTCCAGGACACTAAGGGTGATGTCTTCTTCCTGGGCAAAGGTCACAGAAAATCCATATGCTGAGTCATAGTATCTGGATAAAAAATCTGGTTCTGCCACGTATTAGCGAGACATTTTACCCCCTTTGAGTTTCAGATTTCTGATTTTGTAAAATCATTTTAACAAAATGTGCCTGAAGAACAGTCCTGAGGAATAAACAAGATGACATAATGACTTGTACCACGACGAGGCACACCTTAGGTGCTCACCCCCATCTATTTCTTTACTTCACCTTCCTTCTTCTCTGCATTCCATCCTGCAGTCCTCAAGCTGTCTTTAGAAAATCAAAATTCACAGACCTCCTTGGAAGACCTCAACCTACCTCCAGGTGTAAAGAAACTGGTATTCATGGAACTCATACAAATACAATGATCCTAAAAATTTCTGGACAAGAAGCAAATAAATGTAAACCAAAGTAGAGATTATAGAAGCCAAAACAGTTGTAATCAAACTCCTCTATCACAAGGTTTGTCCCCCAGTATCTTCTCTGCCTTATCAACTGTACATAGAGTACTCACCTACTGGATGTATTGAAAGAGAAGAGGTTGTGTTAGTAGATGTGTCAGTGTGAAATGGTTTCAGCTGCAAATAAAAATACAAAACACCATGGCTTTAAAAAAGAGGATTTATTTGGCTCATGCGAAAGGAAGCCCAAGGCCATGTAGTTTCAATGTAATGATGCCATCAAAGATCTTTCTAATCTGCTATCCTTAACATGAAAGCTTTCAGCCTCAAACTTGTCTCTTCTCTCTAACATCAGATGAACTATGTGAACCACATCGATTTAACTTTGGTAATTTGAACTCTCCCTTCAAATTTCTTTCAAATTTCCTTAATGAGACTTATCTACCAAATATCTCATGTTCTGTTGGAATTCTACCCAGTTGGGTAACATTTCAGTCACAGAACACTGAATACCGCCAGCTATCTTGTGCAGATTTTTCTCTATCAGAAGGGCCTACGTATCTCCTGGGTGATGTTTCCCCGACTTCACTACGGGGCAAGAATCAGGCATGCAGCTCTTTCCTGTTCACTTGCCCTTCCTGGTAGAATGCTCATTACATTATTTTACTCTACTGACTAATATATTTATTATGTTGAAATTCAACAAATTTTTGCAACTGATCTCATCTTGGGTCACAATCCCTTTTCTTTCTCAGAGAATATGAAGAATAGTTTCCCCTGTTCAAGAACAACAGTTACCTAACGAAAGGAATAACAAGTGATCCCATCCCCCTTTGGCATAGACACCATTAGGTGGGAACATATGACACCCAAAATCTGGGTCCACTGGAGGGGAGTGGATAAGAGGAAAAGCACAGGGAGCACATTCCCCTCAGCCTCAGAATTAGGCAACTGCTTATACATCAAAAGTATAATGCTTTTTTTAGAAAACGAGAATGTTCTGCCTAAGCAGTCAGGGTAGCTGCACCACCTTCACCCAGAATCAGAAATCTAAGTCTTTCTATCTTTCTGTGCCACCATTGTAACTCATTTCTCTTGCTTCATAGTTACAATCTGGACATCGTTTAGGGGGATTGAAAAGGAGTTTCCTTACCAGAAATCCCCAGCCGATTCCTCCTATATCTCTTGGTAAGAACACTGTCATATGGGCACCACTAGTTACAAGATAATCTCGGGAATAGAATATTTAGTAGCAAAATTTGACTTCTGTTAATAATGAAGGAGAGGATGGATGTTGGGTCGATAACTAGCAACATCTGCCATGTGTTAAACTGGGAAGTGGAGACTATGCTAGCTTTTATAAATTATTAGCTATGATCACATTTTGATTTTTTTTTTTTTTACTGAAGCCAGTGAATAGATCTCAAGTACCACTCAAGTTTTAAAACTGAGATGAAAGTCCCATATTTCTTCTGTTATACTCTGATCAGTTCCTTCATACCCCAAACTCCTCCACTTCTCACCACTGGGTCCCTTGCCATTATATCCAAGTCTTCAGTCAAAACCCACTGAAATCCATAGCAGTCAAAGGGTTAAAACCAGAGTTCCTAGAAAATTCACCTGTAGGTGATTAGCTAAAGTAATCTGCAAAAGTAAGATATTTCACTGCCTGCCACATAATGTTTCTCCAGCCCCAGCCCCTGTAAAAATAAAATATCTTTAATGGAAGCCAACTCATTACCCCATAAAATTACTACAACACATGTGCTTGAAAATGTAAGACAGATATTCTTAACTTGGCATTCCACAGTGAACCACAGAAATGTTCTCCAAGAAATGATTTCATTTTATTCGTTTTATATTTAAAGTCACATTTTTGGCAGGCAAGCCCAAAAACAAAATTTTGAGAGCAAACTGGCCTATGGGATAGAAATCAGACTTTTGGTTTTTTTCCTCATTTGTTTGAAGAGCTTACCTGTCCTGGGTACCTGATAAAATGATCTGGGAGCCTGGCACCATGCTTTCTAGATGTAGATCTCTTCTTCCCAGGTTTCCTCCAACCCTCCATATTCAATATAGTTTATTAGTTTAGCGCACATAGGTGGGGTTATAAAACAGTCTGGATCTGAATTGCTACTCTGGCACTTAACGGTAGTATGACTTTGGACACATTACTTAACCTCCCTCTGCCTCAGTTTACTCATAAGTATCATAATAACAGCTACCTCATAAAAGCTGATATGAGGATTGAATGAGTTAACGTACTAAACTTAGAATAGTGCATAGCATGTAGTATTATATAAGTAGTAGCTCTTATTATTATCATCCTACTGGATAACAGGACATGACCCAAATTAGTCAACAAAATGACCCACCAAAATAAGCCTTTCAAAACCAGAATAAAAGTATTCTGTAGAAATATGTGTGAAGGGGACAGATATTGGTAGAATAAGGGACTCGGGAAGCTGGGTGATCATGGAAAGTTGCCTGGGATTCAAATTCACTATTTCCTCTGGATGCACAGGGATTATAAAATTTTAGACAATAGAAGAACCTCAGAATTTATCTCATACAGTTATTTCATTCTACAAAGGAAAAACAGATATGTGAGTTAGTCCAAGGTTACTTAAGTAATTAGTGAAGAGCTGGAATTGTAAGCCAGGTTTCCTGAGCTCTGATGCAGTGATCTTTTTTTTACTACATCAAGGCAAGAAAATTTCTTCATTCCCTCTCAAGTGACAATGGGAAGAAGAGAAGAGTAATCTGACATAGGTTATGAATCCCAGAGATATCTGCTTACAAAGAGGCCCATTCCAACTCAGCAATATTTACTTAACACAACATCTTGAAATCTTAGAAATCTTTGGGCTTGGATCTCTATAGCTGTTTATTCAGCTGATTCTCTATCTCCATTTCTTACAGTGAAATGTGAAACTTTTTTTTTTTTAATGGTGTTTTGGCAGGTTGAAATCTTCAATATAGGCCAAAAAATGTCAGTTAGGTTTTCCCTTTCGGAGTCCCAACTGACAATCTTATCTTCTTCTTGTTCCCTTCTATGCTCCAGGAGTGCAGATACTGACTTCAGAATAATGACCAGCAAGCACCATGATATACATTTGTATAGCATTTTCATTTCCCAAAGTGCCTGCATTATCTCACTTAAGCTTCCCAACAGTGCTTCATCCTCAGCAGCAGCAGCAACCCCCCATTGACTGATGAGGAAATCAAGTCTTAGAAGGAATTCAGTGACTCTCTCCCAAGATCATATAATGAGCAAAGGAGAAGGCTGATTAAAAAACAAACAAACAGCAACAACAACAAAACAGGTTTTCTGAGTCATTCCCTCTTTCATTCAATTATTCTACCAAATATTAATGTGTGCTTTCCATGTGTACCGAGGGTACAGTGGTAAAAAAAAAGTCACTCAAGGTCCTTGCTTTTTTAAAATTTTTATTTTATTAAGTTTTTTGGTTTTTTAAAATAATCTTAGACAATTTTTAAAGGTTACATTCCATTTACAGTTATTACTGTAATATTGGCTATATTCCCTGTGTTGTACAATATATCCTTGAGCCTATATTACACCCAATAGTTTGTACCTCCCACTTCCCCATCCCTATATTGCCCCTTCCCCTCTCCCCACTGGTAACCACTAGTTTTTTGTTTTCTATATCTGTGAGTCTGCTTCTGTTTTTGTTATATTCACTAGTTTGTTGTATTTTTTAGATTCCATATATAAGTGATATATTTCAGTATTTGTCTTCTTTTGTCTGACTTATTTCACTTAGCATAATGCCCTCCAAGTCCATCATCTTGCTGCAAATGGCAAAATTTCATTCTTTTTTATGGCTGGGTAGTATTCCATTGTATATATACCACATCTTCTTTATCCATTCATCTCTTGGTGGATAAGGTCTTTGCTTTTAGGAAGCTTACCTTACATCTAGTTCAAGTTCCATTCTAACACATAGTAAAACTGTTATTCATTGCCATCAATGAGCTTATAAACTAGTCAAAAAAGCAAAGCATATCAAGTATGAAGAAATAGGAATATCTGTAAGATAAATTAATATAAAACAACGTGTAAATGTGCTAAATTGAATAAAGTTATGACCAGATCATCAGAATTGTGGCAATAACTGAAAGAAACTGCCTGGAGAAAGTCAACTTCACTGTTTCCCAGTCACTAACACTGCCTAGCCCTACCACACCAGACCACTTTCATTTCTTAGCACACTCCATGCAGTTTTATCCCGCCTTGCTACTATTCCTATTCCCTTTACTCCTTCCCCACTATTTCTTTTTAAATAATTGATCTACTTTGCATTTTATTCATTCTTCAAGACCTATTTCAAAAGTTCCCAAGACTGATAAAAATAGCTCCTGTTTTGGAACATTCACCCAGTAACCAGGGCCTTTTGAGAATGTAAGACAAAATAGGGAATAAAAAGAGAAAGTCAGTTTATAATAACTTGGCAAAATTTTTCATCCCCATGAAGTCAACAGTTTCTCTGAGAGTGATGTAATGTCTTATGTTCAGTCACTAATTCATCAAAATTTTACTGAGCAACAAATATTCTATTTTTCTAAATAAAGACAGATCATTCAATAATACAAGGGCCATCCTTTTGCGAAGCTTTAATTATGGGAGAAAGATAGACAATAATAATTATTATTATATTTATATGTGTGTGTATATATATATATATATATATATATATATATATATATATACATATATAGCAACAAAAATGATTGGGCACCGGGGAATATGCATCCTTGTTAGTGTTATAAATACCCATGAGCAAGGATATGGGCAGAAAAGCTGTGGTTTTAAAGAATTAATGAAAGACAAAGGGAAAGGGAAAAGAGAAAATCAATATCCAAAAATCCAAATTTCTGAGCATACAAACAATTCTGCAAGGTAATTTTAAAATATCTAGACCTGAATGGAGAATGAGATAGGGCTTATCGTCATAGTTTGTTTAATAGCATGAAGTTGCCTCTAGATCCTTTAGCGTATTGTAAAAATATTTGTTCCCTACTTTATATCATCAGTATAACACTTGTACTTACTTTTTTTTCACAACTAATATTTCAAACTTATCTTCCCCAAGATTGTGAGTTCCTGGAGGAGTGAGACGAGTTTTAAATCTGTTTTTTATTTCCTCATCACCTGACACCTCTATCAATATAAAGGTATCAGTACATTTTTGATAATTTAATGGTTCCTTAATTCAACACTGACAGAGATGCTGAGATTTCATTTTTAAATAGTTATACAGAATGCATACTATGTGAGCTCATTCCAGCAACTTGTGACAAAATTTTATATAAAGGAAGGATTCTCTTCTGGTTCATGAATAATTGAAATTTGCTACCCATCTTAGAAATTTGACTGCTGTCTGAGTTTCTGAACCAATAGGTCCTTCATTTATTTCACTGGAACAACTGCTCTAAATTGCAAACATTTGTCTTAAAAATACCCTCTTCCACATTATTCTTCAAATATTAGTTTTTAAAAAGAATCCATTCCTGGGACCCAAAATTTTATTTTGATGTCCTTCCTATGTGTTTCCTGAGCAACCTGGTTTAAAGACTCAGTTTAAGTGACTCAGTCTTATAGTCTTATTCTGGTAGATACACGATATATGTTAGGTTAACTAACAAAAAAATTGGTGACGTCCAACTCTGTTCCCACCTCCAAGCTCTTACCAGGAAGTAAATCAATAAAATAATGTGCGCTATATATCTTTGATACAATAAGTAAATAGATATGCATGTTGTTGACATTTGTAAAGTAGCACACATTGTGCTAAGAGCATTTGTACATATTATTTTATTTCATTTCATCCTCAAGACCCTTCCCTCCAAATCCAGTGATCCTTCCTCCATTCTTCACCATGTCCATTTCAAGCCAGAGGCAATGAAAACTGAAACTCAAAATGATATATCCGAAGGGTTCTGGGAATAAATTTTTTTTTAAACTACTTGCTTACGTTTATATACTCTACTCATTGAGTCTAAGAATTCCTTGAGAACAAGGGAGGTTATTTATTTATCTCTTTAGTCTCCTACCATCATGTCTGGTGCATGCTGAGTACCCAATAAAAGACCAATTGAGCTTAAGGCAGGAAGATCATTCCTTTAGGGAAGATTTTCAACATCAAGGCTACATATATAAGAAAAAGTCGTTTATATTCCAGCTAAATAAAAACTTTGCTTGCTCTGCTATTTCTCTCCCTCAACTCTTTTCTTAATTAAGACTTTACTGAAAAAATAAATCATTAATTAAAATCGGGTTCTCTTTCAGACTCTAATATTTTACTTTCTCTTTTTTCTTCAGCAATATCTCTAAAGTCAGCTGTATTTTTATATTCAAAATGGAATATATTACCATGTTTATCCTGTTATGTGTTGGACATTTTAACAAGCAAACTTGATTCATTATCAAGTTTTTAACAGAAAATGTTCTTGCAGCTGCTAGGTGATCTTGGGTGAATCAGGACCAGCTCCCACAATTAATTTCTGAGGCTTTATACCTGTCAAAGAAATATTGCAAATGGCTTAATGTCTGGAAGAATATCAGTGTCCAGACTATCATTATCTGCCAGTAAGCAACCTTAGTCTCTCTCTTCAGTTCCAGATGAGGTAAAAATGGATTCTGGATCTCTTTCATGCATCTGTTCTACATGTTCCCCATTTTCAGAGATAGAAATTACTAAATTATTGACGTCTCAGTTGGCTCTATAATTGATATATTTTAAAGTGGGTGTTCACCCTTATTGAAAATATCATTGTACCCTTACAAATTTAATACACTTTTAAAAATCGTTGGAAGTGCAGGTTTAGATTTTTGTCATTGTTGGGTTATTTGACATTTAATAGGGTAGAATGAAAAGATTTTTATATGTTTTAAGCAAATGAAGATATAATAGCTGTTGCCATTTTCCCTGATTCATTATGTAGTTGCTGTTATACAATGAGAAACGAATTCATCATCAAACATCTGTATTTCAATGTCAACAGCCAGTTCACGAGGAAACAAATGAATTTATGATTCATTTGGAACTGCAGGTTTGGATCTCATGTTGAATCAATCTCTAGAATTCCTTCCGAAATTTGAACCAATTATTCTGAAAAAATTTGTGATCTAAATGATGAAAATAGTACATTTTTGTTAGTTTTTTTTTTCTTTCACAAACTGTATTTTTATTTATTTATTTTTATGGTAGTTACACATAGTATTTATTAAACATTGTTCTATTTTTTCTTTTCTTAGATTATTTATTTATTGATTGATTGATTTTAGCATCTTTATTGGAGTATAATTGCTTTACAATGTTGTGTTAGTTTCTGCTTCATAACAAAGTGAATCAGCTATACATATACATATATCCCCATATCCCCTCCCTCTTGCGTCTCCCTCCCACCCTCCCTACCCCAACCCTCTAGGTGGTCACAAAGCACTGAGCTGATCTCCCTATGTTATGTGGCTGCTTCCCACTAGCTATCTATTTTACATTTGGTAGTGTATATATGTCCATGTCACTCTCTTACTTCCTTGGCTTCCTGAGGAATATAAAAGCAGCTAAAGTCACATCAATCTAGGTTGAGATTCTTCTTTTCCTTTTTATTAATTTTTATTGGAGTATGGCTGCTTTATAATGTTGTGTTAGCCTCCACTGCACAACAAATGAATCAACCATACACATACAGATATCCCCTCCCTTTTGGATTTTCCTCCATTTAGGACACCATAGTACATTAGGTAGAGTTCCCTGTTCTATACAGTATGTCCCCATCAGTTGTCTATTTTATACATAGTATCAATAATGTATATGTATCAGTCCCAGTCTCCCAATTCCTGCCACCCCAACCCTTTCCTCCTTGGTATCCATACATTTGTTCTCTACTTCTGTGTCTCTGTTTCTGCTTTGCAAATAAGATCATCTATACCATTTTTCTAGATTCCACATATATGCATTATTATACAATATTTGCTTTTCTCTTTCGACTTACTTCACTCTGTATAACACTCTCTAGGTCCAACCACATCTTTACAAATAACCGAATTTCATTCCTTTTTATAGCTGCATAATATTCCATTGTATATATGTAGCACATCTTCTTTATTCACTCCTCTGTTGATGGACATTTAGGTGTTTCCTTGTCCTGGCTATTGTAAACAGTGCTGCTATGAACACTGGGGTGCATGTGTCTTTTTGAATTATGGTTTTCTCTGGGTATATGCCCAGTAGTGGGATTGTTGGGTATTATGGTAGTTCTATTTTTTGTTTTTTGAGGAACCTCCATACTGTTTTCCATAGTGGCTGTATCAATTTACATTCCCACCAATGGTGTAGGAGGGTGCCCTTTTCTCCAGCAGGTTGAGATTCTTTAACCCTAAAGCCAGCCCAAAGGCCAGGACTGCACTGTTGAGTTATTCTCTTATAAGAAACTCTGTAGCTGAAGTGGCCATTTGTGTATTTCCTTCAAGCTTTTAATTTTTATTTTTTAAATAAAGCTGCCCAGAATTGTTTTCATTGTTGCTGTCAGACTTGATATCTGGCAAGCTACATTCTCTGCCTCCTTAAAACATCTCTGTGTCTCATCACAGTAAGTTACTTGGCTGCCTTTCAGTCCCTCAAGTTGAAATGCACATGTCACATGAGAACCCGAACAGGTATCAACAGACAAGGAAATCAAGGCCGTACCAACCCTTCCACCATAGAATCATGAGCTTTAAGGGCCTTTAAGGACCATCTAGCCCAATTTTTCATTGTACAGATGGAAAATTCTGAGGACCATGTTGATGCAAGCACTTCTGAAAGGTCACAGAGTCAATTAGCTAGTTAGAAACCATGTTTTCTAGCCCCTGGGTTTGTTGTTCCTAAATCAGTTTGTCCTCAGATATTCTCCTTGCCATTCTTGTGCTCTCCTGTGAAGAGCTGGCCTCTCCCAGGTTCCATCATCAGCTGGCTTCCACTGGTTTAGACCACTGGGAGGCACTGGTGGAAGATTGAAGGGTTGGAGAAAGGGAGAAGTAAAAATGGTCTTAACAACATCCATGAATGGTAAAGCCATAATATTTCATTTTCCATCCACAACTATGATGATGAAAATCAAGATTTAACCTTTACATCAGGGATGGATAACGTCACATAATAGGTCACATAAATGAATAAAGCAGGCCCACCACAACAGCACTCAGCCCATCTAAAGGGACAGGGTACCACACAGTTCCAACAACTACTGTCCTGTGAAAAAGCTGGCTTATACTGCCAACAACTCTGTTTTTTTAAAAATTCAAATAAGATATCCAGAATCGTAGGTGAAATTTTCTTACGTCTAAATGATAGAGAACATTTAACTATTTATTGTTCATACTCTACGGGCCAAACACAGCCTAGCTGTGGGAAGAACCTGGCAAACAGTCTGTGGTCCTGGTTTTAAGCATGAGAGCTCACCTGAGAAGGAAGCACGCATTTAAAGTCTCCACAGTGAAGTACCAGGTTAAAACAACTATGGGTATTTCCCCTCTGCCCCTGTCCTCCTCATCAAATGCTTGGGTATTTCCAATCATCATTTTATCTTGCTAAACAATCTCAACACAGCTCCTGAAATATTCCACTTCACCAGGTGTATTTAGTTCACAGACCAAGCATGATCCTGCAGAGTTTGTGGGAGTTAAAAGGGCAGCATTTGATAAAGAACATGAAACTGAGTGGCTAAAGGGCAAACAAATCCTGTTGTAAGTACATGGCATACCTTCGGTTATTATCTACAAATAAACCCTGGTAATGAGGTTTGGGGTTCCTCTTGGTTGCATGTTGATGATAAATTCTCTGAGGAACTGGCTCCAACCCATTAAGCAAGCTTGCTCCTGCCACTGTGGCTGTTAATTTGACAGGACACTGTCACATTAAGTAGAACAAACATGTTTTCGCCCAGTCGGCCATCCAGAACCGACATGGCTGTTACTCTGACAACTGGATATTGATTGGAATCACTCACCCCTTCCGACCCTCCACTGGGAGGTGGAGACCAAGCTCAGGCTGATTGAGGATTTGCTTCTTGGGCACACGTGGGTAGCATGGTAAAGGGTAGCCACAAATTTTAAGCCATTTAGTTCTTTGTCATGTTCATCCTTCAGACACTGTCTGGTTCTCATTTTCATCAGTGGGGCAACAGACTCTGAATAAATCATTGTGTTTATTAATTTTATGGACCTACACATCCATCTTGGAGGGCTGTTGTTTTTGCATTTACAGCTTTATAAATGCAAAACATCAAAGGCACAGAAAAGGATTCTATAAAAAAATCCCAAAAGAGACTCAGAAATGTAACATCTCTTGAATTTTGAAAGGGAGGAGGGGACTCTGGACTCTTTTTGTTGTTGATGTTTTTAAATCTGTGTAATTGGGAGACATCCACTTAGTTTTCAAATGACCAACCCATTTGCCAGATATACTCCTTTCTTTTATTGAAGTATAGTCAATTTACAATATTGTGATAGTTTCAGGTGTACAGTGCAGTATTATATCCCATTACAGGTTATTACAAGTTATTGGGTAAAATTCCCTGGGCTATACAGTAAATCCTTGTTGCTTCTCTATTTTATGTATAGTAGTTTATGGGATTAACAGTTATCAGATATGCTCTTAAAGTCTTCCATAAATCAAACTCACTAAGACTAGATATTTAACCCGTTTTTAACTTTTGGATATTTTAAACCTTCTTATTATGTGTACCTAAGATTTAGCAGAGCTGGCTTTTCACCCAGTAATTAATTTATCATAGATGAAATTTAATGTGTGCAATCGCTAGGCTCTCAGTTATCTGTGTCTCTATGTCAGCCTGAGCTTATTTCGTTCCCTGCTCTGGAACCCCTTGGCTGAAAAGGACCTTAAAGGGCATTTATTCAAATTGTTCACCAGTGTCTCTTGTCTGCTCTGGAACATTCCTAAATGGGAATCTGATATTTCCTTGAATACCTCCAGTAATGGAAAACTCATTATACAAGTTACCACCATAGAGAATTCTCTTAAAACATTATTCTTTTACATGGCAAAAAATACGTTGGCGCCAAGCTTCTACTCATTGGTCATAGATCCTCTGGTCATACAGTAGAGGTCAAATCCCTTTTCTGTTTGAAATTCATTACCATATTTGGAAATAGATATGGTGTTCTTCTTCTGTCTTCTCTAAGCTAAATTTATGCACTCTTTTAGCTATTTCTCCTAAAAGACGATTAGCTAATTGTGGTGTGAGGGCCACAGCTAGCCTACCATTTACTTATATAAATGAAATCTTCTTAGAACATGTGGATTAATTTATGTACTGTCTGTGGGGTCATTCATGCTACCATGGCAGAATTGAGTAGTTGTGATAGAGACCTTGTGGCCCAGAAAGCTGAAAGTATTTAATTATCTGGTCCTTTATGTATATAAAAAATTTTGCAGACTCCTGTCCTATACCATGGCATGTCAAGCCCCTCATCATCTTTATTTTTTCCTAGATGCCTTTCAGATTTTCACTATACAAGACTGAGACCTTCCAAAGCTTGAGAAGCTTGTGTCACTTTTTCTGGATACTCTATTAATGCTGACAAAAATCCACTACCTTACAAAAATCCACCTTAAAGCACAAAAAAATCCTCAGTTGAACCAGTGAGATTAGCCCTATTTGTGGTAGAAAAATATGTTTTTGTAGTTTTTCTTCAAATCTATTTCTATTTTAATGTCATTGCTTCTTTAAAATATACTTTTGAGTACCTAGTCTTGCGGAGCATTGTTCTAGACATTGTATGAAATTCTAAATAAAACAGAGTCCTTCCCCAAAAGAGCTCATATGAGATTGCACAGAGAAAGTATTTATAAAAAACTTTATTTCTTTATCTCCCTTCACTAGATTATCTGCTGCACTAAGGCAGGCTGCTTTGTCCTACTATGTCTCCCCAGTGCCTATAGCAGTTCCTGGCACACAGTACATGCTCAGAAAATGTTGGTTGGATGAGGAAACAAATTAGAAGAGGAAGACAAAATATCAACATTTAACTAAGTATTAAATTATATGATAAAGACTATATGAAAAATAGGAACTCTGCGTAGAGATAGATCAACATGGTCTGGACATAGGGCTGGAGGGTAACTTTATCATGTAATCTAACTTTTCCTCTAAAAGTAGAAACCCTGTTTATAGTCTTCAGATTATATTTCTCACCTGCATCAGAATCTTCTAGTTCACTTATTAAAAACAAGAGATTCCTGACATCCACGACTGACCTACTGAATCAGAATCTCTCTGGATGCCAAGCCCAGAAATATGCATGTTCAGCAAGCAGTACAAGTGAATCTCTTGAACCCACAAATTTGAAAACTACCACTCTCAACAAAAAGTGACACAATATCTATGTAAATGCCTCTAGTGATGAAGAAATCACACCACCACAGGCCAGCTTTTAGCTTTGCTAGCTTTAGTCATTGGGAAAAAAATAGCTATCAAGCTACAACCTGCCTCCTATAATTTCCAATCATTCGTTCCAGGTACATCATTTAAAGACGTATGGAGCAAATTGTATTTTTTCTCTTCCACACGACAGCCCTTCAAATGTGTGAAGATTCCTATAAATGTTTTTTCTTAAAGCTAACCATTTATTAGATGCTTTTATTTTTGTTTTCGTTGTTCATTGGCAGAACTATCTGACGTCTATCAGTTACTCCAAGGTTTTCAATGTGTTGCCAGAGGAAACTGGCATCCAGAGCAGAGAGTAAGTGGTTCAAGAATCCACAGATAAACCTCTCTTCCTTCTACTCCAAGCAAAACAGTCCACACTGCCCTTTTCCTCATTCACACCTGAAACCACAGTACGTGCCTCCCACTCTAGCCCTTGATGTTGAATCTCAGCAGACTCACTGGATATTCTTGGCACTCTGCTGAGCAAGTTCCGTATTTCTCATATTCCTATCTTAAAATGTGTCTCCTAGAACAGACTAGTGTAGTGGTCAAGCTGTAAGTCAGAATTAGACTTAACCACTAATTAGCTCTGCAACCTTGGGTGATTATCGTTTAACCTGTCTTAGCCTCCATTTCTTTGTTCTATAAAAATACAGCAGTAAAACCAGGAGTTGATATATACAAAGTATTTAACATAGTACCTGGTATATGGTGAGTTTTCAGTAAATGTTGACCGTTATTACTACCCTCCTGGTAGAATGAGAATGTTACTTTCTAGCAATTCTGTGTTTAATTTTTTATACACAGAATTATATATATTCTTATATTCCTGTCTCCTCTTGCAGATGGTGAAAATCTCATGGCAGGGACCACATCTGACTTAGCTCTAGCTACAGCTCCTAAAGGGCCACGGGGGAGAGCTCAAATAATCCAGTACTTCCTAAATAAGTTCTCAGTCTTTCCAGTACTTTGCATATTGCCAACCCTCTACTTTGTGCTTCTAAAATAGGCCAACCCTAATACACACAACACTGTGGGCAACCAATTTAAAAAGCCACCATCACACAAGCCCAGTTCTTGGTAATGGTCTTAAATCCAGCTTCCTTGCCCTTGCCCTTGCTCTTATTCTGAGTCTATGTCCCTAACTTACACCTCATCCTCTAGTTTGGTCATAAGGTTTTAGTTCTGCACTCACCTTGTGGACATAAGGACGAGGTTTGATCTCTCTCTCTCTGATTGTCTCTACTTCTGACCCCTGGGAGAATCTATCCTGCCTACCTTAGTTGCAGTCACTAGAGTGTAGAGCTGCACTTCCTACTGGACATCTGGCCAGCACTCCAGCCATGCAGGCCTTATCACCCCAAAGAAGAGCAAAGCAGGAGAATGAGAAAGATGCCATGGTACAGGGTTGGCTATACATCAGTCTGATCTGGCCTCATCATGTCATTTTGGTTTCAATTGTTGTGCTACCCAGATAGAGGGTGACAGTAACACGTCGCTGATATTTCGTTGCATTATTAGTGATGAAGTGTCGATACAGCTGGTTCAACAAAACATGGGGTTTATGTAGGTAAATTCCATAAAACTTCATCAGCGTCAGCTCTAGAAGTCAGAAGGGATGATGAGGCTATCAGGTCTTAAAAGCAGACCACAGGTGCTGAGTTTGACCTCATTTGTCTTTGTGGTGGTGGCCCAACACCCAATCAATCTTAAAACAGGAGTGTGATGCAGAAGAGGCTGGCGCAATTCAGCTGAGTGGGCAGGATGATGGAAAGTGACTCTGGCATTGCTGAGTTCAAATGGAATTAAGGATTCATGAGAGCACTGCACAGGCAAGCAGGCAGAGAGCCCTGGGTGAATACCGAATGAGTCACAAGGGAGACCCGGCTAGGCTTCGAGTCCCAAATAAGCAAGGAATTGCTTTGCGATGATGCCAAACTATAAATATCCCCACCTCAAAAAAACAGGTTCTCCTTTTACAACATCAGGAATGAGCAAAGAAAACTACGAGGCCAAGTACATATGTTACAGACAGCTATAATGCTTTCCATAAATAATGCTGCCACTTTGAAGCCATTCTTGAAAGAATTTTGAATATATTTTGTTAAGCTATTATTTTAATGGTATTTTAATCATACTAAAAGTCATGGATGGAATTCAAACAAATCCAGTTTCTCTGGGCCACTTACCAGGTGGTAAAATTAAATGTGTTTTCTCTGGTCCTACTCTGAGTCTAGTTACGGGATTTCTGATACTTCAGTCTCACATGTCGTAAATATGACAGTGTGTTTCAGGTTTGCCTGTGATGCTTATCCCTCTAGCCCCTTACACTGTTTTGAATTTCGTTCTTTCAACTGAGGACAGAAAGCAGGAGGATAGCAATTGTACTTTTGCCAGAATTTTCTTAAAAGCACTGAAAAGAATGTGTTCAGAATCCTAGGGTTTTGGATCTTTGACACTGCTGTGCTTGTCATGAGCAGCTCTTGCAGAATCCTTACTGCAAGACTTAACAAATTCGTTAAGATCTTGAGATCTTAACATCTAGGAAGATGTTAAGTGCTGGCTCTTTCAAGACCCATCCAATTCTGCAAGAGCAGGTGGGCCCCATTTTCAGCAACACAGTGCCCAAATAATTTGCCAAGATAGAGGAAGCTGAAATCCTGCTTCTAATCCAAGCCTGTACTGTATTCATCATGTGCCTGGGAGGAAGTGGCATGCCTTAACATGGGAGTTATGTGTGTAAATGCTCTAAGTACATACAGAGACACATACGTCCATAAACCTGTTACTACAATGTAGTCTCACCATTGCAGCTTTCAATATAATGTGTCAAACAAAGGGAAATAAACAAGACCTAATTTAGGGGATATAAATTATGCATGGAGGGGCCTGGATCAACATGGCTGTACTAGACTCTAATATTTGGAAGCTGATTAAACCAAAGCAGGTCAGAGCTTTGGACTACGTGACCAGAATTCCATTAAAGCAGACTCTGTACATTATCAGGCAAGAACTCATTTGCTTTCTCTGATCTTTTCCAGTTTCTGACTGTTCCCTCTGTGGTTGTTTGTCAACTCAAGGGAAGGAGGCAATGCTGCTGGCTACTTTGTGTTCCTATCTGTACAAACATCTATGTAAAAAAATTCCAGTACCTTACCAGACAAATGCAAATAAAATATTATCTATTTGATTAAGCACAGCAATATCACAGAACATTCATCTTTTATGAAAAAGAATCATTGGCTTTCCAGAATTTTCTGGGAGTTTTCATCCATTTTCATGGTAACGTAAAGGAAAGCTATGTTATATGAATCTAACACCTCTTTTCTTTGGATGTAATTTATACCATGTAGACTTCACAACTCCCTTTCAATACTTTACAACTGCACTGTAGGCTCCTCATCTGGAATTTTTATTACATAAATAAAACACTCTCTGATTTAAATTTAAGTATATATATTTTCTCTTCTCTAAAAGAATTACAGCTTGGAATGCACAACGCTGACATGTTTTTATTCTTTCAATCTTCTCTCACAATATGTCTGTACACTAGAACCAGGTTTTGGCCTTACTGAAGTCTATTTGTGAGTGTGACATGTATTAATGAAAAAATCTGTGGGTTTTTTTCCCTTGGAATAAAAGCACCTGAAAAATGGCTTGGAATCTAGGCAAGAAAACAATAGAAAAGTTAATATCTAAGAATGTGAATGGAACACCAAAGTAGCATCAAGGCCTTTAAAAAGTCTCTCCTTCAACATGGTGTTTATAGACTCAAGTCTATTTGACCACCATGTGACCTCAGTCCCTCCTCCCAGTGCTCCCTCCCTACTTTACCCCCTGCACTAACCTACCATTCTATACCTATATGGCAAGTCTCAATGTTTCAGAAGTCCTAGCCACAGCAATCAGAGAAGAAAAAGAAATAAAAGGAATCCAAATTGGAAAAGAATAAAACTGTCACTGTTTGCAGATGACATAATACTATACATAGAAAATTCTAAAGATGCTACCAGTAAACTACTAGAGCTCATCAATGAATTTGGAAAAGCTGCAGGATACAAAAGTAATAAATAGAAATCTGTTGCATTTATAGACACTAACAATGAAAGATCAGAAAGAAATTTAGGAGACAATCCCATTTACCATTGCATTAAAAAGAATAAAATACCTAGGAATAAACCTACCTAAGAAGGCAAAAGACATGTACTCTGAAAACTATAAGACACTGATAAAAGAAATCAAAGATTATACAAACAGATGGAAAGATATACCATGTTCTTGGATTGGAAGAATAAATATTGTCAAAATTACTATACTACCCAAGGAAATCTACAGATTCAATGCAATCCCTATCAAATTACCAATGATATTTTTAATAGAACAAGGACAAAAACTTTACAGTTTGTATGGAAACACAAAAGACCCCAAATAGCCAAAGCAATCCTAAGAAAGAAAAATGGTGCTGGAGGAATAAGGCTCCCTGACTTCAGACTATGCTACAAAGCTACAGTAATCAAGACAGTATGATAGTGGCACAAAAACAGAAAGATAGATCAATGGAACAGCATAGAAAGCTCAGAATAAACCCACACACCTATGGTCAATTAATCTATGACAAAGGAGGCAAGAATATAAAATGGAAAAAAGACAGTCTCTTCAATAAGTGGTGCTGGGAAAACTGGACAGCTACATATAAAACAATGAAATTAGAACATTCTCTAACAACATACACAAAAATAAACTCAAAATGGTTTAAAGGCCTAAATGTAAGACTGGATACTATAAAACTCTTAGAGGAAAACATAGGTTGAGCACTCTTTGACATAAATTGCCGCAATATCTTTTTGGATTCACCTCATAGAGTAATGAAAATAAAAATAAAGATAAACAAATGAGACTTAATGAAACTTAAAAGCTTTTGCACAGCAAAGGAAACCATAAACAAACTGAAGAGATAAGCCACAGAATGGGCGAAAGTATTTGAAAACAAACAACCGTAAGCAATTAATCCCCAAAATATACAAACAGCTCATACAGCTTAATATCACAAAAAACAAATAACCCAATCAAAAAGTGAGCAGAATATCTAAATAGACATTTCTCCAAAGAAGACATACAGATGACCAAACAGCACATGAAAAGATGCTCAACATTTCTAATTATTAGAGAAATGCAAATCAAAACTATAATGAGGTATCACCTCACGCCAGTGAGAATGGCCAGCATTAAAAAGTCTACAAAAAGTAAGTGCTGGAGAGGGTGTGGAAAAAAGGGAACCCTCCTACACTGTTGGTGGGAGGTACAACCACTATGGAGAACAGTATGGAGGTTCCTTAAAAAACTAAACATAGAATTACTATATGAGCCTGCAATCCCACTCCTGTGCATATATCTGGAGAGAACAGTAATTCAAAAAGATACACACACCCCAATGTTCATTGCAGCACTATTTACAATAGTCAAGACATGGAAGCAACCTAAATGTCCATTGACACAGGAATAGATAAAGATGTGGTACATATATACAATGGGATATTACTCAGCCATATAAAAGAATGAAATAATGCCATTTGCAGCAACATGGATTATCCTAGAGATTATTATACTAAGTGAAGTAAGTCAGACAGAGAAAGACAAATATCATGTGATATCACTTATATGTGAAATCTAAAAAGATGATACAAATGAACTTATTTGCAAAACAGAAACAGACTCACAGACTTCGGAAAACAAACTTATGGTTACCAAAGGGGAAAGGTTGAGGGGGAGGGATAAATTAGGAGTTTGGGATTAACATATACACAGTACTATAAATAAAATAGATAATCTAGAAGAACATACTATATAGCACAGGGAACTCTACTCAAGATTCTGTAATAACCTACAAGGGAAAAGAATCTGAAAAAGAATGGATATATGTATATGTATAACTGAATCACTTTGCTGTACACCTAAAACTATCACAATAATGTAACTCAACTATACTCCAATATAAAATAAAAATTAAATTTAAAAAAAGAAGATGGTCGGCCCCTGGCAAGCAGGCACAGTTCATTGATATTCCTCAGCCTCCCAGTACAGTAACCAGTATAAGCAGTGAATGAATGAACATATCAACAAATCAATCATCAGTGAACAAATCTGAAAACTTTCTTCAGCCTCTATGACCTCCCCTTTCTGAATCACATTCCATTTTAAATTATTCTTGCCCTAATTTTCCAGTAAACCCTGCTGCTCATTGGCAGTTCAAATGAGAAAGACAAATATCATATGATATCGCTTATATGTGGAATCTAAAAAAAGGGTACAAGTGAGCTTATCTACAAAACAGAAAGAGACCAATTAAGACATGGTTACTAGTGGGTAAGGGAGGGAGGGACAAATTGGAAGATTGGGATTGACATATACACACTACTATATATAAAATAGATAACTAATAAGGACCTACTGTATAGCATAAGGAACTCTACTCAATACTCTGTAATGGCCTACATGGGAAAAGAATCTAAAAAAAGAGTGGATATATGAATATTTATAACAGATTCACTTTGCTGTACACCTGAAATCAACACAACATTGTAAATCAAATATACTGCAATAAAAATTATTTTAAAAAGCCCTTGTCAAGCCCTGGACTTGTCCTATCAATGTCTATATTCTTTCCATCAACAAGCCCACCATATTTTCTTTGGGACCTTCTGACACACCTTAAGACTGATGTAAATAGAGCATCAAATTAAGTCAGACTCAGGAGATTGACCCTCTGGTCCTAAACATTCTACTATTTACTGTAAAACCTGAACAAATTTCTGTTCGTTTCTGGGTTATTGTATATTCTATTGTAAAATTTGGTGGGTACACTGAATGCCTTATGTCCCTTTCAACTTGTCATTGTGGCTGACAGTGTTTTTAAGTTAGTGTCCCAGTAGTAATAATTACAGTTTAATAGAGACTTAATTCATTCAACAAATATTTACTAAGTGCCTACTGCCTACCTCTCGCTAAGCATTTTTCTAAGATCTGAGAATGCAGCAGTAAGCAAAACATAAACACCACCCATGTAGCTTACTTTCTGGTGGGGTGGTGGGGTAGGGAAAATAGATGATAAACAGCTCATCTACATACATGTATATGTATAGGTATGTATACAGTTATGTATATGTATAGATCTCTGTCTATAAAATCGGGCAGTGATAAGTGCTATGGAAGGAAGAATTTAAAACAGATCAATGTGGAGAGGGACTATTGTTGGACTGATGGTAAAAGGATAGATGTGTTTATGATTCTATATAGTATGTTCAGTGAGGCTTCACTTATCAAGTAACAATTGAGTTGAGAGAGAGAGAGAAAAATAGCTCATTCCAGTTAAAGGTGACAGCAAGTGCAAAAGGCCTGTCGTGAGAGTGACTGGCTTTTCAAAGAAGAAAAAGAGGCTAAATAATGCAACAGAACTAGAGGATAAGAAATGAAGCTGAACAGGTTGGAGTAGAGGAAAGAAATTACTAGGGCCTTACTGGCTATTGTAAGTGCTTGGCTTTCAGTGTGATGAGAAACTGTTGGAGGAATTCACCATTTTGTAATGAGCACTGCAACAGTTAGATTGGGAAGAGGCAGGAGACGGTCAGTGAAGCACAAAGATAGAAGCCTATTACAATAATCCACATATAGAACTGCACATGACTTGGACTTGGGCAGAAGCAGTGGAGATGGTGAAAAGCTGTTGGAGTCCATTTTTGTTTTGAAGGTAGAGCTGATAGAATTTCCCTGTAGATTAGTCATGTGCAGAGTGGGACAAAGGAGAGTTATAGACTACAGTGTTTGCAGCCTCAGCAAGTGGAAAGATAAAGTTGGCACTCAGAGAAGACTGTAGCAGGAGCAGAAGAAGCAGGTTTGGGCTGGCAGGCATATTCAGGAGTTTAGATTTGGACAAGGTAAGTTTTTATGCCTCTTAAACATCCAAGTGGGTATACTAAGTAGGAACTTGAGTAAGAACCTGGAATTCAGGAATGAGTTCTGGGTTAGATAGACATTTGCAATGATCAGGATTGAGAATGGGTTTAAATATATGGGAATGGATGAGAACACCAATGAAGCAAATGTAAATACAGAAGTGGCCCAAATACTGAGTCTTAGGGAACTCTAAGAGTATGACATTAAAGTGTTGAGGGAAACTAGGCAAAGAGATTAAGGAGTGATTAGTGAGGTGGGAAGAAAGCCAAGGGACAACATGTCCCAGAAGCCAAATTGAAACAGTGTTTCAAGAAGCAGTTCATGACAGACTATGTCAAATGCAGCTGAGAAGATAAATGTGGTAGAACTTCATCAATTCTCAACTCTCATTGAATTACCGGGAGTATGTTTCTAACTGTGGTCATTCTAGACCCTGTATCAACCAGGGACACCACATTCTCATCACGGTCTGTGTGAATTCATGCTCCCTGGAGCTATGCAGTGCATATGCAGACACATGTGGCAGCCTCGGCCAATTGTAAAGGGCCAGCAGAGCCTTTCTGCAAATCCTCTTAAATCATCATGGGTAGGTGACTGGATAGTAGTAGTCAGCAGATGTATTTCGAATGTACACAAGCACTTCCCCAATCCCTCACCACACACACAAACTCACACACACTTGCAAACTTGGCATTTGTCATTCTAAATTCAAAGAATGGCATATTCACCCTGCCCTCCTTCTGAAAAGCCTGAAAAGGGCTTTTTATGGAAAATGGCACTAGTTGTTGATATTACAGTTGTGTTATTATTATTAACTGCTTGCATGTATTGAGTGATTAACGAGTACTAGGTTTTATTTTAATCATTTTATATATAGTGTTGTTAAATCCTCATGACATCCTCTGGGGTTGGTATTTATATCACCCTGATTCTCAGACAAGGGTATTAAGCCTTAGAGAGATGAAGTGACTTATTTCAGGTCACACAGCAAGTAATGCCAGATTCTGTTTCCAAACCCCAAATTCTGCCTCTGGGGCTCTCAGCCAAAAAATAAGAATGGAAATGTTCAGTTCTCCTAAATTCCTTGTTCCTTGGATAATATATGTACTTTGAACTCTCTGTTACCAACTGTTCTTTTTGGTGAAACCCAATAAGGTTGAGTTATCTGGAATCAACCCCGGGATTTTCCTGATGCTTGAGATCCAGGCAATAGCTGACTTTGCCATCCCCTTAGACTGTTAGCTCTTGGTAAACAAGCTACCTTATGGTCAAACTGACCAAGGAGGAGCTAAGAGCCATTTGAGTGGTAGACTTCTATTCCTTCAGGACTGTGAAAGTGACCCAAATAAGGTTATTAGCCTGCATTTCTAAATCATATCACCATGTGATCACTAGCCTCTGAGTTCCCTTTTTTGGTCACATGCCAAAGGTTAGATACCAGACCTCCAATGAATGTGCAGCAGTTGGAACTTTACTATCATCTTTGTTATAACAAGTGTCAATTTGCCCAGAAATAATATAATTCTTTTTGTTTAAGTGACTGGTGGCTAAGATGGCTGCTTTTTAGGAAAAAAAATCCAGAAATTTGAGTTGTCAAGTCATTTGTTAGAGAAGGAAAAGAATCATTCAAATTCCTGAGTAAATAGAAAGAACTTAAAAATGTCTGTGATATTGAAAAACAACTGGTTTAGAGCCCCTTTCCTCTCCCCCAAACAGAGATGTAAGTTTAGCTTACAGGTTTGCCTCCTTATTCACTGAAAAAATATTTTTTGGAAAATGTTATTTCATGGAGAATATGGTGAAATGACATTAAATCTCCACATTTAATGGATACCAGAATACTTTTCTTGGATTCTTTCCATTATTCTTTATGCTTCTCCATTCCCTATGACAACCTTGATCACTTCAGGTAAATCTGTGAAGTGTTAGGGAAAAGAAGGAAAAACTGACTCATTCTCAGCAAGGCAGGGTGTGGAATTAGATTTCCTAACCATCCAACCATCGTGATAGGCTGTGCCGGGTCACCCACAGACTCATCTGGCCTCTCCCATTCCTCACCCAGAACCTTCCACATATCTTTGGATGGAATCTCACTGGGATCAGGCATATTGTTTCTAGCTGTGATTTAATATTTGTGTGCATAAGTGTGTGTGTGTGTGTGTGTGTATGCGCACACGCACCCACATGCAGGACCATTGGCCTCCACAGGACAAGCCTAGGTTCCCCACTTCACCAGCAGAACAGTCTACGTAAAAGAGAATTGCCTGCTGCAGTTTGAACATAGGCTCTGATCCCATCTTTCCTTTCTCAAGGACATCAGGTAACAAAAACACTGGGTTTGAAGTCAGATGCAGTCAGTTTCAAATTCACGTTCTACAGTCTCATTCCTGAGCCATGTTAGGAAATCATTTATACTCTTTGAGCTTTGGTGTTCTCACCTGATCTTGAGGAATAAATAGACCTACAATACGTGAAAGGTACTTATATATAGCAAGTACACACATGGTCACGACCCTAATTTAGACATCAGTGAGTTTGAACAGTAGTATCTTCAGTCACTTTCTTTAAAATTATCATCTTGTTCCAGAAAATAAAGTTATCAAGCTGCTTTTTATAAAGTGAGAGAATTTAACTCATAGCTGGTTCTGAATTTACAAACCACCTCAAACCAGGTTAAAGCTGTAACATGAAATGCTTTGTCCTGCTGTTGGTAACTGGAGAGTCTTATGGGACTCCAGCTAAGAGATGGATGTGCTCAGGTGCCTCAAAGGGACTTCCATAACCACTGAGGGTGAATAAATATAACAACAGCTAACATTTCTCGAGCACTTATTATATGAATTACTGCTATATAACAAATTACCCCAACATTGAATGAAACAAATATTTATTATCTCACACATTAAAAAAATTTTTTAGTATAGTTGATTTACAATGTTGTGTTAGTTTCTGCTCTACAGCAAAGTATATCAGTTATACATATACATATTATCCACTCTTTTTTAGATTTTTTTTTTCCCATAATGACCATCTAGGTCATTACAGAGTATTGAGAAGAGTTCCCTGTGCTATATAGTAGTAGGTCCTTATTAGTATCTATTTTCTATATAGTAGCATGTATTTGTTTGAGGGTCAAGAGTCCAGAAGCAGTGAGCTGGGTAGTTCTGGCTCAGGGTCTCTCATGAGGCTGTGGTCAAGATGATGACCAGTTCAGTCATCTAAAGACTGGAGGATAAGCTTATAAGGTCCCTCCGTTGGTTGTTGGGAGAAGAATTCAGTTTCTTGTTTGCTTTTTACTGAAAGCCTTAGTTCCTCACCACACACACTTCTCCACTTGGCAGTTTATGCATCCTAGCAACATGGCAGTTGGCTTCTTCCAGAGCCAGTGATACAACTGAACAACTAAAACAGAGTGCCAAGCACCAGGGAAGTGGCACATCACTTCCTCTACAATCTATTCATTGGAAGTAGGACACTAAGTCCAGCCTGCTATCCAAGGGATGGGAATTGACATCTACCTCTTGAAAAGAGGAAATCAAAAAATGTGTGGACATATTTTAAACCCATCAGGCTTAGTATGCTAGAAACTATTCTAAGTATGCAATGTAAATTATTCCTACGTAGTTTGCACCACAATTCTATGAGATTAGGAATTATTATATCTTCCATTTCACAGAGGCTTGGAAAGTTTAAGATACTCACTTAGGGATGTGGTAGTGCTGGGATTCCAAGCCAGTCAGTGTGAATTTAGAACCAAAACATTTTGAATTATGAAAAAAAGAAAGATGAATTCCCTTTAGTAAAAGTCTTAATAATTTTATTTTAAATTGATAATCTATATGTAGAATATTTGACAATGCCTTAGTAAAAAGCATCTTGGATTAAGCAGAATATATCAATCTCTGACAATTTCAAATAATTAAGAATTTACTGGGCTTCCCTGGTGGCGCAGTGGTTGAGAGTCCGCTTGTCGATACAGGGGACACGGGTTCGTGCCCTGGTCCGGGAAGATCCCACATGCCGCGGAGCGGCTGGGCCCGTGAGCCATGGCCGCTGAGCCTGTGCGTCCGGAGCCTGTGCTCCGCAACGGGAGAGGCCACAACAGTGAGAGGCCCGCGTACCACAATAATAATAATAATAATTTACTGCTTATGAAGTAGAATTCACTGAGACAGGAAAATATAATTCTATAATGCTTTGCTCTATGGGTTGTAGTTCCTTCTCAAACAATATCAATCCCAGAAGAATAATTTTTAAAATATAAAAATATTTAAGTCATTTGGCCATTTATTCAGTTTATTCCGCCAGGATGATTAAAAGTTCTGAGTCTAAGAGTCTACAGAGTCTGGTGTGAAATTATCTTAGTACCTTTTTCACCCCCTCTATTTTCTAATAGTCTCAGATTTATTTCCAATTATCTCATAAATGTGAACAGTGGAGTGGGGGGAGAGCCCACTGAGAAATAACTTACACTGTCATTTAAGAGCTGCTTTTCTGCCAACCACAGCTTGAGTTTAATTTCCTAGGGGATAAAATTGCAGTTGTTGAGCAGATCCAAGCAGAAGGGGCAAGAGGCAGTGATCCGGATCACGGCTTCAGTAACAGGCAAGGAAAAGATGTCATCAAGATGTTAATAAATAATAGATGAGAAGGGGAGGGAGGGAGGATGGGAAGGAAGGAAGGAAGGAAAGAAGGGAGGGAGGGAGAGAAGGAGGAAGGGAGGGAGGGAGGAAGGGAGGGAGGAAGGAAGGAAGGAACATGAACAAATGAATGAAGAAAGGAAAGAATGAATAAAGGAGGAAATGTGGGTCTGAACATTAAAGAGGGCAAAGAATGGTGTGGGCAAAGGGCTCTGCTGTGGCAGGGAGAATAATGGTCTCACGGTTTCATGCAAAAGCCTTCCAGGACTCTCCACTGTCCAGAGCAAGGATGGGAAAAGGGCCGTGTACTGCCCAGCTCCTGCTGCCTGTCCCCAAGAGGGTGAAGAGCTAAGGGCTGACATCCAGAGCCTCCCAAGCTTAGTGAGTAACTTTTTCATTTCTAAAGCAAAATCTTGGACTCACAGCACAGAATCCTTTCCCCTCTCCAATCATCCTTTGCTGCTTTAGACAGTACAGTTTTTATGCTGCTATGTCAATAAAAGGGGGTGTTCTCATTCAAGGATACAGAACCCAAATCTCATTTGACAGCTGAAAACAACATGTATGTTCATCAAAACTATTATAATGAGGATTAAATGAGATAAAGCAAGCAAAGTATTTACCATGGTATCAGACTATGTCAGCTGCAATTATTAATATTTTTATTATTAACTATATTTCAGGCTTTAGGAATTCATATTTCCAACAAACACTCCAAAGTTAAAAAGGAATATGTAGTTTAAAAGATATAAAAAATTCAGGGGTCATGGCTACTGAGATCATTAAATGTGCTTAGGAAATGGTACCTCTCTAATCAACCCAGGACCTGAACAAATAAAAAAAATAAGGCCAGGGGTGTCAGAGGGATGTCCAAGTATCACATTTTGACAGATAAATGTTGAGCCGGGGTGGCTAATGTGTGTACCAGAGAATTAGGCAGACGTCACGCCAGTCACAGCCACACAGAATTGGGGATAGCCTCCCACTCTGCCCCTCAAGGGGCAGATCCCACCCCTGAAAGAGCACAGCAGAAAGACTGTCCCAAAATAGAAGGAAGTGGCTGAGCTGAGTACACTTATGTCCTAGTCATTCCTCTCAGTGTATTAATCAGGTAAGTCACTCTTCCTCCCCTGGGTCAGAGTAAGGAAGAGGCAGACTAGAGGACACATGCTTGCTGAGCTCCTGTCACACGGAAGGAAACATCTAGAGCTGGAGAGAAGTGTTCCCCTATCAGAGTGTTTTCATAGAGAAATTCTGTTCCAACCCCAGGTCATGCCCCATCTGGCCAGAACGAATCTGGAAACAGAGACACAAAAGGTCAATTTGAAAGTTCTTAAACTCTCTAGGTATGATATGGTACATGCTCTATAACATCTTGTTTGTTTTGTTTTAGTGATGTAGTTTTATTTTTTTGCAATGTATTTTTACTAGGGAGTTTATTACCTTCCGAAAACCTAAGGAATTACTTAATAAACAAATAATACCTTTGTATTTACTTAATAAACAAATAATACCTTTGTATTTACCTACCAGGGAACTAATTTTATGAACAATTATCACAATCAGGGAAAGCCTTAGTTTTATATCTGAAAATCTGGTTTTCAGTCCCAATTCAACTATTTTCTAGCTAAATATTCTTGACCAGTCATTTAAGCTAAACCTCAATTATCACATCTTCAAAATGCAGAAGATGCCAGGTTGCCTAAGGTGTTTCGTATGATGCTGGCCAGATCACTAAAGGATATATGTAAAAGCACTTTGAAGATACTATGATTGTGGGTATGGCATCTCCAAGGGCTTCAAATATATTTTAACAGAAAAATAAAAGGATCTTGTACCTTGGAAACATAGGCAAAGGGAAAGAAACCATCAGTGTTTTAGCAGTATGTGACAGCAAAGCAAAAAGAGAAAAGAAAAAGATTTGTTTTTTCCCACTCATAAATCCATTTATTTTTCATGATGGGCTCAGCCTCAAACAGATTTTACACACAAGAGGCATTTTTCTTTATGTAGTCCAAGGGCCAAATATTTGGAAATCAATAAGTTGCCAAACAATTGGATATTTCCTATAGAGGCAAGGCCACTATATTTATCCTTTTTTAAAAAGCCAGGCTGAATCTACCACATGTATCATCTTGTAAATGCTTTTCATTCAAAAATGAAACAAAAGGTGTGCTACTGCTAAGAGCTTCAAGGTCTAGAATGCCTATGTGCTCCTTATTATAATTCCTTTTTTCAAAATGGGCATTGTGTGCCCCTGAAGGACAAGCCTTGTGTTCTCTCAGCTCTAGGAACTGATTAATGCCTCAGGATGTGATGTATATTTAAGCCAGACTTTTGGCCTATTAGCAATTCACAAACCATGACGGTGCATAGTTTTGTACTTAACTCCATTTTGCATTACAAAATGTTTATAAATATGCCTCCATTCCCAGAATGGTATATAAACACATCAACAAATCGCACGTGTATTGAGGGAAGAGAGGTAGAAGGTTACGAATTTATCATCGCCTCAGGCTGTTCAGTGACAAATTAAATATCACCCTGGCCACTGAGGTCCCTACCAGGCAGTTGGTCAGAATGAACTGTAGATAGACTGAACCTCTCTTATTGGAGACAAGTCAGCAGCTCACCCAAATATTATAAATTGTATCCCTCACACTAGAAAAAAAACTACACCATACTAAAGGCAAGCCTCTTATTTCTACATGATTGCAGTCTTATGATTTCTTTAGAAGACAAAGGGATTTTATGGCAATAGGAAAATCAGGAGACATAGGTGGATGAGGGATAGTGGGGACATTACCTAATATCTGGGAGGTGAGTTTAGATTAATTAAAATATATATTAATATATTAGATTAATTTTTAAAATATATATGTATATATCCTTTTACATATGCATATTCTGCTTCTGGAAGGCGAATTTTTCCCTTTCTCATCTTTGGGATCTTAACTGGCAGCAAGAAGGGAATAGAAAAGGACTCCCCAAGCAAAAGACTCATAAATTTGCCTCTGAACTGGCTCCCTCTCTCAGAGATGACTGTCTAGATTCTAGTTTTCAACAGGATTTGGTCACAGGCAAACCTCATTTTCTCTCTTAAGTCAAGGTTATGAAATTGGACTAAAAAATATAACTGGTTTCTTTTTGTTCAGTGATTGGTGTGCAGATATGCTTTGATATTAACCAGCTATCCTAAAAAATCCTACAGCCAATTAGAAGGTTCATCCCTTAATATTTTAGCTTATAAAAAATGTGTTTTACGTTATATAAATTTTACCACAATAAACAAAGAAAATAATTAAAAGGTATTTTCTTCCAGAGAGTCACATATACTAATTAGAAAGGGGAAAAGTTTTCTGAGACTACATCATAGAATTATAAACCTTCAGAATTGAAAGGGCTCTTAGAAAATTCATCCAGAACAGAATTTTCCAGAATGTAATTCTACAAGTTAGTTATAGCTTTTACAATAAGAAAGGGTTCCAGAGTCATAGCGGTCATCAGTTCTGCTCACCACCATCCAGTTCTCTCCTCTGGGTACTATCTCCCTTGTAGTCGTCTAGGGTCATATGACTAGTGCAGGCCAGTGAATTGTGAATAGAAATTATATGCATCATATTTGGGCTGTAACATTCAATGGCTGGTTTGAGACCCTCCTAAACTTGCTTTCAGGCAAAATGGCCTGCAATTTTCATGATGATGTCAACCCCATCAGCTGTATCCCTGAGTGACTATGAAGAAAAAAGCCCCTCTTCACGGCCATTAATCTATATTGGAAATGTAATGAGAGAGAGAGATAGAAGAGAAAGAGGGAGAGACAGAGAGAAACAGACAGAGACAGAGAAACTTTCTTATTTTAAACCTATGAGATTTGGCTGTATTTTTCTCTCAGCATAACCTAGTCTATCCTAACTGATACAATGATCAGTTAAGTTTGAAAAACACAGATTTTACAGGTTTGTTTACTACCGAAATGTTAAAGCCTTTAAGATACTAATAGAAAATATAAATCTTCAAGAGAAAAATATATTGGAAGCATTTCTCACACCTATTTTACCACAGAGGTTTTTGCTTTGTTTTATTTTAGTTTTTGTGTGTTGTGCAGAACACTTATTACTATGTCAAAGATCGGTATTCCGCAAGACAATTAGGGAAAACACCTTTGGTCCATACTCTGCAGTTTACAAAATAGTCAAACAAAGCTCTAAGGAACGACGGTCTTCTCCAAGGTCATACTCAGGGACATAGTCACTTAGTGGCAGACATGGGAGCTGATGCCTGAAGTCCACATCCTGGACCTGGCAAACCAGGGTAGCTTCACAGGTGAATCAAATGTTTGCTAATGTTCTAATCTTTTATTGATACATGACTCTTTAAAGAACTAGTCCAGTGGAAGCACCCACACCACCAAACCATATAAATTAAAATCAACACCAAGTTACCATTGGCCTACAGAAAGTTAAAACAAAGAAACACTTATAAGAAAAGCTAAGGGGCTTCCGGGAAGATGGCGGAAGAGTAAGACGCGGAGATCACCTTCCTCCCCACAGATACACCAGAAATACATCTACACGTGAAACAACTCCTACAGAACACCTACTGAACGCTGGCAGAAGACCTCAGACATCCCAAAAGGCAAGAAACCCCCCACGTACCTGGGTAGGTAAAAAGAAAAAAGAATAAACAGACAAAAGGATAGGGACGGGACCTGCACCAGTGGGGGGAGCTGTGAAGGAGGAAAAGTTTCCACACACTAGGAAGCCCCTTCGCGGGCGGAGACTGCGGGTGGCAGAGGTGGGGAGCTTCGGGGCCGCAGAGGAGAGCGCAGCAACAGGGGTCTGGAGGGCAAAGCGGAGAGATTCCCGCACAGAGGATCAGTGCCGACCGGCACTCACCAGCCCGAGAGGCTTGTCTGCTCACCCGCCGGGGCGGGCGGGGCTGGGAGTTGAGGCTCGGGCTTTGGTCGGAGCGAAGGGAGAGGACTGGGGCTGGCGGCGTGAACACAGCCTGCAGGGGGTTAGTGCGCCACGGCTAGCCGGGAGGGAGTCCGGAGAAAAGTCTGGACCTGCCGGAGAAGCAAGAGACTTTTTCTTACCTCTTTGTTTCCTGGTGTGCGAGGAGAAGGGCTTAAGACCGCTGCTTAAAGGAGCTCCAGAGACGGGCGCGATCCGCGGCTAAACGCGCGGACCCCAGAGACAGGCGGGAGACGCTAAGGCTGTTGCTGCCGCCACCAGGAAGCCTGTGTGCGAGCACAGGTCACTATCCCCACCGCCCTTCTGGAGAGCCTGTGCAGCCCACCACTGGCAGGGTCCCGGGATCCAGGGACAACTTCCCCGGAAGAACGCACGGCGCGCCTCAGGCTGGTGCAACGTCACGCCGGCCACTGCCGCCGCAGGCCCGCCCCCCACTCCGTACCCCTCCCTCCCCCCGGCCTGAGTGAGCCAGAGCCCCCGAATCAGCGGCTCCTTTAACCCCGTCCTGTCTGAGCGAAGAACAGACGCCCTCTGGCGACCTACACGCAGAGGTGGGGCCAAATCCAAAGCTGAGCCCCTGGGAGCTGTGAGAACAAAGAAGAGAAAGGGAAATCTCTCCCAGCAGCCTCAGAAGCAGCGGATTAAAGCTCCACAATCAACTTGATGTACCCTGCATCTGTGGAATACATGAATAGACCATGAATCATCCCAGATTAAGGAGGTGGACTTTTAGAGCAAGATTTATGATTTTTTACCCTTTTCCTCTTTTTGTGAGTGTGTATGTGTATGCTTCTGTGTGAGATTTTGTCTGTATAGCTTTGCTTCCACCATTTGTCCTAGGGTTCTATCTGTCCGTTTTTTTATTGTTGTTTGTTTTTTTATTTTCTTTCTTTTTCTCTTAATAATTATTTTTTATTTTAATAACTTTATTATATTTTATCTTACTTTATTTTATTTTACTTTATCTCCTTTCCTTTTTTCCTTCCTTCCCTCCTTCCTTTCTTCCTCCCTCCCTCCCTCCTTTCTTTCTTTCTTTCTCTCTTTCTACTTCTACTAATTCTTTCTTTCTACTTTTTCTCCCTTTTATTCTGAGCCGCGTGGATGAAAGGCTCTTGGTGCTGCAGCCAGGAGTCAGTGCTGTGCCTCTGAGGAGGGAGAGCCAATTTCAGGACACTGGTCCACAAGAGACCTCCCAGCTCCACATAATATCAAACGGCGAAAATCTCGCAGAGATCTCCATCTCAACACCAGCACCCAGCTTCACTCAACGACCATCAAGCTACAGTGCTGGACATCCTATGCCAAACAACTAGCAAGACAGGAACACAACACCACCCACTAGCAGAGAGGCTGCCTGAAATCATAATAAGGCCACAGACACCCCAAAACACACCACCAGACATGGACCTGCCCACCAGAAAGACAAGATCCAGCCTCATCCACCAGAACACAGGCACTAGTCCCCTCCACCAGGAAGCCTACACAACCCACTGAACCAACCTTAGCCACTGGGGACAGACATCAAAAAGAACGGGAACTACGAACCTGCAGCCTGCAAAAAGGAGACCCCAAACACAGTAAGATAAGCAAAATGAGAAGACAGAAAAACACACAGCAGATGAAGGAGCAAGATAAAAACACACCAGACCTAACAAATGAAGAGGAAATAGGCAGTCTACCTGAAAAAGAATTCAGAATAATGATAGTAAAGATGATCCAAAATCTTGGAAATAGAATAGACAAAATGCAAGAAACATTTAACAAGGACCTAGAAGAACTAAAGGTGAAACAAACAACGATGAACAACACAATAAATGAAATGAAAAATACTCTAGATGGGATCAATAGCAGAATAACTGAGGCAGAAGAATGGATAAGTGACCTGGAAGATAAAGTAGGGGAAATAACTACTGCAGAGCAGAATAAAGAAAAAAGAATGAACAGAACTGAGGACAGTCTCAGAGACTTCTGGGACAACATCAAATGCACCAATATTCGAATTATAGGGGTTCCAGAAGAAGAAGAGAAACAGAAAGGGACTGAGAAAATATTTGAAGAGATTCTAGTTGAAAACTTCCCTAATATTGGGAAAGGAAATAGTTAATCAAGTCCAGGAAGCACAGAGAGTCCCATACAGGATAAATACAAGGAGAAATACGCCAAGACACATATTAATCAAACTGTCAAAAATTAAATACAAAGAAAGCATATTAAAAGCAGCAAGGGAAAAACAACAAATAACACACAAGGGAATCCCCAGAAGGTTAACAGCTGATCTTTCAGCAGAAAGTCTGCAAGCCAGAAGGGAGTGGCAGGACATATTTAAAGTGATGAAGGAGAAAAACCTGCAACCAAGGTTACCCTACCCAGCAAGGACCTCATTCAGATTTGATGGAGAAATTAAAACCTTTACAGACAAGCAAAAGCTGAGAGAGTTCAGCACCACCAAACCAGCTTTACAACAACGGCTAAAGGAACTTCTCTAGACAAGAAACACAAGAGAAGTAAAAGACCTACAATAACGAACCCAAAACAATTAAGAAAATGGAAATAGGAACATACATATCAATAATTACCTTAAATGTAAATGGACTAAATACTCCCACCAAAAGACACAAATTGGCTGAATGGATACGAAAACAACACCCATATATTTGCTGTCTACAAGAGACTCACTTCAGACCTAGTGAGTGAAAGTGAGTGGATGGAAAAAGATATTTCATGCAAATGGAAACCAAAAGAAAGCTGGAGTAGCAATTCTCATATCAGACAAAATAGACTTTAAAATAAAGACTATTACAGGAGACAAAGAAGGACACTACATAATGATCAAGGGATCGGTCCAAGAAGAAGATATAACAATTGTAAATATTTATGCACCCAACATAGGAGCACCTCAATACGTAAGGCAAACACTAACAGCCATAAAAGGGGAAATCTACAATAACACATTCATAGTAGGGGACTTTAACACCCCACTTTCACCAATGGACAGATCATCCAAAATGAAAATAAATAAGGAGACACAAGCTTTAAATGATACATTAAACAAGATGGACTTAATTGATATTTATAGGACATTCCATCCAAAAACAACAGAATACACATTTTTCTCAAGTGCTCATGGAAAATTATCCAGGATACATCATTTCTTGGGTCACAAATCAAGCCTTGGTAAATTTAAGAAAATTGAAATTGTATCAAGTATCTTTTCCGACCACAGCACTATGAGACTACATTTCAATTACAGGAAAAGATCTGTAAAAAATACCAACACATGGAGGCTAAACAATACACTACTTAATAACGAAGTGATCACTGAAGAAATCAAAGAGGAAATAAAAAAATACCTAGAAACAAATGACAATGGAGACACGACGACCCAAAAATCTATGGGATGCAGCAAAAGCAGTTCTAATAAGGAAGTTTATAGCAATACAATCCTACCTTACAAAACAGGAAACATCTCGAATAAACAACCTAACCTTGCACCTAAAGCAATTAGAGAAAGAAGAACAAAAAAACCCCAAAGTTAGCAGAAGGAAAGAAATCATAAAAATCAAATCAGAAATAAATGAAAAAGAAATGAAGCAAATGATAGCAAAGATCAATAAAACTAAAAGCTGGTTCTTTGAGAAGATAAACAAAATTGATAAACCATAAGCCAGACTCATCAAGAAAAATAGGGAGAAGACTCAAATCAATAGAATTAGAAATGAAAAAGGAGAAGTAACAAGTGACGCTGTAGAAATACAAAACATCATGAGAGATTACTACAAGCAACTCTATGCCAATAAAATGGACAACCTGGAAGAAATGGACAAATTCTTAGAAATGCACAACCTGCCAAGACTGAATCAGGAAGAAATAGAAAATATGAGCAGACCAATCACAAGCACTGAAATGGAAACTGTGATTAAAAACCTTCCAACAAACAAAAACCCAGGACCAGTTGGCTTCACAGGCAAATTCTATCAAACATTTAGAGAAGAGCTAACACCTATCCTTCTCAAACTCTTCCAAAATATAGCAGAAGGAGAAAGACTCCCAAACTCATTCTACAAGGCCACCATCACCCTGATACCAAAACCAGACAATGATGTCACAAAGAAAGAAAACTACAGGCCAATATCACTGATGAACATAGATGCAAAAATCCTCAACAAAACAGTAGCAAACAGAATCCAACAGCACATTAAACGGATCATACACCATGATCAAGTGGGGTTTATTCCAGGAATGCAAGGATTCTTCAGTATACGTAAATCAATCAATGTGATACACCATATTAACAAATTGAAGGAGAAAAACCATATAATCATCTCAATAGATGCAGAGAAAGCTTTCGACAAAATTCAACACCCATTTATGATAAAAGCCCTCCAGAAAGTAGGCATAGAGGGAACTTTCCTCAACATAATAAAGGCCATATATGACAAACCCACAGCAAACATCGTCCTCAATGGTGAAAAACTGAAACCATTTCCACTAAGATCAGGAACAAGACAAGGTTGCCCACTCTCACCACTCTTATTCAACATAGTTTTGGAAGTTTTAGCCACAGCAATCAGAGAAGAAAAGGAAATAAAAGGAATCCAAATCGGAAAAGAAGAAGTAAAGCTGTCACTGTTTGCAGATGACATGATACTACACATAGAGAATCCTAAAGATGTTACCAGAAAACTACTAGAACTAATCATTGAATTTGGTAAAGTAGCAGGATACAAAATTAATGCACAGAAATCTCTTGCATTCCTATACACTAATGATGAAAAATCTGAAAGTGAAATCAAGAAAACACTCCCATTTACCATTGCAACAAAAAGAATAAAATATCTAGGAATAAACCTACCTAAGGAGACAAAAGACCTGTATACAGAAAATTATAAGATACTGATGAAAGAAATTAAAGATGATACAAATAGATGGAGAGATATACCATGTTCTTGGATTGGAAGAATCAACATTGTGAAAATGACTCTACTACCCAAAGCAATCTACAGATTCAATGCAGTCCCTGTCAAACTACCACTGGCATTTTTCACAGAACTAGAACAAAAACTTTCACAATGTGTATGGAAACACAAAAGACCCCGAATAGTAAAAGCAATCTTAGGAACAAAAAACGGAGCTGGAGGAATCAGGCTCCCTGACTTCAGACTATACTACAAAGCTACAGTAATCAAGACAGTATGGTACTGGCACAAAAACAGAAAGATAGATCAATGGAACAGGATAGAAAGCCCAGAGATAAACCCATGCACATATGGTCACCTTACCTTTGATAAAGAAGGCAGGAATGTACAGTGGAGAAAGGACAGCCTCTTCAATAAGTGGTGCTGGGAAAACTGGACAGGTGCATGTAAAAGTATGAGATTAGATCACTCCCTAACACCGTACACAAAAATAAACTCAAAATAGATTAAAGACCTAAATGTAAGGCCAGAAACTATCAAACTCTTAGAGGAAAGCATAGGCAGAACACTCTATGACATAAATCACAGCAAGATCCTTTTTGACCCACCTACTACAGAAATGGAAATAAAAACAAAAATAAACAAATGGGACCTAATGAAACTTTAAAGCTTTTGTACAGCAAAGGAAACCATAAACAAGACCAAAAGACAACCCTCAGAATGGCAGAAAATATTTGCAAATGAAGCAACTGACAAAGGATTAATCTCCAAAATTTATAAGCAGCTCATGCAGCTCAATAACAAAAATCCAAACAACCCAATCCAAAAATGGGCAGAAGACCTAAATAGACATTTCTCCAAAGAAGATATACAGACTGCCAACAAACACATGAAAGAATGCTCAACATCATTAATCATTAGAGAAATGCAAATCAAAACTACAATGAGATATCATCTCACACCAGTCAGAATGGCCATCAACAAAAAATCTAGAAACAGTAAGTGCTGGAGAGGGTGTGGAGAAAAGGGAACCCTCTTGCACTGCTGGTGGGAATGTAAATTTATACAGCCACTGTGTAGAACAGTTCGGAGGTTCCTTAAAAAACTACAAATAGAACTACCATATGACCCAGCAATCCCACTACTGGGCATATACCCTGAGAAAACCAAAATTCAAAAAGAGTCATGTACCAAAATGTTCATTGAAGCTCTATTTACAATAGCCCGGAGATGGAAACAACCTAAGTGTCCATCATCGGATGAATGGATAAAGAAGATGTGTCACATATATACAATGGAATATTACTCAGCCATGAAAAGAAACGAAATTGAGCTATTTGTAATGAGGTGGATAGACCTAGAGTCTGTCATACAGAGTGAAGTAAGTCAGAAAGAAAAAGACAAATACCGTATGCTAACACATATATATGGAATTTAAGGGAAAAAAATGTCATGAAGAACCTAGGGGTAAGACAGGAATAAAGACACAGACCTACTAGAGAATGGACTTGAGGATATGGGGAGGGGGAAGGGTAAGCTGTGACAAAGCGAGAGAGAAGCATGGACATATATACAGTACCAAACGTAAGGTAGATAGCTAGTGGGAAGCAGCCGCATAGCACAGGGAGATCAGCTAGGTGCTTCGTGACCGCCTGCAGGGGTGGGATAGGGAGGGTGGGAGGGAGGGAGACACAAGAGGGACGAGATATGGGAACGTATGTATATGTATAACTGATTCACTTTGTTATAAAGCAGAAACTAACACACCATTGTAAAGCAATTATACTCCAATAAAGATGTTTAAAAAAATAAATTAATAAAATAAGAGCTAAAAAAATCCCCAACCAAGATGAGAAGCCAGAGATAACATCCTGTGAGAATGTGAGGGGAGAGTCTCTCAGCTGGATCTTCTGAACCAGGACCCTATAGCCCTCAGTGAAAGCTCAGTTCTCTGGCTAAAAACCTGGCAGCGAGGACCTCAAGGGCATATTACATCCTTTTCCTTAGGGAATGCTTTGGCTAAAAGAGATATTTCAACCTGAAATGAGGGAGAAGATATCTAATTCCTAGAGCTTATTTTTGAGCCACTGAAAATACCTCTCTCATTTGAAACAATTTATTTTGACTGGTGCTAGAGGCCCTAACAAAATCACAGTAGTCAGAGTGATAGTTTTGAAATTGTGGGAGTAAAGATCTATTGCAACATCATTCGGATTTAATCACAGAATTGGAGGAAAGGAGTAAAAGCTGCTTGAAAAAACTTAAAAGAAAAAACTACAAAAAAATGAACTAGTGCATGGATATTGCCAGAAACTGCTTAAGAAAAGCTCACAGAATTTTTTAAATAAATATTATTTCTTTATTTTTTAATAGCAACTCCAGATTTGATCTCTGAGCTTTACTGAAGCACTTTATCTCACAAACTGGGGAAGGTCTAAATGGTATGCCCTATCTTTATTGAAATATGGCCCCCAAATGCAGGTTCTCTGTGGCTGCTTTGAAATTAGCCAAATTGTATTGGGTTCGTCACTGGAGTGAAATGAGATCTTTAGTTTAAAAGTAATGAGGACACGGAGAGGGGGAAGGGTAAGCTGGGAGGAAATGAGAGAGCATTGACATATATACACTACCAAATGTAAAATAGATAGCTAGTGGGAAGCAGCCGCATAGCACAGGGAGATCAGCTCGGTGCTTTGTGACCACCTAGAGGGGTGGGATAGGGAAGGTGGGAGGGAGACGCAAGAGGGAGGAGATACGGGGACATAAGTATACATATAGCTGATTCACTTTGTTATACAGCAGAAACTAACACAACATTGTAAAGCAACTATACTCCAATAAAGATGTTAAAAAATAAAGTAATGAAGTGTAATTGGAACATAAATAATTTTCAAACATTTTGGCCTAGGCCTGAACACTAGCATGTGAATAATTTTGAGTCATGCCCCAGGGAATATATTGGTAGACATAAGTGGGGAGCATGCATTCCAAACACTGCCTTGAGGGTTCCAAGCATAATGATGAGGACAGACAAACCTCTGCTTTTTTAGTCCAAGAGCCTCAACAGAAAGCCTTCTGCTCTGTTGCTTACCCCCGTGGAGAACAGAGCCCCACAGCCTCTCTTAGCCACAGAGCAGGAACAGCTCAGCTCATCAAAGCTCTCTCTGCCTCAGCAAACATAAAGAATTGTAGTACCTGGCCTGAGAGCTGCTTCCCCACCAAACAGGAGGTGAAATCAGGATAAACAAGACTTGCGATAATAATGACTTGGAAGCTACTGTATCAGCTTCCTTGGAGGAGTGGAATACAGAGGGAGCCATCAACTAATATACAGAAGGAAGGAGTAGACTAAACCTGGGCACCAGAGGACTCTCCTTCACTGCTGTCTTTTTGCATTGCCCTACTCCTCCAGAAATAGGACATCCATATTCCATAAAGGGGTCACTTGTCTAATAGCAGCAACTGTGCAATGACTAAGCATCCTCATCTGCCCTCATATAAAAATGTGATTTAAGGAAAAAAATGTGATTGGAGCCTCTTTCCTGGCTCTTCAGGCGTCTAAACCTTACAAAGTTCATCCCTAAGTAAAAAACTATATCATCCTTCCACCTTCTTTTCTTCCTTGTAGCCCAGTTCTTTCATTTTCTCTTTGTCTTTGATTTGATAAACACATTCTCAGGAAAATGTTCTGGATTTAATGGCTTATTCTTTTCTGAGCTGTGGTTTCTCAAGAGACCATGAGAATCTTGATAACCCCAAATAATGAATCTCTGACAGTGGGCTTTCTAGATTCACAGTCATTGATTGATAGAAGGATTAGGGAGGGCTGCCTGCAAACTATAAGCTGAGAGTTCCCCAGGTTCGTTCATTCATTCATTCACTCTCATTCATTCACATAACAGACATGTTATAAACTCCAATAAGCACTGTGTTCATTATTGACCCAATCAATCCACATCAGCATGACACAGAAACCCCATATATATGAGACCAAAAAGGCACAGACCCCGATTTAAAGAAACAAGTCTGGTAAAAGAGATAGGCATGTAAACAAAGCACAAAGACATAATATATGTTAGAGGTAAAAGCAACATACTCTGAAAACAGAGAGGTGAGCAAATAATTCTGATAGGAAGATGCAGAGTTGATTCAAGTCTTGAAATAAGAGTATCAGTGGGGCAGTGTGGGAGGGCAAGACCTACTGGGCTGAGTAAACAGCATGAGTGATGGACGAAAGGTCTGAACATAGAAGCAGAATCTGGCCAGAACACAAGAGGTCAGATCACTGGATTCCATGCTAAAGAGTTTGGAAAAGTCTGTTAGTAACTGTATTGGTTTCACAAGGCTTCTATAACAAATTAACACAAACCTGTTGACTATAAACAACAGGAATTTATTCTCTCACAGTTCTGAAATCCAAAATTAAGGCGTCAGCAGTATCACGATCTCTCTGATGGCTCTAGGAAAGAATTCTTCCTTGCCTTTTCCTAGCCAGCAAGCCTTGGCATTCCTTTGCTTGTAGCTGAATCAGTTTCTGCCTTCCTCTTCATGGCTGTCTTCTCCCTCCATCTATCTCTGTTTCTCTGTTTTCTCTTCTTATAAGGACACCAGTCATTGGATTAGGGCCCACCCTAACCCAGGATGACTTTATCTTGACTAGTCATATCTGCAAAACAAAATTTCCAAATAAAATCACATTTTGAGGTTCCAGGTGGACATGAATTTGGGGAGAACACTGTTCAACTCCATATAGTAATTGATGTTATGTACCATTTCTGAGGTAAAGGGTAGGATAATCTGTCACAGCTTCAAGCAGGCAAGTTTTGTGTCTAATGCCTTTAATTAAAATCTTCTTACTAAAGACAAGTTCACTAACTACTTCAAAAGTAGCATAGACTGAACAGCCAGTCAGACATAGAAGGGTGAAGGAAGAGAGAGGGATCAATAATAACTCAAGTTTGGGCTTCCCTGGTGGCGCAGTGGTTGAGAGTCCGCCTGCCGATGCAGGGGACACAGGTTCGTGCCCCGGTCCGGGAGGATCCCACATGCCGCGGAGCGGCTGGGCCCGTGGGCCATGGCCGCTGAGCCCGCGCATCCGAAGCCTGTGCTCCGCAACGGGAGAGGCCACAACAGTGAGAGGCCCGCGTACCGCAAAAAATAAAAAAATAATAATAACTCAGGTTTCCAATGGAGGTGATAAGAAAACAGTAACAAGGTGAAGGCACCCAACATTTGTTGAGTGTTTCCTATATGCTAGGCATTTTTCTAACTGCTAGTACTTCATTAATACTCATAACAATCCTAGTGTGAAATATTTTACCATTTCGCAGGTGGTAAATTGTGTACGATTTTGCAAGTGATAAAAGAAGCACAGAGAGGTTAAATACTTTGCCCATGGTCACACAGCTAATCAATGTGAGAGCTGGAAAGTGAAGCCAGGTAGTCTAACTCCAGAGCCTGTGACTTTAACCACTACACTAGAACTATATGGTAGTACTATCTTTATCAAGAGAACCCAGGAGAAGAAATTTTATTAGGGGAAAAAGCAAAGAGTGGGGGAAACAAACTTGGTTAGAAGCATATTCAAAGAAATGTGCCTCCTAGCACTTAACGTCAGAATCTGAGTTACATTTGGTACGTTAGGATGAGCATTACCTCCCTAACACATGTGACTTATATAAAATATCCAAATATATAGAATAAATGCTGTGCTACAGCACAGAAATATAATGCTTCAGGCCACTGTAATAAATTACCAGAGGGGAGAAATTTAATGATAGAAAAGACTTTGGCATTTCTTTTTGGATTTACTAGTCCTGTCTTTATCTCCAAGTCAGTCTATGGCATTCATTATACTCTGCTCCTCGGCAACCCTGGGCAGGGCATTGCATAGGCTTTGGTCACTGGAATGAAGTACTGGAGTATCATATCCCAGACTGCTTTGTTTCTTCATTATTGCTGCTATAGAGATACCTCATTATCAGAAACGGTTTCATACGTTGCATCTCCATTACAAAAGCCTCCTTTAAGCATAGATCACCTCTATTTAGCACACACTCTACTTCCTACATTATAGGGTCTTTATTTTTAAGTCTCCTGTTCTCACTAGTTTCACTCCTTGACTTCACACTTCTATCCACAGTAATCTGTCTTCCACCCCAACTGTGTACTGCAATTGCCCCTCCTTGATTATCAATGTTAAATCAGAGGGTGGCTTCTAATATTAGTGTAGTATTTGACACTGATGACCTCTCCTTCCTTCTTGAAACTCACTGTTTTGGTGGTTTAGAGAATATCACCTCTTCCCAGTTTTCTTCTTTCCTCCATGGCTTCTTGTGAACCCGTTTCTTGTTTGAGTACTGATTTCTCTGCTCATAATTTAAATCAGTGACTGTCAAACAGGGCATTATGAATCCCAAATAAGGGGATGCCCTGGGGATAAGGATTTTTATACGTAGCCTCAAAATTAGCCCTCGGTGATCTCTGCCTCATGGTATTGATATCCCTTGTGATTTTTCTTATACAAATTTCACTTGCACAACAATTTCCACAGCTGAAAATTGGTTTGAAAGCCAATGAATGCTCTAAATATTGGTGTTTGTCAAGGTTCCATCCTTGGCCTTTTTCTCTTTACACTGTATCCCTAGGAAATCATGCCTATGTCCATATTGATAATTACCTCCCTCTATTCTTACAGTTTCCATATGTATATTCCTAGACATACCTCAAAACTTAACTGCCCCATGGTATTCATATCCCTTGTATAATCCCATCCTCTTGAGGTAGACTGGTGGACTGTCCCTACTGAGTTATTTCTAGTGAACAGAAGACTGCAGACCTAACTTCTCCAATTAGGCTATAAGAGATCTGTGACTTCCACCTTGAAAGGGTTCTCCCTTGTCCTCTCTTGGATTGTTCAACATGAATTAGCCAACTTCTATATGGAAAGGCCCATGTGATGAGTGACAGAGGCCTCAAAACCCAGGTGAGTGAGCTTGAAAGAAGGTAGTCTGTCAGTCAAACCTTCAGATGAGACCAGAGGCATGGCCAGCAAAACCGGACTGTAACCTGAAAGACCCTGGGCTGGAGGAACCCAGCTAAGCCTCACCCAGATTCCTGACCCACAGCAAGTGTGAGATAATAAATGCTTGTGGTTTTAAACTGCTACATTTCTGGGGGATTTGTTATGCAGCAATAGATAACTAATATAGGAATCCTAACTGTTAGGCTTCACCACTCACACACTGCTCCCTGCCCCCACCAATCCAGTCCCTGCCTGCAGCCCCCTTTCTCCACCACTGCCAGAACCATTCAAGCAGACCAGTTTGGTTTTGATCTTTCCTATAAATTGATTTTCCTTCTACAAATTTTATTTGCATAACTATTTCCACTGCTTAAAATTGGTTTGAAAGCCAAAGAATGCTCTAGTTGTTGGTGTTTGTCAAGGTTCCATCCTTGGCCTGTTTCTCTTTACACTGTATCCCTAGGAAATCATGCCTATGTCCATATTGATAATTACCTCCCTCTATTCTTACAGTTTCCATATGTATATTCCTAGACATACCTCAAAACTTAACTGCCCCATGGTATTCATATCCCTTGTATAATCCCATCCTCTTGAGGTAGACTGGTGGACTGTCCCTACTGAGTTATTTCTAGTGAACAGAAGACTGCAGACCTAACTTCTGCAATTAGGCTATAAGAGATCTGTGGCTTCCACCTTGAAAGGGTTCTCCCTTGTCCTCTCTTGGATTGTTCAACATGAATTAGCCAACTTCTATATGGAAAGGCCCATGTGATGAGTGACAGAGGCCTCAAAACCCAGGTGAGTGAGCTTGAAAGAAGGTAGTCTGTCAGTCAAACCTTCAGATGAGACCAGAGGCATGGCCAGCAAAACCGGACTGTAACCTGAAAGACCCTGGGCTGGAGGAACCCAGCTAAGCCTCACCCAGATTCCTGACCCACAGCAAGTGTGAGATAATAAATGCTTGTGGTTTTAAACTGCTACATTTCTGGGGGATTTGTTATGCAGCAACAGATAACTAATATAGGAATCCTAACTGTTAGGCTTCACCACTCACACACTGCTCCCTGCCCCCACCAATCCAGTCCCTGCCTGCAGCCCCCTTTCTCCACCACTGCCAGAGCCATTCAAGCAGACCAGTTTGGTTTTGATCTTTCCTATAAATTGATTTTCCTTCTACAAATTTTATTTGCATAACTATTTCCACTGCTTAAAATTGGTTTGAAAGCCAAAGAATGCTCTAGTTGTTGGTGTTTGTCAAGGTTCCATCCTTGGCTTGTTTCCCTTTTCACTGTACCCAGTCTCCCTGGGAAATCATGCCTGCGTCCATATTGATAATTACCTCCCCCTATTCTTATAGTTCCAGGTGCACATTCCTAGACTTACCTCAAAATTTAACTGATCATTGGCCATCTCCATTTGAATGTCCCACAGGCACCTTAAAGTGAAAATGACCAAAACTAAACTTGTAAACATCCTTGCAAAATATATTTCTCCTATATTTCCCACTTTAATAATCGGTGCTACCATGACCCAGATCATCCTTAATTTCTCCCTCTCACTCCTCACTGTTCTTTCAATAATCACTTAAAATCCCGTAAAATCCACTTCCTTACTATGTCTTGTGTAATATGGCGATAATAATAGGAATCAATACATAAAATTATTGTAATGCTAGCACATACTGAATGCTAGCCAAATGTTTTCTATTGTTATTTATTGTGCCACTTTCAAACCCATTCATTACCTTGCAAAAGTGATATTTCTAAACCTCATGACATTGCCCTGCTTAAAGCTCTTCGATGGTCCACTTATTACTCCTTAGCACAGCATCCTACAACCTTCATAATCTGGCAAACCTCTCAAGTTTTATCTCTCTCCATCCTTCCCTACTGAACCTTAAACCCCAATCTGACTAAGCTACTTGACCTTCTTCAAGGGCCATGTTCTCACATGCCTCTCTGTGGTTACAAATGTTGTCTTTTCTACCGTAAATACCCTTTCTACCCTACTGACCTGGCTAACTCCCACCCATCCTTTCAAAATTTGACTGATGTCATCAAATATTCCAGACAACTTCCCTAATCACCACACACACACACACACACATACACACACACACACTAACACACCCATGCATGCAGGTGGACCCTCCCATGAAAATCCATGGGTCTCTTTGCACACCTCTATACCTAACATCTAAGGAATTGTAACTAACTGTGTACATCTCTGTCTTTCTCCACTAGACATGAGCAGTGTACTCCAGCAATGAGCAGGAACATACGGAACATTGTAGGCACGCAATAAATTTTTAATCAAGGAATAAATGAGGGCTCTAATCCAACATTTCTTCTTTTCTTTGAGAGAGTGTACGAACTTTCTGTATTTTGTTGCTACAGTTGACTTTTGTAGTGCGGCAACAACTAGAGGGATTCTTAGTAAAGATGAATCAAGGACATCATTTCTGGACAATGAAGACCCCTGGGAAGCTCCAGAGACTTTGGACCCATCTGTCAAACCTGGACCAAGTGAATGAAGTCATAACAATCTCTGCAAGCCTGCCTATTCCATAGCTTCAGGCAGAGGCACACCTGGCTAGAGTCTACTATTTTTAATTCCCCACTCCCACAAAATTCCGTAACAATTATTATAAAATTGAAAGGTTTTGAGTACTTCAAGCAAAAGCTTCAAATCAGCAATGCCAGTGAGGTAGGTTTTGTGTCTCATCTTTCAACAGCTATCTAAGTAGTCAGGTACCTTAGGTTGGCACACCATTAGCCAGTGTATTGATTTCCAATTGGTGGGAGGAGCAAGGTCTATATCACTTCAGTAAGTGTCAAAAAGACAAGTAAAGAGACCAAAGAGTTTCCTGTC